>NW_020664372.1:33869221-33949221 GCF_002925995.2 Terrapene triunguis
GAGCCATGAAGAAAATATTTGCAAATCTAGGGATCAAGCTTGCGAGGGAGTTAGGGTCAAATTCATGTAAGGCTGCTTGGGAAGTGAGCAACTCATTTACATAAATGCACTGTCACCTGAGCAGTTTTGCATCTCCTACCTGCATGACAATGCTGATTCCTTTTGTTTCCCTTGCTTTGTGCTCTAGGCGGACTGTACTTAGTCAACATTGTGTGTAGTCAGTTTGTGACTATGTAAAATGGGTGCATGATTTGACCTCATATTTTCAGTTGTACACAAGCAAATTATTCTCCTAGCATACGCACTGTACAAATGGGTTTCCCTGAGTTCAGAGTGTGCATGTCCATGCTCCTGTGTTGTGGATGTTGCATTAAAAAAATTCTTCTCCAGAATTTTGTAATACTTTGTCAGGTGTCTTAAACTGTTATATTTTGGATTAATTTGCGAAACATGTAATTCGCTTGTGGGGCTGTCCTCACTAGGTAGGAGGAGAGACTGAGAGAAATCATTTTAATGTATAAATATTGTCAATTTTCATACTAAAAATAGGCAAGGCTACCTGAAAGATGAAAAGATTAACATGAGAGAGAGAGAGAGAGAGAAGCTTTTTATTACATGCAATTACACTTATCTTAATCCCCTTTGAAGACTTGGGGGTTTTATTCACACTGTAGCTGTAACTGCTCTGAGATTAACTTTCCCTTCTTAAAATCATAATGGGAGGTTGATAATCCTCTACAGGAGGTTTTTTTTTTTGTTTTTGTTTTTTTTTGTTTTTTTTTTTTTTTTATAGAAAGTCAAAGTTTATCTTGGAGGACTAGAAATCTCTGGTAGCTAGATTAAAGTAATGATCACAGTAAGCTTCTGAAGGAGAAAAAGAGCTCTTCAATCTTTAAAGTATCCTACACTTTTTTTAAAATCAATTTAAATATACCTTGGAGATAAAATATGCCCTTCTCTCTCTTTCCCCCCCCCCCCCCCCGGAAAAAAAAAAAAAAAGGTATGTGGGGGGGGGGAGAGAGCATATTTATGAATTTAAATATGAATATCCTTGGGAAGAAGGTTGCATTGGTAGAACTTAAGAAATAAAGCTTGCCAGTAGTTTAATTGGCTTTGTTTTGCTAATGACTCTAAAATGCATTACATTCCTTATTAGAATTACTACAGATAGATGACTGACTTTTTCATGTATGTCATACTGTATTTAAGCACATAGTTTCTATATTGTTTTGTGTACAGTGCAACCTTCCTAATTGAGAATCATGATTTGTAGACCCATTGTAAGGAAGCAAACAAATATGAATGTGAAGAATATTGCATGATGTGTTCATTAACTTATTTTGGCAAGTGTACTTCAGTTTTATTTATAATGCTTCATAGTTTTAAATAACAGTGAATGTACTGGAATATATATTTTAAAATAATGAAATGTTAGTACTGTAAAACCATGTTCCAGCAATGTACTATTAAATCTTTGCTGAAGATTGGGTACAAACTCAAAATTATTTGTGAGAATTACTGGGTTTGTAGGTTAATTCTCACTTCATCAGTGAGGTTCTTCTATATTTCCATTAGTATGGATATACTGAGCATGGTGAACTATTGAATAAATTCTAAGTATAGGGTTAGGTAATACATTACCTGATTTCTTCTTAAAGTGTTGGAATGAAAGGTACATGTGTTCTATGTGGAAACTGAGGTGTGGAGTCTTGCAGGGCTCTACATTGGGACTAGTACTATTTTTGTACCTTTTTAATGATTTAGACAAAGTTACTGTATAATATGTAAGATGATACCAAAATAGGTGAAGTGGTTAAAACCCAGAGTGGTGTAACTTGCCTAGTAATCTGGATAGATCAAGCAAATAGGCTCCGAGGAGAATTAGACACATTAATACATAGAAATAATGCACAAAATAAATATGTGGTGATCAGTGAAATAGCTCATGCAATATAGATCAGTTCAACATGAAACAGCAAAGAAATCCAATAGTATGTTGGCTTGTAATAGGAGGGATATTATGGAGTAACATAAGTGATCCATCCCCTGTCGCTCATTCCTAGCTTCTGGCAAACAGAGGCTAGGGACACCATTCCTGCCCATCTTGGCTAATAGCCATGGGTGGACCTCTCCTCTATTTAATTTATCTAGTTCTTTTTTGAACCCTGTGTAAGCACTATATCCAGATGTACAGATACCCTTTTCTTAACCTGTGTACTATATAATTTTTTTAACATTCGCTTTAATAAAGTCACAGCCAATGAAAGGTTGGTGACAATAGAACACTGAGTTATGCTAACACACTGAAAGACCATTCAGATTTCATGTACCGTCTGGATAAAACAGACAAGACCAGCTTTACCTCTTTGGGTGAGGATTATGAACTCTCATGTGTCCTATCTACAGTGTGCAAGTCTTTGAGCACAGTCTTCATTAACCCAAGGTGCACGCACCCACATTTTCTCTCCTCAAACCATATGGCATATAACTTTCATATGTCCTATACCTCGTGCAATAAACATCTCTTACATATACCCCCAAAATACTTGCATTCATTGCACACCTTGCTGCACATCCATTATAAATGTTGCAGGCGGGCTTTATAGACAATGGGCTTGATTCACACATTTCCTGAGATGGAGGTGCAATTTGCAGCTATGCCTTTGGGGATGGATTCATCCTCTCAGGTTTGCACTAGGGATGTAAAAGATTAAATGGTTAACCAGTAAGCATTAGGGTTACTGTTAACCGGACCTAACCGGTAACCCTGGCTGGCCGCAGGGACCCCGGCCCCAAGTTGGGGCTGGTCCGGGTGGGACCCTAGCCAGAGCCACCCCTGTTAAACAATATAATTTTAATCATTTAACCGGTTAACTTTTTTAACCGATATTTACATCCCTAGTTTGCACCCTTCTCCTGGGGTTCTGCCAGGGAAAAGCAGCCTTAACTTACGGTTAGGGCCCTATAGGAGCTCTACGAGCTGTAGTGGTGCACTGGGTCATTGCGTCTTCTGGAAGCCCTGGCTATGTCTCTTTCCCAGCCAACAGAATCCACTTACAATCTCTAGGTAACCTTTTCGGAAGACATTTATATTCTGATGGTTTGACTGATCCGAAAACCAAATTTTTATTGTGTTGCTTCGTTGACACATTGACAGATGGTTCCAAATTCTGCCCTGACTTCTCCCATTTGCAACAACATTGAAGTCAATGGGGTTGTTTGCAACAGTAGACAAGTCAGGGCAGCATTTGTATGTAGGAACTCAGAGGGCAGGCAAAACTTTGAGAAGTGGAAACGTTTTCATTCTATTACATTGTGTCATGAAACAAAAATCACATATCACAGCTGGTGAGTACTGAGCTGAAAATTTAGTTTTTTTTTTTTTTTTTTCCAAAATGGTAATCTAGTTTTGTGCCACTTTTCTGGGTTTGATTAAATCCCAAGACCGTTCTGAATACTACGTGACTAGTGATACTGAAGTATCTTTGGAATGACCCTCATGGACCTCATATCTGCCAAGGGCACAGTGAATGATGCAGGCACATGATAATAGCTCTAACGTTCCAAAGTAATTGCATGTCCTTTTCCCTCCCTTCTGCCCTTTCCATTCCACCCCAAATCTCTCTGCAGTGTACTCATGACCCTCCACCAGTGCTACTTGTCCCTCCATGAACTACATTCACCTACACTATTGAAGCCCACACTTCCATCTCCTTTAGTCCCAGTGTTTATGCTTCCTTCCAATACAACTTCTCTGCCTCCTGAGTCAGAGCCCTTAACCCCCAAATTAAGTTTACATTACTTATTTTATGTTTAAAATAAAAGAAATGAACTGGGCAAACAACTTCGTTAAGGTTGTAAATCTGTATCTCTTTAGAAGTTTCCTTTTTTAAAAAAAGGAAATGCAAGAAATCCAAAGTGAAGGTTAAACTAATATTTATGAAGTAATTTCTGATCACTGAGGTGTAACTGTGACACTCTGTACCTCGGGGGAACACCCTAGACCCCCATGTTGATCCTTATAATATGATTGTGTGGTATCTAATGCAAAGTTTGTCGTGTTATGTGTCTTTGGAAGGCTCATGATGTACTGAGCATTGTTATAGTAATGGCATAGGTTGTAATTTCATGTATATAGTTATGAGGCTGAAAATGTGTCCTCATGGCTTAAAGCAAGTCCAGGCAAAAACTCTCTCAGAGCAGAGGGGCAGTTCACACCTCATCAGGGCATGTATGGGACAAACCCAGCCCAGCTTCACAGGAACAAAGAACACTGGCCTAGGCAGCAACAAAGGATCTGTTGGACTCTCAAGTGAGTCACCCCCCTTCCTTTGGTCAGTTTGGGATTGCGATGAGGTAATGCTCACCTGACTCTGAAGGGGGGAGGGCAAAGCCAAGAGGGGGAAAAAAGGACATGATAAAACGGAGAGATGTTTGCCATGCTCTTCCTCTCTCTCCTACCTCTATCTGCAGACATCACTACCAAGCGACTGAAGCACTGATCAAAGGGGAGAGCCTGGCTGAAGGGCAACCAGACAGCCTGTGGCGAGAAGAATCTAAGTTTGTAAGGACACTGGAAGTGTTAAGATCAGCTTAGAATGTGTTTTGCTTTTTTCATTTGACCAAATCCGACTTGTTGTTGTGCTTTGACTTATAATCACTTAATCTATCTTTGGAGTTAATAAATTCATTTGTTCTGCCTCAGTGGTTCTCCAACTTTTGTATTGGTGACCCCGTTCGCACAGCATGCCTCTGAGTGCGACCCTCCCCCTTATGAATTAAAAACACTTGTTTATATATTTAACACCATTATAAATGTTGGAGGCAAAGTGTGGTTTGGGGTGGACACTGACAGCTTGTGACCCCCCCCCATGTAATAACCTTGTGTCCCCCTGAGGGGTCCCAACCCCCAGTTTGAGAACCCCTGTTCTACATGAAGCAGTGCATTTGGTTTGAAGCGTGTCAGAGACTCCCCTTGGGATAACAAGCCTGGTACATATCAATTTCTTTGTTAAATTGACGAACTCCTATAAGCTTGCAGTGTCCATCAGGCATAACTGGACACTGTAAGACTGAGGTTCCTAGGGTTGTGTCTGGGACCGGAGATATTGGCTAGTGTCATCTAGTTGCACAATCCAAGGAGCAGCACGCATGCCAGAGGCTGTGCGTGAATAGCCCAGGAGTGGGGATTCTCACAGCAGAGCAGGGTAAGGCTGGCTCCCAGAGTCCAGGATTGGAGTGATCTAGCAGATCACCGGTCCAGATAACACCAGAGGGGAACATCACAGTAACCCTACTGCATTTCACTTCACTCTTGAGAAGGAAAAATTACTCTGATGCTCTGTGATGGTGTCCTGATGGTATCAACAAATAAAGTACAAAATGCTGTTACACTTTGTAGTATTTATCTTCTGCTAAAATTCCAGCATTATATGTTACATAGTTATCTCTGCATGTGTAGCCTCTTGTTTTCATTGTTGCCTATGATGGTTTGAACACCTGCAGAGAGTTAAATACAAATTAATTTATCATAATATTCATTTTTCTGTATCTCGCTCTTGTAATGCTGCACATGCTCCAATAGAGGTCTCCTAGAGAGTAACAGTTTGTTTACTTGTATTCTTTTACCAGTGGGAATGGCTTATTGCTTTTTAAAAAAATTATTTATTTATTTCCCTCGGGGTACAAAGCATATGCAGCTTCCATTGAAGTCAGTGGGTGCTATGGATGTTCAGTACCTTAGAAAATCAGGCACTCTGTTTTTTATTTTAAAAGTAGACTTAAAAGTACAGCAAAGCCTACAATATTTGGAAATGAGGCGGGGTTGGGAGAAGAGGGGAGTTGTCATGTTGGCTGCAAATAAAGCAAGTTTATTTTTATACACTGAGAAAATACAGATTATAACGGTGTTTAGAGCAGAAGGGCTTTGGTAGGAATGGTGGGTGTGAGTGAAGTATAGTAATTAACTCTAATTAGATAATACTTAATCCTTCTCAGACTATTCCTGAAGGATTCATGGTTAAAACATTGCTAGTCTCATTCTTTATTTACAAACAATCCTTTTATTCCAAGCTAAACTTGCTGAGTCAGTTTTCTTTAAATCAATAAGATTGTCTCCTTCAAGTATAATGCAGATAATCCCGAAGTATACCAGTATTACCATCTATACACTTGGATGATGATTTTATTTTGAGGCAGTCAAAGTCAGCATCTGGAAATATGGAGAAAGTTAAAGGAAAAGAATCAATGAATATTTTCTTGCTATTGTAATAAGTGGAGAGTACAGTAATCATAGGTCACATCCTTGTCCAGTGTATACTAAATGTGAGTGGAGGAGATGTCACATGTCCCTTCTTCCCTCTCGTTCACTTGCCCAGAGTTACTTAGCAAAGCTATTTGGGTCTCGAGCAGCTTTGTTCCCTGTCTTTTCTTTGGCTATATATTGACTTAAATCTGCAAAGATGTTTATTAGACTGATAGGAAAACTCTGTCTCAGGTTGCTTCACTGATGTAATGTGATGGATGTTGACAACGGGGCTTTACTACACCTGAAATGGATGTTTACTTGCTCCCGGTGGATTACTGTCATACCAGTGAAAAAGGTCCACAGTAGTAATCTGCAATACACAGTAGTTTATTGAAAAGGAATTACACAAATGGTAAAGGGTTATATTAAGCATATAACTCCTGTGTTAGACATTAAGAGCTATACATTCCTCTTAACGAGTCTCTTTCACAAACAGGACCTGCGCTAGCCTCCCACAGTTCCTGCTTGGCAAACAGAGAAGGTGGTTACCAATTTTATATACAGCTTCTTTCCTCCTGGTCTGTTTTTTCTTAGCCCTATGGTCTGTCTTGGATTCCCTCCGAATCAAGCCTTGGTTGCCTTGAGACCCCTCTGGTTCACAGTCTGCTCTGTGAGCTCGAATAGAGCTTTGGCTACTCTGTCTAGCAGCGTTGCTTCTTCAAGCATCAATTAAGGAATCCCAACCACAGTAATTTACTTTGCTTGATTCTTATATGCTTTTTTCTCAAAGGAGTCACATGTCTTACAAGTATGCCCAGTGGGCGTGTGGTTACTAATTTTTACCTAATTAGTGTTTTAGAAGGGGGATGGTTCCGAATGCAGATCATCCCACATTTACTCACTCATCAGTCATTCACTCTGGCTCTCTGCATGCTGTCCTTGCTGTAAGGTCATACAATCAGGTCGACCTGTGCTCCATGCTGGAACTTTATGCATGTGATATTTACTTTTGCATGGGCCCATATCTGCCGACCAATAGGTTCAATATCGATCCTACATGCAGACTTTGCCAGTTCTTTACCAAATTTGCTTCTGCTTAAAGGGAACCTGCTCCCAGGATCCTCTGCAGCCATTCAGCCATGTTTAAGTCATGTCAAGTTATGCTCACACCATTGGCTCAGTATGGCCACACCAATTTGGCACCATCCAAACAATGGAGGGGAAACTTCCTCTTGCTAGAGCCTTGTTTCTTTCTAGACTTTCTCAATGAAGAGCTCTGTGGAGCTTGAGAACTTGTCTTTTTCACTAAAGGAATTTGGTCCAATAAAAGATATTAACTCACCCACCTTGTCTCTCTCATATCCTGAGATCAACACAGATACAACACTACAAACAAATAACTTGGCAGTTATAAATCTCCAGAACTGAGATGTCTCCTGCAAAGTTAAAAATCATATAATAAATAATATAGCTTTATTCCCTAGTTAATGATGATTGTTCTTTGATTTCAAGCACAGGTGACTTTGAGGTCAAGACACATTATTTCTATCCATCTATTTCTGTAAATGACAAACCTGCAGGTATCTCTCTCATCCATAAACACGCAGTTAAAGCACTTACCATTTTGTATAGAGAACCAACTTTTACATCTCTCCCTGCCCCTCCGTTCTTCCCTTCCAGGAATAGGGCAGCCTCAAGAGGCCCATACCCTGTGTGAGAAGCCAAAACAAGTTACTTATACAGCATTTCTTCTTCCCTGCCCTGATCTTCCTCCCACCACCAAAATGCCCTCAGAGTTAATTTGTTTCCTAACATGCACTTTTCAAATCTGTAACAGTCATTTTACCTTTTCATGTTGCAAGAAATATTTAAATATTTATATTGTTTTGCTTTTTGCAAATCTTGTATTCCTGGGACATTTTCTCTTTTATCCAAGCAACCTTGGTTGAGAGATTTGCTTTTATATAAGCCTTGGTCTCTCACATTAAAAGTACACCTCTACCCCGATATAATGCGATCCGATATAACGAATTCAGATATAACGCGGTAAAGCAGTGCTCCGGGAGGGCAGGGCTGCGCACTCCAGCGGATCAAAGCAAATTCAATATAATGCGGTTTCACCTATAACGCGGTAAGATTTTTTTTTTTTTACTCCCGAGGACAGCGTTATATCGGGGTAGAGAAGTATATAGTATGTGTGTATATAGAAGTATCTTTGGCTTTCATGCACTTGTTTATAAGGTTGTAATTGTTTTCCATTAGGATGTTACAGTTTGTAGTTAAATTGACTTAATCTGTCTCAAGGCCTCTGGTTCAAGACTCAGTGAAGGGCCTTTTCATACAAGGAAACCTGATGTTACTTTTGGATGAAAGCTAGTTTCACTCATCTGATATCCTGGATATGCACCTGTCCTCTTAAATAAGTATAAAGTAGCTTTGTTCTCTTCCAAAAATCAAAGGTGCTGGTAATATGTGTGTAACTATCACTGTTTTTAAACTTCCTTGAATAACGCTAAATGTTTTAATTTCTCACTTTTGGCAGAAGTCAACATAAGGCACTTTAATGTCTATCTATTGGCACTGGAGGGTGATCCTATGTAAGGAAACTGGCAGCTGCAATTGTTTCGTAACAGACAGCCAGTCTAATGAGGGGAAAGAAGAAGATATTGAGCCACAAATTGTGGTATCGGACATCATCCAGCTTGTGCGAGAGAAGCAGCAGGTGCCAGCAATGCAAGCAGGTGAGAAAAATCTACCAAATGTTGCAAATGTTTCTTGCTGGTGCCAAGCTATCGAAAACCTTCATAACATACTATCCGAGTGTTGGCTGGTAAGATGGCATAGCTTAAAAAATTGGTTGCATTCAGCAAGGATTCTTCCTCAAGGGTTAGTATTTATAAAAAGAGAAAAAAAAAAAGTTAATTCTGGAAAGTAGACTGGAAAGAATGATCTAGCTTGGGCTTCAACTGGACTGTCCTATGAGCTGCCACTTTGTTCTCCAAGCAGTCAGTGTGAAAGCTCTTCCTCTCAGCAACTGCTCACAGCATTTCCTTGTCTAGGTCCACAGTAAGCGGGATCCAGTTGATTTGGTTAACTAGTTGCAGCTTTGATTTCCCCCAAAGGGTAATCACAGGGAACATGCTGAGAACATAGGTGCATTGTACCCCAGTGTGTGGTGATGGTTAAACTCTGCCCACACTCGACTAGTAGACATTCATCTTAATCCTACCATGAGAAATATCCCAGGCACTTGCCAATTTTCCTCCACTTAACAGCCAGTGTTAGAATGCAGCCAACAAATGGCTCACCAAAGCATAGCAAATGCCATACTTGCCACTGTTCAGGGATATACCCCACTACTGACTGCATAGCAGAAATCCTATCTGGGCAGTGCTGCCCACTTTCCATCCAACTAATAACATCATCAGTTCTCAGCGATGGACAGAACAGGAGAGCGCCTCTGCCACTCCAGGAACTCCCACATCACCACCAGGCTGCATGAATGGCTACCTGGCTTTGGGCTCCCAAGCCACCTCTGGAGCCAGCTTAAGAGGTTCAGGTTGGTGTGGTTCACTGTGTCAAGATCAACCACCATGTCCGGGGCATCCAGAACAGCCCCCTGTGGTGCTGTGGAAGATGCTACACGCATGCTGTATGGTTTGTTCTTTGAGTTGGGCTTCCTGGAGGTCTTCCCAAGCTGAACACTGCTGACTCAGAGGCCACTGACTGGTTCAAGACCATTTAGCTGTTTTGTTTTAGTTTGCCTTGCTTGTCTTGTCAGCACACAATTGAATTATATGCTGCTCAGGGCAAGTGAGAGGCTGAAGTGATATTGACTGTTTGTTGTCAGTAGCTACCGGTGTGGTGCTCTGCTCTTGTTCGATGATAACAGTCGGCTGCGTGCGTGTTCCCTCTGTGTGCTGCCCCAGCTCTGCGCAGATAGCTGACACAGCAGACATAGAGAACCACCTATGACCACAGACTCTAGTAAGGTACGAAGGAACCCGAGCCAGGTTTATTGTCAAACAAAGCACAGTAATAGTTTCCTATAGACTCTACAGGACATACTACGAATATGTGCCCCCTGGCAATGGACACAGCTCAGTCAGTGGCGGGACTTTCCACTGCCCCCTAGGCTGGCCAAAGATATGCACTCCAGGACCTACTTTTATACAGTTACAGGACAAATTACTCATCCCTCCTGACGTATTGAGGTACAGCCTCTTGGCTTATTAGGGTGCTGTCTCCCCTTTGATCATGTTGTTCCAGACATACAGATCTATCCATCATGCTGTCCTGTCTTTAAGATGCACCTTCCTGTTCCTTGTTATGTCTATGGAGTGTCCTTGTATCGGGCTGTCCAGGTTCCATCTTGGCACAAGTTCCTCTTATTAACACTTATATGTTAACACCTGCTTCTAACAACCTTCTTCTCGCCAACTTCTGTGAGCGGGGTGTGCCTCTGGCTCACAGCCCAGCTTTTGCTTAGCAGTGCCTGGAAGTACTTTGGTTCAGGCTTCAGGCCTCAGACTAGGCTTCTGACACAAGAATTTATATTTCAGGGCCTCATCTTACTACACTGTTCACCAGGTAGAGTCCCTGCATCTCTCATGCCACTTCAATTACACTACTGTGTCCACTCTGTAGGGAATGTTGTAGCTAATATCAACCTCTAACAGAGTGAGACTAGGAAAAGACTTCCTCTATGCACCTTGTTCTGAAGCATCTGATATATTAATAAGAGTTAATTTAACTTTAAAAGCAACATTATTTTTTTTTCTTAAAGAAGAGCCTACTATTTTACTGAGAAACCCAGTTTATATGTGCTGCTTGGCTGTAAGGCCTAAAGGATTGTAAACAAACATTAAGTGTGGGGTGATCAGGCTGGGGCAGGTAAAAAAAGGCAATTAAACTTTTTCTCTACCTGCTGTTTTTTTATTTGTTACTTTTACTAGTCGAAGTTTTTATAAATTACTATTAATTTAAAATGTTTAAACTTCAATTTCTAGTAATTTTAAGCAAGAATCTTATGCTAGGTTTGCACAGAATACTTTTGCTTTAAATATCTTGTTAATTTCCTAAATTGAAGCACTTCAATGGCTTCAGGCCTGGTGGGTCGGTTGTTGGTTTTTAAACGAGGCTTCAGAGATTTCTAATAGTTCTTGATCCTTTGGACACTCTGTGGATATCCACAATTGCATATACCTATATCTGGATATTGCTGCTTGGTGTGCTTAAGCCAGTAAGGAAAACAATGTACTGTGCATTCAAGACTATGGTAATTTCAGTTGTTAACTTTGGTTCCAGTGCTGCTCTCAGTGAAGTTTAATGCAAAATTCCTACAGACTTCAGTGAAAGCAGGATTGGGCCCTTCATCAATATTGTCAGTTCAGTACATAGCAGATTCTTCACTGAGGACTATAACCATCCCAAGTTTGACACGTGTGTTCAAACCATTAGTCATAGTGCAAAAAAAGCACCTTCAAATTCATAGCTGCAACAAAAATTGTTTTCATTCTAAAAAGTCAAAAGATGTAGGAACGTATTTGCTTGAAACTAGATGGAGGGCACAGCCATTAACGTGATTTTTTTTGAGGGCGGAAGTTATAAGATTATAATAACTAAGAGCTCAGCATGAAAGCTCCTTCTCCATCATAACGAACAATGTTGCTGGCAACACTAATCAGATTAAAAGAAATTGAATCATTTGTGTTTGTGGCCATTTTTAGAGAGCTTTGATTTTAATAAATTAGCCTCATTGATAATAGAGAGTTCTATGACTGTTGTCAAAGGATTGCTTAAAAATCAGTTCTAGAAAGAATTACAATTGCATAATATTTTACATATTTAAAACTAACCGTTTATATAGTGGGTTGCGTAGGAGGTGGATGATGGATTAGCAGTTTCAATCCTTGTTCAAATGATTTCTTCAAGACAAATTAACCTCATCCCTTTGTGAGTTCTGCTTTTAAGAAAACCAGTGTGAGCATAGCCCATTAAAACTGAACACTCTTTTGGTGGGGGAATAGTGCTATAAAATATTGCTGTGGGGAATAAATTACAGAACTTGTGTTGGAGTATTCTCTTTTCTGTGGCCAATTCTTGATTCTCATAACACATCAGGTTTCTAAATCTCTCATGCAGCCTAGTAATCTGGATCGCAATAGAGAGCATTCTCACTGCCTTTATTTGTTTAACCATCTGAGGTTAGTGTTGTTTTAACCTCCTGCCTCTCTTTCAAAAGTCAACCTCCCTATTGTATTAGGCATTATTTATATTGGAATACCTCCTAGGAGACCCAGTCAGGATTGGGGCCCCATTGTGCTAGGCACTGCACAAATGTAGCGCAAGGGACAATTTCTGTCTCAAAGGATTTAGAGTCTAGATTAAGATGTGACGTGGGGAAACAAATAGTGGAAAGAATAGAGGGCAAGGGTAACAAGGACAGAAGTGTGACGTCACACAGACAATTACTTTGAAGTGGCATCTGTAATACTCCCTCTTTCCTCAGTTGCCTGTAGAGCTGGTTTGGGGGAAAAAATTCATGATTGTTTGTTTGTCCCTGTTCTTTTATGGAAGAATTTCAAAAGCTTTCAACCAACGCTGGTCAACTTGCCTTCTTTCCCTTCGGGCACAGTGTCTTTAAGATGATGCTGCCTCCTCCCACTACAGCTCAGCCTGAGTCAAGCTCCTGAGTGCTGTGCTTGCAGGCGAGTGTCAACTGCTGCCACCTCCTGCAAATTGTGTTCCAGAGTATGCTCATGTAGCAATGGTGTCTTTTGACCAGTGGGCTGACCTAGCTCACTTCCGTGTCTGCAGGCTTCCTGGAGCCTGGTCTTCCTGCAGTTTTTTTTGTTCCACTCTCCTCCTATGGCTTAGAGTGAGGTCAAGGTGGCTCTAGAACTTGCAGAAAGGTAAATGTGCTACTATGGCATACTGGTGATAACCAGCGTAAAAACAGCAAGTAGGAATGCTGTGACAAGCAGCATCCAAATGAGGGTGCCACAGACAAAGCTTTTACCAAAGTTAGGACCTAAGCACAGCTCAGCTCGGGGGCTTAAAGAATCAAAATAAGCAAAGATCTGGAACAGAAAATAAAGCTTGAGAAATCCCCCTGGTGTAAAATTATGCAATAAGATCTACTTACATTTTAAAAGTATTTGCTATTTGGTAAAACTGAATAAAATGGGCTTCTTTTCTGTTAGTTTTTATGTGGAAAAATTACAAGAGAACTGAAAGCAGCTGAATGTACATGTGTATCAGCAATTCATATAGAAGCACAAAAACTTTGTTACAAGAGTAATTAAAAACCAAATTAACCATTGTTGTAAAGCTGTAATTCAGACTCTTGAAATGCTCAGCTGTTACATTCATAAACTCTTTGAAGAATGTTCTTGGCCTCAACTAAAAAAATTAAATTACATAGCTTTCTGTGTACAGCAACCAATAGTTTTTCAGCCTTAGATTGCTGAGATTGCTTGCTTTGAGATGTTCTAGCAGGTATAATTTAATAAATCTGAAACAGATTTTCAGCTAACGTTGTATTACCAAGCCACTGGTATGTACTCATCTTAACAGCCTAATGGAAGTACAAGCCAAAAAAGAAAAAACATACACCAGTTCTATTAAGCATTTATAAATTCTGCTAAATCCACTTAGGCATTGCGCTCAAATAGTTCACAACCAGCAGCAAAATCAGGATAAATGTGAGATGTGGTAATGTTTGTTGTTGCTTACTAAATAGTGATATACAACTGTTTTACCATATATTATCCAGAATTGCCTGCCCTCTCAAAAAGGGATGGGAAGTAATGCATTTGGATTAAATCCATTCTACTTTTGAATGTCCTGAATGTAACAAATTTCCCCCACCACTTAAAAAAAAAAAAAAATATAGAATTGGAATGCTGAGTGTGTAGGAAAGATAAGTTAGCCAGTCTAGCTAATCCTTTATTTATTCTTGCACTTTACTGGAGAAAGTCTCCCAAGAAACTCTTTCGTGGAACAGGTGCTATTCCCCAAGAAGCTTTACCATACTCGATATTTCATTGGAATTTAACCTTGGTTTTATTTGAAAGGCTGCAAGGGACAATCTGAAGAAAGTGGTGGTTTGTTTGTTTGTTTTCTTTTTTTCTTTTTCAAAGGGCTTATTGCAACAAATACAACTGGCATGTTTACAGAGAAAATACTGATTAAAAACAATAACCAGAATGGATGACCAAGTTCCTTGTATATAGAAAGAACTGTAAAATTTGTATATATGCCTCAAAACTGTTGAGGACAATCGTGGCTTGGTTTTATATTAGAAATCACTATGTGATATGGCATAGCATCAAAAGGATTGTTTTTATGCTAATGAGTAGAAAACTGAGAGAGTACCAATATATCGGGCTTTAATTTGGCCTTTCACACTCGTTTAAAAATGTTGGCATATCTTTTATATAACAAAACAAGTTTGTGTGTGTGGAGCTGTGCAGATGAGCGCGCTTAAACCTAGGTCCTGTAGATGGAAAATATCCCATTCATATCTATTTTTTTTTTTTTTTTTTTTAAGACTAGAGATGTGTGCAAATATCTGTGGGTGAAAATCTCTCTTCTCTTCCCCCACTCCACTCCACCTGTGTGCCAATGATCTGTCCTTCACCTAGGGGTGGCTGAATTTCATTGGTGAGACTGTATGTATATACATTGAAAAGTTTGCTAATTTGCATTAATGACTGGAAGACCTACTGTGGATAACTGAATCTGGTAAGTGAACAATTTTGTAGATTGTGGGCAATGGTGATTGACTAATCTGGCCACTGGCATAACACAGGGCATAGGGACTAGCAACTGAGCCCGGTGCAGGGTAGGAGCCACCGTGTAAAGCTGGGGAGAGCCAGGTGCAGGGGTGTGAAGCTCAGGGGGGGCCCTCTGGATATGGATGCATGGAAGTTGGATCTGACCCAGCATGCTGGGGCATCCCCAGCCCTGCGCGCGCGCGCGCACACACAACCCCCGGTAGTGATTTACCTGTTTGCCAGCTGCTCTGGGTGTCTGCAACAATGCGCCTGTGGTGCTGGGGAGAGGTGCCTGGTGGTTTTCTAGAATACTATGAAATATTACAGAGGTGTGATATATTTATAGTAAAGTGATGAAGTCCTAGTAATATGAGACATGGCAAATTGGAGCTATGTATTTAATCATATGGAAATAGACCCACCATATGGTTAGTCTGTGTATTGTCTCATTGCTTCAAATAATAAAAAGGGTTGAAATCTTGGCTCCATTGAAGTCAGTGGAACTTTTTGACAGGACTTCACCCAGGATGTTTAAGCTGTGCAGGTTAAATCACACCTTAAACCAATGGTTTTCAAACTTTTTGTTTGTTTGTTTGTTTTTTTTGTGACCCACTTGAAGAAAAATGTTGATGCCCATGACCCAGTGACGATGGGGATGAGGGGTTTGGAGTGGGCGAGGGGCTGGGGCAGAGGGCTGGGGTGAGGGCTGCGGAGTGGGATTGGAAATGAGGGGTTCAGGGTGTGGGAGGGGCTCTGGGTAGGGGGTTGGGGTGCAGGGAGGGCTCTGGGGTGGGGGTACAGGCTCTGGGGTGGGACCAGGGCTGAGGGGTTTGGGGTGCAGGAGGGGGCTCTGGGTTTGGGAGGGCTTAGGGGTGCGTCGCGACCCACAGTTTGAAAACCACTGCATTAAACTACTAAAACAATGTCCATAGTTAATACTGAAACATTTTTTTCTTGAATCCCCTGTTTGGCTAGGTATTACACCAGATATGCCATGTAAAATTAGATCTTATTTGGGTAGGAATATTAAAGTAAGGAAACTTTTTTAAAAAGTGTAGCAAAAAATCGAGTCTTATTAGCTGAAAAGGGGACCATCTACCAGGGGGGAAAAAATCACACTTCAGGTAAAATTTCAAGCTTTTTTTTTTTAATTATTATTATAGTAAATATGTATGTTGAGTAGAACTGTATTTGAAAAGCCACCTCATTGCCCTTCTTCAGATCCCACTATCATGATGCCTACATAGATGCAGACAATGATTAGGCAACTCTGTTGCTGTGACCACTGTCTTGCATGCTGATCATTATGGTCTCATTTTTTCTGTGCTCTCCCCCTGTTTATAGTCTTACATTTTGACCCAAAGTTCATCAGGTTATACTTACTACCATCTGTAGTTGCTAGGGCTGTATTTTTGTTGTTTCTCATCTGGTTCAGTGGACTGGAAGTGAGATTTAAGACAAAGTTTCAAGTATTGCATGCTGCAGAAAATAGTTCTAATTGCACACTTGACACAACTTAAGTGTGAGATATAGCTGAAGTACTGCTGCAGTATTGTATTCTATTTTTTTGAACTATTCACATATACAGTGTAAAAAGGCAAAAAAATCTTTTTGAAGTAGGGTTTGCCTGCATCTTGTGAAAATATTTTTCTTTTATTAGTCTTATAATAAATAACACATCAGAAGCAATGGGCTTTCGCATTTATTCCTTTCCTTCAAAAGTTTCCTGCAGAATCTATTTGTTCACCAAAACTAATATTAATGGCTTAAAACCTCCAAGATAATTTAGCAGTTATAGTTAAAATTCTGTGTTTTTGACTCACCTGGTTAAACCATGTTTTGCTACTTAAGACCACACACTCCTCTGAGAGAGGAGCTCACAGAGTGGCAGGGAGTTATATAGAGTTACAACCCATAAGCCTGAGTTCAAAACTTCCTTGCTTTTTACACTTAAAGAGAAGCTGCATCCATTTTGCTCAGGGTGGACTTCAGAGACTTCTCATGGTAAAAGAAGCATCATTACCAAATATAAATATAAATGGAAACGTTTAGAATATTTTTGAGGTCTCTACAGAAGGCAGCTGGATTGCTGAAAATCTCGTATTTTGTACAGGACCAATAAAACTAATACACTAGAAGCCTTCATTTTTTATTTATCAGATGTTCTTAAATGTCATCTGTGCAATTTCTTGTCGCTTTTTTCCCCCCTGAGTGGTAGATTAGCACTTATAAGGGTATGTCTTCACTACCCGCCGGATCGGCGGGTAGCGATCGATCGATCCCCGCTGGATCGATGTATCGTGTCTAGTCTAGACGCGATACATCAACCCCCGAGCACTATCCCGTTGACTCCTGTACTCCAGCGCCACGGGAAGCGCAAGCAGAGTCGACGGAGGAGCGGCAGCAGTCGACTCACCGCAGTGAAGACACTACTGTAAGTCGATCTAAGTATGTCGACTTCAGCTACGTTATTCACGTAGCTGAAGTTGCGTAACTTAGATCTATTCCTCCCTTCTCCCTCCCCCCCCACCCTTAGTCTAGACCAGGGCTAAAAGAGGCTAATGAGGGGGAAGGTCCCCCACTATATCTACCTGCTATTTCAAAGGCAGTAGTTTAAAATGCTGTCATCACTGATTCAGAAAGGGGGTTAAACATTTCTGGTTTGCTTCAAAGTTGGCCTAGGACAGAATTGATTGAAGGTTATCTGATTACTGTTTGAAATGAGTTCATTGTCTTGAACTACTTCCTCATCACATAAAAATCATCAGCACAGTTGGAGTCCTTGTTAGAAGCATCAGTAGAAAGACATATACTGAATTGCCTCACTCCTACAGGCAAATTGGGAAGGTCACTGCCTTGGGTGTGGCCAGAGACCTCTGAGCTGTGGGAGCTATTAATCCAGCCACTGTCGCATGTGTTAAAATATTAAGAAATGCCAGTTTATTTTAAAAAAATCCTGTTATTTTATACCAATTTGTTTAGGCATAAAATTTTCCTTTTTAATCAAATTAGGTATAGCTTTCTTTAAGTTTCTTCATGTTAGAGAAGTGGGTGGTTCTTTTGTTATGTACTGTATAAAAGATATATTTTTAAATGTGGAAGGAAAAAACAAGTCATTTTCTTATATAAACTGGTGTAGCTTTCATTGGCAGCAAAAGCTACTATAATTAAGATTGCAGTGCAATTTCTGTTATAAACCTTCACTTTAATTCACTCATCAGTTTCTCAGATATTCACCTTGTGTTCTGAAACTCTTGATGCTTGTTCAGAGCTGAAATAGGAATATTTCTGGAAGCTTAACCAAATCCATTTGGCCAGATTTTCAAAGGCATTTAGGCACCTAAAGGTGCCTAGTGCGATTGATAAAAGGGCCTAAGCAGGTTAGGTGCCTGACTCCCATTGATTTTCAAATCTGTAAATCTGGCCCACTATCTACTTTAGAAGGCAGAGGAACCCATTCTTGTTTTATTTTTTTTTTTTTTTTTTTTTTTTTTTTTTTGTGAATGGATAACATATAGAACTTTAAAACTTTATACCTCAGATGTGACTCTTCTATAATGACAAATAAGTACATATTAAGTTTAGGATTGTTGTTGTAGTTTATTAAAATTAAGTGATTAAAAGTGGTTTCTTTGTATAGATAGTTTTGTATTGGATTGAGTTATATTATTGCTCATGGCACTTAGGAGTTGACACAGTATGCTTTTTGTAATTGTTTTTAAAAACTCAGTGAAATAATATATTTATATAAAATTTGTAATACTAAGGTTACAAACTTGGGCCCTAATCCTGTATCTATTTGCTGAAGTGGACCTGTGCAGCATTCCACTAAGTGACATGAGTCAAACTATCCCCACCTAAAGGGAGAAAATTCATAACAAAAATAACATTTTTTTGTGTGTGTGTATGTATGTGTGTGTATATATATATATATACACACACACACACGCTGTGCTGTAAAGTTGTAATCTTGCATCTTACTATGGCTAGAAACAAGTGTCTCCTCCCAATGGAAAGGGTTGTGCGGAAAAAACTATATTTGTATAGTTGAAGATTGATAGTTCCTTTTATTTTTCATCCTGTTGGACAAACTCCAGACAAAATGCTTATCATTGAGTTCTTTTTCTCTTAAAAATACATACTATAGGTTTTTTAGAATTGCTTATAGTTTAAAAAATGGTCATATGTCAAATATATTTTTTGCTGGAGGAAAAGGTTTGTGTTTTTTGTTTTAATCGCTAGAGGTTAAAAGCAGGATATTTAATCTGCAGAGTCACTTAGTGAATTGTATTATTTTCTCAGATCAGTTTATCAGATTGGTTTGAACCTATTTGATTATAAGGTACATTAGAAAAATTGTGATTCTTTGAAATTAGTTTAAATTGTTCATAATTAAATTACTGTTTGTTTTCTTAAAATGCAAGATAAGCTAACCAGTGAACAGGTTATTCTTCAAAACAGATTAGCAATTGCACATGGAAATATATTTCTTAACTTATGTGGAGGAGATCCTGCTCATGTTACACCTGTTGTTTTTGTTGATTAAGTTTAATCCTGTCAAAAGTGTATGACCTGTTTTTGAAGAAGCTCACCTGGTGAGAAGTACTATCACAAATTACTAAATGCATTGGAAGAAGAAAAAACCATTTTAACAACCCTCTTTAGGTGTGTGACTTTCAGTCAGGAAGCACCTCAGGGTAGAGTTGTTCCTAGCTATTACCATGGAGATGGTGATTCATTTCTGCTTCCTCTTGGGACCCTGCACTAATGGAAGATTTGTGCATGCTGAACTGCTACTGGATGATTCCTAACTCCAGCAATCCAGAGAGGATTGTCGGTGGTGAAGGCAGGCTAGGGTGGTGAAGGCACTCCTTCAGTGCTGCCAATGAGGTCTGTGGGAGGTGGAGTGCTGGTCCCTAAAAGACTGGGCAGTTGTGCTGGTAGAGGTTTCCCCAGTCGTGCCTCAGCAACTGATATATGATTGGGCTGTGTGTGGAGGTGGTTTGGCCACCTTTAACAGATCCCAGTTTTGACATCTGAAGGATCCAGAGGCAGACTGATCCACCTAACATAAGAAAAGCCATACTGGGTAAGATCAATGGCCCATCTAGCCCACTATCCTGTCTTCTGACAGTGACCAATGCCAGGTGCTTTGGAGGGAATGAACAGGTAGTAATCAAGTGATCCATCCTGTCGTCCTTCTGGCAGTTAGAGGCTAGGGACACTCAGAGCATGGGGTTGCATCCCCGACTTGGCTAATACCCATTGATGGACTTAACCTCTGTGAACTTCTCATTCTTCTTTGAACTCCATGATAGTTTTGGCCTTCACAACACCCCCTGCCAGTGAGTTCCACAGGTTGTGTGAAGAAATACTTTCTTTTATTTTAAATCTATTGCCTATTAATTTCATTGGGTGACCTGGTTCTTGTTTTATGCAGCAGAATAAATAACATGTCCTGAGTCACTTTCTCCACACCATTCATGATTTCATAGACCTCTGTCATATCCCCTCTTAGTCATCTCTTTTTCCAAGCTGAAAAGTCCGTCTTTTTTTAATCTCGCTTTATATGGAAGTTGTTCTACACCCCTAATAATTTTTGTTGCTCTTCTCTGTACCTGTTCCAATTCTAATATCTTTTGAAATTGGGTGATGAAAACTGCACGCAGCATTCAAGGTCTGGACTTACCATGGATTTATTTAGTGGCAATAAGACAGAAAATATCATATCTATCCCTTTCCTAATGGTTCCTAACATTGTTAGCTTTTTTGACTGCTGCTTCACATTAAACTGCAGCAAGGGAGGTCTAGGTTGGACATTAGGAAAAAGTTCCTAACTGTCAGGGTGGTTAAACACTGGAATAAATTGCCTAGGGAGGTTGTGGAATCTCCATCTCTGGAGATATTTAAGAGTAGGTTAGATAAATGTCTATCAGGGATGGTCTAGACAGTATTTGGTCCTGCCATGCGGGCAGGGGACTGGACTCAATGACCTCTCGAGGTCCCTTCCAGTCCTAGAATCTATGAACAAATGTTTTTAGAGAACTATTCACAATGACTCCAAAATCTTTAAGTGGTAACCGCTAATTTAGATTCCATCATTTTGAAAGTTTGTCTTTAGTCATCTTTTATAAAGGGCCAGGAGTGACTGATTGTTCCTAAAAGTGGAGGCCCATGAGGCTCTGCCCCCTCTGTGTCCCCACCCCTGCCATTCCTCTCCTCTCCTCTCCACCCCCCAACCCCCCCCCCCCCCCCCCAGTCCTGGCCAAGCTGGAGTCAGGCTGGGGAGCTTGGACCTGTTGACCTGAATTTGATGGGTTAGTTATTATGGCTCACCACTGATTGCATCCGACCAGAAGATTTACAGGTACTTGTCCAATTCAGACTACAGAGTTCAAGAACTCAGAGAGCTCTATATCAGGAGAGGACTCTCGGGGTGCTTGGCAAGAACACGTACACTGAGGACAATACCAAATTGATAAAACCTTTATTGAAATTAACATAAAAATAAGAAATGCAATGAAACTTATAACTGCAAAACAGTAAAAGAATTCCAAAACTCCTGGTGGTAACATTTCTATTATAAGTACCTTAACCTAACATACTCTCACCCTTCCTTGAGGACCCGGTAATAGGAGGTGAAGGACCAGCCTCACTCCTGGCATGCCCGATTACGCGATGGTGCTGGCTTCCCCAATGGTTAGGAATGTTGAGTAGTTATACTATACTGCACAAGCTGAGCTGATAGCGTGATAGAGGATAGAATACATAGAAGATGAGTGTAGGAGAACTAGAAAAACCACTCCAAGAAACCGAAGCTTCAGGAGTTAGAAGAGCCTAGAACAGCCCTTTTACAAGGTATTTTATAGGAACCTGATCTATGTAATTCAGGCTATTTCCGTACCCTAAGAAACTTATGGGTACCCTTCTCCTATAGGTTAGCGGATTATAACACTTACTTTCTAAATATATTAATAAGGATTATCTTACTCCAAAACTGCCAACCTAGGCTCTCTTGGTGACCTCCAAGTTGTGGTGTACCCTGCGGTTACCAACCAGTTGTAGATTCCGGATAAACCTGTGATATGATGTGGATAGTTCCTCCCTTTGGTTCCCCAAAGTTCAGGGACCATTCTTATCTGTGCCAAAGGTTGCCAGCTTTTATGCTGACATATTCATAACTGATTATACTTTTTGCTATATAGCGGATCTTACAGTCCGGTAGGCTTCTTGCATTTCAGCAAAACTTATTAGGAAACACGTGCCTCAACCCATCCTAAATTCCAAGGAGTTAATACTAATGAAATATAAGAATAAAATGGATTAATTTAAGAAAAATAAACATATTAATTAATACTGCTGGCTGAATTAGTAGGATATAATAGCTAGCAAAATAATCCTATGGGCTACAGAGACCTCTTCTCCCCCCCCCGCCGCCCCCCGGCAGGTGGAGGGTCCGCAGCTCTGCACAGCTGCCTGCACGGCTCTACCCTGACCTGGCTCTGGCTTCCGGCCTGGCCTGGGAGTGGGGTCTCATGGGTCGAAGAGCTGCAGCCTGGCCATGTGCCGCCCCACCCTGGGCAGGTGGAGGGTCTGTGGCTTCTCACAGCTGGCTGGGCTCCCCAGACCACTCTTACGTGGGACAGGCTCCAGCTTCTGGTCTGACCAGGGGTTGGGGCTTCGGGGAAGAGGAGGGGTAGGGGGCGGGGCCTATGGAAAGAAGTGGACAGGCTAGGCCCATCCACTTTCAAAAGTGGGAGGGCCATGGCCCCTTGCTTCTCTCTCCCTCCCCCCCCCCCCCCCCCCCCCCCCCCCAGTTCCGACATGCCTCCAAAAATAATGCTTTTTTTTATGGGAGCTTGTTCAATTTGCCCATAGGGAAAGAAACACTCTCTCATCTCAAGCATTCTGCTGGCGTTGCAAGGGATGTTAAGAGGTATGCTGATAAAGCGGCTTCCTTTGTTATATCTAATTTTGAACAATGTTCCTTGTATTTCATACCAATTTGCTGTTCCTTCTCTTGTTGAAAAGTATTTTAGAAATAAAGAATTGTGAAAGTGAGATTATAGACAGCAGCATTTACACTAAATGAATGCATCCCACGGCTTTTAAATTTCATATGTGAATATTTTTTCTGTCCCTTATTTTGGGGCTTTTTTCATATAGTATGACCCATATTTGAGCCTTGGCATATGACCTACGTTTGTCAGTTCGCTTTCTACCCCCTTTAAGCAGTTAGCCCTTAATGGACCTGCACACAGTGGACTTGCTTTCTGAGATGTTTGAGAACCTTTACTTGATATGTTAGCCTGTAGTTGAGGCTATACTTTTTGTATCACTGTCATAAATATAAAGGGAAGGGTAACAACCTTTATGTATGCAGTAACATAAAATCCCTTCTGGCCAGAGGTACAGAATCCTTTTACCTGTAAGGGGTTAATCAGTTCAATTAACCTAGTTGGCACTGACCAGAAGATACTTTCAAATCTGGGGTGGGAGGCAGGTTTTGTTTGTGCTCTCTTTGTTGTTCCCTCTGGATAGAGAGAGAGGCCAAGCAGGTAACCCATCTCTTGAAAAGATACCTTGAAATGATCCATCTAAAATTACAGAAATTGTAAGTAAGGGCAAGGAAATGTTAGATTATCTTTTGTTTTAGCTTGTGAATTTTCCCTATGCTAAGAGGGAGGTTTATTCCTGTTTTTGTAACTTTGAAGTTGAGACAAGAGGGGAATCCTCTGTGTTTTAAATCTTTTTATCACCCTGTAAAATTACCTTCCTTCCTGATTTTTACAGAGGTGCTTCTTTTACTTTTTTTCTTTATAATAAAGTTCTTCTTTTAAGAACCTGAGTGATTTTAGTGTCCTAAAAATAAAGGGTCTGGTCTGTACTTTTATTAAAGGCAATTGGTTGGTATATTATTCTCAAGCCTCCCCAGGGAAGGGGGTGAAGGAGTTTGGGGGGATATTTTGGGGAAATAGGAACTCCAAGTGGTCCTTTTCCTGAATCCTTGTCCAAATCACTTGGTGGTGGCAGCAATACCGTCCAAGGACAAGGAAAGGATTTATGCCTTGAGGAAGTTTTAACCTAAGCTAGTAGAAATAAGCTTAGGGGGTCTTTCATGCGGGTCCCCACATCTGAGAGTGGGGAGGGAACCCTGAGAAACACCCATTTAATTAGCCTAGCTATGGGGAAGTTGAACTGAACAGCTAAAAGGAATATAATAGTAAAGCTCTTCATTGCCTACGATGGAGGCTGTTCAAATTTTTCTATTTGTGCAAAATTCACAGGTCCTGCTTAAGGACAATATTAAGGACCAATGGGGATAATTCATTGCACTCTTTACATCTGGATATGAAGGGTCTGGGGGCTTAACCATAATTCCTTCCAATTTCTCTGAATGCAAATCTCATAGCCCAACAAATCTATCTTCCTAAAAGATCTGTACTGAGGTTTTTTGAGAAATTGAATCCTACTTCTGCTCAGCCAGCAGATGCTGCTGTTGAATCAATAGGACTGAGGCAGTGTAGTGGTGAGAGGTTTTGAAATATTCTAGAGACTTGGATTTAACACAAGGAGAGAGCGAGAGAGAAGGCATTACTATAAAACAGCAAATACGGTTTACATAATGTTTCCAGCAAGGTATGAAAATATAGCAGATTGGGAATCGGTTATTTAAGAGATCTGCAAGTATATTTATAGAAATTAATGTATTGAGTTATGAGTTGAATGCCCCAACAGTAAGATTGTGAGGGAGGGAGAGGGGAAAAAATAACTTTAAATTTCCCTTCTTACTGTATGATACAGTTTTGCCAAATTTTTAAAATTATTTTTACTTGCATCCTAAGAAATACAAATGTTTCATCACTGATGACTATAACTTATGAAACAACACAACTTTGCAAAAACAGTCCAGGGAGATAACTGATGAACCTAGGAAGCTGAGAAGCAAATACCGCCTCCTCAGCCTCTCTAGAACCTGCATGGCACATAATAATAAGCAAAAACTTTCCCGTGCAAACCCTGCAACTGGCATCTGGCGTCGGCAGCTGTGCCAGGGGAGGCTTAGCCTGCCCTGGCCTATTATACCTGCTGCCCATGGAGCTGAAGTTTTCAGAGAGCTATCCACACATGGACTTCTTTCCTGAGTGGTAACAGTTAATTTAAAATCCATCATTATTTATGTGCAGCTGGGATTATTTTTCCAATGTGCATTACTTTGCACTTATCATTGTTGAATTTCATCTGCCATTTTGTCATCTAGTCACCCAGTTTTATGATATCCCTTTGTAACTCTTCACAGTCGGCTTCAGATGTAACTATCCTGAATAATTTTGTATCCTCTGCAATCTTTGCCACTTCACTGTTAGCTTTCTTTTCCACATCATTAATGAATATTGAACAGCACAGGTCCCACTACAGATCCTTGGGGGATCCCATTGTTCACATCTCTAGATTGTGCAAACTGACTCTTTATTCCTACCCTTTGCTTCCTATTCCTTAGCCAGTTACTGATCCATGGGAGGACCTTCTCTCTTAACCCACAAGAGCACAGAAGCCACTTCTGCTGTAGCTAGCAATGAAAAGACACCAGTGTCTGTAAATATTGTTTACAAATTAGTGTAGACCCTGAATGAAGAATTGTGATAGAACATGCATGTTGATTAATTCAGGTAAGACATTTATTTTTTAATTCCTCCAAAAAATTCACTTCTATCAACTTTTACCTAAACTAAGAGAATACGTTTTCTAAAAATACCATCCATCACACTGCAAATGGCCAAGTCCCCATTCTGTATCATAGCCTTTCTTTTTCTTGGCACAATTCAGGTCAAAAGAAACCGTATATACTGCTCCTAATTAGAAGGTGTAAAAGTGAAGTGATGAATTTGGTGCTTGCAACAATAAAAGGCATGCCTGCCATGTTCTATTTGCATGATGAGGTTCCGTGCTGTGCCTTTAAGGGAGCTTAGCTCAGGGAGAGGGGGAGCTAAGGTGGCTTTATGGCTGGACAGGTCCTGGCACAATTTTGACAGGCCTGGGGGATGTAAGGGTATGTTTATGCTGCAATAATAAACCTGCGGCATGAAGCCTCAGAGCCTGGGCCAATTGATTTTGGGCTCATGAAGCTCAGGTTGCCTGGCTAAAAATAGCAGTGTAGATGTTTGGACTCAGGCTGGAGCCCAGGCTCTGAGACCCCACATTACAATTTTATAGTCCCATGAGTGAGCCCCATGAGCCTGAATGAGCTGACCTTGGCCAGCAGCCACCGCGGTGCTGCAGGTCTTTTATTACAGTGTAGCTGTACTCAAGTACATCAGCGTCTTTGGGCTGTTCTATGTCTGCAGCACTGCCTGGAATCTGCAGAATGCTGCATGCTCTGCCTCTTTCAGGACCCCTACTTCGCGGTTTGTGAGGGGATCCTTCCAATGCCAGATGGAGTGGCATAAAGGGGCCTAAAAACACTGCATGCCTTTTACCCAGAGTAATGAAGTCGGAGTGAGGATGAAGATCTCTCCCTCAGTGATAAGGATAGATGGTGTTTGCAAAAAAAGGTTGCAGAATTCTGTTTTGCAAGTAAGCAAGGATCTCACTGCAGAAATGTCTTTTCCTATTGAATGGTAAAGCATCTGCAGCCATTGGTTTCCGTGGAAACCAGTTTTGCTGGGAAGGCACTGCACTAAACTGAATATGTCAGTTTACTGAACTTGAGATTTATGTTCTTTGGAGTTTAACATTCGTGCCTGGAGCTTCTTATTTCATTTGGCTCTCAAACGCTGTGTACTGTACTTTATTTTTTTATTTTTTTTAACTTACAAAGTAAATGCTCAAAGGAAGAGATTAGCTACATGCTTGGAATTTGTGACAAAGCAACAAGAAAGGTTGGTATTTATGAAGCTAAAAGTTAGGGGTGTCTTGTTTTCGACTGACTGTTGCAGAAATATATTTTGACTTAACTGCTAAGTCAAAAGTTGCTTCTGTGCTACAACTCAAGTTAATATTTTTTTAGCAATATTAGTTTAATGTTGCTATTTGTACATAGCTATAGCTGCTTTGCAGAGTTACTAATGTGTTTGTTCCCTAATAAGATTTTGGCAGGAAGTTGGTCTGATTTGTAGTTTGTTCAGATTAGTCAGCGTGAACTGCGCGCACATGTGCTCTGACAGAATGGTATTTTGGTGTTGGTTGTAATGTAAGTTTGATTTCACATTTCAAATAATGCTTGTTGCAAAGACTTATTTTGGCTTGGAAATTTGAGATGGGTAATTTATAAACAGTGAAATATGCTAAATGAATTAATGTGGTGTTTTGCTTGACACAAAATATCTCTGGCAGAAGCTAACAAAATGAATAAAAATTGTTTAACTGAGAAGAGCTTGAAGAGTGAGTAATTGTAGTTATGTTTAAATGTTCTAGTCAAAACATGAATATACAATGTAGCTTCATGTGAATTACTGAGTCAGGGATATATGAGGTAGAAGTCAGTTTTGCTAACAGGAAGACAGACACAAATCTGTTTCCCATATGTAATTGGAAAATAATGCACAGTATTGAGAAAAGTATCCTCTGTATAGAAACACTTTTATAGATATGTTGACAAAACATTGGTTACAGCTTGACAAATATTATGGAGGCACCTGGGGTTGCATTTTAAAGTAGGCTTAAAAGGGGGCATACATTTCTATTTTTCTCTTTAAGGGGACAATCAGTGTGAAATTTCGCAGATGGTTAGTTTTTGTGTGCTTTGAACTTTTTTGTTTTTTCTTTGTAAACTTTTAATAGGAAGCCTTTGAACTTTGGGCTCAGGCTGAAAATATTCCTTGATCATTCCCCCTTTCATTGTTGATGATAGCTATCTCTCTTGAAGTATTGTCTGTCTACAAAGGACTTGATAGAGAAGTTGAACTGTTGCAATAGGGATGTGTGGGTTTTTTGTTTTTTGTTTTTTAAATGTTTGGATTTAGGATTTTAGCAGTTAGTCATGTTACAGCTGAAAGGTTGTGTGCTTCGTGGTTGTGAGGGTAGTGGGGAGGGTACACATGAAATCTTTTCCATAAGGAGCTAAACTTTTCTGTCACTTTATCCTTTGACAGGGAAGGATTCATGGACAGCTGCTGAGGCATTTAAATAAAAAAAAAAATCTCCCACTGCACTTCTACCCCAGTACTAGTTTGTCCCCACCTCATCCAATGCCCACTATCAATTAAACATTTAAAAAAAAATGCGTCAAATGTCATCATGAAGCAAATAGTGTTGCTACACACACACCATGGCTGACACAAACCCACAAATTTAATGAAAGGCCAGCAGTATATATCGTCTACTCTTCCATCCACAAGCACACATCTTAACAATTACCACAGCTATCATATACTGTAGACCTTAGGCCTCAACCATAACTGTCCCCTAGGAGTGCCAGCCTTCCATCGCCCCCTTTAGCTGCCCTTCTGCAGACAACCATTTTCCAGTCTACTTTGTCCCAGCACAGCTAACTGCTATACCAGACATCCACAACTACTAATGTAGGTGAGGGCAAATGTTCTGGTGTACAGAAGGGTGAAAACTGGGTGGAGTTCCTATGAGGAACAAACTATTGGAATGGATATCAAAGTATCTGGTCTCAGCTTTTAAAACTTTTGTTTAAGATCTTCCTTTCTAGGTTATTTACCTCTTTCCTTTCTAAAGTTTCTCTTTATGCCAGATTTAGAAGCAGATAAGTGGTTTCTGAGGCAGATGCTAATGTAGATCTGTACCTAGAGACAAAGCAGGTGATTGTCCCCTTAAATGATTTTATCACCTCAGTACAAATTCTGTGCATTTGGGATCCTGAGTTGTGCTTCCCAGTGCATTACATCCAGCATCATCAAGCCTATCGCTGAATGTTTTGTCTTGATGATCACAACTTTTTGAATAGATTTCACATGTTTAGAATCTCTTGAAAATATCTGCCCATGTTATATTGTACACATTAACAATATCCAGTTCTGAAAATGCTCTTCCTCTTCCAAACCTGTAGCAAATTCACAAAGGAGCACGCCCTGTGTCTTGTGTTCTGGTGCGGTAGACAGGAAGCACCCAAGAGAGAATGCATTACCAGATAGAAGCTGACACATGTCAAGTTTATCATAGCTGTACAATAGTGGCACTTATTATGGATGAGGATGAGCAAAAGGGAGTCTGGGGGCGTGCCCTCTGTTTGCCTCCTCCCAATAGTTCTTTTCTTTCCCCACACACTGTGGCCCACAACTGGTACAATCCCCTGACCTTCATTTTAAAGGATAGCCTTTATTTCATGTCTAATGTAAAGTCAATGTAAGAGACATTTTTGCATGACTATTGCCATAAATCATAAGCTGAGATACAAATGCATGGTTTGTACCATGAAACATCATGATATATTTTATTTTGTCCCGTATTTTTCATACAGTTCTCCTTTGTTCCATTGGAATGTAGACGGTCTTCTGCATATTCTGGTAAATTGTACTTGATGAGAAAAGGAGCAAAATGAGCACTATAAATATGCCATTTGGACATGACATAAATCCAGTGTTGTGTTGGAAGGAAATCTTGATGTAGCAGTCAAGTATGAATTTCACCAAAAGAAATATGACCTGACTATGAACTGTACTCAAAATTCTGGGGTAAATAGTTTAAAAATTAACAAAAATAAACGTCATTTCAGCCTGTTTAAAACTAGGCACCTTGAGGAAAAAACTCTGCTAGCAAACCTTACAAAAGGAACAGAGACAGAGTTTAAATATCTGTTCAAATGGAAAAAGAAGCTCCAGGATTGTGCTCTGGAAATGAAAACTTCAGTGACTTACATAGATGGATTAAGTCTTGGTGGAAACACACTGCCAAACGTTGATCACAATTGGACAACTAAGTTCAAAGGAGATTCCTCCACAGATGTAGATATTATCATGTTTACAACAATATGATCTGAGACTGGAATATAGCCCAGGCAACATGTAGTTCATGGGAGCTAGCCTATCGGACATTGCTCTCTAACACAGGATCAAGGCAAAGAAAGGAAAAATAAAACAGCAGTGCAATTAAGTCTTATTGACAGAGCAATGTTTGTTATATGATGAAAGAAAATTTGCACCACAAAGATGAATTTGTTGGTGAAAGGAATTGAACCATAATTCCATCTTTCTTAAGATAATGGGTTTTGCAACAAGGACATAACCGTATAGGGAAAACTGATTAAGAATCATGTATATAGAACTAGCTTAAACAAGAAGATACAGTAATACTACAAGAATAATTCAAAAATTCAGGGGAAGAAAAAGCAAAAAAGCAAAATTCTCTGTTCTTCCAATAGAGTTGTGGTAGTATGGGTAATTTGGAGACCTGCATGCTTATTAATTATGGGGTTGTTTTCAAATTTTCTTGAAGTAGCAACATTACCAGATACAGGCACAAAAACTCTCATTTTATAACCCACGTTTGCAAGACATGGTATACGATAGTAATTGTTGATAATGGACCACTATTTGAAGATCCATAAGGAGTAGCTGACAAATGAGAATTCCAACAGCTCATTTCAAGTTAAGGCTGTCAGCAATCAAATGGATTGACAGTGTGTGGAATTAAAATAGTGAAACATCTCCTCAGAAAGTCTCTAGGTAGGTGGGGGAAGATCCATACCTATGTTAAAGATTCAAAGCAACACTTTTTGAAAAACAATAAACCTTCAGACTGCTATTTTGAAAGAACTCTGTAATAGTGAAGCCTGTAAAAACTACCTGGGAGCAACAATCTGATTTTCTATTCAAAATACAAAGCACAAAGTAGTGGTTTGAGAATGCCTTATACCAGGGGTAGTCAATTCCCTTCCCCTACCCCCCCAGGTCCAAATTTCTTGGTCAAGGTATAGTCAAGGTCCAGACTCCAGAGAGAAATTTTTCACACCACAATACCTATAAAAAGTTTTCGTGGTCCATTCAAAAGCATCTGGTGGTATGGATTTGGCCTGCAATCCATCTATTGACTACTGCTGCCTTATATCGTAAAAGAGGAATAAAGAAATTTTCTTGAAAGATCTACAGTTACAAAAATAGAGAGAAACTGTAATGTGATCAGTTTCTGTCAGGGGCATTTAATATACGCTAATTCCTAGGAAAGGTCTATTTTTTTTTTTTTTTTGGATAGTTGAAAAATGGGTGTGTTTTTCCACAAAAAATATCCATCGAAACAAATTTCATTTCATATGAAAACTTTTACAGATTCTTTGTTTTTTTTTTTTAAATTCAGTTTAAATGAATTTTAATTCTGAATTGAACACCTTAATTTTGTTTTAATAAAAAATGGAAAAATTGGAATTTTCTGCAAAAACCATCATTCCCTTAAATTTTTTTAACCAAAAAGCAAGCAAACAAAAAACAAACCTTCTCTCTACCTTCCCACTACGACCACCACACCTATTTGGACCGCATGTCGACTGGGTTTTCTCTCATAAATGGCAACCAGCTATAACCAACCTGGGAAAATAATGTTCCTTTATTTAATGAAGGTGTTGTGCAAGAAAATAAACTGATGGAAACTCCTTACTACAGGTAAATGTCAAACTTTGTTATCAATAACACTGAGATAGAAAATGAAAGAGCAGTTGATGCTAGAACGATTATTCTGGTCATGCTATTGGCCATCTTTTGCAGAGAAAAAGTTGTGAAGTGATTCCTGTAATGCTGACTGTTAATTTAATTAATATACTGCAGTAGGACTGAGACCTTGATCAGGATCTGTGCCCCATAATGCAAGAGGCTGTACAAGCACTAAGGGATGGACCAGTTACTGACAAAGGGGTGTGTTTTTTCAGTTCTTCTGGTCAAACAAATAGGAAGCACTCTAAAGCATGGCCACAACCAATGAGAGGTTGGATTAAACCAGTTGATCCAGTGGTAGCAGTCCGAGACCAACTACATACACCTCCGTGGTGGTGGTCTGGGTGCTGCTTGATTAAAATGTGTTGTTTATAAACATTAGCAAAGTGCATGCTTTCAGAAAGGAAGAAGCTGTCATCTCATTAAACTGTTAAGGAGCCTGATTGTTTTCAGAAAATACTCAGCAGCCCACCCTCAAAAAATCAGGCTTTGTTTTGAGGCATCCAAAATTGGTAGAAAATTTTAAGATATTAAATCCTAATGTTTCCAGACCATCTTGTGTAGACTCCAAGTAAAGCAATTTTTTTTGTTATTAAGCATCCTTTTTATGTTAAAAGGAGTGATGATCAGTGCCCCCTCTGTTGCATGTAATTATCTAGTTGACTAATTCTCTCTTCAGTTAAGGGTCTTTGCCCATTTGCTGTTTGCTTGCATAGAATTATTTAATTATAGCAACTTATTTTAGTCAAAAAGTCTGGACTTTGTAACTCTCATCACCTACTGAAGAAGTATATTTTGACTGTTTCTATGAAGCCATACTTGTAATGACTCCAATGTATAATAATTCAGAACTCTGAAACATAAATAAAATAGCCACAGTTTTGATAGTTTTCCTCGTGTGCGTTACATCAATCATAATTAAGAAAGTAATAAAATAGATGCAAACTTGATCTTTAAGGCCAAAGAAGCAGGCTGGGGACCTGAGATCCATATATCCAATTACTTCCTCTTTCCTGCACTTCTGCTTACCCTTCTGCTGAAGCACAAGACAGAGCTCAGACCTTTTAGGACAAAGATTTAGCATTATACAGAATTACACTTGTGAGAGAGTGACATACAATTTTTCTTTTCTCTTTTTTTCCCCCTCTTCTCTCTTTTCTGTTCTTATTAAATTAGAAAATCTACAAACAATATTTACATTGGTTGTGAATATGTCTCACAAGTAACTCTGATGTGGTAGCCCTTTGGTGTTTCTCATCCAAATTTCCACACTCGATGCTATTACAAAATATTGAGGAAATGTATACCTTGTACCCACTTATACATGCGCTTCCCTCCAACTTTCTCATAGGTTGAGTCCTCAGCCCTTCTTGCAATGTGTGAAATTTAAAATGTAAGAAACTGAAGGGACATATATACAGGTGGAGTGGGGTGCTAGTTCCATGGTCTTCTAACTCCACAGCATCTCTTCAGCAGCGGTCTTAAACTCTCATAACCATTGGTGACTCTGTCTCCTTTGGCTCCTAGTAAGATAGGAAGAACACCATCTGGATCCAAATGGATGGGCACAGTTTTTTGAGACCCTGACCTTGCAGGGGACACTTCAGTCTTATTTCTGCATGATTCAGCTGCTGAGCTGCACCAGGCTGTCTCCAACTTCCCCTATTTTTAGCTTCTTCCTCACTGAGCTCCAGTTGTCTCAGCTTCAGATGGTAATTAGGAGTGTGCCCTGCCTGGCTGTTTGCCCACAATGAAAGCTTCCTAGATAGTTTTCATTGTTTGGTGATTGCCACACTTGTGGATGTTTCTGGCTCCTTTGACAGAGTCACCTTGCCCAGTTACAGCAAGTTTGTACAGAGTATGTCTATGCTACAGTTGGGCCTGTACCTCCAAGCCTGGGTAGACAAACAAACTAGCTCTGCTTGAGCTAGCATGCTGAAAATAGCAGTGTGGATGTTGCAACAGAGGCAGAAGCAAGGGCTAACTTCTGCCCCAGCCCGTGGTTCCACACTCAGGTGGCTATCCTGAGATTCCATCTATACAACAATGTGCATGCTTCAATTTTTAGCACGTGTCTGTCTGCCCTGGGTGGGAGGCACATTTCCCAGCTGCAGTGCAGACCTACTCATAGAGACCCCAAAACAAAAACTCTGTAACCTACCCACTGTTTCATCCCTTATTTACACCACTAATGCAATGCAAGCATGTGGGTTACACTACAATTACTAATTGTCTTGACTGACATATTTTTCTTTAACTTTAAAATACCAATGTATTGACTTGTAGTCTTTGAAGAAAACCAAAACAACTGAAAGATGCATACTAGAAAAGAAAGTTTAAAATTAACTGTGACATTTTGTATGAGTAGCAAAAAAGAGTGTGGAAGGGAAAAAACCTCTCTACATGTTTTTTCTATGATATACAGTCAGTCTCTTCTTCCAGGGCAAACATTCCTGTTCTTTGCTATGTAGTCAAATTTGATGTGGTACCAGTAGTAGTGTCGTCGTCGTCTTAGAAATTCTTTTAAAATGTCTGTGGTATGTAAAATCAACAACTATAAGTTAAGGCTCACATTTCATTAAAGGTTCATTTGTCAAGATCGTTCTAGAATTATCCCTGGCTCTTTAATGTGCAGATCACTAGATTAGTGAATGGGCAGTATTAAAGCAAATAGTGTTCTTGAACTAGTATGTTTTACCTTAAGATGTGCATAAAATAGACACTTTTTTTCTCCTTCCATCCAAATTTCACTCCCCAGAAAAGACTGTTTTTAAAGTCCAGTATTTTCTAGGAATCCTTGAAAGGTTTGACTTGACTTAAAAACTTTCAAGGTTGGTTAATTTAAATGTCTAATAACCTTGGCTGTCTTCATTTAAAAATAAAACTATTAACAGTAAGGGCAAATGGCATGTGTTTTGGCTTAATTTAGTTGTTGTTTTAACTATAAAATGCTAAGTCAAGGGAGAATGGATGGAAAACTTGAACATATAATCACTGTTTTAGGAGGCTATTGCTCAAATGATCTTTCAGCACATTTTATTAATGGAGACTATCCTTTTACACAAGAAGTTCTGTCTCCTGAAACTCTGGTACTTTAAATCCTGGAGGAAGCAAGCATTATTTAGCGATTTAGAGAACAATTTCCCTCCAGTGCCCATTTCCCACAAGAACATTTCACCTTGTGAAGTTTTCTGGGAAGAGGGGGGAGGAGCAGTGATATATTTAATCTCCTTCCATATTCTTCTGGGTATATCTAGTCTCTTCCCCTGCCACACGTGCTCCCCATTTTTGGGTTTCAAGGGAGATATTGCTTTCCTAATACACTTCTACCCTGATATAACGCGACCCGATATAACATGAATTCGGATACAACACGGTAAAGCAGCGCTCTGGGGAGGCGGGGCTGCGCGCTCCCGTGGATCAAAGCAAGTTCGATATAACGTGGCTTCACCTATAACGCGGTAAGATTTTTTTGGCTCCCAAGGACAGGGTTGTATCGGGGTAGAGGTGTATATAAAGGCATCTTCAAGGAAGGAAGCACAGCTCTCACCCTAGTAAGTTCATGGTTTAGCTGTTAATTGAGCTAAGGGGCAGCATTCAAGCATTTTAAAAGCCTGTTCCTGGGGCCTTCTGTCTGCAGGAGACAAGGTGGGTGCCCAAAGTTACTTGTGCATTTATGGCTGGGCTCCCTGGAGAAATCCTTCCCATTGATTGTGGGACTACAGGCAAGGCTTCCTACCACTCCTCTCTTGACAATGAGAGGGAAGAGAAAGGTTCAGTACTCTCATCACAACCCATCTCCAAAGACACAGGGGAATAATTGCAGTGTTCTTGGAGAAAAGCATGTGTATGGAACAGAAACTGGGCCTACTGTGACATGGAGAGGTGTTTGTCTTCATGATCTGTGCCCGAGAGTTGCATACCTCTGTGTGTGTGTGTGTGTGTGTGGGGGGGGGGGGGGGGTTGTCTCTCTGTGACCCAAGAACTTCTTAATGCCAACTATCAAGGAGGTGCAGAGGGGTTACAGGAATGTCCTGATTCTGGTGTGTACATTCTGGTTCACCAAAGAATGTTGTGTTGTCTCAAATGAAAGCCAGAGTCAATAGGGTCATCAATGTCACTGTGAAACGTATGCAGCTACTATGTAAGAAGTTGCATGTGTGTATATATACTGAAAACATATTCTTAAAATCTGTATCAAATTAGTCACCAGCAAAGGTGAAAGACAGGTTTCTGTCAGATAACAGATGAATAATCATATTTTAACATAAAAACTGATGTCTCGTTCACAATGGGACACCTCTCACCACTCTAAACTGAATACAAAAGAAGGATTGTGAGGACTTCAGAGAAAAAAATTGAACAGGAAGAGAAGCAGAGGGGGAACCCTATCTGGTGGGTACACTTCAAAGATTTGCTCTGCTATATTTGGGAGATAGGGAGTTTTCTTTATCACCTTTTACTTAGGGATAAAAGGACAGTGCTTTTGCTTTATGGAAAAAGGTGTCTCAACCAGGCTTGGTTGAAAATGTTGAAGAGGACTTTGGGTGATAAACTTGAGACAAGTGAATAACTTGTTTAGTCTCTTGTTTAGAGACTAAGTTTAGTCTCTAGAAACAGACTTTTATGATTTTGTTTATGTAAACATTTGTTTCCAATATTCTTACTCATTATCACTTGATTCTTTAATCTTTGATAATAAATTTATTCATGTTTTCACTATAAATATATTTGAGTGGTGTTCAGCAACGTGCTGGTCTTAAGTTGTATCTGACAAACTGGTGTGTTCTGTTCCTTTGAGAATAGCAGGCCTGGTAATTCTGTGAGCATTCAGTGGATAAGGGACTGGACATTGCAGAGAACACTCGGGGGGGGGGGGGGGGGGGGGAGTGCCATGTGCCTATTGCCACCTGTACAGAGAGCAAGGCCTGAGAGGACCTGGAAGGTAGTGCTTCTGCTGCCCAGAGGCTGTTGGATTCAGGGAACTGATCCACCACAGACAGAGACAAGACTCGTTTGTGCTAAGGGCTGTTGGATATCCTTGGGGAGTATCACACTCTTCCACTTGTGGTGTACAACTCCTCTCCTGGGACAACAGCATATGTGTTGAAGGAGATCTGAGGGGCAATGGTGGTGGCATCTGTTTGTCTTGAGTCAGATGGGAGTCCTCTTAGATCCCTACTTCCCTTTGAAATCGGTAGGGTGATAGTTAGAGGTTGAGGCATCATTCCCTTCCCTCCTACCCCCCAATTACCAAGTTGATGGGTTCCCAGGCAGAGATGTCTCATTGTCCCAGTCTGGGTGTTGCATGGGATTTTGCTGCTTTTCCCTGGGGCTCTGGTTACTCGCCTGGAGTTCCTTCCTCTTCCTCCCATTGCTCATGGGGAAGAGAGTGGAGTGAGAGACTACTCTGTAGGTGCTTGCAGGGGAGAGGCCTCAGATGATGTCAGAGGGGAAGTAGGCCTGCAGAAATCATCCTTGAAAATGCAACTAGTAAGTGGATGGGAACATTTTCATAGTGGGCACTAGGAATTAATAAAACCGTGCATGGTTTGTGGGTATTTTCTATTGCACATATAAAATACTGTGATAAAAGTTAAAATACAGCAGTGCAGTAAATGTTGGGTTTATATGTTTGGGCAAATCTGGAGTCTTGTTTTAATTTTTGCTAATGCAGTGGCCTGCTGTTGGTGTTTGAAATGCAGAGCTGGTGGTGTTGGTTTCTTTTTTTTTTTAATATCTTTTAGTTTATTTCCTCTTAGTCCTAGAAGCAGGATAGCAACTTGTAAAATGTAAAAATCTCCCTATTCATCTAGTCTGTGGATCCAGGGATGCATTTGTCCTTGTAAACAGCTGAGGTATTGCCAAAACTAGAATATTGCCATCTCTGTTTATGAATCCGTTTGAAAATAACACACCACATTCTTTGCATAATAAAGCCAAACTGGGCTCAATGCCAAGAGAATTCAGTCATTCAGAAAAATCAAGGGGGGAAAACTGGTTCCATGAAGGAAGAGCTGGTGCCTAAAGGAGGCTAAAATGGTTAGAAATGTACCAAACCATATTATGCCACAAATGTAGTTTAAAATATCTGGAAGCTTGTATCTTTCACGTTGTGATCTTTTCCCAACCTAGAGTTAGGGACAAATATTGATGTTGACTAAGACGTGTGCTGGAGCTTGTGTTGTAAAACATGCTACAGGAAGAGCAAGGATGGTCCAGTGGTTTAGGCTCTAACATGGGACATGTGAGATCCAGGTGCCATGGGACCACAGACTCCCATGTCACCATAGGCGAGTCAGTTGGTCAATTTGTGCCTCAGTTTCCCATCAGTAAAATAGGGATGGCCGTACTTTTGTCCTCCTGTGGGTGTTTTGAGGATAAATATGTTAAAGATCGTGAGACACTCAGATACCATGTTAATGGGAACCATGTAAGTACCTATGATAGGTACTCAAAATAAATTTCAATCTAGGCTTGAGCCTTTTATGTCTTTGAAAGCGGCTTATGCCTTATGTTTCTTATATAATTTCATAGATAATTTTTTTAAGGCCAGATTGAACCACTATGATCATCTACTCCTGACCTCCCACATAACAAAGAGCAAAGAACCTTGCCCAGTAATTTCTGCATCAAACCTATAATTTCTGTTTAGTCTAGAATATATGTTTTAAAAGGAGATCATCTTGATTTAAAGACTTCAAGTGATGGAGAATCCACTAAGTCCCTAGATAGGTTATTCCATTGGATAATTAATGTCACGGTTTGCAAAGTTGTGCCTTATTTTAATTTATATGTGTTAAGACAAATGTAAATAATATTTTATATTAATCATAGCTTTGTACATTGCTGCTGCTACTACTAACAGCTAATACTGGTTTGCCATTACATATTGCAGCTTGATAAGTAGAACTGTTGTTTTTAGATCTGCGGGTCTCTTGTTCATTTTGCAGCAGGATGAATTCCTATCACTTGGCAGTTTATTACGTGTGTGTACAGTGCCTATTGTCACTGTCAAGGCTGTATCCCCACTTTGAACTTTAGGGTACAAGTGTGGGGGCCTGCATGAAAACTTCTAAGCTTAACTACCAGCTTAGCTCTGGTCCCGCTGCCACCATTCCCACTGGATTCCCTCCCTGGGAAGCCTTGAGAAACCTCTCACCAATTCCCTGGTGAATACAGATCCAAACTCCTTGGATCTTAAACAAGGAGAAATTGACCCTTCCCCCCTCCTTCCTTTCACCAACTCCTGGTGAATATAGATCCAAACCCCCTTGGATCTTAAAACAAGGAGAAATCAATCTGGTTCTTAAAAAGAAGGCTTTTAATTAAAGAAAAAGGTAAAAATCATCTCTGTAAAATCAGTATGGAAAATAACTTTACAGGGTAATCAAACTTAAAGAGCTCAGAGGACCCCCCTCTGTCTTAGGTTCAAAGTACAGCAAACAAAGATAAACACTCTGGTAAAAGGTACATTTACAAGTTGAGAAAACAAAGTAAAACTAAGACGCCTTGCCTGGCTTTTTTACTTACAAGTTTGAAATATAAGAGACTTGTTTAGAAAGATGGGGAGAACCTGGATTGATGTCTGGTCCCTCTCAGTCCCAAGAGCGAACAACCCCTTAAACAAAGGGCACAAAACAAAATCCTTTCCCCCCCCAAGATTTGAAAGTATCATGTCCCCTTATTGGTCCTTTGGGTCAGGTGTCAGCCAGGTTACCCGAGCTTCTTAACCCTTTACAGGTAAAAGGATTTGGAGTCTCTGTACACAGGAGAGCTGTTACCCTTCCCTTTATAGTTATGACAGTCACAGTTCAGGGTAACTGCACCTGTGTTCCCCCTCTATATGGTCCACCAAGGCCATTCACTCTCAGGATTCTGGCTCTCCAGCTATCACCTCTCTTGGCGGATGCATGTGTTTCTCCTCCTCCTGAGCAGGGTATTTCCAGGCTTCATAGTTGTCTGTGTTGTGGATTCCCCAGCAAATCAGACTGCCTCAGCAGGCCTGGTTTGCCTTCCTTTTTCAAAGGCTATAGACAACCGAATTGCCTAAAGTTATAAGTTGCCGCACAGCTCTTTCTAAGCAGGCACATTTATTCTTAAGGTGAAAGTATTACAGAGAAAACATACTTAAAAGAACCTACACACATACTAATAAGCTTACCAGAGATTGTCCCAACTCCAACAAGGACTCTAGCAGGTGTCGGTTCTTCGAACACCACCAAGGTTTTTTTCCTGTGGTCACAAATTTATAGCTCAGGACAAGCACCCTATGAGTCTCGTATTCTCCTTCATACCGTTTGGGTCCTTGATTCTTAGAGACCATAGGTTTCTCTTCAAGGCGTAGCTTCAAAATCTTGTGTTCAAGGTGGGGCATCTATGCATTCCCTTCAGGTATTTCCTAGGAAATCCATTTTACTTGAAAAATTGATATTGTTTCAAAGAGTTCTTTGAGGCTTGTAACACTTCCCAGGGTTTATATTAGTCAGGTCTCCTCCCTGGAGAATGTATGTACAATCTCACAATACTATATCAACACGTGCATTTTAATACAACGAATTCCTAAAATACTTTAATCTTAATCCAGTAAGTTTTGTCCAAGATATTGCAGGAAAATGCCATATCTGTCACACCTATCAATGGGGCCATCAACTCTGATAGTGGCCTTTTAGGTGCTGCCACAATATATATACTGAATAATAATACCTAAACCCTAATTTCTGATTTGAATCCTTTTCATTAAGTCTGATGCAACTTAGTAATTACTGCAGAAAACATTATCACTTCTAAAGATGGACATAAACTGGAGCACCTGAGTCAGGCTCAGGGAGTTCAGGCTCCCTTGAACTCTGGGGAAATTAGGTTCTGAATTTGGAGACTTGGACTCTAGTTAGAACATCTTTGTTGTTGTGACTTTTGAAGCTGAATACTTGGTTTAAGTGTGAGAAATACCTCATGTTCTCTCTTGGAAGTAGGTAGAAGCCTATAAAGAGGACCTAAGTGCTGCTACTGCTGACAGATAATGGAGGTGGTTCCTCAGTTCAAGTGGTAGCAGTGCAACTGTTGAGCTTACATTTGAGGATCAGCAAATGTAGGTCCTACAAGGATATAACCCATATTTGATCAGTGGCTTTTAAATAAATATTCATTTCTATATATCAGCATTTCTATCTTTGCATATTTGAAGTTCCTGTAATGTAGGTGCTGTACAAAGATCATATATAAAAACAAAACTGATGAGATCTGTCCTTTTGATTTAATTTCTTTTGCACTGGTTCTCTGGGGAATGCTGTGATGAAACAATGAGTCTTACAGCATGATATGAAGATAGTGAAGGACTCTTTCTGATTTCCTTGGGAAAGCATTCCAGAACCTTGGGCCTGTTGTTGATGGCTTCCTGGAGTCTACACCTGAGCTCTTTCAAACACAGTGTGCTGGGTAATTGCAGATGCCATGGTGGCCCTGGAACAAGAGGTTGTCCCTGAGATAGCATGGGGATATCAAGTTAAGGGCTTGGCAAATCCATATCAGAACTTTTGAAGTGGATCTGGTAATGCACTGGCTCTCCATACAAGTTGTGACATGCCAGTGAAATATACTCTCTTCAGCTCGCTCTGTTTAGAGGATGGGCTGCTGTGTTGTCTACCAGCTGCAGTGTCCTTGTGTAGGTTGAGGAAGAGTGAGTTAGACAGTCCAGCCTGGAAGAGATTGAAGTGTGAATTACTATGGGTAGGCCATGATACAAGTGGAAGAGGTGGAATTGTCTTGCTAACCAGAGATGAAATCCAAAACCTGTGGAGACCAGATGTCCCCAGTTGAGGGTCAGGTGTTAGTGCTTGTTGACTCCTCAAGTTAGAGTGAAGAGAGCAGCAAAACACTGTATAAAACCACAGAACTTGTCCGTCCCATTGCTTAGCTGCTAGTGCTGTAGGGCATGCAACTGTTGCTATTCTTTCTTCTCTAGCTTTTTGTCACAGAGAAATCTTGGTGTTCTGAATGCAGAGCAAGAAATATTGATATTTCCTACATGTTTCCTCAGACAATCAAAATATAAGGATGGGAACATGGAATTGTAGCAAAAAATCTTAGATTATGATTTAGGAAATCTGGTTTCTGTTTCCTGATCTGTCATAATCTTCCTGTGTGATCCGGGGCAAGCCACCTACACACTGTACCTCTATTCACTATCTGCAAAATGAGGATGACAGTACTTCCCTACCTCACAGGGATTTTGCTGCCTAAATAAATGAATGCTTGTGAGGAATCAAGATACTATGGTGATAGGGGTCATATAAGAACCTAGATAAGGTCAGATATGAGAGAGCTTACCTACAGAGCAGATGGAGGGTGAAATCCTGTCCTTACTAAAGTCAGGGCAAAACTCCCATTGACTTCATTGAGGCCAGGATTTTTACCTAAGTCTTTAGATATATTGTGGTTATGATTTTATCCCTATTCAAAACTCTTTATTCATGAACAGCTGGGTTCAAAATCATAGTACCTTGTGTGACCCAAGGTGCCTAGGGTAGCTCACACTGAAAATGCCAAGGTCAGGGAAGGCTGCAAAAAGGAGAGCCGATTTCCCCCAAAACTGGTGGTTAACACTATAACTAGATTCACCAACCAGTCATAAACTGTGCTCCTGATCCCTCACTCTCGTTATTTAGAAGCTAAATAAAAGAAAGAAATTGCACAGCCCCGTTATTGCATTCCAGTCTCAGGCTCCCAATCAGCAAATAGGTCCAATAAAGTGAGGAGTTATTTAAAGCTTTATTCACCGTACAAAATGTTCTTCTGAACCCCAAAAGGCCAGCACCATTACCAGATCAGTACTAGTTTGGATTTTACCCAAAATACGATGCTGCCTGCCAATCCTTTAGTATCTAAAACCAAACATTTATAATAAAAGAAAAGAATGAGAAGAGAATTATTACATGGTCAAAACAATCTGATATATGGATTCTGAAGTCATATGTAGCTATCAGGTTATTAGATACATTGATGAGTTTGCTGGCTTGTAAAAATCCCTCTGGAACACATCCACAGCTTGGATGGGTCATTCAGCCCTTTGTTCAAAGCTTCAGTTTATAGAGAAATTGCTCCAGAGGTGAGAAGCAGGATCGAAGACAAAATGGAGGTGATACAGCTGCCTTTTTATATTCTTGGCTATGTGGCTTGTACATCCTTTGTCCCAAACACAAGCTCACAGTACATGGGCATGGAAAATTATTTGGAGTCCCCTGACCATAGGCATGTTGCTACATTGTCCTGCTGATTCATAGGCGTAGCCCCTGGCTTCTCTCAAGGGGTTAATTATACAGCTGATTGTGTTTGATGGGCCATCAAGCAGGCTGGGTAGTGCTGATGCCAATCTGTCAGGGGGTGTCACCGAGATGGACAGCACAAGTTTGAGAGATCAATATAAGGTACATATGTATAACTCATCATACAAAGATGATACATACATATACACAAGCTTACCATATTTAGCAAATCATAACTTTTCCACTGATACCTTACATGGCATATCTTGTATAAGATTCATTGTAATTTTGTAATAATGGTACTGATAATATAAATGGTTCCTCATATTCTATACAGTATCGCACCTTGCCTCCCACCAAGGAAGCATGAATGTACAGTCCTTCTGGGACTGTTGATGCCATGCTGTGAATTACTTGGTAGGGACTGCTAAAAGATCAGTGTGTCTAGCACCATCAACGTGGATTCCAAGGGCATCTCTGCCATGGTGTATTCTAGGTTCATCAGCCAAAAGTGCTGGAATAGATTGTTTATTCTTCAGTGGTCTCCCAAAAAAACAGTATCTGCCAAGTGACCAAGCTGATGTGCTTTTAAAAATAAAGGTTGAAGTGTAAAACCTTTGAGGGATCCATATAATACAGCTATAGATGTTCTGATGTACATAATGGTTGCCAAACATTTTACAGGTTTTCCATGTTCTCCCTGAATTCAGGTGAAAGCTTCTTACTAGTAGAAAAGTTCAGGAATTCCTGGTTGTGCAAGAGTCTTTGAAACAGATGTAACTTCTCAAAGGACAAGATATCACCCATTGCCTGGAACCATGTGAAAATTAGGAGGAGGTAACACTCCTGCGTTTGCACATGATCTACAGACATATAAGCAAAGCTATAATTACAAATTGAATTAAATAGTGTGAGAGTGTAACAGGAAAGAACTGTACTAAAGAAAAGTTTATAACACTAATCTATGGCTGACAGGGCTCTTTAAAATGTACCAATACTACTAAATTTCTATAAACTATGCAAGCTACTGTGCTGCTTCTTGAGTAAGCCAGCGCAGAGCCAGATGGAAAACTAGTTAACTGAACTAAATTGTTTTTTTTCCCCTCAGCCCATTTTCAGCTCTAAGGAATAAAACTGCATTATAATGGATGCCGAATCTGTTTTTATAAACAGAAGTGAACCAAAATACAAAGTAGGTGTAGAAAAGAGCATTGATGGGAAAAACTAATTCTCTTGCTGTTTTGAAACTCAATATAGCTTTAAGAAAAGTCCGTGTAAACCTGCAGAAATTGGGTCAGATGTAGCTCTCTAAGATGACTGATCTCATTAAGATCAGCAATATTTTTTTTATTCCTTGCTTATTAATTTTGTTTTTTCCCTGAGAGTGTAGGAATTGGGAATGTAGACTAGATAACAATGTTTTCTATCCACACTTACCAGCTAACAGAGAATGAAGGACATATACTGCAGTGTACTTCCCATAACTGGTATTTTCTTGTGTAGTATAGCAGTTTGCGATGAATCCCCCTGCTGTAATAGTATTGCACAGGAGTTGTTGAACCTTTCTTACTAGTGATGATGCACAGGTTGGAAAGGATCCAGCTAAGCTCTCAGAGCCTGGGCTGAGTTTGCAAGGCAGTCTGTTTTTTAAAATAATAATTTTAAACTTAAAAACAATACATTTGATCTGAAATCAGTGAGAATGTGGAATTCCACAATGCCACTTTTCAAAGTAGAACTACTCATTAAGCTTTCCTACACAGACCCCAAATTTTGATTTACAATGAGACCCGCTGAAGAATATGAGTAAAAAATGCTACTAAATCAATGTTCTCTACTACTCATTTTGCACAAGTGGAAACAATTTCACAAGATGCAAGGCAGCAGTGGAGAATCAGGCCCATTATGTTTACTGACTCTGCAGAGAGTTAAAAAATAATTTGTAAGCTGAGGGCAGACAACATAAGAGAGTCACTGCTGAAACAGCACGCTCTGCTCCTGTAAATGATTGTGAAATTGTGTACGTGTATCTTGCATTTCTTGCTACCCAGGAAATGGTGTAATCTCTAGGTGGCCTTCGCTGTTCAGTACAAACTATATCTTATTCCTTTGTATTTTGCTAGAAGGAGTCAACAAGTCCATCTGATCTCCTGAAATCTGGAAATCCTCACGGAGAATTTCTTGGACATGGTGTTCCATGGCACATCCTGTTTCAAAACAAACTTCAGATGTTAACAGACAAGCTGCGTGTGTGTTGTGTGCTCTAACTCACGACCCAATAAACTCAGAAATACAACTGTTACAGAATCCTACTGTTACTATGGATCTTTCCCCTTGCCAGGGTACATTCTTAAATGGATGTCAGATATATGAAATATCTATCATACGGCAAGCTTTATACATACAGTATTTATAATATAAAATCTTGCTACAAAAACATGGTAAAGGGAATAAAGTTAATCTGTTTAAATAAATAAACCCAAAGCATGCATACATAAATTGAGATGATGTAGGCCTATTAAACTTGGAATTACTATATGCTGTTAAACTTTGAATAAATTAATATCTAAATAAGGGGAAAAAATCCATACGACTGCTGAGAAAGACCTGATACATTGAGGAGTATCTCTTCTCAATTCATTTTATTACTCCATGCCCTACTTATCTTTGTTGTATTAACTGATTTGTCACCACAGGGATCCATGTATTTTCCTGGAAAGGACAATTTTCTTTTTGCCAGCTACATGGTGTTGTAGAAATTAAATTTATTTAGCACTTTGCTTGTGCTAAATAAAATAAAATAAGAAACAACTTTACAAAAATGAATGTTTATTCCTTACTTACTTTAGAAGCAGAAATTTGAGAGAAAGCAAATCATTTAAAAAAAAGTTGTTAAAATAACATGAAGGTTTTGAGATACAGCAAAAAAGCTGGACATTTGCACTCTTGTGAGAATGATTAGGTCACTGTTCTACTTCTTACTGTTTATAGAGGATCACATGAATGGCAATATCTAGGCAGTCAGTTGAGTTCAAGGAGGATGCAGTAACAGCTTTAATTCTGGGGTGTTCTTGCTCTATGTATAGTTAAGCCAGATCTTTATCACTTTAGGTCTTATCTTTAATATTTTGTGTTTTACATATGCACATATTAGAATCTAATAATATTTTGCTCTTGCATAGCACTTTTGATCCATAGATCTCAGACTTTATAAAAAGAAGGTATCATTCCCCTTTCCCAGATGGGTAAACTAAGGCATAGGGAGATGAAGTAACTTCCCCCAAGGTGTCGTGTGTCAAAATATGCCTAGGAACTACACTAGTACAATGGGGCTGATCCTGGCCCAATGAAAAGCAAAACTCCCAATGACATCAATAAAAGCAGGATTGATTTCAGTGGAAAAAAATAATATGGAAACAATATATTTTTTTATTTGATTTTTATATACATCCATCCTAAAAAGTTGATACCCAGCTGAGAGGAATGCATTAAGCATGATGTATTAGTTCAAAAATGTGGTATGACAGTCACCTGCTTTTTCTTCAAGAACCAATACACCTATACAGACTTTCTTTAAACTGCAGGCATGTGTGAATGCTATAAGAAGCAACATAGCTCTGGTAAAGCACGTCCTATTATTACAAAGCAAACTTCCATTGAAATGTATCAGGAAAAAATGGGAGAAAGTGCTAGTAGGTAATCTAGCATTTCTCATTGCCAATGCAGAATTGCTTCCTTCTGTATAATCTCCAGCACTTTTGCCCCAGTTTTAAAAATTTCAAGTTATCAGGCATCTATCGCTTCCCCTGGGAGACCATTTCAGTTGAATAGATTTCACCATAAGGACTCCTAAAATAGGTGTTTGTAGCCTGAAAAACTTGCTGTGCAATATAAATTGTAATGTTGACTTGACACATGCTAAGGGCCTTATTTTGCATTCCAAACTCCTGTTAGCTTAAGAGAAAAGCTGCCAGAAGCTGGGAGCAGACAATGGGATGGATCACTCACCTGTTCTGTTCATTCTTTCTGAAGCACCTGGCATTGTACGCTGTCGAAAGACAGGATACTGGGCTGGATGGACCATTGGTCTGACCCAGTATGGCCATTCTTATGTTCTTAGAAGTTGTTGGTGTTCTAAGAATGTGCGGTCTCATCCTTACATTTTATAAAGTAAAGTAGTAGCTGCACATGCTCGATTTTTATTTTTTTTTTAATAGTAGATTGTGTATAATGGGATTCAATCTAGTCTTTTCATAGTTAAGGTTGAAGCCATGTTATATTATAAGTGTTCGTTTTAGCTATTCCATCCCCAGTCCACTTATTTTGGTTAGCAACATTTTTTTGACTGAAAAATGCCAGATTTGCTCCAACTGCTAAAGAGAAATTCTCTGCAAAATTAAAAAAAAAAAAAAAATGAAATTTTGGGGTCTTCTGGGTAAGTAGACCCGACCTTCCCACACTATAAAGCTGTCCTTGCACCTTTGAAAAGCATCAGGGTATGCTCTGGGCAAAATTTCAGAGGAGAAAGGTGCCCCTTGATGGTATATTGTGTTTAGAAGACAACAGGCTAATCTCATAATGATCAGAATTGGGGACGATTTCTTACAGATCTAGCTATCATTTCTAAAATAGATCAAAGATAGAAAGACCAGGGTAATACAGAAGTTTTATTGTAAAACCAGTACAGTATATTGTAACTTGAAATGAAATGTAATATCTTTACTCTGTCAGGAAAATATAAGTATATAAACAAAATTTTGAGAACTCATTGTCTTTTTATTGTCTGTAGCTCAAAAGTTGCTTATTACTATTCCTTCAAATTTTCCACACAGCTACATTTCCTTTTATAATTAGTGTAGCTGCTTGTAGTTAATCTTTTTAAAAAGTCTTATTTTCAAAGTATCTAAAGTTTTAGGTCCCTCTACCCTTTAAAGAAATAAGCTTGATTGTAAAACTTCTAACTTTACATATTTTAAATAACATTAAAATCTAGGACATAAGTTAATTATTGGTTTTTAAAATATTTATGAAATTTGGTTATAATTTGGCACACTGACAGGTATCTTAAGTATCCTTAGGGCTTTAGATGCAGGGCAAGGAGAAGTGGAGAAAAAATGTATGTACTGCAACGTTTATGCAAGTTGATCTTTGTTTGGCTAGCTGGAAGAAAAGGGGCATTGTCCCTTTAAGGGCTCCCTGACAGCAGGTGGGGAGAAAATGAAAAGTTTATGGGGATGGACAGGAAGGGAGGAAGAATTTGGAGCCAGGTCAGGATAGGGTCACTGCATTGCCCTTCCTGTTGACCAGAAGAGTGGAGAGGTATTTATACCCCATGCAGCCACAAAGAGGCCCTCTTGAGCAGGATCAGGATTTGACACACTGACAGGTATCTTACAACCTCCAAGGCTTTACAACGCTTATGCAGGGCAAGGAGAAATGAGAGCCTTGCAAACAATTCTGATGTGTGTCAGAGCAGTGAAAAGGCAATAGGAGCTAGAGGGCCCAGGACTGGAGAGAGAGACAGAGACATCGAGCCAGAAACTCCATGGAGATCTTAAGTTCTACAGTGGGCCAGTAGTTTTAATAATAATTTATAAAAGGCAATAGGCTGAACAATATGAGTAAAAGTTAAGGTTGCTACTGTGTGTGTGCATATACTGAGGAATGTACAGTTAGGGAGTGGAAAAAGCAGTTGGTTGGAAATGAACAGTTAAGAAAAGGCTGATAAATATTCAAATGCACCATTAGGTCAGCAATCTCTTAAAGAAATGTACATATGTGAAATACTGTGCTGCACATTCCAAAAACAACCTTACTCTAGCCCCTCATAGCTACCCATTATCCATTTATTAGGGTTCAGTTGCATCATAACTGAATACACCTTCACTCCTTTAATCTTCCTGTGGTAAATAAGTAACTTGATTAGACAAGCACCCAAGAAAAGCATCTCATACTTAGGATGGCACAAGGCAGTATAATTGCAATTGATAGGATGAAAGTAAGGAGAGAATTTGGCTGAATATAAACGAAAGCAAGCATCCTGACAGTGAGATTTATTAGACTGTGGAATAGTCTCCCAAGGGAAGTAGTGGAAGTCATTGCTTGTGACTTTAAAAAGAAGACTGGATACATGCACTGAAAATGAACGTCAGGGAACAACCATATGGAGGTAGTGTAATGGACTAGGTGACTTAAATCTTGTCCGTCTCTAATGTCTATGAATCCAGTGCCATAAAGTCAGACATTTTGGATTCCTGAAAATAGAGATGTAGAGGATAAATGGGCTGTTATCGGACAGGATTTTAAGCGCTAAGCTCATCCAAACTATCTTGAAAATGGTTCTAATATCATTGGGGATTTTTTTTAAGCAAACACAGAGGACGTCAGGCACAAAGGCAAAAAGTAATGTTTTAACTAGAACTAGAAGAGTGTAAATATATTGTGGAGGCTAGTACAATTTTACTGCCCTTCTATCTGCAATGAGTGAATTTTCCTACGTAGCAGTTGAATTGGCAAGAGGGTAAAATGAAGACTAATGCTCACTTAAGAAAGAGGATACTGCTTTGTTCAGGTTTGCTGAATTGCTTGTTTAAGCTCCTAGGCTTGCCGTTTCCAAAATGTGCTGTTGCTTCAGTGCAGCTCTCCCCAGTGCTTGCTTCAGTCTGATATAGAGATTTGTGCTACTGTCTCATCAGTGCTTCACATTAATTTTGACATTTAATAGTGATGCTGCAGACAAACCAGTGCACAGAGGAGAGAGAAGTTTTAAGTGATCCTGAGGTAATTAACATTCACGACTCTGGCTTCGAGCAGCATCCGCCAAGCCTATGCATTGCAAGGTGGGGGGTGGGGTGGGGAGTGTGCACTCACACCTCCTTTTGTGCTGATAGGGGATCTGTGTGGAGTAATTGAAATGCAGGGCTGTGAAGCACTGCTGTAGTGTGTTTTTTTTTTTTTATTTCTGGAGCAGGGGGAAACATGTTTGCTGTGGATCTCTTTTGTTTTACCAGAGAATATGTTTGCTGAGAATTGAAGAAATGGCCCTAGAAGAATTGGTGCAGAGATTAAATGCGGTTTCCCAGTGCACTGGTAGGAGGAGCTGCTGGTCTGAAATAATGTTTTGTTAATGCTGTCAATGAATGTATAGGTTTTTTTAAGTAAATCCCTGTGGCTTGAATAGCTTTATGTTCAGCTGTGTTAATGAGAGAGAAAATGTTTGAGTTATTCACATAAGACTGACTTGTGTTTACATGGACACTCCTTATTTTTAGTAACATTTCATTGTGTTTAGAAAGGTTTTAGTTACTGGAAATTAATGAAGCCAGGTTTAGAAAGATCCTGTTGAATAGGTTCCTATTCTTAGATAACTGCTGGCACAGTCAAATAGTATAAACCAGTCTTGAGTCTTTTGCAGTTCAGACCAAGCTGCAGCTACGGAGTGGGGGGAGCTGTAAAGTAGGCTTTACAAAGCTGATATGTGCAATGAAAATCTAAGGCACAGCAACCTCTATTTTAGGTAGTTCTAAATTGCACTTCCAGGAGGATGAAGCCATGACTCCATTAGTCATAGCAAATTCAGTGGTGCATCTGAATAGGAATAAAACCTGCGGCAAATATCTGTACATGGTTTTAGGGTTATAAAAAAGATTAGTGTGATTTATGACAATTGCTTAGTTTTTTAAAGGTTTCTGAAAATTTTAAATATTTAGAACTGAGTAGCAGCATATAATGTTTTGATCTGTGGTTGGCTTGAGATCCAGGCGAACTTTGATGGGCAATTGTTTATGCAGAAATGTGAACATATTATAGAATCTACAACATACACCTCTTCATAACAGATGTAATGGTTATCTTGAAAGTGCAGGGAAATATTTTTTACATCCTTTGAAAATATATATATTTTGCTAGTTATTCTTAGGCAGTTGACAGATGTTGCAAGTTTTGCATCTCCTTGTCATCCAAAGTATACTGGTGGGTTCTTGATACAGAAATTTCAAAGTATCATTCCTTGCAAATATTGAAATTTGAAGGGTTTATTTTCTTGGGATAAACAACACTCTCTCATTCCCAAGGAATGAATATAGTATTTTTCATTATTGCATATTGTCCTTTTCACTTTTAATCTGATAGTAGGAGATAATTTTCAAGATGGCTGATGCTGTTTTCCAATGAAGAGATTAAATACCAAATTTGAAATATACAGATGAGCTGCATCAATTTTATTGACTAGAGGGAGTGCTAGTTTAATAAAAGGTATTTTAAGGGAAAGATAGTTTAATAAGATGAGCACAAAACATTACATTATAAGAAAATGTCACTGTACCCATTGTTTTCTACTTGGATTGCTTCTCACATGCCTGTTTTCACCAGATATCTTATTTCTCTGTTCGGAAAAATTGGGTTCTCTCTCAAATTCACAGGTATTACTTTTTTTTTATTGCCTCTCTTGATTTAGTGTGGGTTTTTGATAAAACAAAAAGTCTGTGACTTATTTTGTGTACTAGTCATCTAATAGCATAAGATGCTATGCAGTAACAAAACTGTTAGCTTGAATAATTCCTATACTAAAAATGTTTCTTTCCCTCTCCATCGTGGCTGTACTTTGTCTAGGGTATGACCAGCTATAAAGCATACCTTACATCAGTGATGCCCAATGTTTATCAATATAGGTAACAGACTTATGACTTGTATGGGAGGTTTTTCTTCCTGAACTTCATTGAGGTTGGGTGCTGGACAGCCTGGGCACATTGACAGGCACATTTCCTAACCATCCAGCTGTGGGCACCCTAACCCACAAGACTGCAAGTGGCTCCCAGCCCTAGTTTCTCACACCGGGGCAGGCACTGACTTGTATTGCTGCTAATTATTTATGCAAATATATATATTTATCTGAAAATGGGGTGGTACTTTAAGTAGAATGACACTTTCATGGTTATATGATTTAGTTGTACATGTGTGCGCGCGCTCTCTCTCTCTCTCTCTCTCTCTCTGCATTTCTAAAGTGCCAATCACTGTAGTATCTAGGAACAGTGTTAGCAAAAAATACCCCTGCATCCTCTTTTTTGCCTTCCATGAGATTGCATTTGTAGGTAACCTTACTTCAGCTGTAGTACTATTTAAACCAAGCTTTGATTTTTTTTATCCCCTTTTAATTTTTTCCTTAAGACTGATTTATTGTAGCCTTCTCGAAGAGCTCTGTTGGCCAGCTCCTATTTTTTGCATTGTGCTCCTTGAGTAAAGTCAATCACTCACATGACTTCCACTATCACCCTCTATTCACTGACAAAAAACTTAATTACTGCAGAGTTAAGGTTGCACTGTGGTGTCTCATGCCCTTTCAGGAAGTCAAGTTCAGCAAAACTCAAACTTCTGTAAACCAGGAAATCTAAAGTTATGGTGCACACCCACGTAACTGTAACTCTGCCCCCTAGAGCTGGAAATAATCACCGGGAATTTATCTGCATCCACTCCAGCTGCATTCACCATGGTAAGTGCAAGTGTATGGAATGGTGGAGGGATTAGCTGGAGCAGCTTGGAAGAGCTGTAACTGTGATATGAAGCAATCTGGGGGACAGGGAATGTGAAGCCCTCTGTCTGACCCCCTATGTGTGTGATCAAAGGAAAGAGGTGGAAGTGTATCTTGAGAGATCCAGTATGCCTTATTTCAGCACTGTGTTGTGTCAGTAGCAGGGCACAGGGGTCTTCTTTCCCTGGGGATTGTCAGCAGTGAGGTGAGAGATGAATGTGATCTGTGGGTTTAATGAAGGGTAAGGGAAAGTATAGTGTTAGATGGCATCATGTCCCAAAGGGTGAGGGAGTTGTAAAATTTTGCAGATTTGGTGGTCTTTTTGTGGAGTAAGCTAAGGGAATGTCTACACTTCGAGCTGGAGGTCTAATTTCAAGCATGGGTAGACATATGAATGCTAGCTTTGGTTGAGGTAACATGCTAAAATTATCAGCATAGCTGCAGCAGTGCAGGTGGCAGGATTGACTAGCCACCCCAAGTACAGTCCCACCCAGGACCCTAAGTACTCACTCAGGCGGCTACTCCATCCAGCTGCCTGCACCACAACAGCTACACTTCTGTTTTTAGCAAGTTAGCTCTATCAAACCCAGTGTGCGTACATTTATCCTAGCTGAAATTTATACCTCCAGCTCACAGTGTTAGACATATTATAGGAGTTGCTTGCACCTGTGGGGGTGCTCTGCCAGGCTTCCACGGAGGTCTGGTCTTGACTTGCTGGGAATGCGGCCTGCATATCCCTGTCAATGACAGCCAAGCAGGGGGAACCACCAGGTGTGAGACGTGTGTCTGGTGGAAGCAGGCAAGAGAGCTGCAGGAAGAGGGGGCTCATCTGTGTGGCATCTGGGAGTGCGAGGACTTCATCAACAGGACACACATGGAGACATGTGGGATGGAAGATACTAGCTGACTATAGATAACTATAGCAGCACCAGAGGAGGAAGGAGAACGGTCTGCTTTGTGAGGAGGAAATCCGCTGCTGGTCACCTCAAACATTAGACAGTTCACCCCACACCTAGGTCCCCTGTCCATCAAGGTGAAGAACTGTATGCCATACTGGCAACAGGAGGTGAGGAGCAGACCCAATAGCTGAGGAGGAGGAGCCATTTGCCCCCATGACTGGGAGGCTGATGGCTGCTGCACCCAAGGGGAGGAGACAGAGTGCTGGTGGTCAAGGACTCCTTCTTAGGAGAATGGAGGCATCTATCCGCCAGCCTGATGTGATGTCCCAGGAAGTGCGCTGCATGCCTGGAGCCTGCATCCAAGATATTACAGAAAGGTTGCCATTGCTCATCCATCCCTATGATCACTACCCCATGTTGCTCACCCCTGTGGATCTGACCCTGAGCAGATCGGCAGGGACTACTGCCTCTGAGCACAAGGGTGAAGGGGTTGGGGTGCAAGTTGTGTTCTCATCCAGGCCCCTGGCTGAGGTCAAGGCCCAGGCAGGGATGCGCTCATCCTGGAGAGGAATGCGTGGCTGCACAGATGGTGTCTATGGGAGGGTTTCAGCTTTCTCAACTATGGGATGCTATTCCAGGAAGAACATCTTTCTGGGAAGAAATGGGGTCCACAAGACCAAGAGGGGAAAAGAGCATCTTCATGCACAGACTCGCCAACCTAGTGAAGACGGCTTTAAACTAGGTTCAAATTGGGCAGGTAAATATAAAAAAGGTTACCTTAAGAGAGTATTCTGGTGATAAAGAGAATATGCATATCAGATAACCGAGAATATCTGTAGGAAAGTGTAATCTTCAAGCCCTGGGCAAAAAGTGTAAGTTACACTGGCAGCATGCTCTTAAAGGCATCATTTATCTTAAACTGACAAGCCAGAGAGAGCTAAAAGTAGGAGGAGTTCAGAAGGGACATGTGACATAGTGAGATGGAATAGAGACATACGATTTTGTTGCTGCTGAGTCAGACTGAAGACTCTTCTGTACAAGATTTTCAGGTATCTGAAAGAATACATTTTAATGGGAGATTTGAGCCTGCTTCATAGAATCTGTCTGACAAATGTGTGTTTTATTTTGTTTTTAGTTCATGATTTCTTTTCTCTCATCCTATTGTGCCAATAAAATCTGCTTTTAAGACAACTTGGATACTGTTAAGTGGATCAGTCATTGGTGGGTCTTGTGAAGAGTGACTAAACTTAAACTTTGGGAAAGACAGAATCAGCAATGAGTTTTGGCTTGAGTACAAAGTCAGGAGCAAAGGGTTTTGTGATATCCAACCTCAAACCATGTTACTGTATATGGAGGCTGGCACTAGCCAGTGAGAGTATGGAGAGATCCAGATAATCTGAATAATCCAAATAATCTAGGCCAGAGTGTAATATTTCTAAGGTGCAGGCAGAGATTGATAGACCACTTCCTTGCAGAATGTCTTCCTCAAATAATTACATGACAACATGTAATGTAAGAGTAACCACTTTTGAGGATCACTGTCTAACTCTTTCTGTCAGTAGCCTGATTTCTTATTTAAATGTTGTACCTGGAGTAAAATAAGATTTGGAGAGTAAAACATGCTAAGGTGATTGGTGTCACTGAACAGCATTGTTACCATAGAGCACCTAAACTCAATCACCTTAGTCTTTCGGCTTTCACTGTGCTCCATTTTTGTTGCAGTCGTTGTATCTACAGCACTTCTTGTGACCCCCAACAACTGGTCATATCCCAATTAATTTAAAGGGAGGATTATTTACAATAGAAATTAGAGAGAGAATCAAACTAAACAGAAATGAAGCAGAGTAATAAACTTGTCTGATTCTAGAAATAACACTCACCAGCTAAATTCTTTGCATCTAAAAACATTAAATACTTACAGTATGTCTATAAACAGCCCTGTCTGACTTCCAGAGTGGGCAAAGTCCCTTATTTTGATTAGTATCTTATCCCAGACAGTCTCATGTCTATCTGTGTATTACAATCCTTTGACCCATGCCACACCTCTCTTTCGCTGGCTGCTTTTCAAATCCAGTTTCAAATCAAATTTTGGGCAGTGTAACGCTCTTGCAAAACCTGTTTAGTAGGTAACTCCTATCTCTCTTCTTTCTTGGTATTTCTTTCTGTACTCAGCGCTATGGTGCCTGAGCATCCTGCTGCTATGGTGGGAAAGCTATGCCAAACATAAGGGTCTTGTATCTTGTCAGGAAGCCAGCAAGTTTTAGTGATCATTCTTAGCATTCACATGAGGGAGTTCCATAGCCAAGCAGAGGCTCGCTCTGCTTCCATTAATCTTGTTGTTGTCATAGTCTTTTCTCTCTCCTAACTCTCAATGCTTGTGCACCAAGAACCTGGCCAACCATCTTCTCTTAATGTCAGTGTTGAGATTAGCAACCTTGCTAATTCTACCTTGCTACTTAAAATCCATTGACAATGTTTTTCCATTTTCCTTTGGAAGAATTATGGGTTTCCGTTATTTGTATGCTCAATCACAGGTTTTAAATAAAAAATGTAAACCAACACACAATGATTCCTAAGAGCTTAATATTCGGGCCCATTGAATTAAATGTTCATTGTTAAGCTTCTTCTCTAGAATCTCCCCATCCTTCCCCCAAATTTATACAGTGCTTGATTTTCACTTTGATTTAGAAGATAGATAATCCGATCTATTTCTCTGCTTCAGTAACATTATTTTCTCTTAATCAGTTTCTTTGAAAACTGTAGACTCAGAGCTGCTCTGAGAACAGACAAGACAGGAAGCAAGGTGGTTATTTTTAAGAACAGCTCCTATCCTGTGCTGCTGTGGGGGGGGGGGGGGGGGGGGGGAGGAGGGAAAAGGAGTTGTGTCCAAATAATGGGGGGGGGGGAAGTTTTAAATAAAAATTTTTTTTTTTTTTTTTTAATTGAGCGGTATGACAGGAAATTAAGAAGGTTGTGTAAGGAATACAGCTCAAAGAAGAGCACCATTATTTTCACATCAGGGGAGTGGAAACATTTACCCATTTCTATGTTAATTTTGCAGTGTGCTTTGCAGATTTCCAGTTGATTGTATCAGTGAGAGATCCCTTCCTGTTCTTAAGAACTGACGGGACAGGGAACAAACGTTTCCACATCTTCCTCCGATCTAGTATTTGGACACAAGAATGATTACTTTAGGTTTAGATTGATGTATTTAACTTCCTTCTTTATTTTTTTTAGTTAACCATTATAAGATGCTGATCTAGTGCTGAATTAAATAAACACTCCAGCTGGCATCTGTGATGATTTTTTTTTTTAAAGACCCTGAAAAATTGTTGCTGGGGGCTTATGTGAGCCCTGTGCTGTAGAACAGAATTCATTTAATCATAACTGCTAAGTTTTATGTAGCGCCGTGTGTCACGTATTATGCAAGTTACTTAATTAGCTAATTTTGCACACTTCATTAAATTTGACTATGACCACAAACAGTGTTGAAAACACTGTGGATTTAGTGGTGGTGAGAGGGTGTTTGAGACTACAGTTCCCGTACAGGGTTTCTCCTGAGAGATAGAAGCCGGTGTGGGGAGGCAGGACGTTTATTCCTTGCCCCTCTAAGTTCAGAGAGCCAGAAGCAGCTTGGGGGAGAAATAGCAATAACTGGGGCAGTCTGATGCAGGGGAAGCACAGGTGGCTGCTGAACTACTCCCACAAGTAATCCCTTATCTCCCTTCTCCCCTGCTGCCTCCCTCCCCACCCCTGCGTTGGGGCATTGATGTTGCCATTATGCCACCACCTTCTCTCGGCTGCTCCATGTGGACAGGAAAGTCAGGGGGAGCAGAGAGCACCAGAGGGGAGGCAAAGAAGGTCTCTGGATTCGTCTGGTGCCATATCAACCCCTGCTGGTGACCAGGCAGGACTGCAGCCCAAAACTGATTGCTAGCTGAGTATGTGACATCCATCATGTGCTGCAGGAGTGATATTGGGGCAGCCTGCATGTCATTCTCTCACCAGATGCATGACACTTGGCAGGTCTGTTAAATTAGCCCTATGACCTTCATTAGGGACAAACCCAGAACCTAGAACTCTGCAAAAGAGATGCACGTGGAGTGGGAGGGAAGGAAAAAGACACTCCCTTCTCAAGGCAACAGAGCAGCCATGGAGGAATTCCATAGAGACTGCTTCAAGTCAATAGCTGAAGTAGCTTGTGTGGGGCCTTTAAGGTATGTTTGCACCACAATTTAAGCCCAAGGTTCGAACTCAGGCTCAAGCCTAACCCTTCTTTCCCTCTACACACAAATTGCACCAACCCAGGGCTCAAACCCAGGGTCCCATGACCCCATGGGGATGGAGGGGCCACGCCTGAGTCAAGCCAGGTCCCAGGACTATTGCTTTGCAGTGTAGACACAGCTACACTGGACTTATGCTCTGGAGGTCCGCCCAAAGTATCCCACAATTGTACGGGCCAACTTTTGGACAGTCAAGTTTGGTGGACAGTCAGATTTTCCCACACTGCACCATCACTTTGCATAATGAACCCAAAGCTCGCTGTGCTACTGATTTATATTGGAGTATGAGTTAGTAAGGAAAAAGTTATTAAAAGTGTCAGTTTGTTCTCTGACACCATTACTGCTGAAACAGAAGGCTGTGAACATGATCATTAAATGTATGACTTCTTAATTGAAACAGCTTAGTTTTAACCCTAGGCAGCAATAAAAAAAGGTAGTGATTAAAGGATGTTCTCAGGATAAAATCCTATTTTAAAAAATATGAATGTGTCACAAATAACACATTAAGTGAATTTTAAAAACAATCTTAATTTGCTTTTCACTCTTTGCTTGCTATTAGTTTGCATTTTGTATTTTGTGCAGACTGTAAACTAGGTTTCTAATTATTTTTGCTTTGATTCTGTCAACGCTAGAGAATATGGGCATTGCCAGCATGGTTGCAACCGCCTAGCATGCTGTTAACCCACCATGTGTCCACATGCTGGTGTGTGCATTTGACTGAAGTGGAAGGAAGTGGTAGGGAGCAAATGACTGAATTCACGGAAGTACTAATAATAAAAGATAATTGTTCTAAAATTAAATGTGCATATGGTACGTGAGAGTGTTGGGACTAGAGCTTCCTGAGGCACTAGCTCTTTCTCTATCCCTCTCCCCTCAAAGGGGGTACACAGGAGGTGGGGGGCCATAGCTCTCCATCCCTCACACCAGCCAGTGGAGTTAATTACCATGGAGAAGACCGCTCACTGCATCCTTTTTTAAGGTTGCACAGCAGGCATGAACTATGTGCTGGGGAGATTTGCAAGGCATTTTGACTAGAGCTGGTCAAAAAATGGAAAAACTTCACATGAAAATGTTTTCCTTTTTATTTTTATTGTCAAAAAAATTCCAAATTAACATTTTATTTTGGACCAGCTGTAATTGTGACCTGAATGCAGATCTGAGCATACGTGGCACAATCCAGCTCGTAAATAAATCTTTAGTATAGGAAATGATTGATTGACTTTACGTATGATATACTACCTGACTTCCTCAATTTATTACCTTTTCCCTGCCATGACTGTCCACTATGACCTGGATGCCTTAAGATAGATGTCCCTATTAGGTTAACAATTTAAATAACCAGGATTTTCAGGCAAAATGAGAAACAAATAAAAAATGAGTCCTGTGGCACCTTATAGACTAACAGACATATTGGAACATAAGCTTTCGTGGGTGAGTACGCATTTCGTCAGACGCAAAATAATGGTATTATCATTCCATGTGGGGCAGGACTTTCATAATCACTCACTTGTGATGTAACTCTGATCCCACAGAAGTTATTGAGAGTTTCATCATTGATCTCATTGAGAGCAGAGTAACAGAGGGGTAGCCGTGTTAGTCTGAACCTGTAAAAAGCAACAGAGGGTCCTGTGGCACCTTTAAGACTAACAGAAGTATTGGAGCATAAGCTTTCGTGGGTGAATGCCCATTTCATCAGACGCAAGATGAAGTGGGCATTCACCCACAAAAGCTTATGCTCCAATACTTCTGTTAGTCTTAAAGGTGTCACAGGACCCTCTATTGAGAGCAGAGTTACACAAAACTGGAGCACTTTGAAAATCCCATGCATTGTGTAATAGCGTGTTGTACATGTGTGTCATATTTACTCAGAAAACTTATCACTGCTGAGTGCAGTCATCCACAGCACTATGATTGAATATAGGGACTGTGGTTTTTATATATAATATATAAAACACACACACAATCTGCCAGAAGTATGCATGGTACTTTGTAGATGAGCCATACTTGACAGGAAGGAAATTGAAATCTAAATTAGACACAACAAAAAATGAAAACATCAGACAAGGATGTACGGTCTGGAAATGTAGGATAGTCATCACCATAAAATAAGGTCACAAGCATTTGATTTTACATAATCTGCATTGTGATTTTGGTTTTAGGGTTTTATTTTTGTGAGGGTTGGAGATGGAAGGCTTCCTGAGTGAAGTGGGTTTCAAATAGGTACACCTCTACCCCAATATAACACGAATTCGGATATAACGCGGTAAAGCAGTGCTCGGGGGGGGGGGGGCTGTGCGCTCCGGTGGATAAAAGCAAGTTTGATATAACGCAATTTCACCTATAAGGCAGTGAGATTTTTTGGCTCCCGAGGACAGGGTTATATCGGGGTAGAGGTGTATTTGAAAGACCAAAGAGAAATTAAGTGACACATGGGATTAGGGAGGTCTACGAATTGCAGTGGGCTACAGGGGATTAAATATAGCAGTACCTGGGTAAGGAGGACCCAAAGGGACCATAAAAGAAAGGAGGCACGGTGAATGTGTGTCAAAAGATGGGAGGAGAAGGAGTTAAGGTAGCCTCACTTGACATGTTGGAAGTGGGAAATATGAGGGACATCTCTGTCTAGAAGCACAGGATGGAGGGTTGGGAGAAGGATAGGGAAAAAAAGAATTTGTCAGATATTTTGTTCACCATAAAGGCCAGGTCTAGATTACTGTGGTAAATCGATTTAAGCTATACTACTTCATTACGTGAATAATGTAACTGAAGTTGATGTAGATAGATACATTTACCACGGTGTCTACACCACGCTATGTTGACGGGAGACGCTCTCCTGCCGACTTCCCTTACGCTTTTCGGGGAGGTGGAGTACAGAAATAGACGGGAGAGTGCTCTGCCATCGACTTAGTGGGTCTTCACCAGATCTGCTAAATCGATGCCACTGCATCAATTGCAGTAGCGCTGATTCAGCTCCTTAGTGAAGACATGCCCAAAGAAACTGATAAGCTCTTAGCCTAAGGTGGGGAGGGTACAAGTGGATGAATAGCTTCAGCATTTCATGCTCTTTGTGGTAGTTCCTTTTTGGCTCTGTATAAAGCTGAGTAAAATAAAATTAAAGTTTGTCAATATTGTCACTGTTGTGTCATGCCCTTTTAGGTTCCTCTTTGTGCCCTCATTAGTCTTTCCATGACACCATTATGATGAAGATCACGTGTCACCTGGATACCCAGGCAGTGGCCTAAACTGTTCTCTGCCTCGCTCAGGGTTAGAGTTTGGTCTTACTCTGTCAGCTTTAATAAGTCATGAAATAGAATTTTTGTTCCAAGATTGCTACGCTATTCACCTTTGTGACACTTGTTTTTTCTTTTTTTAATAAAACTGAATGGAAAATGGCATAAAATATCACCTTTGATATTGCTCAGTGTGATTTAGTACAATGTAGAACTGCGGGGTACAACGTGCTTCTGAAAATTTGGCCACTTCATTTAGGTTTGTAAAGATGAACTGTGCTTTTTTTGAAAGTCTGGGCCTTGCAATCTACTTGCAATAATGTGCTTATGTGACCTACTGAATTTTCTTTAGCTAGCAATTAGTAAATCTAGAGAACTTTGAGGGTGGTGTGGAAGAAACTTGTATTGCATTCAGTCTCCACGGTCTATAATGTTGCCTCTATAATCATAGAATCATAAAAATGTAGTCCAGCCTCCTGCTCTGAGGCAGGGCCAAGTGAACCTAGACTTTCCCTGATAGGTGTTTGTCTAATGTGTTCTTAGTAACCTCCAATCATGGGGATTTCCCAGCCTCCCTTGGAAGCCTGTTCTAGTACTTAACTATCCTTATAGTTAGGAAGTTTTTTCTAATATCTAACCTAAATCTCCCTTGCTGCAGATTAAGCGCATTCTTTCTTGCTCTACCTTTAGTGGACATGGAGAACAACTGATCACCGTCCTCTTTATAACAGCATTTAACATACTTGTAGACTGTTATTAGATCCACCCTCAGTCGTCTTTTTCTCAAGACTAATCATGTTCTCTTTTCTTTAACTTTTCCTCATAGGCCAGGTTTCCTAAACCTTAAATCACTTTTGTTGCTCTCTCCAATTTGTCCACCTCTTTCCTAAAGTGTGGAGCCCAAAACTGGACACAGTATCCAACAGAGGCCTCCCTAGTGTCAGGTAGAGCGGGACAGTTACCTCCTATATCTTACTTACAACACTCCTGTTAATACACCCTAGAATTATATTACCCTTGTTTAGCAACTGCATCACATTGTTGACTCGTATTCAATTTGTAATCCACTATAATGCCTCCCACCCCCTCCTTTTCTGGAGTACTACTGGTTGTCCAGTTGTTCCCCATTTTGTAGCTGGGCATTTGATTTTTTTTTTTTCTTCCAACGTGTAGTGCTTTGAATTTGTCTTTAAAGAATTTCATCTTGAGTCTAACTAGGACTGAGATTGCATGAAAGACTATTATGTCAAAAGATGTACAATTAAAGGATAAGACAATGTAGATGGTTCGTTTTCTTAAGCACTTGGAGTAGAGGAAGGTGATCAAGAACAGTCAACATGGATTCACCAAGGGAAAGTCATGCCTGACCAACCTGATTGCCTTCTATGATAAGATAACTGGCTGTGTGGCTATGGGGAAAGCGGTGGATGTGATATATCTTGACTTTAGCAAAGCTTTTGATACAGTCTCCCACCGTATTCTTGCCAGCAAGTTAAAAAAGTATGGATTGGATGAATGGACTATAAGGTGGATAGAAAACTGGCTAGATTGTTGGGCTGAACGGGTAGTGATCAACGGCTCAATGTCTAGTTGGTAGCCAGTATCAAGCAGAGTGCCCCAGGGGTCGGTCCTGGGGCCGATTTTGTTCAACATCTTTATTAATGATCTGGATGATGGGATGGATTGCACCCTCAGCAAGTTCGCAGATGACACTAAGCTGGGGGGAGAGGTAGATACACTGGAGGGTAGGGATAGGGTCCAGAGTGACCTAGACAAATTGGAGGATTGGGCTAAAAGAAATCTGATGAGGTTCAGCAAGGACAAGTGCAGAGTCCTGCACTTAGGACAGAAGAATCCCATGCACCACTACAGGCTGGGGACCGACTGGCTAAGCGGCAGTTCTGCAGAAAAGGACCTGGGGATTACAGTGGACAAGAAGCTGGATATGTGTCAGCCGTGTGCCCTTGTTGACAAGAAGGCTAATGGCATATTGGGCTGCATTAGCAGGAGCATTGCCAGCAGATCGAGGGAAGTGATTATTCCCCTCTATTTGGTACTGGTGAGGCCACATCTGGAGTATTGCGTCCAGTTTTGGGCCCCTCTCTACAGAAAGGATGTGGACAAATTGGAGAAAGTCCAGCGGAGGGCAACAGAAATGATCAGGGGGCTGGGGCACATGACTTACGAGGAGAGGCTGAGGGAACTGGGCTTGTTTAGTCTACAGAAGAGAAGAGTGAAGGGGGATTTGATAGCAGCCTTCACCTACCTAAAGTGGGGTTCCAAAGAGGATGGAGCTCGGCTGTTCTCAGTGGTGGCAGATGGCTAGATAAGTTTATGGAGGGAATGATTTGATGGGATAACGTGATTTTAGTCAATTAGGCAATAACGTGCCATCGCTGGTAAAATGTGGGTCCGGCTGGAGAATCTTGCCTGTATGCTCGGGGTTCTACTGATCGCCATATTTGGGGTCGGGAAGGAATTTTCTTCCAGGGTAGATTGGCAGAGGTCCTGGAGGTTTTTCGCCTTCCTCCGCAGCATAGGGCAGGGGTCGCAAGCTGGAGGATTCTCTGCGACTTGAAGTCTTTAAATCACAATCTGGAGACTTCAACAGCTGAGATAAGGGAAATTGGGTGGGTCAGCTTTTGTGGCCCGCATCATGCGGGAGGTCAGACTAGATGACCATAATGGTCCCTTCTGACCTTAACATCTATGAGTCTATGAGAACAAGGAGCAATGGTCTCAAGTTGCAGTGGGGGAGGTCTGTCGGATATTAGGAAAAACTATTTCACTAGGAGGGTGGTGAAGCACTGGAATGGGTTACCTAGGGAGGTGGTGGAATCTCCATCCTTAGAGGTTTTTAAGGCCCGTCCTGGCTGGGATGATTTAGTTGGGGTTGGTCCTGCTTTGAGCAGGGGGTTCGACTAGATGACCTCCTGAGGTCTCTTCCAACCCTAATATTCTATGAACCCTTCCCGTATTTAATTGGCAGGCTGAGTTGTTTGTGTGGTTAACTGGATTTTTGTATGGCTTGTAATGTAGTTTTTATTTTCTATGGAAGCTGTTCAACTCTGGCTGTTTCAGAAGAGGCTTTTTTTCTTCTTGGTTTACATTAAAACCTACATATTAGTGTTGTGTTGTGTTTTTGGCGTTTTAGAGCCGATCTCATTTTCTTATTGCATTTAATATAGTGATTTTAGACCCCAATACTGCAACAGGCTCCTTGCAAATGGACTCCTGTGCCCACATGAAGCCAGTTGTGAGATTGGGGCCTTAGGCTTCTTTACAGTGCCAATCACTGGAAGGGTCCAATTCAACTCCCATTGAGGTAATTGAGAGTCTGATGATAAACCTTGTGGGGAGTTGGATCAGGTCCTAAGTGCTTCCCTGGTAAAAGAAATTTGCAATATGTGGACTTTGAGTTGTCGTCTTGTTCTCCACCTAACCTTTACAATTGAAGGAGACTCTAATTTTATAAGATAAAAGATGTCACTTTATAAGATATAAAATCCCAATGCAAATTATTTTAAACAAGATTTAACTTTAGTGTTACTATATAAATTAATAATCGCTTGTATTTTATATAGCACCATTTGTCCAGAATCTTTCCAAAGTTCTTTATGTACCTTACACAAATATACAAGGGCAGTGCACTGTTTAACATCTCTGGCAACTCTGTAAAGCTGGCAGTGAAGGTGAGTAACTTAATTAATTGAAATTACAGGGAGAATTTAAATGGACAGAATGTGGTTACCCAATTTGGAATTTGCTAATATCCAGATTTGTACTCTGTGTGTGAGTAAATAGTGTGTGGGTGTAACAAGCAAACTGCCTAGTCTGGGTATTGTGCTTCAGCATCAGTATTCTTATCTGAAAATCGCACAGAATCTTAAATGACCTTGGATAAGGCACATTTGAAATCTTGTCTGAAGGAATAAGTCTGTGACAAGATGGTGATCCATGAAGACATGGCTGAAAGCTTTTGTACAGTGTTAGAAAACGCTTTATTTTTAGTAAGCACAATTTATTTATTTTTTGTTCTGAGCCAGTAAGTTTTGCCCTCTTTCTCACGCAGTGGTGATATGGTATACGTCAACAGAGTTTGTACAGATTGTTACATTAATCCAAAACACAGATATTAAATGGGAGAGAAAAACCTTGAAAGTATTAATGCCTAAAGAAACAGAGAGGTATAATTAAGAGTGGACTTTAAAGTGTCTAATTATTAAATTAGATATAACTTTGAAATTCGTTTCAGCAAAAATGAACATTGTGGTTTGAGGTAACATGAAGAGGTATCATGTTATGGAGCGTGGTGGTGGTAGTTGTTTCTGTGTGACTCTGGTGCAGTCACACCTGCCGTCACAATACCAAAATGCATTGCTGTTCTGTCTGTCTTCTACGTGGGTGCAGGGAAAAGGCTTTCTGCACCTTCTCTTGATTCCGACACCTTTGCACATCTGTGTCCAAGCAGCCACGATATAGTTCTAATTATCAAAGTAAAACAGAAGATAATTTACTAACTATTTATACAGTTCCTTATAAAGGTAGTTTCAATAACTGTTCTTTACATGCAATGTATGCAGTTTTCTGCAGTGTGTAAAATATTTTATTGCATTTTACTGGTGAGGAACCCTATTTTAGATTTGAGCCATACATTGGCACCTATAGATATCCTAGTTATAGGTTTACCATCTGTCCTGGTATGACCAAGACCATCCTCATTATGTCGTGGTTGCATTAGTCCATCAGATACCGGCTGTGCTTTTTTATTACCCCGCATAAAAAGCCATGGAGTTGGGGAGAATTTTTTAAACTGTGAAATATTATACACACACCGATTTGATTACTAGTCATCTTTTGTAACTGTAGTACTTTGGTCTCCTAAATATTTAGCAGTTTCCACTGGTTATTAAGTTTTATTTATTTTTAATTCCTGATGAGGGAAAATGCAGTTGATGTCAGAATGCAGATATTTTTATACATACTTAGCCTTGGGCATGCCATTAGCTCCTAATGTAATACAGAGGGGGACATTTGAATTTGAATTTAGAGCTTATTCAAGCTGTCTGGTTTCTTCTTATGCTTGTGATAATCCCTTAAATCATGGACTCAAGAAGTCCATGTATATCTGAAAGTTAATGAAAAACAGGCAGGATATATGCAGTGTAATCTGAGTCAGACTTCCTGTTTTATTCCATACTCACTGATTTGCTATGCCCCCTGCCGGGCCATACACTTCCCTCCCCCATCCCGTGTGCCTCAATTGACCCATCTATGAAATGAGTGTAATAGTACCTATTTTGTGGAGGTGCTGAATCTTAATTCATTTTTGCTGAGCTTTTTGACATCCTTAGGTAAAATTAAAGTCTCTGATCAAATCAGTAAATATAATATCAAATTAAGAGATAATCTACTGATACCAGGTGTTTGTGTGTGTTTTCTATAGGGAACAGTCTTGCATTGATAGGGTATGGATTAGATCACCTAAGTGATAGAAAAAGATTATCTCTGTTTTCTGTAAGATACTAGTCAGTAAAATGTCTTTAAACACTATTCAGAGTACCGTATCCTTCCCACATGTCATTCAGCTATACCAGGTGACAAGTTTCTGAAAGCTTCGATACATCAGCATCATTTAAAGAATACATCATTAATATTCTTTAAAAGTCTGAATTTGAGAGAGAAATCACAGCAGGGGATCCCAAGCATGATAAAATCTCTCTTAATGAGAGAGGGATGAACTAATTATTACTTTTTCACAGGGTTTTGAGAGATGGCCAAGATGGTTTTATTTACAAGGGGGGCAGGTTAAGAAACTTCAGTTTACTCATACTGCGACAGAATATACAGGTTTTTTTTTTGTTTGTTTGTTTTTTAAAGAATTGTGCAATTTGGTCAATTTCACCAGAATTTCATTTTTGGAGAAAACGGGAGTGAAAAGTTGTGACAACATTGAAACATCCTGGAATGAAACATTTTGATAATTCATTTTGAAACTACTTTTCATTTTGAATTTATTAAAAAATTTGTATTCTATTACAATACAAAATAAATAAAAATCAAAACATTTTAGTTTTGTCACAATTAAATGTATTGATCAAACTAAAACATTTTTCCCCAGAATTTTCTTTCATGAAGAACTTTAAAATTGTTGTTTCTTCAAGTGTTTGCTCCTGTCAATTCCATGTTAGGTGCATGCATCCTACGTGCACCGTTGCCAGAGATTTTACCCTCAATGGTATCTGTCAGGCTAGCTGTAGCGCTCTCTGGTGCTGCACACATATGCGTTGGTATAAGGGGTGCCACTGGCCACACTCTCTGTTCTTTCTTACCACCTGTGACGGCTGCTGGAACTACTCTTCTTCAGCAAGGCTTCTTCTCAGTGGTTTTTGGACTCTGTTTTCATAGTTTAAGTATAATTTAGTGTGTGTGTGTGTGTGTGTGTGTGTGTGTGTGTGTGTGTGTATATGTATATGTATATATATATATATATATTAGAGAACCCTTTCCATATCAACAAAATATAAATATATATATATATATTGTTGATATGGAAAGAGTTCTCTAATACTATCGTTGAGGGGCTCTTTGCCCCCAGGGCCAGGCATGCCCTGGTCCCTGGGCCTCAAACCTTGTGTTTCCTGTGGCAAGTCCTAAGCCCATGAGTGACCCACACTCCAGTTGTCTGAAGTGTTTGGGAGAAACTCACGTGAGAGACTGGTGCCCGATATTTGTCAGGGCTTTCAACCCCACATAGAAAAGGACAGCGATAAGACTGAAGGCTGTCCTAATGGAAGCCTCTCTCAGAGCCAAGCCGCTCTGATTCTACACCAAGCACTTCAGCCTTGGTACAAAGTGCTCCTCCAGCACTGTGCATTTCCCAGCACCGTTCCCCATCTCCGGTGTTGAGGAAGAAGTACAAAAAGCAGCGCACTGACGGAGGGCACTCACTGGTGCAGAAGGAGAAACATGGGGAAGGCAGTGGAGTGCAACCCATGCTGGGCCACTCCTCCACCCCCGGTCCCACAGTGGTATTGTCAACTCTGCCCGTCCAGTACAGGAGACTCTGCCAATGCCTGGAAGCAACCGTGGCACCAACGGACTGCTGGTATCATCAATCCCCGAGGCCTTTTTAGCAGCCAGGGACTTATTGACACTCCTACTCCCACCGATTCTGATGGAACAGCCACTGGCTTCAACCACTGTGAACAGAAGAGCGCGGGGCTCCGAGCACTGGCATTGGGCCTCCTGGGACCTTCTAGGAGCAAGCTGACCATGATACCATCTTCGACACAGTCTCTGATCCACTTGCCTCACCGAATGGAGGTAGAGAGGGGTACCGCTCCACTGTGGTCACCTTGGGAGGACTCTTCATCTGAGTCTGAGGTGGCATCCTACATCCAGCCTAAGGGCCACCACTGGTACCCGTCCTATGTATGGCTGTACCTCAGTATGGGTCCTCCCTCCTGCACCTGTCCAAGTGGGCAGTGGCCATACTGGAACCTTTGGGGGTTTTCCCCCGGTACCTGGTCCTTCTTCCCCCTGGTCTTGCTCAGCACCTTCTGAGAGGCGGGCTACTGCTCCTCCCTACTTGGCACCAGACCCTGACTCCAGTACCAACACCGGTACCAATGTTCAAGATGTGGCTCTTTCGACATTGAGGCTACGGAAGAGGAAGAAGCCCCTTCTCTGGTACAAGCCTCTTCCTTTTCCTCCCCAGATAAGAACATCTTGGGGCTGAGTAGCTCACTTCCATCAGGACCTTCTGAAGCAGATAGCAGCTAACCTGGGGTTAGAAACTGAGATCCTTAAGGAATCATCCCACCGCCTTAACAATATTCTGGCTGCATCAACTCCTTCTAAAGTGGCCTTACCCATTAATGAGGCTGCAGTGGGTTTGGTCAAGGCCCTGTGACAAACTCCTTCTCTGCCCCCCACCTCAAAGAGGGTGGAAAAGAAATATGTGCCAGCCCACAGGTCTGAAATACCTAGTCTTCCACCCCTCTCCAGGGTCCCTCGTTGTGTCAGTAGCGAACAAGCGGGCCAGACGGACGCTACCCTCCAAACACAGACATGTAAAAACTGGATCTGTCTGGGAGGAAGGTTTATTCAACAAGTCATCTAAAGCTGCATATCTCAAACCAGCAAGCCCTACTGGGGAGATACAACTACTATCTGTGGGATTCCTTGTCCAAATTCAGACTCTCTGCCTCAGGATTTCAGACAGGAATTCTCTGCCCTCTTGGTGGAGGGTAAGAACGTGGTTACTAATCTTCCCTATCTGTTGTTGTTTGAGATGTCATGTCCATTACACGACCCACTCTCCTACCCCTCTATCGAAGTTGGCTGGCAAGGAGGAACTGAGAGGGTGCGTGGCTGGCAGTGCCCCTGATACCGGCGCATAAATGCTCTGCATCAGAGGGCGCTAGAGCTGGCCCGACAGATGCTACTGATGGGGAAAATTTCCAGCAACAATGCAAGCGGTGCACGTACACTGAACATGGAATGGACATAAGTAACACATCTTGAAGAACAGCAGTTATGGAAGGTTAGTAACCGTTTTTTATTGCTTAGATTTAAAATGAAGCCATGTTTTGAAATCCTTCACAAAACGGAACTTCCATCCTCTAGTCATCTCTACACATACCACTTTACAGTAGTTCCTGAAATGGGGCTTTCTTGTGATATAAAAAGAGTAACTTGCACAATATTTCAATTTAAAAATTCTACATCACATTATACCATGATTGTTCTTCTATTGAAGACATCAAAATCCTTATAAGATCCAAGAATATCTTCTTTTGTATTTACTTCACAAATAACTTATTGTACAGTCACTCATATGCACAATCAATTTGCTTTTATTATTTTAGGTGTTTAAATAAGTATTTTATGCTGCTCACCTGCAGAATCTCTGTTGGGTCCAAAATACTATACTCTTAGGATAGAATGTAGCTTCAGCAAGAAGTATTTTAAACTGATGCTGTCATGTATGTTAAACATAACATGTGATTTGTGTTAGTTTACAGTTCGTCAGAAACCATTTTGGATTATCATCCTCATTCTACCTCCCCCCTCCACCCCCGCCTTGTTTACAAAACTAAATCAATACATTTCCAAGAGATTGAGGAGAAAAAGCTCAGACCTTGCTCTCGCTGCAAGGTTTTGAATCTGGGTTCCAAAAGAAACTTCTTCAACATTTTGGGATGTTCAGCTCCAGAGTTCTAGTTTGGGTCAGCCTTTTTCATTCTTTTTTTATCTTCAAAAAGAACATAAATACTTTGAATTTGCATAGCATCTTCCATCGGATTTACTTCATAGCACTTCTAACCATTAATGAATTAATGCCACAGTAATTCACACCTTATGTATGTTGATTCTTGGTTGGGCATTAGCACGGTTGTGAAATATTTTGGAGCTGTGCTGTTGAGTAATATGTCAATTATCTTTATTAAAATATTAATAATCTGAAAACCAGTTTTATGCCATTTCTGACAGCGCCATTGTTTGCGTTTTAGTCAGATAGAAACGGCACAGATGTTTTTATTGAATTGTGCCCTTAATTTTTTTTTATAAAGGTAAGACGGCACTGTTGCAGGTAAAACTCTGTCAGAGTTGTACTAAAATATATGCTTTAGTTCAGCCAGAAGTTCTAGGCTCAATATAGGAATTACTGGGTGAAATTCTATGACCTGTGTTATGCAGGAGGTCAGACTAGATGATCATAATGGCCCCCTCTGGCCTTAGCATTTATGAAAAGCCTCAATTGTTTATGAAGGCCAGGGAATAGCTAAGAGCTAACATCATGTACATCAGACATTTGGATGTTTAACAGCAAGACATGTAAATTAAAGGGGTTTTGTATCTTTATAGGTTTAATAGATTTTGACACTGAGTTTCTAAGAATAAATGCTACTCTGATGCACTCTACTATAGAGGAGCTCACTTCGGAAGAGAAAGGGGAGCTTGTTCAGATGATCCTTTAATGGAAGTGGGGGTGGAGGCGCTAGATAGCCAACGGATTGTTCACAGAAGGGCCTTTGTGTGGAGATTGCAACAGTATATATTCTGAAAGATGAACAGACACTTAGGAGGAAATATTTTTTAAAGCAATTTTCAAGAAAATTCCAAGTTATAAACCAGCAAATTTATATGAAGCGGTATTTTGTTCTATCCCAGAGTTATTTTGTGTTTTCAAATAAGAATTGTTCCATTTCAGATCTGTATTCTGGTTCTTAACTTTATTTTTGGTTTAATTATATATGAGAAAAAGCTTGTTGAACTGCATGAATTAAAAAAAAGACTAGCTTCATAAAGCATTATAAGGGTGTTTGTAAGGGGCTGGATATTGAGGAAGTCTGTTCCCAGCATTTGTCTGCATCGTTTGTAGAGGTTCTTTGACTTTGTATAGAAGTTCAACAATTGCCTATTATTTCCTAACCCTTTATTCCAGAAAACTGAAAGAAGAATACGTAATCTGATGTTTAAGCAAGCTGCTGGAGGAAGTTGGTAAATTGGAGAGTGAGAGAGCGGACTTTGCATCTGTTCAGTATTTTCTAGCATTATCCATCCATTCCAAATGAACTTAGAATTTACTCCTTTGTATCTTTGATAACCTAATCAGCTGGTTGTGCTTGACAGTACTGAGCACTTGTTCAATTATGTTCCACTGAGATACTGAATAGAAGCTTAATTGACTATAGTAGAAAATTCTTCCAATCGAATTGTAAAATCCCATTACTTTACTTCCAGCCAGAATTGTGTTCATAGACTAGTAGTGTTGAAGTTGGCTGTATATCTGCACTATCATAAATGCATTTTGCCAAGTCGTGCTAGTGTATAATAAGCTAATACAAACCTGAAGACCATTTTTGTGACTTTTGAAGGAGGAGTTTGGCTGCCATGCTTAGAAATCGCTCTGTGACCAATGGGTAAATATTTCATGATATTTCTACAGTGTGTATGTAAATAATTTAAATATTTGATTTCTCTACTCTTTCCCGTTACATCACTCTAAAGTAAACAAGATATAATTTTATTAAATTATTCAGGGAGAAACTGAAACAGCCAAAATAGCTAAGGACCAAAAGTTGCTCTCATCCTTCTCTGTGGATGCACAAGGCCCTGAATTCAGCTGGACCATAGTGGTACTGCTACATATGTGAGGCAGACTGCACACATGGACTCTACATCTTCTATCAGCTTAGGGTGTAGTGATCCACAGCAACTTTTTCCAAGGCAGTCTGATGGAGAAGTGGGTGTGACCAGTGGGCTGACCATTACTCAGGTCCACTGGCTGAAACCCCTGTGTTGGGGAATTACAATAGCTTTTCACAGGGGTGTGGTGTTCTAAAGTCAGCAGAAAGTGGCAGAGCTGGTGCTCTGAATTCCAGGGTGGATTGATTGAAGTCACCAAGTGAAAAGCCTCAGTTTAAATCAATTTTAATCAGCTTTTCCATTTTTACTTTATTTTCTAAAGAAAGGTGCATTCTCATTGGCTGATCTAACCATTAGAACATGTTGATATATAACTAAATAGAACCTTTGCATTAGATTTAGTAGATCTTATTGATACCTTGGAAGGTAAAACACTATATATACATTTATTTAATAAGAATCTGAAAATATTAAGCAATATAATTGTTGAATGGTACATTTTGAGTATGTTAGAAAATGGTGAATGATATATCACTTATTTACTAGCTAATTTAACTCTTTGCTCATGATTTGTATCAAGCTGCATTAGGATGGTAGCTGGAATTTAAACACAAAACAATATATCAAATTTATTTTTATTAAACAAGATCTTAATACAGTACATAACTATTGTGCCATATTTATAAATAGGGCCCTACCAAATTCGGCCATGAAAAATGCTTCATGGACCGTGAAATCTGTATAGTAGGGTGAAAGTACACAAAAGACCAGATTTCACTGGGGGGAGCCAGCATTTTTCAAACTGGGAGTCTCGACCCAAAAGAGAATTGCAGTGTGGGGGTCACAAGGCTATTGTAGGGGGGTTGCAGTACTGCCACCCTTACTTCTGCACTGCCTTCAGAGCTGGGTGCCCAGAGACCAGCGGCTGCTGGCCAGGTGCCTGGCTCTGAAGGCAGCACCCTGCCAGAAGCAGCGCAGAAGTAAGGGTGGCAATACCATTCCATGTCACCCTTACTTCTGCACTGCTGCTGCCTTCCGAGCTGGGTGGCCGGAGAGTGGTGGCTTCTGGCTGAGGTCCCAGCTCTGAAGGCAGCAGTGCAGAAGTAAGGGTGGCAATACCATACTATGCCATCCTTAGTTCTGTGCTGATGCTGGTGGCGGCGTTGAAGTAAGGGTGTCAATACCGCAATCCCTCTACAATAACCTTGCGACCCCCCCCCCCAGCCCCCTATTGGGTCAGGACCCCTACAGTTACAACACCGTGAAATTTCAGATTTAAATATCTGAAATCATGAAATTGACTATTTTTAAAATCCTAAAACCATGAAATTGACCAAAAAAACCAACAATTTGGTAAGGCCCTACTTATAAAGCATGACCTCAAAAGTGAGATGATTTTTTCCCCCCCTGATTCTTTCTTTATATAGAAAAGCAGCCTTTAACTCAAAGTATGTGATAGAAGCTCATGGATTCTGTGTGTGAGAGATAAATATACACTTATCTCTTAAAACATTTAAATTTTATATATATGATTGTTTTAAGAGATTATAATTTTAGTATTTGGTATTAAATTCAGATTTAATTTTAAACGAGTTTTTTTTAAAATTGTTCTAATTTAAATTTAAAAAATCGGATAAAAAATAAAAAATCAATTTGTATTCACCCTGCTGAATTCTGGGAAGAAGGATTCTGTTCCTCTCCCCAGTGATGACCTTACAGATCTTCTAATCAAGGTGCCTTTACACTGCCTTTATAGAAGGTTCCAGGACTTTGACTGCTTAAGAAATAAGTTGATCTTTTCTTTTTGTTGCAGTCAGTTTTCTTTTTTTGTTTTGTGTGGGTTTTTGAAAGCAGCTATTGGACCCTGCAAAAAGAACAAGTATTACGGATTTTAGGAATTTTCATCATCCTAGTTCAAATGTTTGAAGAGGGGGAAAGACATAATTTGATTGTGGTAGAGGATGCTACTGTAAATCTTTAGAAGTGTCCAGTACAGCAGCAGTGTCTGTGTAAACTGATAGTTTAAAGAGCTAAAATGGGCCTGAACCAAACCCCCATTTCTTTGTACCTGGATTTTGGAAAAGTTTTTATGTAGATCTGCATTCTGCAGACAAATTATCAGTAAATCAGCATTCTTTGATTTTTCTCTGATTGTGTATTAGCCACAAAACTTTTCCTAGCATGATTTTTGTTTGATTGGGATTCATTGTACTGTATGTTCAAAACATACAATGTGTGTGCGCACACGGGCTTATGATTATTGGGTATCTGTCATGGGAATTGCAACTTCTGTGACTTTACCATTTCCCTTCCCTGCTTGGCTACATCCCTCAGGATGTATCAGGAAATCCAATCTGATTTTGTAATAGGGGCAGGTCAATAGGTGTAGTGCTCTCCAGTTCTATTTTCTGTCTCTAGGGGTATAGAGCAGAGGTATTCAATGCAGTAATGCTCAGAGCTAATGGAGGATCCCCATGGTCACTGTCTCCATTTGTTATAAATGGGAGCAGAGACAGCTGGTATGACCAAGTCTGACTTGGGCTTTCTGATTACACGATGCAGAGGAGGACTATATTAGCCATCCCTGCTTCTCACATGATGTTTACGGCACAGCAGGGATGGCTGACACGGCAGTAACTTTGACTCGCAAATGGGAAGCACCACTTATAATATTGGAAAAACTGTCTGGACACAGCAAATGTGGCAACTCCCCTATAAGGCCTGATTTTTGTGGGGAGGGAGATATTCATTGGGATGGACCTTTAATTTATGGAGATCTTGGGCATGGAGGTTCCCAATTTCCATACAATTTGTTTGTAGGCATTACTCACATGAAGGATCTTACAGTAAAGTGTTCTCCTCTTAGGATGTAGGATAAGATTTTTTTTTTTTTTTTTTTGGTAGGGATTCATTTGTTGTGTCCTTTCTTTATTGTTGCTCCCATCTTGCCTGCAAGGCTTCTTGCATAGTGAGGTCATGTCATTTCATCATCTCCTATGTGCGTTCAGTGTGTGTAGTTTATTGGTGTCTTTCAACATCCTTTGACTGGCCATTATGTATGGACTGAGTAGTACAGCAAATCACTTAAGTGCACTGAACATCTGGGTTCTGGAAATGCCCTGGCACAGTCCTAGACAGTGCTTAAACCTGATCCAGTAAATCTCTGAATCTCTCTCCAAAACCAAGAATTAGTGAAAGCACCACTGAATACAAGAAAAAATTATATAATATATTCAACTATGGGAAATCAGTAGTCTCTTTATGTATCTAAAAGCTTGGCACATGACACTGAAGCTGATTGAAATGTGTTATGTCTGCTTACTGAATTTAAAAAAAACAGCACATGCAGGCAAATAATCCACTAAGGATAGAATGAGCTGCTCACTTTCGCTAAGAATTGTAACCATGGTAACTGCATCATCATCACCACCACATTTGTGCCAGGCTTTGAGAGATAGAAAGATGGCTATTGATTCCCAACTGTCAGAGCTTTTAATTTTTACACCTTGACTTTTAGTGACAATTCCAGATGATCTAAAAAGGCCTAGTCTCTTACTCTGTTCAGATCTGTTTGTGTGAATACCTTTCATTACCTGTGTTTTTAAGAAGTGACTATGATAGTTCTCTAACTGATAAGCAGGCTGGGAAAAAAAATTCTGATCAGGCAGTTTAGAATTAAAGTTTGCTTGTCTGACTAGGAAACTGGTAGACCTCACACTGACAACTCCCTCCTTTCCAGTTTAATGTGTTTCTCACAATTTTGTTTAATTATATATGTTAATTTACATAAAGACCCTGTTGGAGGCCCACTTGGATGATGATTAAAATGAGCAGTTCAGAATTAATTCTGTGTTCATTATATTATGAAAATCTCATCCTTTATTCAAAGTTTTACATAGACCTTTATGTGATTTGTCAGTCTTGCATCCCTATAGACATTGTCCAATGGAAGGAAAACACACAGTGCTGCATTATAACAATTATCTAAGAAAAATTCTTTTCCCTTCTGACAATTCAGGTATTTTCTTAGCATTTCTTAAAGATTTCTCGAAGGTATTGTTTAACATGCCATCTTTATAAGATATTAGAAGCAACACTACTTCTGTGAAAATGAAATATAGCTAATATTATACATTTGCAATCAATGTAATACTACAAAAATATGAATTTCTAAACATATACTTTAATCTAAAACAGTTGTACCTAACAATATGCCAGATTAAAAAAAAATTATTAAATGCAGGAAAAGGATTAGGACAGACAGTGGAAGAGGTGTGAATGGAATTCAGGCTCACTTGACTCCTAGGTCAGTGTATATTGTCCTACTGGTAACCAGAGGGAACATTTTTCTGAAGAAAACAGTGGTAGCAGCAGAAGCATCCCTTTTAATACTCCCTGCATTTAGCAGTGAGTCCTGACCTGATTGGAGTAATTCAGCTGACTGAGAGGGAGAAACTAACTCGACTATGTACATAGCCACAAAGCAGCCATCCTCCGCTGCATACTTTATTTGTGTAGATTTATACAAACAAAACCTATCCCAGATAGGGTTGCCAGGTGTCCAATTTTTGACTGGAATGCCCGGTCGAAAGGGGACCCTGGCGGTTCTGGTCAGCACTGCTGACCGGGCCGTTCAAAGTCCAGTTGGCAGTGCGGTGGGCAGGCTCCTTGCCACTCCCGTAAGCAATGGCATGTCCCCTCTCTGGCTCCTAGGTGTAGGGGCAGCCAGACGGCTCTGTGCGCTGCCCCCACCAAGAGCTCCCACGCTGCAGCTCCCATTGGCTAGGAACCGCGGCCAATAGGAGCTGTAGGGGCGGCGCTTGCAGACGGGATAGCACACAGACGCCTGGCCGCGCCGTGCCTAGGAGCTGGAGTGGGGGACGTGCTGCTGCTTTCGGGAGCCGTCTGAGGTAAGCACCACCTGGAGCCTGCCCCTCTCCCACGCCCCAGCCCCCTGTCTCAGCTTTGATCCCCCTCCCACTCTCGAACCCCTCGGTCCAGCCCAGAGCACCCTCCTACACCCCAAATCCCTCATCCTCTGCCCCATCCCAGAGTCTGCACCCTCAGCAGGAGCCCTCAGACCCCCACATCCCAACCCCCTGCCTCATCCCGGAACCCCCTCCCACACTCTGAACCCCTCATTTCTGGCCCCACCCGGAACCCACACCCCCAGCCCAGAAGCCATATCCCCTCCCACACCCCAACCTCCTGCCTCAGCCCAGAGCCCCTTCCCATACTCCAAACCCCTCAGCTCCACCCCCAGCTCAGAGCCTCTTCTTGCATCCCCAACCTCTCATCCCTGGCCCCACCCCAGAGCCTGCACCCCCAACCAGAGCCCTCATCCCCTCGTGCATCCCAACCCACTGCCTCAGCCCACAGTCCCCTCCCGCCCCCTGAACCACTCATTTTTGGCCCCACCCCAGAGCCTGCACCCCCTCCTGAACCCCAACCTGCTAAGTAAGCTCGGTGAAAATGAGCGAGCGAGTGAGTGAGGGTGGGGAAGAGCGAGCGACGGGGGAGGGGAATGGAGTGAGTGGGGGCAGAGCCTTGGAGGAGGGGCGGGGCAAGGGTGTTCAGTTTTGTGAGAGTAGAAAGTTGGCAATCCTAATCCCAGACTCTAGGTGCCCCTGCCAACTATTTAGAAGTACAGCTCTAACAGCAATCTACAGTATATGCACCATAACTAACTAACCCTTACAGCAAAACAATTCTCTCCCTTCATAGTTATTACCCTCAAGCAGCATCCCTCTCCTGAAACCCTCTCATATAATGATGGGCTTTGCAGTATCCCTGAAGCCCAACAAGTTTAGGCCTTTCAGAATAACTGGGAAATGTTCCAAAGTTGCCCTCATGGAGAATGCTTCGCCTCTTTTTAAATGAAGGAAGTGCCAGCTTGAGTTCCTTCACTAATCTCAGTTGTGACAGAACAGCATGAGGCGAGAGGCAGTATCTTAGGTTTTACGAGTTTAGCAACAAAACTTGTGAAAGATGTACTGTGCACCTGTTAAAAGCTTATAACTGGAACCTATTTACTTCAGAACACTCAAATCTCCTTCTCTCCTGCTGTTTGTGTCAAAATTTGGCTTTTTGCACCCATCTTGTCCTGCATAGTGCTGTTTTGGGAGGGTCGGAGAGAGTTGTTAAACCACCTTATCTAGAGTGGCTTGTGACCAGTGCCTCCATTATAGTTTGTGTAATAAATAATCCCCTTCAGCCCATCTCATTGCCTGTGTGACCAGTACGAACTGCTACCCATGTGCCATCTCCAATCATAGCATTAGCACACAGGTCATAACTTTCTTTTTTTAATCCAATACAATGCTAGAACTGGGAAATTCAGACCTACAATATGGGACAACTTTCAAAAAAGTTTGACAGCCTTTACCTTTAGGTATTATTTTAAGAAACTTAAATATTGCCAGGTTTCTCTAGGATACTGGAATCCTTTTATGGCTAGAAGGGAAGATATATGATGGAATTTCATAACTTGTGAAATATTTTGCTTCTGTTTTAAACTGAAATCATTAAACTGATCTTTACTGTTTAGCCACGCCCTAAAAATCACTAATGGGGTTAAAAATAAAGTGAAGTTTTTTGAGAGAGGTAACTATTTAAATTCCTGAGAGTGAGGGGTTGGCCGCTGGGCTATAGTGCATGTATAAATAGACACGTCAATTTACCTCAGTCCTGAACAGCTTATATTCATCTGCTATAACGGTCATGGTCCACCTTTTGGGGATAGGCTGTCAGTTAGGACTAAGATTGGACAACTAACCTAATTTTCACATGCAACCTAATTCACGGTTTGTCTGGATTTCTAATGAAGTCAGGTGGTGCTTTAATAATATACTTGCTAACCTCCAATATTTACTGCCAATGTATTGGGGATTTGTGATAAATGAAGCGGTGTGGGGGTAGCTCCCTTTTATGGACCCACCTAGCCAGTTAGCTATAAAATCCCTCTTAGTGTCTGTTCTCTACTTGCTTTACCTGTAAAGGGTTAAAAAGTCTCCCTGCATGGGTAAAAGGAAGGGAATGGGCACCTGACCAAAAGAGCCAATGGGAAGGCTAGAACTTTTAAAAATTGGGGGAAAATCTTCCTTTTTGTCTGTCTGTTCTCTTAGAAAGAAGGGTCAGAGCAGCTATGCTGTAAGAGCTTGGGCCAGGTATGAAAAAAAACATCAAATCGTACCTAAAAACTACTCATTTAAAACCCCAGATATGTAAGTAGATCAGGAAATGTCTAGGAAGATGCGATTAGGTTTATCTCTGTTTATTTCTTTAGGGCTTGTGGACTCCTCTGTGCTAACCCCAAATGCTTTTTGTTTTGCTTGTAACCTTTAAGCTGGACCTCAAGAAGGTTATTCTTGATTCTGAATTTTTGTAAGTGGGTTTTTTTTTTTTTTAATCTAGCAATAGCCTACGTTTTCAAATGTTTTCTTCCTTTTTGTTTTTAATAAAATTTACCTTTTAAGAACAGGATTGGATTTTGTGTCCTAAGAGGTTTGTGCACATGTTGTTTAATTAGCTGGTGGCAACAGCTGAATTTCCTTTTTCTTTCTCAGCTCTTCCCTGGAGAGGGGGGAGAAAGGGCTTGACGGTAACCCCACAGGAAGGAATTCCCAAGTGCGCCTTCCTGAGTTCTCAAAGGGGTTTTTGCACTTGGGTGGTGGCAGCATCTACCCATCCAAGGTCAGAGAAAAGCTGTAACCTTAGGAGTTTAATACAAACCTGGAGGGCCTCACTCTCTCAGCTAATGCAAAACCAATCTCTTTTGCCTATGGTATGTGTTCATCTTGTGAGTTTATTTAAAAAAAAAATCTATCCATATCTATCTATCTATCCTTTGAAAGAGCTATCACACGTATTTATAAAACAAATACAGCACAATGCAAGATAATATACAGGTTCTATAGATAGCATACCTCTAATCAGACCCCTGAAATAAGTAAAAATACAAAATAGGAATCACTTTATGCTAAATTTCATACATACATGCAATGAAAC
>NW_020664372.1:33949621-33991232 GCF_002925995.2 Terrapene triunguis
GGAAGGGGCGATCAGGGGACAAGGAGCAGGGAGGGTTGGATGGGTTGGGGGTTCTGTGGGGGGCAGTCAGGGGGGCGGGAATTGGGAGGGAGTGGCTAGGGGGCGGGGCTACACCCCCTCCCCCCCGGAGTGTCCTCTTTTTTTGAAAGTTCAAATATGGTAACCCTAGTCAAATCCCCGTCCGGGGGGAAATTCCAAAAAGCCGGACATGTCTGGGAAAATAGGGAGGGGTCGTGGGGCTTGGATCTGCGCTGGGGCTGGAGCTGGTGCCGCTGGGGCCGGCGCCGGTGCCCTGGGGCCTCATCCGAGCTAGAGCCGCCGGGGCCCGAGCCGCTGGGCCGGGGCCGCCGGGGCCCCTGGGAGCCGGGCCGGAGCTGCTGGGCCGGGGCCAGAGCAGAGCTGGAACCGCCGGGGCCGGGGCTGGCGCGCTCGGCTGGAACTGGTGCTGGCGCCCCAGGGCCCGAGCTGAGCCGGGCCTGAACCGCTCGGCCAGGGGGCCGGACTGGGCTACACCTCCTCCCGCCCCCCTCCCCCGCCCCAGCTTATCTGCTGCCTGCCTCTCTGTTTCAGGCTTCCCGTGAACATTTGATTCGCGGGAAGCAGGGGAGGGGGAGGAGCAGGGGGGCGGAGCGTTCAGGGGAGGGGCCGGAGTTGGGGCGGGGGTGAGGCCCCTTGGAGTGTCCTCTTTTTGTTATTTTAAAAAATGGTAACCCTAGGTAAAAAGGATGTAACCATTAAAGTAACCATTTAAGAATGCCCTTTTCAACCACCCCTAAGAGTTCCATTGTCATAAATTTCACTTAAAATAAGGATTGCAGAGGGTTTTTTATCATGAGTGAACAAGATTTTACTGGTCTTTTAGTATATATGATAAAATTATAATCCCCCCCCCCCCCCCCCCCCCCCGAGCAGAAAGAGGTTTGCTGATAGGCTGCCGTTGGAGTGGAATACATGCTAGCTAGGTCCCTTCCACCAACAGAAATTGGTTTTAAAAAAAATATACCTCACCTGCCTTGTATCTCTACAAATATTCTAGGAAGTTAATGATATTCAGTATAATGGGACTTGAAACAAGGATTCTATCTTTAGTTCACTTAAAAAATGTCATAGAGGGATTCCTTTTAAAAAGAGAGAGCTAGTTGATATGCTGTACCTCAGAATATTTTTCTGATATATGGGCTTGTGATAAATCTGTTACCACACAAGATATAGTTAAACATAAGTCAGTGGAAAGAATTGACTGCCAAGTAAAGCAGTGTTATCAATTTCCTCTTTCTCCCACATTGAAAGAGACGCAGGAGCGGACAGTGCAGAATTTCCTGGTATGTTTTAAGAAAGCAGGGATCCATTTCCCTCTTCCTTCCTTCCCATTGTTAGCTGTTCATTAAACTCCCAGGAAGATTCAAGTTTTTCTTTAAGACGTTTCAGTTTCCTTAGTATGAAAACTCAATTTGACTTTGAAAGGCTCAGGTCCGTTCTATGCAGGTTTTCTGTGTTTTAGGGGGATGGAAATCCCAATCAGACTAAATTGGTGAAAAAGTACACCCTTTATAGTGTACAGCATTGTATTGGCATCAATATTTTTTTCTGACTTGCTGATATCAGCACAGTGCTGGCCTCGGGAGGATACAGGCTGGTGCAGACGCGGGCACAGGAAGTGTAGTGAGTGTCAGCATTAGATTTCTGCCTGGCTGAGTGCTGATTTGTGAATGCATGAAAAGGACCTCCAAGTGCCCTTCTTCACTGAAAACCTAAGATGTCACTTTGCTACAGTGGAACATTCCTGCACTTCAGCGAAAAGGATGCGAACGTGGAGCCAGTGTTACTTGGAAATGGAAAAACAACTCTTTGATACTGTGGGACAGTGCATGTTGCTGTAAAGAATTACCTAACTGGATGTGTCTTCTCGACTTCATCAAAAACAGCATGAAGTTGTTTAAAAAAGTTGCAGCTCAATGCAATGCCACATTGAAAAATAGGTATTGTTGAACACTTTTGCTGTTGGTTTTTCTGCTAGCTTCACCTGCATAAGTGAGAAACTTTTTTTTTATCTGCTGCCACTGAAGATGAGAAAGCTGTGAATGTATTATTCTGTATCAAGATGTCATATGTTTAGTATTAAGGTGCTAAATGCACTTGAAATTGAAAGAATCTTGTAGCTTCATCTAGAAATTATTTTGGCATTTTCTGTCGGTGAGATACAACTGCAGTAGTTTATTATATTCTATTTGCTTTGGTTTCTGCAGAACAGCATGAACAGTACAAATAATTGACCTGCACCTATTTCTAGTTCTTAAAACCTCTGTCTTTTTCACACCCTCTCCCTTTTTATAGCATTTGAATGCCTGCCCCCCACCCCCCAACTGGGATTACTGGAGGAGAAAATTTTTTTGTGGTGCCATTGGCATAAAAAATCTTCTTTTGGACGTGTCATCAGAACACAGGTCTGAAGAGTTAACTTTTTCCCCTCGTTGAATAACTTTGAAAATACAAGAATACATCCATGTCTCTACACGGGTTTTTAAGGGAAGGACGAGAAGGTCATTACAGATTACTAACAAGAGTCAGCCAAACCCTTCGCAATGTCTCATCCACAGTACTTCGTTCCCTTCCAAAGAGACACTCGCGAAATAACACACGTCGAGCATGGTCTGGTGAGATGTCTTCATTTTTTGGGTTTTTTTCCAGTTAAATATTGTATCGCTTATTGAATATTGATTTCTAAGCTCCTGGTCCTAAATTATGGTGACATTTTAGTAGGTTTTGCATTTTCCTTTTTTCTTAAATACTTTACAAAATGCATTAAAAGTTGGAAGTCAGACTGAAGAAAAACTTTGTTTTGACAGTCCTCCCAGACTGAACAGAAACAAGTTGCATTGAGACATGGCAAGTCATCCACTTGTTTAATTGTATTGATAATACTAGAACCTTCTTGTGAAAGAAAATAGGAAAATTATCTTATATTTTTGTATTCTGCCTATGCCAGTTAAGGAGTATGAAGTGACAAAAGCAGCTGGATGTCTGGTGGGTTTTTTTGCTTTTTGTTTTGTTTTAAAGAGCCGTAAGTGGTATGAAACAGTATTTAGGTAACGGTTTTCATAGTTACAGTGATAATTCCTCCATTACTGATGTTTTTTCTTAAATATCAAAATACTGAAGAATAGGCATTTTCTAGATTCAGATTATATACATCTGTTAGCATCCAACAGATGTTCAGAAATTTTGGATTTCTTGTGTATTATATACTATTTATTGAACAGTGTTTAGTCTCCTCTTCCCTTCCCCCCCCTTTTTTTTTCTTTCACTTTTTAGTATTTACTGGGATTAGTCCATCTCTTAGGAGACATACAGGAACAAACATATTGGAACATATGTGATTTTGTTTTTCCTTACAGTCCTGAGTGTATTATACAATTGATATCCAGATAACACAGCTTCTTAGTAGAGCTGTTGATTAATCGCAGTTAACTCACGTGATTAACCCAAAAAAATTAATCGCGATTTAAAAAATTAATAACAATTAATTGCAATTTTAATTGCATTGTTAGACAATAGAATACCAATTTAAATTTATTAAATATTTTGGATGTTTTTCTACATTTTAAAATATATTGATTTCAATTACAACAGAGAATACAAGGTGTACACTGCTCACTTTATCATTTTTACAGTGCAACTATTTGTAATCAAAAATAATATAAACAAAAGAAACAGTATTTTTCAGTTCACCTCCTACAAGTACTGTAGTGCAATCTCTTTACTGTGAAAGTACAATTTACAAATGTAGATTTTGTTGTTGTTGCATAACTGCACTCAAAAACAAAACAATGCAAAATTTTAGAGCCTACAAGTCCACTCAGTCCTACTTCTAGTTCAGCCAATTGCTAAGACAAACAGGTTTGTTTACATTTATGGGAGATAATGCTGCCCACTTCTTATTTACAATGTCATCAGAAAGTGAAAACAGGTGTTCACATGGGACTCTTGTAGCCAGCACTGCAAGGTATTTACGTGCCAGATATGCTAAACATTCATATGCCTATTCATGCTTCGGCCACCATTCCAGAGGACATGTCTCCATGCTGATGATGCTCATTACAAAAATAATGCGTTAATTAAATTTGTGACTGAACTCCTTGGGGGAGAATTGTCTTCAGCTCTATTTTACCTGCATTCTGCCATATATTTCATGTTATAGCAGTCTCGGATGATGACTCAGCACATGTTCATTTTAAGAACATTTCACAGCAGATTTAACGGAACATAAAGAAGGTACCAACGTGAGATTTCTAAACCTAGCTACAGCACTCGACCCAAGGCTTAAGAATCTGAAGTGCCTTCCAAAATAAGTCTTAAAAGAGCAACACTCCGATGTGGAAACTACAGAACCCGCACCACCAAAAAAGAAATTCTGCTGGTTGCATCTCACTCAGATGATGAAAATGAACATATGTCAGTCCGCACTGCTTTGGATTGTCATCAGCATGGACACATGTCCTCTGGAATGGTGGTTGCAGCATGAAGGGACGTATTAATCTTTAGCACATCTGGCACGTAAATATCTTGTGATGCTGGCTACAAAAGTGCCATGAGAATACCTGTTCTCACTTTCAGGTGACATTGTGAACAAGAAGCGAGCAACGTTATCTCATGCAAATATAAACAAACTTGTTTGAGTGATTGGCTGAACAAGGAGTACATTGTTTTATTTTTTAATTGTTATATTTTTGGTACATAATTCTACATTTGTAAGTTCAACTTTCATGATAGAGATTTCATTACAGTACTTGTATTAGGTGATTTGAAAAATACTATTTTTTTTTATAGTGCTAACATTTGTAATATAAATAAATATAAAGCGAGCACTGTACACTTTGTATTCTGTTATAATTGAAATCAATATATTTGAAAATGTAGAAAAGATCCAAAAATATTTAAATAAATGGTATTGTATTTATTGTTTTAACAGCGCAATTAATCGCGATTACTTTTTTTAATCGCTTGATGAAGCCTAAGAAGTAGGGCTATGCCTGATTTGCCTTTAGTACTCATTTTCTTAAAGACCTTCATTGATTGCTTCAGTCATAAAAATGCAACTAAAGCCACTAAGAAAAGTTTGTATAGAAGAATAATCTGAATAAGAGAACATGTGTTTATTATTCACACAAAATTAAGGTTTTGTTTTGTTTTTTTAGTATATGGAACATCCTCAAATTTAGGTCTTGTCTGTACTTGAGATTCAGCCATCAGTGGTCAGCAACTAGCATAGGTTCACTGGGGCAATCTGGAGCATAGACAGAAAAGCAGCCATTTGCACCAGTCAACCTTCTTCCAGTTTTAAGTAGTTGTAAGCTCTGCTAGTATAGAAAGCTACACGTTCTAGGATAGTAAAGTTGTCTCTTGATTTTAGCTCGTCTGAATCTCAAAGATATTCATACTATCCTTGAGAGAAATGTTGTAATATTATATAATCCTTTTGTTATATGACATGCAGGTGTTGTAGTTACAAAACTTGTCAATTTCCCTAATGGAGTGTCCCTCTTCTATCCCACCCAAACTTTGTTGTTGTTGTTCCAAAATACTTTAGATTTTGTTAGAGCAGTCTTTCTTTTTAAAGTCTTCCATTTCCTTTTCTTTTCCCCAATTTACGCTGAGTGTGGAGCAACAATAATTTCCTTTTTAATGGTAGCCGTGTTAGTCTATATCAGCAAAAACAACGAGGAGTCCTTGTGGCACCATAGAGACTAACAAATTTATTTGGGCCTAAGCTTTCATGGGCTAAAACCCACTTCATCAGATGCATGGAGTGAAAAACACAGAAAGCAGTATAAATATTACAGCACATGAAAAGGGATGGGAGTGCTAAAGGGGCTAATTCAATTAAGGTGGAAGTGGCCTATTCTCAACAGTTGACAAGAAGGGGTGGAGTCTGTTTTTGAAATTAGGCCTGAATAGTGTCCAGTTTGCAAATTAATTCCAGTTCTGCAGTTTCAGGAACCAATCCTTGCAACAAACCCTGTTGCCAACTCTGTCCGCATATCTATTCAAGGGACACCATCATAGGACCTAACCACATCAGCCACACCATCAGGGGCTTGTTCACCTGCACATCTACCAATGTGATATACACCATCATGTGTCAGCAGTGCCTCTCTGCCATGTACATTGGCCAAACCGGACAGTCTCTACGCAAAAGAATAAATGGACACAAATCAGACATCAAGAATTGTAACATTCAAAAACCAGTAGGAGAACACGTCAATCTCCATGGACACTCAATAACAGACTTAAAAGTGGCAATTCTTCAACAACAAAAAACTTCAAAAACAGACTCCACCCCTTCTTGTCAACTGTTGAGAATAGGCCACTTCCACCTTAATTGAATTAGCCCCTTTAGCACTGACCACCTATTTGGTAAGGCAACTCCCATCCCTTTTCATGTGCTGTAATATTTATACTGCTTTCTGTGTTTTTTTCACTCCATGCATCAGATGAAGTGGGTTTTAGCCCACGAAAGCTTAGGCCCAAATACATTTTTAGTCTCTAATGTGCCGCAAGGACTCGTTGTTGTTTTTCCTTTTTTTAATGTTATCTGTATGTATGTTATAAGGTTTTATACTACTATTGCTCTTTAGTCAAACAAGCCATGTGTATTGTTAAAGATTCCCATACCTTTCTAGTAACAGATGTGAATTAGCATGTTAGCTGCAATTCCAAAGGAAGACATCAGCCATGTATTGTAAAAGGAAAGTCTTGGATTATGGATTGAGAGAATATCAATCAAATAATATATATCTTGTAACTATGTCAGGTAACATTCATATTGAACAAATGGGTGCTTGTCAGAGTAACAGACTTAACATGGTTTCAATGAAAACACCATGCCACTGTTTGTGAAATGCAGATGTCTGACAAGAAAGCCTCAGTTGTCTTAACAGTAATTTATATCAACTTTTACTTTATCTTGTGGGCCCTAAGATTTAGAAGCTGGTTAATTGCTTTCAACCTTCTCTTTGTCACAAAATTAAACCACTCTTTCTATCCCAGAATCCTTTGTGCCATAATACTTCAAAGAATTTGAGAATGGGGTAGGTATCCACTCAGTTTCACTCCCATGTTGGCTACTGGGAATGGGGGAGCTCCACTCTTCCCCCATACCCATTGAGGCAAACAGTCCAGAAATCTGGAGACTTTGTGCAAGTGATTTATGCCCTAGTTTGTATATTTGATGACCCCGCATTAGGTTGGTCACATAAATGACAGCAACTGTTCAGCCTCACAGGATCTGAATGTCTCAAACGATCTTCAATTCATTTTCTATTCACATTAATGAAGAAGAGCAAGACCAGCTCTTCTGTCCCCCCTGGAAGGGTGGGTCTCTCCCCTAAACATAGGTCCTAGCTACACCCTCCCCTCTGTCAGTGGTAGATTGGAAGAGTCATTCCCCTGACCTTGACCATTTTTCCTTCGCTCTCTTGCCTTGGTGGGGGGGTCACACTACTACTAGGTCGGTCCCCTGGAACGCAGAGACCCAGCCTTGAGTGCCACTCAGCCCTACACACAGCTCTTTTCCAGCTGTAGCGCTAGTGCCTAGATCACTGTCCCCAGCCATTGTCTCAGATATACAGAGGTCACAAGTGTTGCCTTACATAGTACTTCTCTATCTGTAATTCTGATTATGGGTGGGTGATGGCAGCTGTCAAAGTGAGGGTTCTGGAGGACTCCAGCTGTGGAGATGTGTGGCCTAAAGCAACTCCCCACAGGTCTGTGGCTCTCCCATCTCTGTGGCAAGCATCCCCTGCACACTGACCTGCCTCAACCCTGATATGGGTGACTTCCTCAAGTGGTGCCAGGGGTAGATCAGTCTCCATGGCCCATGCAGTGTTCTCTGAGTCTGGCAATAATGGAAAGCATGGTAGCAAGTTTGTGATGGGGGAGCTGGGATGGAGAACCTCAAAACCTCTCTCATATGGGGCCCCCAAACATCCACTGGATGGGAACAACTTAATAAAGCCTAATAAATTGTGCATATATTCAAGCTGACCTACTGGTGAAAGACCATAGCTCATTAGCAATATTAGCCTCCAAGCCACTTATTTATTAGTTTATTGATGACGATTGATACAGCGGTGGTGCTTAGAGGCCTCAGCCCTATTGTGCTATGCACTGTATAAACACACAAGTCAGGACACAGGCTGCCTTCAAAGCTTACAGTGAAAGTAAATAAGTGCTAACTTAAGGTATAAATAAGCACTATTGTAATACAAATATTTATTAACAATAGTAATATATTACCTATATTAAAATAACACTAAGTTTGCAAAGACAACCACTTAAAAATTAGGAAAGGCCAGAATTAAGATTGCTCTTTCTGTCTGTGCATATGCATTATACTAGTATTTAATTACATGATTCCTTTTTCTTTCCATCCCTTTGTGGATTGTAAACAGGATTTGAATCCAGGACCTTCAGGCCCATAATTCAGACCTCTGCCACTTGAGCTCAAGGAGTGTAACCGAAAGCAACAGAAAGCTGTTACAGCCTCTATTTAAACTGGCCACTAGATGGAGATGTGACACATGCTTTGTCAGTAGGTTACACAGCTATTTGCTAGACAGCAATAGAATGTTGGGAATGGACTGTGGCCTAATGTTTGCAAACGGAATAGCCAAATACTTAGATTTGGCAAATTATTTCAGAACAGCAGCATGCTTGAGATTTGGGGCTGCCAGATCAGAAATCTGGGTTCTATTACCAGCTCTGCTAGAAGTGCCAGAACCAGGCTACCTTACATGTAAAATAGTGGGAAAGTCTAGAAAACCTTGCTCGATAAGGGTTGGGAAGTGTACAAGAAACATTGACAGCTGTCAATGGACAAAATGAGACCTGAAGAAGAGCTCTGTGTCGCTTGCAATCTTGTCTCTTTCACAAACTAGTTGGTCTAATAAAAGATATTACCTCACCCACCTTGTCACTTGAACTCATGGTCACCTGACTTCAGTGCATCTTCAGCAAGAGTACAGGGTATTTTGTGGGTCTCACTTGCAGACTAACAGCATGTGCTCAGTCCTGTCAATGCTTAAAATAGTAAACAAAACCCAAACCCAAAATATTTTCCTGAAACAAGTACTAAGACTTCAAGGCTTAAGTCTATTGCCAAATGTGAGATGTTGGGTATATCTACAGTATGTAAATATCCGGGGTGGAGGTAGAGAATATTATGATTAAAGAGATAATTGCAAGAAGCAGTGGAATTACTGGAGGGAAATGTTTGAGTAAAGTCATCTTGTTCCTCCTCTTGCATTTAAGGAACAAAGTTCAATCAATAATAAAACTATGTGCACAGCAGGATAGTGCGATCTGAGCATAAGAAGGGAAAAGTGGAGGTTTTTTCCCTTTATGATTTTGCATCATTATAGAGATGAATGATGTAAGAATTTCTGTAGCTGATATGAAGAGCTATTATTTTTTCTCCGAGTGGTGTTCTTGGTTGGATTCTCTGGCTCAGGGTAAGTCATCTTAACTTTAAAATAAGTCCCTGATCTTGTAACAGTAAATGTACAGGTTTCAGAATGGTACAATCTGTTTAGTAGGGCTGTTTGATATATGTGTCCTGTGTGTTGCAGGAAGAATTTTGAGGTAAACTGCATGGTTTATATAAGCCATAATAATACATGTTTAAACAATCCTTCTAGTTCATTCTTTGAATCTTGAAAACGCGTCTATTTATAGAATGCATTGTTTGAGGAATCTAGACATCTTATGGTGCTGATCAGAGCTTTAAAAATCCACTCTTCTAGGAAGAGTGGGGACCCTTCCTGGGCAAGTACCATCAAATTCTGCAGGATCTAAACTTTCGTTTAAAAAAAAAAAAAAAATCTAACACTTGTATTTGGAAAAGACTGGTTAGATTTCACTGTTGCTATTTAGATTCTTGTGGACAGCAGTAAACCTAACAAGAATCACAGCTTGAGAAAGCTATGAGCAACTGCAGAGGTAGGAGGAATTGGAACTAATCACTGATGAGGGGACCAAAAATAAAGGCTGCAGGAGAGGTAGACCCCTGGCCCCAACCACCCACCCGTGTCTGTGGTAGGAGTGGGGGACACTCCCACAGCTCCTTCTCCCGGTGATTGAGTGTGAAGGTCTTCATGCTTATCAGACATATTAGCCAGAGGCTTCTGCAAAATATGGACCCCCCAGAGCAAGGTCCAGGGACAGCGCCCTGATAGAATTCCTCCCTTTCTCAACAGCTGTGAAAGGAGCTGGTGCATTCTTACCTGAGCATTGCTCTTGGACAGTGAAAGATATCTGGACTGGAGGATGTCTTCCCTGTCAATATGAGATTATTAGTGTTTGGTAAAATGTCCAGGCTGTGAATGGATGTGTGGATTGGTGTGAGGGTAAGCATGTGATGGGAAGGGAGATACTGATGGGGTAAATAATTAAAGAGAAGCATTGTGAGATGTGACAACACCAAAATTCTGCCATTTCCTGACTTCTGAGTGCTTGACTTTAAGAGTTACAATCTACATTAAAAGAATATGTATATCTAAATAGAAATTTGATCAATACTATGCTTCAGTTAGACACAGTGTATAGTTAACTATTTTACTCATTTTAATTGATGAAGCATGATTTTGGGGAGGCATGGGGTCATAGACTTCGTCTTTGGGCTGATGCGTGTCAAGCCCTGTTGCTGCTGATGGAGGTATAGAACTTTCCTCATCTCTAGGTCACCAGTAGTGAGAAAAAAGTTGTTGCCATTTGGTAACTATTGTGTTTATGTAAAATGATACATCGGTCTCAGTCAAGTTCTTAGTCAGAAAGCGGATACATAAAATCAGCTCCACAACTGGCATCCTTCTGGCAGTCAGCAAAAGAGACTAAGGATTGAAGGGTCATGGAGACTGATCTGTTCTCTCACCCAAAGTCAGCATTCAAGCATATTAACAGAATTTTATCTGGCAGTTTAACTTGCTGCAATCTGTTTAGTGCTTGTTATGTGATAAACGGGCACCTTCACTCTCCAGAGCTGCCAATCCAGCAACTAACATGAGCAGCACCAACTCTGCATCAGATTTTTCCTTGTAAGTCTATATTGACTTATTTTGCAATATTGGAGGGATCAGACTTTTTAAAAGAAAACAATTTTTTTCCAGACTTTTTTGTAGATTTTACTTTTTTAAACACAAAAAAAATTAAGATTTTTGAATGAGCAAAACAGGTGATTTGGAGTTTTATGACACTTGAAAGACAGTCATAGGCACATGCTGTGATAGAAAGTAGAAATATCTGAAATAGGTGAAGTAAACCATAGATTTGATTTTTTTTTTTATTTTTTTTTTTTGGACTGGCTTTGCATATAATGAACAAACCTCTGACGTTGCCTTTAATAAAATATGGGGGGCACCTAAAATGCATAAAATAGAAATTGTAATGTGTGAAAGCATTTTGCATTGGTTTAGTAAATGTCTACCTTGAAAAGGTGATCCATGTAATTTAGTGTTTGCTTGCAGACTAATTCTAGATATGCACATTTTCAGTTGTGGGTCAAAAGATATGTGGTGAAATCCTGGCCTCTTGGAGGTCAGTGGCAGTTTTGCCATTGACTTACTTGGGGCCAGAATTTTACCCTAGATCTTTGAAAACTAATTTTTATATGATGAGAAATTGGAAGTAGATGGCTTCAGTGGTTGGCAGCTTGGAGGCCTGCCCAGAGTACTGAAAATTTAGGGGCTGGAATCTGAGTGATTGAGTATTTATCTCTAGTTGCTCAAATTTTGTCTTGCCTAGGGACTTCTTGACAAATAACCAGTCTTGATTGGACATTTTTTCCACTGCTGACAATTCTGTTAAAATTATATGATTCATATACTCCTGTAATCTCCTTTTCTTAATCAACGAGTAAATTCCAGTTTGAATGGAGAGTTTATAAACTATTTCAGAAAACTTAAAAGATCTCTAGATAAATTATGCAAAAGAGATGTCATACAATATATGGTAAGTGACTGGGATTGATTTAACACATTAACAGTAGAAACAAGGACCGAACCCTACTTATTTGGAACTGAAGACATTTAAGAGGTTTGTTATATATAAACAGTTACCATGTGAAACTTAATTTCAGCTCACAATAATAATGTTGTTTTACTATAATAGCTATGGTGTTTCATTAATTATTCACAGTCTGGTTTAAATATTCCAAGAGTTTGTAAAATGGTTTGATATTGTCTTTTAAATGATAGACATACAGCTTTTAGTGCTATAGCATTGTGTGTGATGTCTAAGTAATGTAGCTGTTTTGCAAAGCGAGTATGGCATTTTTTGGTAATTAAGTTGTAACCATTGAGATACTAACCTATGAGGCTGCCATTTTGATCCAGTCTGATAATGATCCATCCAAGAAAACCGATGGATTCAGTGCTAGGCCTGATGTTGCTTATTCACTGAAACTTCTTTAGTGATGGCTTAATATAATAAGCTGTCATCTAAATGTTTTACTGTAGGAAAGTGAAATCAGTTGCCATTTCCAGTGAGAGTTTTCTCTCTAGTGTAATGTTGAAATGTGAGGAAGCAGAAATCCATTGTGACTGTATCTGCATTCTGTGTATCAGGGCTGGCTTTCTTTCTTTCTTTCTTTCTTTCTTAAAAAAAAAAAAAAAAGCCCACAACAAAACACTTTTAAAAACGCATTATTTAAAATTAACATTTAACTTAAAATATTTATTTGCTTTTACTACAAACATTTTGAAAATGTTTTGATGTACACTTTCCAAATGCATCCTTAGAAAACAAAAATCACACTATATTTATATCTGGGTTTGTCCTGAAACTCTTGAAATTGAAGATAGACACATCCTGTTTGATGAATCTGGATTACTGCGCTTTTAAATTCTCATTCTAATGAATGGCAATAATGTACAGTGTCTAGCTGATATAAGTAATAGGAAATTAGCTTCTTGTACGTTTAGTTACTGATTTTTTTTTTTTAGCCTGTATGAGGAAGGGAAATGGAATTGCAGAAAAAGACACTTCAATATCACTCTTATTCAATTACAAGAGAGATGTTTTATTTCTTTAGAATTTAGAGCAAAAGTGACTTGCTGGAAATCTTAGAACAGATTTTTTGTGTGTGTGTCACCAATAAGCAAAATCACTATTTACATTGTGGGCAGGGCTATTCCCAGACCTGGAGTATAATTTTACTGGTACTCGCTCTTTTGTTGTTTTTACATGTTTGTAATCTTTTGTGCTTGTTGCAAGCTGTTTAAGATATTTTTCCTATCTTAAAGCAGTATTTGTGTGGTGGCTGTACCTACTTCCTCCTACTATATATACTTGTTATGCATAACAAAGCCCCTTTGTTCATGAAATACATTGCACAGATCTCAAAAGGTTCTGAGGTTCAGTACACCCACACCTTCTTAGGGAAACTGGGCTGGAAACAGCAATCTTTTTGGTGAGGTTTCTAAAATTTAAACTGGGCCAAATTACCACAAGAACAGCCTGTCTTCTATCTTAGTATTTCTACCTCTGTTCCAAGCCAAAATCAGGAAGTACAGAGCCACAAAACTTCCATCAATTTGTTTGGTTTTTATTAAGTGGCATTTTTTTAAGTCTCTCAAAATATTATGCTTTGGACAGTTTTGTGTATATATTATATACAACTTAAATTTCTTGCCATCTGGTTTTTGGATTGGCTATGGCATGGAGGCTCCATTAGTCTTCTAGGCTGGCTAATTTTTTCTAAAAGCAATAGACCAAGGTCTGTTGTACATGGGGGGGGGGGGGTGTAGGAGTGGGGTTGTTTTGTGTTTTGTTTTTTGTTTAACATCTGTTACCAATAGGGTTGCCAAATTTCTAATGGCACAAAACCGAACACCCTTGCACCGCCCCTTCTCCGAGGCCCCACCCCCACTCACTCAATCCCCCCTCTCTCTGTCACTCACTCTCCCCCAACCTACTCACTCGCTCATTTTCATGGGGTTGGGGCAGGGAGTTGGGGTGCAGGAGGGGGTGAGGGCTCCAGCTGGGGGTGGGGCTGACGGGTTCAGAGTGTGGGAGGGTGCTCAGGGCTGGTGCAGGACTTTGGTGTGCGGAAGAGGGTGCGGGCTCCGGGAGGGAGTTTGGATGCAGGAGGGGACTCAGGGTGGGGGTTGGGGCACGAGAGGGGGTCTTGGTGGTGCTTAACTTGGACGGCTCCCCAGAAGCAGCGACATGTCCCTCGGCTCTTAGGTGTAGGAGCGGCCAGGCAGCTTTGCATGCTGTCTCCACCTGCAGGCGCCACTCCTGCAGCACCCATTGGCTGTGGTTCCCGGCCAATGGGAGCTGTGTAGCTGGTGCTCGGGGTGGGAGCAGCGTGCGGAGCATCCCTGGCCGCTCCTACGTCTAAGAGACGAGGGACGTGTCGCCGCTTCCGGGGAGCCATGTGGAGCCAGGTAGTGAGCCTGCCAGCCACGTGCCAACCAGACTTTAAACAGCCTGGTCAGCAGTGCTGACTGGAGCTGCTAGGGTCCCTTTTCAACCGAGTGTTCCGGTTGAATACCAGATATGACGGGTTGGACCCCCTGTCCGGGATGCTATCTGATGTACTGGGGTCCCACTGAGCCCACCCGTTCCACCAGCCTGGACTTCCTCACCCTGTCCTTGCTGTGCCAGGCCCTCAAGCCTTCTCTAGTGCACACACTCAGGTAAGGCCAGACCCAGCTACAGACACTGAAATCAGCTCTCTGAGGAAGGATTCATCTTGGGGATTTACCCAGCACTTCCGTGCACACCTCCTTTGGTGTGTAAACCTAAAATTATATTGTCTTGCGCTTTAGAGAGATCTGTACAGCGCAAGGTCATAAAAATTGCCCCCTTCCTCAATATGGATGGAGATACGCACAGCTTTTTGCTCCCCCCACCCCAATATGAATTGTACAAACTGGTTTATAGAAAAAGACAAGTTTATTAAGTACAAAAGACAGATCAAAACAAATTATTGAGTAAATAAAACAAAATATGCAAATTAGGCTTAATACATTAAAGAAATTGGCTACAAATAGTAATTTCTCACCCTAAATGTTGTTTTATTCAGGTTGCAGAGTTTCTTGAAAGTAAACTGCACTGCTTGCAGCTTAAATCTCCAGGTATACCCTTCACAGGCTGACCTTTCTCAGCCTGGGTCCCAGTCCTTCTCCCCAGATCAGTCTTAGGTGTTTCCAGCAGTCATTCTGGGCAGGGATTCAGTGAAGAATCTGAGACCGTGATTAATACATTATCCAGCCTTAAATAGAATTTACATGTGGTGGGAATCTTTTGTTTCCCAGTCTGACTTCCCACCCCCTCTTAATGGGAAAAAAACTGGAAGACCAAGATGGGGGTCTAGTTCCAGGTGACACAATCACCTGACCCTGTAGTGTCAAAGCAGCAACCCAAGAAGCTTCTCAGGAAGGCGGGAGATTAGTATCTTCAAAGTCTAATTGTTCTTCCTAATGGCTAATTCAGGCTAATCACCTACTGTCTGGTGGGCATTTCCCAGATGTGAACATTTTTGCAATTGATACAGAGCTTATATTCCTAACTTCAGATACAGCAATAATACATGCATATACATAGGATAATCATATTTGGTTAATCATAACCTTTTCAGTGATTTCTCACAAGACCCATCTTGCATCAAATACAACTTAGTTATGCCATATTCATATCATAAGCATATTTCCATGAAGAATATGGGCGGGATGTGACACCAGACACCTGGCAACCCTTGTTATCAACCTTTGATCCCATTGATCCCAAGGTTTTATTAACTTGTCTGCAGTCCTTAACTGGGAGAATGCTGTTGCTTTTGTGTGTTTCAGGTCTTTCCTTCTAGAGGGTAATTTTAGGTCAGTGATTATTTGCCTCCAGGAATCTATTATATGGGGTTCTACAAAGTTTTTTTTTCTCCTCCTTCTCCTTTATGAGTGAGTGTGAGATTGTTTTGTTTGATCTGAGTGTCATCAGCATGCAGTGACATTAATCTCAGTCTAACTTTTTTTTAATCAGATGTGGATTTGTCTCTAATTTCCTAGTGTTCAGCTGAGATTAGGATTTGAAGGAAGGTAAAATGGCTGAACCTGAGTGCAGAGAAGATGGAAGTGATGCTAGGAAGGCAACATTTACACGGCACATCTTACAGCGGCGTGGCTGTGCCGCTGAAGCCATACCATTGTAAGGTGTGCTGTGTGGCCGCTCTTTATTGCTGGGAGAGAGCTCTCCTGGCGACAAAATAAAACCACCTGCAACAAGGGGCAGTAGCTTCGTTGCTGGGAAAGCCTCTTCCACCAACAAAGCTCTATTCACACTGGTGCTTTTGGTCACTAAAACTTTTGTCATTCGGGGGGTGTTATTTCACACCCTTGAGCGACAAAAGTGCCAGTGTAGACATAGCCTAAGTTAGGAAAGGAGTCTGGAGGATATAGTGTGAGTACACCTCTACCCCGATAAAACACTGTCCTCAGGAGCCAAAAAATCTTACTGCGTCATAGGTGAAACTGCGTTATATCGAATTTGCTTTGATCCGCCGGAGTGCGCAGCCCTGCCCCCCCCCCCCCGGAATGCTGCTTTACCACTTCATATCCGAATTCGTGTTGTATCGGGTCGCGTTATATCAGGGTAGAGGTGTAATTATAATCTTCTGCTGAGTAATCTTGTACACCCTTTGTCCAAGATGTTCAGAATTTACAATTGTTTTTTAGATTCCTGAATGTCCCTGGAATCTCATGTGTGCTAGTGGCCAAAATCACATTAAAACAAAAACAAAACACTGTGACTGGTAAGAAGATTGTGATCATTTCTCTCAGAGTTGACCCTTGTCACAATAATTGTTGCCTGTGGTACTTGTAGATCCCACTGCAATATTTCAATCTACACTTCAGAAGCTTCAGCTGGTATGTAAAATTGGTGTCATCCAGCTCACTGGTGCTAGTCACAAAGAATTCTCTAACAATTGCTCTAGCTTCAGATTTAATTCTGGCTTTGTAGGGTTAGGAATTCCCCACACCACCCCTGAACTCCCCCATCCTCCCGTAGTTGTCAATTAATTACATGTAGTGTTGCCAATTTAGTCGTTTTTCAACCTCCCATGTAAATTTGAACACCCCTCTAATTTCAGTTTCCGGGAAAGACTCTGGTTATGGCTGCCTGAGAAATCACCTCCTGAAGTCTTCACAACAGTTGAGAGACAGACCATGGAAATAAATATCAGAGGACTGGTTGATGGGCTTGTGCTCTGAAATGTGCATCAGATATTGGTCCAATACAGTCTGTTGACTGTTGCCCCTTTTTGACCCAAGCAACTAGTCAAACTTCAAGGCCCAAGAGATGTTCCAGATGGAAGCAGAAATTAATGGAGTATGGTATTTAATTTGATGCAATCTTGTTTATTTACAAGGAATGTACAAAATCCTGCTTCTCTGAACACAGGAGGGACCAAGAACAAAAGAAGCAATTTCTCAGCTTACAGCCCCAAGTCTCTTTAGCCAACACTAGACCCAAAAGCTCTTTCTAGCTTTTTCTGTGGTCACACTGTATTTACAAGCTGCTGCTTGGCTTTTTTGCCCCTACTTCCCTTTATTCTTCTCTGTTCTTGGTTTCTGTGGGTTCAACGTACGTGTACACACTCACTCACACTCTCTCTCTCTCTCTCTCTCTCTCACACTTCTCAGTTTCTCTATGTTCTGTGTGTATGCACAAACCTCCACAAAAGCCTCCGTCCATTCAGTCCAAAACTCCTGGGTGCATTCACATAACTCTTTTGTCTTAGGTAGGGTCTTGTGATTAATTTATCCTTACCGTTATGTTAATTGAAGGATGAGTTCACACCCGTCAATCTCTGCAAGGTTTTGACTTATCCCATAACAAGGTTTCACCCAACTTATAACTCCTCTTTGGGCACAGTGCGTGATCCGTCACCTTTATCGGTGTTGCCCTTTGTACTTTTAGATGAAAGTTGTAAATATTTTATTTTTATTAAAAATCATCAGGGTTTTGTGTTCTGTGATTCTACAGCTGCAGAATTAGTCTGCAGATTCTTAGATTTCATGATAAAATAAATACATTTTCTCCTACGATTCCCCATTTTAGCAGAAAATCCAGCTAATGTGCTTACCTATCTTTGTTGGATCTAGGGGGTGGATATTGGGAGGTGGGCAGCCAGCAGTGGGGCATCTGTCTTGCTGATAAGGATTTCTAGGGTATATAACTAAGAATTTGAGACCTCCCCAAATATTTCATCCTACAAGGAAGATGCATTTCTTCCCCAGTGCAGAAGTCTTAACCACCTCCTTTGTGCCAGAAACTCAGAACTTCTGCCTCTTCCAGGAAGACCAAAGCCCCAACCAGCTGCCAAAATCTGAAGGTCTCTCTGCCCCAAACCCCAACAACTTCTATACTGTGATATTTATGCTTTAGGTCATAGCTAGACTAGACATTCTGTGGGTGCAGAGAATGTGTTTTCCTATATGTTTTTACAGCACCTAGCACACTAGGGCTCTGACTTTGATTGAGGTCTTTGGGTTTTACCACAGTACAAAAAATATCCACCACATCCCTTAGTAAACTTATCTAATATTCACTGTTAAACATTTGCACTTTGTTTTTATTTTTGAATTTGTCACTTCCACTTCCAGCGGTTGGAACTTATGCTTTTTGTGTGCTAGATCAAAGAGCCCTTTAGTATTGGATACCTACTCCATGTGTAGGTATTTATAGGTACATGAGTGGTGGAGTAACAAGAACATTATTCAAGTACTTCCAAACAACTGGTAATAAATGTTAATATATTAACATTCCCAGTATCACATATTTTATTTATACCACATTTGTTATATCTAATAATTCTTCTTTCTTTGCCCTTTTTGGTCCGCTACATTTTTTTCTTCTTTGAAGTACATTCATTATTTTGGAAACAATGACATTTGTATTTTAGCTTCCCCTCAGAAGAGAATTCACATACAGTAATATGGGGTTTAAGGAGAAGTTCTAGCTTTTTTGCAATTCCAGCAATTCATAAGCGCACTTGGTACAGGGATAGGTACTTTGAGCAAGCATCTGATGTTAAAATAAAATTGTAACAATAGTATGTTTTGGAGACTCTTCTATCGAATTTAGCTTTAAATATTCTTTTAAATATACACCTCTACCCCGATATAACGCTGTCCTCAGGAGCCAAAAAATCTTACCGCGTTATAGGTGAAACCGCATTATATTGAACTTGCTTTGATCCGCCTGAGCTCGCAGCCCTGCCCCCCCAGAGCGCTGCTTTACCGCATTGTATCTGAATTCGTGTTATATCAGGTCATGTTATATCGGGGTAGAGGTGTACTTTGAAAATCTCTTTTTCACATGATGGAAAAAAAAAAAAACACTGCAAAGCTTTTTAATGCTTTGTGTATGTTTAGAATAGATGGTTATTTCAAGATTGGAAAGTAAAATCCTGTAACATTATGTAAGCAAAATCTTAAGCTGTGTTTTCCCTTCAGAAATATAATGTGATTTCTTACCTGAATCAGATTGGACATAAGAAGCACTTCAGATGCATGGGCTGAATAATGATAAAGGACATTGATCTATTATTTCATGCAAATGTAGTCAGTTCAACTAGATGAAATGTATATCTGTCTTGCTATGAAATCTTGTCATGCTTCAGATTAGACAGTTTGTAGGCACAACAGAATGTCTTGTGGCAGAAAAACCATCAGTTGGAAGAGAATTTAGATCTAGTCATCTTTGTTTAACTCAAGCAGTGAGACAGCACATTTTATCTTACAAATAGCCTAAGGGGTTGCCTTTTTTTTCTTTTTCTGATTTGAATGATAAGGGTGACATGGTCATGCTGAAAACAATTGTTGCCATCAGAAAGGAGCTAGACTGGTTTGGTCAACTTACACAATGCCTTAATACAGTACTGTAAGTCACTAATTTACTACCTGAACTACTGGAATTTGTCTAAGATATTGAGGTTAAAACTCCATCTCCTGTGAACAGAACCATGGAATCTTCAATACTCACAAGAGGTCAGAATCTTGGTTTTAAATCTTCTCCATCAGAAGCACCTCTGATAACACAGTACCTATTCATGGCATTCTAGACAAGTGTGATGTAGAACTGACTCATAAAACAAGGACATTATCTGAATCACCAGTACTACTTCTACAGCATCTGGTGATATGTTTGGGCGTTTAGGATTTATTTTATTTATTTTTTTAGAAAGCAGTGGAGTCATGGAGGAGGCATTCAGAAACCCTTTGTTAAAATTCTGCTACCAAATGGAATGCAGGGTTGGAGTGATTTTCTTGCCTAAAGTTCATCTGGTCTTTCTGGATAATACTAAAACATCCCTGCTGAAAATTACCTTGGGGACATAAAAATGATTCTGAAAAGCAATGGATGTTGCTTTCTGGAATTTCAGAATGCATTAACTGGCAGATAACTTTGAAAATTTCCCTGGGGAGGATACTCCTGAAATCCCCAACATGGCTTTCAGTTGTCTGCCCCCAGTTTCCAAGTTCACCGGTTGAACACTGTACTTTACTATTAATATACTCAGCATATTTTTCAGGAGGCAAGAGCTATAAACATTTCCACTAAAGTGAATGCAATATAAATTTGTTTGTTGTATAAATTTGTGCGTTGCCTCCCTCCTTGGTTATGAGTGTGTGTGCATTTTTCCCTATTTAAACAATCAGATTCCCCAATCCACCCATCCCCATGTGAGCATACTCCGATTTTATGCACAGTGTTTATCACAAGCTAAGGGAGTGAAGTTTGTGGGAGACCCTTGTTTAAATATTGATGGTACCGTACTGCTTTGAAGTGTCCCATACAAAAAGTGGCCATGCCCAATCGTGGTTAGTTTTTAGGGGTTTTTTTTTTTTTTTTTTTTTTTTTTTTGCACAATTCCCCTCCGCACTCCCCAAAACTGTATAGTTGTTACTTTTTAAAATTTATTTTATTTACTTACTAGATTCAAATTATTTGTACCTAGGCTCCCTAGAACAAGAACTTCAAATACAGGCAGACATACTTTATAACACTTTGGTATTGCCGCCAGCTAAGCAATTGGGGTAGACTTGTGATTTAAGGCAAATGAAGTAAAATGCATAGAACAAAGCACACATGAATTACAGTTTGCCAGATTTTGGAATACACCAGGAGTATATTGACTAGTTTCTCTTCTTGGTTACTGGTGTAAATTTAGGATAATTCCATTGAAGGCCATGACTTCAGTGGAGTTGTCCTAGATTTGAGCTTGTTTAACTTAGATCAGAATCTCGGTTCCAGTAGAAGTCATAGCAGTTGGTTTTACATCCTCTCTCTTTTGGGTATCTGCTTGAAGATCAGGGTTCTGTTGTAGAACAGAATGCTGATATCCCTCATTACCTGCTAAATGATCATTCCTCCACCTATGACTCTTCAAATTAGTAACAGCTGGGCTGTCTGAAGCCTAAAGATAGTCAGTTGTCAGGAAGTAGATGACAGAGTCACACTTCTCTCTGGACAAGCTGAAGAGGGAACTACTACTATTTTTTTTTTTCCCACTGCCTCCCCCTCAGGGACAGTAAGAGCTTCTACCTTCTTGAGCTGAGGAAGCACAAGAGAGACAAGCTAAATTAACGAAGGCTTTCTCCACAGGAGAAGGAGTTCTGCGTGGACTCAGGGCTACAGGAGAACATCTTCAGAATCTTAGAGGGGAAAGAATGGAATGCTCTTGGCCCCTCCCACATCCTCTTCCCCCAATGCACGTTAAGAACTCTGTTCTAGGGATTTCTTCATCAGAAACTCTGCAACTTGCCATGCAGTTCCTTGAGAAATCCCCTTCCCTCGGCTCCAAACAAGTCAAAACCAGAAAAAACACCCTTGAAGAGACTGCTCTGTCACCTTTTTCCTTTCCCAATGTTTCTCTGCTCTACACTCTCAATGTCACACATTTTTGGATCCTGGTTATGCTTTACAAATTAGATACATGCAGCAGCAAGGAAATAAAGTGAGCTCGAGAGTGATGGTGGTAGTCAGGTGAACTAGACACTACTGAACATTTTGGAGGGTGTATTTTAGCCAATGACACTATACACCTTCTCTTGGATTTTCACTGTCCGTGAAGGAGAGACAGGACTTTAGTTATCAAGGTCATGTCTGAGGGATCCAGGCACAGAACTGGAAAGAGTTCAGTTTTACTTATCTTTGTTGAATTAAGAGCTTCCATATTGGAAGTCTGTATGCTAGGGCGAACACTGCCATGTTTTGAACCCATAGTTTCAAGGATTCTTCGATACATGGCAAATCCATCCCTTTTGATTTCAATATAAATGTATTCAACCAAAGTAAACAAGCCTCAACACCATGATGACCATCACCACTGATGAATAGATGACTTATTTTCTATCTAACTAGGTTCTTTCTTTGGTATCCATCACCAAAGTAAAGGAGAACCTTAATTTTTTTTCAGTTCCAGAGCAAGACTATAACTATGCCACTACTCCCATACCCCATCCCTGATTGGCTTACCCAGTCTGTCTTACTGCAGATGCAGTAGAAGAAAGTGATTTAAATACATTGTAACTGATCAATGATGCACCCTATAAGTAAGTTTACATCTCTGTGAGCAGAGTTGTAGAAAACAGATTTTGCTTGTGGTGGGTGGAGTCCATGGGACTGAGAAACTTCTGTAAATGATGGGTTTCACAGTGGTAGCCGTGTTAGTCTGTATCAGCAAAAAGAACGAGGAGTACTTGTGGCACCTTAGAGACTAACAAATTTATTTGGGCATAAGCTTTCGTGGACTAAAACCCACTTCTTCGGATGCATGCAGTGGAAAATACAGTAGGATGATATATATATATATATATACACACACACACACACACACACACACACACACACACACACAGAGAACATGAAAAAATGGGTGTTGCCATACCAACTATAATGAGACTAATCAATTAAGGTGGGCTAGTAGCAGCAGGAGAGAAAAACTTTTGTAGTGATAATCAGGATGGCCCATTTCCAACAGGTGACAAGAAGGTGTGAGTAACAGTAAGAGAAAAAAATTAGCATGGGGAAATAGTTTTTACTTTGTGTAATGACCCATCTACTCCCAGTCTTTATTCAAGCCTAATTTAATGGTGTCCAATTTGCAAATTAATTCCAATTCTGCAGTTTCTCGTTGGAGTCTGTTTTTGAAGTTTTTTTGTTGGAGAATTGTGACTTTTAGGTCTGTAATTGAGGGACCAGGGAGGTTGAAGTGTTCTCCGACTGGTTTTTGAATGTTATAATTCTTGACGTCTGATTTGTGTCCATTTATTCTTTTGCGTAGACACAGTCTGGTTTGGCCAATGTACATGGCAGAGGGGCATTGCTGGCACATGATGGCATATATGACATTGGTAGATGTGCAGGTGAACGAGCCTCTGATGGTGTGGCTGATGTGATTAGGTCCTATGAGGGTGTCCCTTGAATAGATATGTGGACAGAGTTGGCAACGGGCTTTGTTGCAAGGATAGGTTCCTGGGTTAGTGTTTTTGTTGTGTGGTGTGTGGTTGCTGGTGAGTATTTGCTTCAGGTTGGGGGGCTGTCTGTAGAGGAGGACTGGCCTGTCTTCCAAGATCTGAGAGAGTGAGGCATCGTCCTTCAGGATAGGTTGTAGATCCTTGATGATGCGTTGGAGAGGTTTTAGTTGGGGGCTGAAGGTGACGGCTAGTGGCGTTCTGTTACTTTCTTTGTTGGGCCTGTCCTGGAGTAGGTGACTTCTGGGGATTCTTCTGGCTCTGTCAATCTGTTTCTTCACTTCAGCAGGTGGGTATTGTAGTTTTAAACATTCTTGTGCCAACAAATTCTGGTATAGGCAAGAAGATGCAGTATCTATTAGCGGATTGTTTCTTTTACTTTTCTGCCAGCACCCACTCTAAAGAAATAAAAATTCTCCATAACTAGCAAAATAACTCTTCATAGAATTTAATTTTCCATTTTAATTTTCATTTGAACCTGAAAACAAGTTAAGCACATTTGTCTGTTTTCTTTCTGAGAATCTGAAGTCCTGTGATAATGATCATGACACAAATAAAATGGTAGAAAAATGTGGTAGTGGTAGGAAATGGGATAGAAATAAAATATCCCCCTTTTACTAGCACCAACAAAGCATGTTAGGTTTCTTTCAGTTTGTTTAAAAAACAAACAAACAAAAAACCAGTGGGTGGGAAGCCAGAGACAGGAAAAGATGAGTGCAAATGCTAAAATCTTTGCAGAGTAAACAAGAAGAAAAGCGTGGGTGGGGGGCAATTGAGGGCTGTCCCGCACTCATATTAGTCACATGTGTATTGGCTCAACTGATGAGCATGTGTCAGAGCTCATACAATTCATTTTATGACCTTCAACTCATCCTGATTGTGGCACTCAAAATTTTGCTTTGCATTATGGAGAAACGCAGCAACACAAAACCGATTCAGTGGACTTTTTGGTGGTGCGGAGGGAGTATTCAAAGTCTGAAAAAAGGCAAACTGCCAGTTTTGCTTTATGTACAAAAAGTTTATTACAAATCTATGATCATGAGGTTAGGGGATTTTATGTTAGTTTGCAAAATCTTATTTCCTTCCTCCACCAACCCAACAGATTTGCATTCTCTTTCCCTATTGGTAGTATGTTTATACTAATTAGTGCTTAGCTGGACAAGTTGAACTATAAGGATTTTGATGCATATGCTGGAATGTAGTGTTGTGAAATTAAAGCTTTTGACTAACTAGACTGTTCCTCAGCTGAGGTTGTTCTGTCTGAATCACAGCAAGAGTCCCGCCCATTCTGTCACACCTAGTGTAAAAGTAAACAGTGTAACAGTGCAAATAGCAGTTCTTAAAGTGATAAATGATAGTTTGTGCTTCTGTGGAAAAAGCTTTTAGTCTCCACACTTCTACCTTGGACTGGCCAGGAAACACCACAGGAAAAGAAAGAAAAATGACCATTGTTTTAGGGTAATTACATTTCATGGACTGGCTGCTTTTTCAATCAGGTAAAGGTATATGCTTCCTGTTTGCCTCACGGAGAATAGGCGTGGGACGCAGTGACAGCTGCTGTGTCTTTGTTATAATGTCCATAAACAATCCAAACGCTTTGCAGGTTTTTTGTATTTTAAATAGTATGCAGTGACCTACATTTGTGGGATTTTATAGCTGATTAAAGTGGTGCTTTACAAAGACGGTGTCTATAAAGAAGAAGAGGGGTAAGTATTGTAGCTGATCTTGTTTTTTATTCTATAGTATAGCTGCCATGAGCAGCATCAGTTTGGTTTCTCCTTATACTAAATAAATGTAATAACTGAGATGCAAATTGTTTTCCAAAAGGAGAAAAAAACATTTGGGGCCAGGATTTTAATTCGTTTGTTATGCTGGGATTTTCCTTCCAGGGAAGAAACCTGAGCTTTGGCCTCAGAATCTGAAGAGAGTCCTCCTAAAATCTTCTGGAGGACAGAATTATCCATGCTCATTTGCCGCTGCTCCTCCCCCTCTCTTCCTCCACCCCCCCCCCCCGTCCCCACTTCCTGCTCCCTGGCAATACTGTTCCAAATGAGCCCTCCGCTGGCCTTTTGCTGATTCTGGGCTCCCTCTCCCTCGCTTGGGGACTGTGGAACCTACTGAAGCCCTGGAGAGGGAGGGCAGGGCAATGGGAGGAATTCAGACATGACTTTTGAAAACGTTAGCTTGTGCATGGCGAGTTTTGGAGGCTTTGTGGGGCTTGTGCTGCCCCCTCACCCTTGTCTACTGCTGGACTGGTTACGTGTGTGGTTCTGCCAGCCTCTAGGGTTCAAAATCGTGAGTCAGGCCCTAAAATTATGTTGATTGGCTTAGGAGAAAGAAATGTGGGGTTCTTTTTATTTGCCTGCTGGTTTTTGAGCCTTTACTGCTCACGTTTTCAAGTTTTTCTATGCAACTATGAGAGCTAGAAACATAATCTTTTTATTTTTCTTCTGAGATTCAGCAGATGGAGCATTTAAGAAAAACTCCAGATATCATGAGTTTTGTGATTAATATCGACAACACAGCAGTGACAGTGGTGGGGAAACTTGGACTCTGGGTGCAGGGGTGAGTGGCCTCAGAGCAGGTCCACAGCTGAAAGGAAGCTCCCTGTTCTGGATGCGACTAGCATACCATGGGCAAGGAGCCTAGTAAGGTTGGAGAGCTCTGGCGGGGCCCACTACCCACTAAGTGCCAGACTCAGAATTTGGCCCATGATCCCCATCTTATAGATGGCCAGGTAACTGAGGCAGGGAAGTTAATTGGCTGATTTTTCAGGTCCTTTTACCTCCTGACTACATAGTTATTCTGTAAATGCTGTGAAGGGTGTAATTTTGCATCCCAAGGAAGGCTCCATTAGTGAAAGGTTTGTTTCTGATTGATTTGGTTCATTAAAGTGCGGGGGAGGGTGGGTGGAGAGAGGGGAGCTGCACTTCCTCTATTTTAACAGATCTGTGTTTTTTACTATTGTTCATGTGAAATAATATGTACATAAATATTTTTGAAATCAACACATCTTTATTAACCCTCTTACAAAAACAAAACAGGTCAACTGTTCTTTCTATCTTAAGTTCCCTCCTGTTACCGTTCTGACCTAAGACCTTTCTCTCTCCCATTTCAGTTTCCATTCAACTTTCTTTCCACTGCAGATCCATATCAAAGCCAAAGCTTTTTCTGGTCCCTTTCAGTGGCTCCCAACCTGTTGCCATTGTAATAAAGGATACCATCTGTCTCCACTTTATTTGAACTTCTGGCTCCCACCTAAGACATTTGGTGACCCTGCTTCCACCCAGACCTGCCTCCCTCTCATGAAAGTATCCAGTTCCTGCTATCACTTCTTCTCCTGCTCCTTCATGTTAAATGATCCATAGAACCCTGCAAGTCTGGCATCCTTTATACTTGGGCCAGAGATGCATGCCAGAAGGATGTTGAGTGTACTAGTGGAGGAAGAATATTCATTTGATGATGATCTCAAAGGAGTTTGGGCTTGAATCAAAATATTCAAAGTGAAGTGAAGATTCAGATGACCAACTCAGCTTTTGTCTGCTTAATCATACTGAACCTGTGAACCTATTAAGCTTCACACATCACTGCTGATCATTTCAGCACAGCCCTAGGAGTCGTCTCATGTGATTTCTTCCACTGGAGTTTCAATGGCCACCTTTGGTAGTAGACATTTCCTTATGCTCTTCTTCATAACCATGAAACATCACCCCTAGTAGTACAATATATGGACCAAATTAAGTTAGAAGTGTTAAAGGTAGGTTATCAATTTTGCTGTTGGGACGAAATAACTGTGACCAAATGTCACCTGATAACATGTCATACGACCAAATGTTGCATGATAAATTTGGCATGAAGAAATGTCCCATTCTGAGAACTCTTTGCTGCCTCACCTCTTAAGTGGAAAAACCCACAGTGAAAATCCTGCAGCAAATAGAGGTAGATCTAGGCCTAATTATGTATTTTCCTAGGCTTAAATACTTAATAACCTGTTCAGGGGGGGACATAAATAAGATCCTTTGATTCTCTTGATTTAAATTTTAAGCATTTTTTCCTATCTGAAAATTAGAAATGGATTTGGAAATGTACTTAATGAATCTTGAACCAACTATACCTTTTATATCATAAAAGCTAGAGACTGCTTGTGCTTTATTTTGTAGGGGAGGGCCTAGTGGTGCAGCGTAATCCCTGAGGGTGGCTTTCTTCTTCTGTGAACCTGGAACAGGGAAGTACAGTCCCTAAAATAGTGTCTTGCCTCATTCTTTAGCTATCTGCTAGCAATGATAGAGTTTATGCCTTCTCTTGAGAAACACCGTTTTTACTGCTATAATCATTTGCAAGGACTTTTTGTTTTTATCCAGAAAACTATCAATTAACAGGCAAAATATGATGCTTAGTAGCTTCCCCTGCAACGGTAGCATGTCTCATTAGTGGGGTCTAGATTATTGTAGGATTCACCCTACTATTTTAACAGCTATCTTTATATTGTGAAGTGTTGAAATAAGTATTGATAATATCAGCACCATCGTTCTCAAAGGAGTAGTGTTATCACTCAAAGATAGATTCCCCCCCCCCCCATAGTTACAACAATCAACACTTTCAAACTTTCGATGCAGTGAAGGACTTTATTTAGATGTTTAGCTTTAAACAACCAAGTTTGAAAATTGCTATTGCTGTGTCAAGGTATGGCAAACAGCTGACACAGGTGAGCAAATAATTATTTGGACAGTGGACTTGTATGTAAAAACTGATTTTCTTAAAGTGCTTTGGGATCCCTTGTAAACCATATAAAATAAATGCAAATTATTGTTTAGTGGTATGAAAAGGAATAAATACCTTTTTTAGTTTTCATTCTTTTAAATACCATCACAGACGATTTAAAATGTTTTAAAACCCCTATTAATTTTGTCCTTTTAAATCAACCATTGCATTCAATTACAGTTTGCAAGAGGTGGCACACTAAAACTTTTCATCACTTTAAGAATCAACCCTATTATATCTCCTCCTGAGACATTCATTGTCAGGAAGGCGTGCCGGAATGTATTTTGCTGATTTTTATACAGTCTGACAAGTATACAATATACTTCCTCAATGTATTCTATAAATGACTCTGTGGACATATGATGTGTCATGTCAAATCAGGCAATTAAACTGGTCATTAATTTTTTTTTAGATTAATTGCTCTTTTAACAGGCGCCTTCTTCTGTGTACCCATTGTGGGAGGAAACACATCTTTAACTGTAACATTTTAATATTCAAGGCCCACATTCTGCAAACAAACACGCTTAACTTTACTCACATAAATAGTCTCGTTGACTTCAATGAGACCACTCACCTGAATGATGTTAAGCAAGTAATTTTTTTGTAGAATCTGGGCATAAATTAGTATTTTCATGGCTGACCTTGACCCATGGGGTTGGCTACCTCAGTCAAGCGCTCCTTCAGTGGCTCAAGAACATGAGTGCCGACCTCAGCGCACACAATTAGGGCACAAACCCGAAATTGGCTGAGAGTTCTATACTTAAATTTCACCAACCAAGTATCAAGAATAAACTCTTCAGGCACTGTAGCAGCCTAACTGTGGAGTCACAGACAGTCCCCTTGGGCACTCTCATCTGTCTTGTCACCTAGGCAAGCTTACCTTTGTGACTGATGGTCCCTTACACCAAAAAAAAATTATATTCAGGTTACTCCTAGTCCCCTCCCAAAAAATTACTTACCCTACATGAATTGCATCTCAGATCTCACACCAAAGACAATGCTTGCAGCGAATCCTATAATAATCTAAAGATTTATTAACTAAAACAAGGAACTAAAAGTTATTTACATGGTTAAATCAGGTAAACGTACTGTGACGAAGTTCCTCCTCTATCTTGGTGGGTCCTGCGCTTATTGGCGGATTTTCTTGCCTCAGAGATTCACCTTGTGGGTTGGGGAACAGCCCAGAGACCTTCCCCTCTGGTAGAACCCACAGTCCAGGTCAATTGGGAGGTTTGGGGGGAACCCGCTCCCGCCATCTGCTCCGGGTTCCAGCCCAGGGCCCTGTGGACTGCAGCTGTCTATAGTGCCTCCTGGAAGAGCTGCATGACAGCTACAATTCCCTGGGCTACTTCCCCATGGCCTCCTCCCAACACCTTCTTTATCCTCACTACAGGACCTTCTTGGTGTCTGTTAATGCTTATACTCAGTCCTCCAGCGGCATGTCCTCTCACTCCCAGCTCCTTACACCCACACCACAAGCTGAAGTGAGCTCCTTTTTAAACCCAGGTGCCCTGATTAGCCTGCCTTAATTGATTCTAGCAGCTTCTTGATTGGCTGCAGGTGTTCTAATCAGCCTGTCTGCCTTAATTATTTCCAGAAAGTTCCTGATTGTTCTGGAACCTTCCCTGTTACCTTACCCAGGGAAAAGAGACCTACTTAATCTGGGGCTAATATATCTGCCTTCTATCACTCTCCTGTAGCCATCTGGCCTGACCCTGTCACAGTACATACACTTGTATGAGTTAGTATTAAGTTTCAAAAGGTAATAGAAGATTCTATAATCAAGCTTTATACGTCCTTTAGGGTTAACCCAGGGCAAGCACTGGGGATCTTTTGCTTATGCTTAGTAATCCTTGTCCCTCAGAGCCCAAGCAGCAAAAAAGATGCAGTTCCTCCTTGTTAGGGCTTTTTATTCCTTTCTCCTTCCTGCTTCCAGTTGCAAAGTCAGCTGTTGGGAGGAATTCAGTTGCAAGTCTCCTCTTCATGGCAGGAGGGGGGAGAAAGGGGGAAGGGAAGCAATCCACAAAGTCTTTTCTTTGTCAGTGGTTCGTCTGGTATTGATGGGCCTCCTTTTATTAGGCAAGAGAGAACATCTCCTGTTGGAAACTAGTATTTAATGCTTCTCTCCTGTCTGGTGATTTACAGCTACAGAGCAAACATTCACATATTTCCTTATAACATGGGATAGAGGTAATATAAGTGAGGTTAATGCAGGCAGCAACTTACAAGTATTTCATAAAGTCTAAACATGAAACTCATTTTTGTAACTCTAATACCTATTCTAACAACATTAATACTACAGATGAGCCTGACTGGTTCCAGCTACGTGTTTGTCAGTGTTCAGTTGAGACCTAGGGGCTTTGGCATGAGCTAGTACCTGGTCTGCCAGCATCACAACCTCTTTGGACTTCTTGTTGGACTACTTTAAAAATAACAAAACCTTCTCCCTCCCTTGACAGTCCACACATCTTTATTAAGCCCCCTTTCCCTTTCTTCAATAGTGTGACTGTGATGAATTTTGAACCCTTCCCTTTCAGGACATGCTGAGGTGTTGGGGGAGCTTGATCTGAGTTTTGTATCAACCTATATTAGGTTTTCTATCAATCTGATCTTTTTTTTCCTCTGAAGCACACAATAGGAAGCGGAGTCAAAAATAACATTTTAAAAGGCAACTGTTTCTCTTAGTGCTCCCTTACCTCTTGCTCTTGGCTGTCTCCTTCCCACAATAATTTTACATGTAACTGAAGACTTCTACAGAACTAAAGATTCTGAAATTTACAAGGAACCTAATTACCATCATACTGATATTCTGCTTTAACCTGAGATTTGTTAGCTCTACAACCTCTTCTGCATGGGAATCCCTGTGCTCTGAAATCCTTGTCTGTGATGAGGTTTGTGCCTGCCTTTCTCACAATCTGAAAGGATTCAGAAAAAAGCAGTTCTAATCTACACAAATGTTTTCACTTCATTTTACCTTGACCGTAAAACTAAAAACAATCTAAACTGTGCAGGTTTGTTTAAAAAAGAGGGAGAGAGAGAGAGATTCAACTATGCCAAACTGTCAGGTTATTGTGTATTTATAAATGTTGCCTTACTGAAATGTTTATGTTGACAGGATACATATTTCTGTTTTTGTGACAGTGGTTTAGCCCCATCTTTCACTTTACTTCTGCTGTTTTTCCACAGATGTCATTAACGGCAGTCCGTGTCTTTCCTCCACATAATCGAAAAGGAATGTCATCACTTCTGTGTAGTTAAATGCATTGTATATGAGGACTCAATTTTCAGCGTGCTGTGCAGCAGGTTAGACCAGTGGTCCCCAAACTTTTCACATCACGCTCCCCTCCCCTTATCTCTGCACCCACCCACAGGAGATGGGGCCAGGAGCAGGGCCGTGGCTGTGGGTGGGGGACTGTGTGGATGGGGTAAAGAGGCCAAGGCTGGGGCCGCAGCTGGGTGTGGGTAGGTCTGGGACCAGGAGCGGAGCAGCCGCTGGGGGTGCAGGGCCTGGAACGGAGCTGAGGCTGGTGACAGGGCTGGAGCAGAGCGGGGCTGGGTGGTGCTCCCTCCTCACCCCTTGTGAGGGCTGGCCCAGGCCCTGCAATGCCCTCCTGAACGTTCCTCCGTGCCCGCTTGGGGGGGGTGCCCCACAGTTTGGGGACCACTGGGTTAGATTCTTGACTCCCATAGCTGTTAGTAGTTGTCTAATCAGCCAAATATAGTGCTGAGTTCACACTAGCTGTTGTATCTGAGTGACTTTGTGTTGCTAAATAAGAAAAAAATGGCAGCATGCGCCCATGCATATATTTTAAGATTAATAGAATTTCTGATTTCCAAAATACTGTTTTGATGTCCTAATAGGGAAGAGGAGTAGGTCTGCCTGGGGCCATTTTGTACTGCAAAAACTATAAATAAGGTAATTTTAATTACAATTGCTCTCTGAGGATTGCAATTCAAGCTCTTAATCCAATGTACAGACTAATCTCTACATGCCATTCAGGTGGTATCAGGTGATAAACTGTGGCAATCTGTTAAACTTCAAGAGGGAGTGGGTACGGGTGGCGTATGAACCGTTGGCTGGGGGAGGCTAGTCCTCCTGTCCCGCCCCTTCTCCCCAAGGCCCCGTCCCTTCTGTGCCCCCCGCTGGAGCTCAGATCCCCCCCACCGCGGCCACGGGCCCCCACCCCAGGCTAGAACCTGGATCGCTGGAAGGGAGGGCGGTGCGGCCCCAGTCCCCTCAGTCCCAGAGCGCCGGGAGGGAGGGCGGGCAACATGGCCTCAGCCTGAGCTGGGGCCACCGCCCAGGGGGAGATGCAGAGCAGGAAGCCGGGAAGGCCTGGGGGCGGAGAGTGGGCGGGACCACGCCTGTCTGTTTGGGGCGGGACAACCTCCCCAGCCTATGATACCTGCCGCCCATGGGAGGTAGGGTCTTATGCTTGAGGCAGAGGACTGAGAGTCAAGAGATCTGGGTTCTGTTCCTGACTTTGCCACAGATGTATTGTGTGACATAGAACAACTCACTTGAATCTCATTTTGTTCAGCTTCCACATTTGTAAAATTGAGAGAGTATTTCACAGGTGTGATGTGAAAATTAATTCTCTAATGTTTGTAAGATGCTTTGAGTTTTTCAGATGGAAGGCACTATGGAAGTCCAAAGAGTTTTATGTAAGATCTAGAGCAGTTAAAATATTTTCTAGGAGGTGGCCGGTTTTTTAGTCTAACTGTAACTTTTTAAAAAATTCTTTAGGATCCAGCCACATTTAGTCCTTATAGATGCAGGAAGCATAACAGTGAATGCTAAGAATGAAATAGCTGAATTTCTTTAGTTGTGGTTTAGTTACACTCTCAAGCTGTATTTTAATGCAGTGTACTGTACCAGCTTGTTTGATATTTATATTTAAGGTATATGTATTGTAATAAATGTTAAGTGGGTTTGAGATTATAAGCATTTCTGCCTCACTAAAAATGGATGTGTGGAAGGCAGATGAGTACAACTTTTGCAGGTAAGCAGTTAAAATATTCCGTGGAATCCATTGGTCACTTGTTTTCTGCTGGTTCTGTATGTATAGAATTGGTTGATAGCCTGGATTGCTGAATATATAACTGAACTTTTCCCCATGTAAATGGATTGTTGTGAACAGATATAAGCATCAGTCCAATTTGTTTATTCCTGCTGTTCTATTTTCTTGACCTCTCTTGTTGGAAAAGAACTCTTATAACAGCAAATGGGGGAGGGAACCCAGGAATTGTCATATAGGACATCTAATTACTTCTGGTGCCACTCTCATTTATCTTCTTGCTCTTCATATTAGTGAGTCTGGATTGCTGCTATATAATCTTGAGACCATTAATTAACAGATAATCTATCCTTCAGCAATTACTTTAACGGCTCAAGTAAAGCAAAACTGCTAAATATTAGTGTGTGAAAGGTCATACAAAAATAATTGGTTATAATTGATTTTCGAAAGATTGCCTTTTTTTTTTTTTTAAAAGCTTGATGTACGTTTTCACCAATGTGACTTTGTAAGTAAAATAGGGTTCTTTTTTAGAGAAGGGAGCTGTTGTAGCACATTTGGTGGATTTATACGTCTTCATAAGGAACAGATGCTTTATGGATTTACTACGAGGCAAAATATTCTGATCTATTTCAGTCGAAGATGCAAGGGTGAGATTTCCCTACTAAATATGAAATGCCCAGTTAAATTCCAAGGGATTTGCTAATCAGAATGGTCTTTGGGGAAGACAGCTGTCTGTTGGACAATATATTTCCTTGTGTTGGGAGGAAAAAAAAGATCGTTTTACTTGAGAGGTTACCATTTCTTAAATGTAGGGCTCCTAAAGGGAGGTTTTTGACATGCAACATTGAGAGCTTTAATTAATTTTTTTAACACATTCTTGTTCTGACAGTATTTGAACAGCGAATGTGTTCACACTCTAAATAAATAAACTGAGTGTAATACATGCCAGTTCTTTATACAATAAGACTGAAACTGATAAATAGCCAGTAAACAGCTAACCCTTTGCCAGACCTCTGATCATGTTGAAAGGCACACTTGCTTTGCATGTAATTTGAAGAAAGGTATTGTATCCCGCGGAGCTTGGCTTTGACTGAAAGATGGAATTTTGTGCTTGCTTTGTGTTCTGAAGGCAGGCTTACAGATAAATAGGTCACTGTCTATGGAACTGCTTTGCACTAAATTGATTTGTGGCAATATGACCTTAAGTCTGATCTCTTTGTTGTACAAGGATATTGCAGAATTGTGGCTCCTTCTGAAGAAAAGCACAGGTGTGTCCAGCTTTATATTTGTTTTCCATTTTTTCCTAGTGACTTAATTGTCTTACTCAGTAACTTTGGCAAATAACACTATCCTATTGAGGAACATGTGTCATGGGGTGGAGTGTAAGGGCACAAGAAATTGAACTCTTTTGTTTTCAGCATGCATAATATTGTATAAATATACTGTCAGGGGTGGGGAAGAGGTTATGTATATGTAAATCTGCAATGTAGCCTTCTATTCTTAGACATATTACATAGTATATCACACTTATCAACTACATTGCTTTGCAGTTGTTGCAAGAAACTAGTTTTGCTAGAGATACATTTGGTAAATTTTTATAACAGTTAGAACCACTGTTATAGCTAGTGGGAAGAGGGTGCTATCTTGGAGAGCTATTCTGCTCTCCTTAGACTACACTGCTTGAGCTGTAATTTTCACTCTGACAAATATTTATTTTTTGTACTGATCTCCACGAGAAGCCCTGTGCAATAAGGAAGGGGGGGAGGGAAGACAGTTGCTTTTTCAGGGGGCATTTGTCATTCTAAAACTGTTAGTGTTGGAGGCTCAAACAAAAATAAATTATGTTTTAAATTCCTTAATTAAAGATTTCCACAGAAATCTTGTTTCACTTGGGAGGTAAATGAAACATGGAGATATTGTTTGCTATAAATAGTACAGCTACAGTCCATTGCAAAACTGAAAAGCATGTTTTGTGGAAATAGTGACATCCAAAAATTGCTTCCTTATTCTCCTTCTTCAATTCACATTTCCAGTTCCGTTTTCTATTATTTGGTATGCATGATTGTTGTTGAGGAATACCAGAGGAAGGGCTGTCACTTGCTGGGATGGCATTTTACATTCCAATGTTGCTGCTTTTCAAACGACATATTTAAATGAAACTGGTATGCGTAAGGGGTGGCTTTTCTGTTTAGAATAACTAATTAAATTATCTGTGTGTGAGCATTTGCTGCACTCTGTGTTCATCAGTAGCCGTTCCTATTACTGCACTTGGTATGGAGGAGCACACTACAAGGCATGCTGCATATGAATGAATAAAGGAATAATTAAAGGTAAGGCTAGAAAGATCAGAAGGCTGGGAGGATTAATCATTAGATAAAACTTTTGGTATTTGTGTGTTGTGGGGAGGAGAGGTGCCTATATTTAAGAACATGCTGTATATTTAGAATATGTTTTACCTTGTAGGATCAGTGAATATTCTAGGTAGAATAAGATCATTTTATGAACTGTAGCTATCCAGCCTAGCCATGACAGTGGTGTACGAATTTAAATGTATAGGTCTGAGTTAAGTGCTAAATAATGGTGAGAGTTTCTGCATATCACATCACTGGGCTCCCTCTTTCAGTAAGGTTTGATTAATGCTGGACAAAATGTAAACACATTAGCAGGCAGCTTTGACTGGCAACTTCCAGGGCTCAGTTCTGATCTCAAATATGTAGCTACATATTGTGAGCCTGTTCATTATGGCCCAGATCATCCCTCCCTGGGATCCATGTATGATAGGGCCCCATAGGGGTCATTCCAGAGACAGGTGGAAGGAAGGGTTAGCTGTCTTCATGGCACTGTTACCGCCCTCCTCCAGACCCCATGGGAGGAGTTATAGGGTCCAGGGTCCATGAAGGGGAGGGAATGAAGACTAGGCAGGCTGGGGCAGAAGGAGGAGAGAGACATTGTCCTTTTTCACCTTATGAGGATTCTCCAGAAAGTAAAATACAGGTGGGGGCAGCCCTGGTAGCAAGGCTCCAGTGGAGGGGGCAGAAGGACAAGGGCAAACAGAGCAGAAGGATTGTCTGGAGGATAGGACACTATTGCTGGGACTCAGGAAAGCTGGGTGTAATTCCCTGCTTTGCCTGCAGCTTTCTTGTGTAGCTTTGGGTAAGTCTCTGTCCCCCAGTTCCCCCTCTGTAAAATAGATCAGTCATAGTTCAGTACTTCAGAGGGCTGTTGTGAGGACAGGAGTAAAGATTGTGAAGTGTTCAGATACTACAATAATGGGGGCCACGATCAGCCCCTTTGATAGGACCAAGGAGCAGGCTGTCTGGGATTAGAGTTGGTGCCTCCTGCATCTCCCAGGAGAGCCAGGCAGATAATTGGCTATGGGGGAGGGCCCCCTAATGGGACAGTGTGAAGTGATCCTTCTGCAGGTTTTCTCCCCAATGGCAGGGATCTAGGCCAGGAGAACGGCTACGTTCCTATGTATTTGAAATCAGTATAAAGCCCTACAAGCTGTAGTTAAAGGCAAAGCCAACAGCAAGGGCTAATTTGGAATAAAAATAGGTATGTTCCAGTTACTGATACATGCCACAGAAAACAAGGAAGGTCACATGTTGGGGAGCAGAGTGGAGGCTGAATCATCCACTTCTGCTATAGCTCAGCATTTTAAGTGAACTAAGGCCCTTCTCATAAAGAAAGAAAACAAAACAGAGCCATTTCTCTGTCTTTGAGCGAGAGATTCACTGGAGTGTGGGGTGGCCTGGTCATGGTCAGAGCCCTCCTACTGTAGCTATGTGGGATACGCCATCCCTCCGGGAGGGGCTGCATCCTGCTAAGCCATGAGTTCTTAATGTGAGGACACAACCCCAGAGAGTCATGAACAGGCTTCAGAAAGCAATCTGTTTACAAGCTTTCTTTAAGAAATATTTTCTGAAGTTACCTGATTGTGGCATTTGAATATTTTCTCTTTCCTTGCTTTTTGGCAATATCAGATCTTCATTTGGTTTTTTTTAATCCCAGGTCTATACCAGACACTTCGGTTGTTTTTGTTGCAGTTGTCATATGGATTTTGTTAATCTTTAAGGAAATTAAGGCACATGGACCTAGATAACTGAATTTTCTGTATCCTATTATGGATGGATTTTTATATTATTTTTACAGTTTTGCAGGCCAAACACCTGTAGTTTAGGTTGCACATGTTTCATATCAGTTGCTTGTATTTATCATAACACTGCTTTTGCATGTTTTTTTCTCAACCCCAAGAGCGTGAGTGGTTTTGTTTTGTTTGTTTTAATTTGAGTTTAAATGGTTTAGCCATTTTCAGTAAGGAAAGAGAATAGAAAAAAAAAAGACATGTCTGCTGTCATAAATGTTTACTTCCTTTTTTGAATCTCTTGCACCTGAACTGGGAGGTCATTGGAATTTGAAATTTGGCAGGGAACTAGTCCCTAGGGAGCAAATGTGCCTTTCAATAATCCAGTGAGTCTAATGATCATATTTAATTACAAATATAGCTCAGACAAAATCCCAAATCTGAACACCCCTTACAACTGAGGCAGTTCAAATCTAAAGTTTGCTGTTACACCTCTTTACTACATTTGATCTATGAAAGGTTCTGCCTTTCATCCATGTAATGTTATCTGGAAAGTAGGGGACTCCTGGAGAAGGTTGTCTCCTTCCTTTTTAAATGAGTTTTCAGGCAGCTCTGAGATGGGCCTTTGGGATGTTGATGTTGTCAGAGAGCAAAAGATGACACTTTTTAAACTATTTGAGCTGGCTTGAGCAACCTACGTGATCTTCTGGGAGCATTTCCTCTTCAAAGTGTGGTTCCAATGCAGTGTCTTGGGAGCTCTGTTCTGTGCAGGGAGCCAGGAGCCTTTGAAACTTAGGGTATGTCTACACAGCAGTTAAACACCCACAGCTGGCATAATAATAATATATAATAATAAACTGCTATTGGTTTGTTTTCAGGCTTTGCTCTGTAGGTTTCTCACACACACGCTTGGAATAATCAAATGTAATTTGAACTTTCTTCCTATTACATATGGAAGGAAAACTTTGCATCTTTCCAGTTGTGGGTAAAAAAGGAGAGTCAGAGAGAACTGAGAAAATCTCTCCCGATTAATTTGTTTTTCACAGTCAGCCCTCAACAAAAATAACTTGGAATCCTTGCTCAGAAGTGTGGAGTTTATGGCTGAAATCCGTACAATACAGTGTACCTTCCATACAATATCTTCTTCTTTTTTTTTTTTTTTAAAGTTTCATATAAGGCCATATGTCAGATCAGACAGCAGGTGCTCATTTTGGAACCCTAGAGAGGGGGGAGAAAAGAGCCTTCCATGCCTAACGTGCCAATCCATCTCCAACATGCCCTTTGTGCTGAAGAATAGGGAAAACTTGGAGTGTGTGGGATAGAGCCAGCATGGTTGGCTACTTCAGCCCCTGGGAATTCTCATACATCAGGGGAATCCGTAGGTGCTCCATTAGAGAAGCTAGACTAGGGATCCTGTATCTGCCCCTATTTCTTTAACCTGTAACAGTTAAACATGGGCAGTACTTTACAAATGCATTTAGATGGGTCAGGTGTAGAGCTCATTCATTTATATTTTACTTGGATTTTCAGAGGCTCAGAAATGCCAGAAAAGCTTGCTGTACTAACTATAGCAAAGAAATGTTAAGGAATGACTAAGTTACTGCTTAGTAAATGTTTATCTCTTCTTTCACACATCCAAGCTGCTCTTTATAAATGAATCGGCTCTTCAGCTTGACAATTTATAGTGGTGTTTTTGTAGATAGGTGTGTGAAGCACAAGTACCACAAAATATATTGATCAGCAGTGTTGTTTTCATCCATTGATTGAAACTGCCATGCTTGTGAGTGTACAGGAACATACCCTGTGATCAACTTTCACTGAGGTAAATACCCCACATCTGCCTCCCCAAGTGGAATACAGCATAAGTTCATACTGGAGCAGTATGTGGTGGTAACCTGAAAATTATCTCAAATTTGGGGGGGGGGGGGAATTTTGCAATTTTGTACTTTGGCTCAATGTATTTTTCTAACCACGTAAGATTCAAAGTTTAAGGCAGACTGCCAGGTGGAAAACCATGTGGCTGTGGTGCCAGGGCTTCCAGGCTGCAGGGGAACCTGAAAGTCCTGGGAGCCCCCAGCTCTGAGACAGGCCTCCTGGTGGACTGTCTGGGAACCAGCAAGCCTGGAAGCCTGGGCTCCCCAGCAGCCTGTCAGATGACCTGCCAAAGAGCAGGGGATCCCCAGAGCTGGGAATGATTTTCCAAATAAACAAACCATTACAATTTTCAAGTACAGCTGAAATTTTCCTGCAGAAAATGCATTTTCTATCAAAATCATTCCAACAGAAAATTTTTGACCTATTCCAATTATCTGCTGTCACTGATGTACCACGTGTAACTTCTGAGGCCACCTTGATGGTACCTGATACCATGATACATTGCAGCTGAGATCCTCCTAAGCACCTAACCCAGCCGTTTCCTTGAGGAAGCTGGAGAAGGAATTTTCAGAAATTTTGGAACTTGTTCCCCCAGTTGATCCTGCAAAGCCTGAGGCTGCCTCTCAGGGCAGGCTGCAAGGAATGTGCTTTCCCATTGTTTTTCTTCGGGGGAGCATTGTTGATGGAGGGTGGATTTAATGAGGAAATAGTGTTGGGGTGTTAGGCTGGAAAAGACCATTTTGAACATATTTTTAAACGTAATTGTGCAATTCCCTCAAGTTTTAAAGGGAGATGTATTTTTTTAAATCCTGGTAAAAACAACTCCCTATCATTTTGATAAGGCTCTTATCAAATTTTCTTAATACAGTAGGTCTCTCCAAATTCAGTAGCTGAGGTACTAAGAATTTTCTTTCCTCTTAATTCTCATTTTAGACTTTAATATTCAGAAAGCAAAAAACTGTATTAACTTTGTTTGAGTCTTAACTCTGACTACAGCCAGTCAGTTAGAAAAGTGTAATATTCCATTCAATCCACAGAGGCCTGTTTGATAAAGTATTAAATCAGACACATTTGGGTCAAGTTCCATTTTTCTCATTTAAGCACTTGCTAATGGAACAATCTTATGTTCAGTCTTTCATGCTTTTTCTATGAACATGTTGTTTCTCTAGAAATATGTCATGTGATTGTCATATGCAATAATAAAGACACTCATGTATTTAGAATAAACTGAAATAGCTAAAATTAAAAATGAACTTTTCAGAAATGATTTTAATATTATACACAGTGCACATATACACAATAGTAATTGTTTAAAATATTGTCTATTTCCGAAATGTTCCAGCTTTTATTAACTTTAACTTTAATTTTGTGGTGGTGGTCCTGAGGAATCTGAAGTTATAGTACTGATGTAGATAACCGACTTTGAGATGCACACAATCGGTGCTCCCTCTCCTCCAACCGCTCAAGGAGAATGAATGAATTATTTCTAATCTCTTGATATGCAATTTCTTTTTGCTTCAAACCTGGGTCTTCCATGCATCAGTCTCACTATGCTGGGTCATCGTGAAGGTCTTGAGCACAGGTCTGTCTGCTGCTGACATACTGCAGCTACGGTACACGATAATGTATATGTGACTTAGTTCATGATAGTCTATGAAGTAATCAAGAATCCCTGCTGTCACCTCACATTGGTGGTAACTACCATTACTTGGAACAGCATAGGGATGGGGGCATCTGAAAGTGTCATCAAGACAGTGTTGGGACACTTGAGAGCAGGATAAAAACCAAAGAGCACTGAAGCACATTATGATCCAAACTGTGATGACTAGACAGTCTCTCTCTATATATATATATCGATATCGATATATCTATATCTATATATGAAAGAACTGGAAATCTTGAGGTGGTTCTGACAAATCTGAAATTCTGTAAAAAGAATTCCCTTTTTTTCCTCTTTTTTTCTTAACATAAAACAAAAAAGTATCTTAAGTGTTTGGGATAGTAGAAGCCATCTTGAATTTCCTCAGTACAGGGAAAAACAATAATTAAAGGAGTTTTGTTTCTGATCTCTAAACTGATGTGTCCTTATTTCTTAGAGACTTTCCTTAAACTAGAGATTGATTAGTGTTTGGACATGTCCACTTGAATCATCTCATTTTAAGTTTGTTCTGAATTACTCAAGAACTTCAGCTTGTTCTGCTGGGTGGACATGGGTGAAGTAGTAGAACTGACATGGTTTTTTCTGCCAGGATATGTGGTGTGCTGTTCCACTCGGAGTATCTTGCAAGTACAGTTAAGTTAGACTGTAGATCGTAAGGAAAAGAGCAATCCTGAATCAG
>NW_020664372.1:33991632-34019577 GCF_002925995.2 Terrapene triunguis
TTCTGCCAGGATATGTGGTGTGCTGTTCCACTCGGAGTATCTTGCAAGTACAGTTAAGTTAGACTGTAGATCGTAAGGAAAAGAGCAATCCTGAATCAGAAAGTGCGTCAAAGGTGCAACGCCCACATGTGCCTGGAGATGAAAGTACTTAGACAAGGTGAAGCTAATGCTCCAGTATCTGGGGCTCAGTATCGCAGAGAAAAATAGTAAAACATAGACAAGCATTTCTAAAATGGTTTTAACACTAATTTTAAGTGTTTGGATTGGAGGCCCTTAGAGAAGCATTTGGAAGAATCCAAAACCTGAGTTGGCTACTGACACTGTCAAGACATACATGTGAGTGACTATTTCATCACTGGAAATATCAGAACAGTGAGCGTCTCACGTGCTGCATTGGGTGCTGCTGTACTGGCACACTGCCATCAACATGCACTTCAGCAAATTGTTTGCAAGAATGATCAGTGTGTAATCTCCATGTACGAAAGATGACCGTGATCATGCTGTGAATGATTCCTTGCCGAAGCCTCAATTTATGATTTTAATGAAGAACCAGATGGAGACTTTAAAAAAACAAAACAAAAACAAAAACAAAAAAAAACCCCTTGTGCTCATGGTAACAGGAAGCCCTAGTTAGTGTGAGCAGAGCAGTGGCATAATCTGCATCTGTGCAGTGTCTTTTTTTTTTTCCTTCTCATTGCATGCATTGCAAGTGCCTGCCCTGGAATGTATTTTTATTGCTGGTACAGTTGTCTCTAGGAATTAAGCTATGTGTTTAACATATAGTCTCAACTGGTTCTCCTGCTCTTCTCTGTGAGAACAAATTAACAAGAATTTAAAACTCGCATTTGGTGGGAATTGTTTAAATGATAGCACTGAAGCTTACTGTATCCACGTTGGCGGCTGAGTCTGTAATGGAAGGGTAACTGTTTGGTTCATTTTAGTTTGTATTCACTTATAGCATTTACCATTTATCTTTAATCTTCATATCTTCCTTGCTTGTGTGGTGTGCTGAAGTTACTGCTGGTGCTGCTCAGCATAACTGCTGACAGTGCTTTCACTTGAGATGTAGATGAGTCTTCAGAAGGTGTTCCGTGATCAGAATCCTCAGTTAGCAAAAATATCCCTCTTGTTATAATTGAGCCCACTAGAAGGGTCTGCACCATGCCGGCCATTAATCTTTCCACTGCTTAACCACACCAAAAATACTCTATTTTTAATACAACACTGGGGTCGAGCAATGCAAGATGCATTTTTACTGTGTGGTTGTGCATATGTGTGCTTTGAACATGCAAAGTGCTGTGTAAGTGCTAAGTGTGAGGGAGGAAAAAAGTGGTGGGGCTCTACTCATGACACCATGTGCTTTCCCCACTCCCCGGATGACTGCTCCCTTTTCCCTTCTTGGGTCAGCTGCGCTCTTTCACAGATGGTTGCTATTTACTTCCCCTTTCACCATTAGCTGCCGACTCTCTTCCACACTCCTCCCCCCCCCCCCCCCAGGCTGCAGCCTACCTTCTTCTCTTCTCTAAGGACTCTCTTCCTGCCCCCCGCCCTCAAACACTGGGGACCTCCATAGCTAAAAGCATGAACTGCTACATCTTTAGCTAAAGAGCTGGACTCTATTTTAAAAAAAAAATAGAAGTACGTGTAAAGGAAGGGAATCTTACAGGTGCATCCTCTGTGCTGATCTGCTGAGGATATGAGCCTGTTGAAGCCTCATTTATAAACAATATTAAAACATGTGAATGATTATAACTGAATTAATATTGATCTTATATGGATTCAAAATGATCTTGAATACCATACATAACATACACGTATCATTATTTAAAAAATCTCATTAATCCTTTCACCACCCTCATTGAAATGCAGACATCTCTAAAGGGAAGACTGAACAACTGCACATAGCAATTGCAACAGTATGTCGCAGTTTAAGAAGTGAAGATAATGAGAATTCCATATCCTGTTGACAATGGGAACTCAAAACTTGGGTGGCCAGAAGGTAGTTGCCCAAATTAGAACTCATCCAAGATGCAAGGACTAGCACCCCTCTTCTTGAGAAGTGTCATGGAACCTTTTAATGACTAAAAGTAGTCATGTAAAAGCTGTTCAAGCAATAAAGTCCCTCATATCACCATGCTCGGATTTATAAGGGAAGGAATGCCACTTACTGAATTCCCAGTACCACTTCCTCTAGCAACCTGGATTTACTTTCTTTCTGAGCATTGACAGGGCAAGACCTTGATTAGCTTGTACAATTTTACAACATTACTGCTCCTGGTAGCATGGCAGCAGGCTGGTTCAGTCCTTCATAAAGTACATCCTTCCCTCCTGTGATGAGGCCCTTAATTGTGTACTTCTCAACACTTTAAGTGGCTAAAGGAGGGATAGGCCCTGCTGCTGGGGGTTGGGAGGTCTGAGCTCACCCTGCAGTGGCGGCTCCTGTCCCAGAAGGCTGGTTGGACTTGGCTTCCTGCTCTGGGTGTTGCGACCTGGCCTCTGGCACACAGTTGCAGCACTGCTCAAGTTTGAATGAGTGGTGCTGTGACCCTGTGCATCAGGTTGCAATGCCACTCACTTGTATTTAGCTCAGCCTCCCTGCATCAGGAGCCAAGTCGCAACGCCCAGAACAGGGAGCCGAGCCCAGCCAGCCCTGTGGGACATGATCTACTTCAACCACGATGGGATTTGGGGGGTCAAAGCAGGACAGTCCTGTGAACTCTACACTGTTGGGAGGTATGAAATCGTGATGTTTCTTAATGTGAAGTAAATTAGAAGCTATGTATCAAATAGACTGATATTCAGGGTAGGATTAATACCATGGAGGTGGAGTTTCTGTAGAACATGATTCTATTTAAAAAACTCAGAATGTGAAGATCTGTTTTATTCATCATGGTTCTAAAGAGGAACCTGTCTCTCCTGAATGGGTGGAGAAATATGAGCTGTCTCCAACAGTAAGCCTCAATCAATTGTCTAGTTTCAAAAATAAGACTTTAAATATTTAAATGATTCAGCTACGCGTCAGACACCTAATGCTGAATTTGAACTGACAAGGCTATTTGTTTTCTTTAGTAGCTGGAGTTTAAAGATACTTTTCAGGTATATAACCTTGCTAATTTGATGGAATGTTGAGGAAGATGAAGCATTCGTGTATTTAAGTTTACATGCCATAGCCCGACTTCAGTGTAGCAGAAACAAGCTATTTCTGATGGAGCTGTTTTATATAACTTACAGCTTTCCTTCTCATGGGACTTCATAAATTACTTTCAATGGAAAGAGTCCCATTGTGGCTAAAAATCTTGGGGGACTGGTCACTTACAGTTTCTGATCCAATAATAGAAATTTAGGTTGCAATGGAGCTAGAGTTGGGTGAATAATTGATTTGTTGGTTCGATGGCAGTTCAGAAAAATTGGGGGGGGGAGTGGAGTGGTTTGTGTTGAACTCAATCTGAAATATTTAGCAGTTTTTGCTGAATCAAAAAAGTTCTTTGCAGGTCTCTTCCAGAGCAGGGATTTGAACATGGGTCTCCCACATCCTCAATGTGTGCCCTAACCATGGGGCTAAATGTTATAATATAAGGGGTTTTGGAGGTGGCAGCATCACCACTCCTCTGGCCATTTGGGAATGACCAAAACTATTTATGTCAAATGCAAAATTAGCTTTGGGTCAACCAAAATGGCATTTTTCATCAGGTAAAATATTCATCCTAAAAGTTTTGTCCAGCTCTAAATGAACCTTAACATTAATTGTAGAAAAGTTCATTTCTATTGAATAAATTGTGGACTGCCAGTCAGGCTAATACTTTAACTGTGAAACAATTCAACATGGTTACAAACAGCACATGAATCAACCAGGATAATGTACTACACAGTCAGGGATTGGAGAGAGAAACTCCTGTTGCACACTGGCCTAATGGTTCAAAACAACTTCTTAACTTGCTTTATTTGTGGAGCTAGCAAATATCAAGACCACTACAAACAGCATTTCTAAAAAGAGCTACAGTCCCTGTTTCGGTAAACAAGAGCTTTTAGGAGAGAGTTCCCTCAGTGTCTTAACTGGTTAATTGGACCCAGTCCCCCACTTTGGGGCTACACAAAGAAATTGACTGTTGGTGATGGGGGAGGCAGAGATGAAGACTGAATGGGAAATGAAAGCTTTGCCACAGGGCTTATTTTCCCACCTCTGGGAGTTGAAGGGAATGCTCCACAAGTCGTTATGTTGAATATATAATTACTAGACTGGATGGTGCTTTAATGAAGATTTTCTGTTGAAGTCTTTCCTGTACAGTACTGTTTGTGTAACTTGGTCCAGAGGGAACACAACAAAATTGTCCTTTCCTGACCATATTGGTCCAATTTTGTGTTTTGAAATTTATTATTATTTTTTTTAATTTTCTACTCAGACCATCAAAAGTGTCTTATGGGCTAAGTAACGATTTTTATTTTTTTTTAAAGAGGAAAAAAAAATCAGCCCAAAACTATTTACAGTTTTTCAATCATGTTGGACTTGGTTCAGAAGGACAATAATAGTTTCCAAGAGTTGTACAAAAGAACCTGCCTTTAAATAAAAAATAAAGGGAGAAACAGGTTGGCTTTCAACTCCATATAAAGTAAAATACCACAGCATATTGCAACTGATTCCAAAGAGCCTGATCCAATTCCCATTGATTAAATGGGAATAGGATCTGACCCTAAACAAGGGAAAACAGATTATGCAATAGGATTATCTACAGATCCACCTAAATATTATTTTCAGCCTCTCCTCCTTGTTCAGTTCTGTTGTAAGAAAAGATTTTGCTTTCTCATATTTGAAAGATACATTTTCTCTTATCTTCAAAGAATCTGAGCTCGATATGAAAAAGCACAGAGGCCTTTGTACCAATAGATATAAATTCTAATGCAAGCACCATCATTCCTTTCTTCAAATCTTTGTCGTTCTAGCTACAGGTTTTGGCCTTCACAACATCCCCTGGCAATGAGTTCCACAGGTTGATTGTGCGTTGTTGAAGTACTTCCTTTTGTCTGTGTTTTGTCACAACTATGCCACTCAGGGGTGTGGATTTCTCACACTCTGAGCAATGTTGTTAAGCCAACTTGATTTTCTAGTGTACACCTGGCCTTAGCCTCCAAGTCCCAGATCCTACAGACTTCTGCATAGGGCCTCCGTTCTAGTGCAAGGATCTGCACTGTTACATCTTCTGGCAGGATTGGTGCTCAAAGCCCTCTGTACATATATGCAGCATGGTTTATTTTACCTGAAATATATTACTACTTCTGATTTTAAGAAGAGTTCACTCTGTTTATGTGAGAGGACTTTTGGCACTGTTAGGTAATTTGATTCACCCTTTAAGATGACATCAGATAAAGATGAAGAGCTTTCCAGATGGAAAGCAGCTGTAAATTGCTAGCCATTAATGGGACCCATGGTCAGGACAAACAGTACAAAAGAACCATGCCGATGGAGTGCGGGGGGGGGGGGGGAGTGTGAAGAGAGAAACCTTCCCTTGGCAGAGCTTTATCTCCCCTGTCTTTTTCAGTGTACTCGGCCTCTCCAGAGAGGGTTTTGCTTCTTTTCTTTTCTTCCTTATACTGTGGCATGAGAAACAAAATAAAAAGAAAACAGAAATTGATTAGTGGGTGGTCCTTTATCTCCTGGAGATGTACCTTGATCTTTCCAGGTCTCTAACTGATCTGAGGGAAGGGAATTATTTATATATGCAGCTACATTCCCAGAATGCCCTGCCAGAAACCCAGATTACAGTCCTGGCTTCCCTGGAGACAGCTTCTGGCCTGCCTTGCTGTTCTGGTCCTCTGTGTGAGGGAGGCAGCTTGAAGAGACATTTTGATCCACCCCATTGTGGGGGAGGGAGTCTTCAACTCTTCTCCCGCCCCCCGGCGCTGCCGCTGCCTTTGGAATGTTGGTTCCCAGCCCTAGACCAGAGTCAGCAGTATAGACTTTCACATACTGTAAACTGAGATGACATCATCCTTCCCCTCCGTGACCGCATCTTCTGTCCCAAAGGCATTGTTGTTAGAGTGGCTTGGGAGGGAGTGGCTAGGAGTCCCCTCTCAAACATTCAAAGGCCAACACACCCCATTACAGTACTTCTGTCCTTTACTGTAGACCCCTTACTTTGTGGTAACCAAATGAGGCTTCCCAGACTCTGAGAGACACCTGTCTCTAGAATTTCTAGAGTAAAGCCTGTAGTAAAGGGGGGGGGGGCGGGGAAGAGAAAGGTAATAGCATTAAGTTCCCTCTCCAGCACACACAGTCTAACTAGGCGACCTGTGACAAATAAATGCTTGCTTCTCAGTTGGCTCCAGATATTTTTTTTCTGTGTAGACATACCCTAAGTTTCATTGAAAGTCAATAGAACTTAGATTCCGAAGTCTCTTGGGTACTTTTGAGAAGTTTTTTAAACAACTTCTAACTTTCTTGGTTTACCTTAAGTCAGAACTTGACCATATTGATCACAGATTGTTTTAATGTCCTCTTTTTAATGATAGGCCTAAACACCTAGGGCCAGATTTCCAAAAGTGCTTAGCACCTGAAGTTGGGGCTCAGTTTTCAAGAGGTCAGATCTTATTTAGGCACCTACTTGAAGTGGTCAGATTTTCAAATGAGCTCAGCATGCAAAAGGTCCCCATTGTACTCAACATCTGAGTGCAATGGGATCTGTTGGTTGCTTAGCTCATTTGGAACTCTGGTCTCTCCCTCACTAACCCCATCTACCTTTTTATCAGTATGGGAAAGACAGGGTGGCCAGAAATCCCTCCTGTGATGTAATTCTCCACTTCCTGCTCCCTTTGATAGATTTATGTTTATCTAAAATTAAGCTTTGCGGGGCATATGTTTTTGAAAATCAGTGGCCCCTATAAGAAAGGGCTATGCTATGACAGAAGGGAGTGCATTCAGCACTTTAATTATATTCAGTCACCTAGTCCGTTTTGTATTTATTACATTTAGTACCTTTTCAAGTATAGGCTTAGCACATAAATATCTAGGAATGAGAATCTGATCTACAGCCTAAGGCTACTCTAAAGCTGATGTTTTTGACAATCTCTAACACTTTTTTTGTTTTTAGAATTTAAATTTCTTCTAGGTACAATAAATGCATCATGGAGAGTCCTCCCTTATTGCTGTAAAAATCTATTAGCTGAACCACAGGTTGGTTTGTTGTTTTTTAACATCCCATACCGTTTTAATTGATGTAAAAATAAGACAAAAGATCTGGGACTCCCTTTCAGGGCTAGGGTTGATGCTGTATTTGTGGGGGAAAGTACCTGACCATCTTCCTCTCCTAAAGTGAAATCCTGAACCCATTGATATCTATGGGAGTTTCCAGTGACTTCAGTAGATCCAGGTTTTTACCCCAAGCATTTTGTCATTTTTACTGTGTTTGTTCTCCTGCTGGAATATATTATGGAGCTGAGATTTTGTGCTGCTGGGTGAAAACATGGATGTTACTAAATAGTAGCATAATCTGATTCCTACTCTAATATAGCACAGGCTTGATCGTGTTGCCGTACCGAAAACCTGAGGCAGCTTGTGGAGGTAGGATTCTGGCATGTGATGATGACATTATTTATTATTTTTATTATTATTTTGCACTGCTGAATGACCTCACTTTTGTTACCATGTTAAGGCAGCCAGAGGAGCTTCTGATTTTTATGGGAAGGAAATGCTGCAACATAGTTTATTTGGAGTTCTTCTGTTGTAAACTGAGCCGATTAGACTGAGCTTTTCAGGTTGTTTTGTCCTAGGGTACTTTAATAATAATAATAATTAATAATTAATAATAATAAATAAAAGTAATTTTACCACTGTTTGATCCTGACTCTGGGCTGAAGAACTGTGGGACAGGACTATGCTTTCGGATGGCAAGTAGAAATCACAGCTCTTTCTATATTTCTTTTCTTTTGCAATGTCACAAATGACATTTTCTATTTTTTATTCTCATAATTTTTCTATAATATCTTCTCTGGTGGTCCTCTGATCTACAAGATACTTTGAACCATTCAGCATAGGTTTCTATCAAGATTTGCTTTTGCTTTTTACTGCATTTTGGCCTTTGTTTTGGTGGTTCATTGCAGCATTTTCGTGGGAGGATATAGATACATCAGATCTACCTGATGCAACAAAACATTTAAAATAACTTCTGTTTACCCATTCAAACAATTGTCTAAACCAGTGGCTCTCAGCCTTTTCCATATTAGGATACCCCTTCCATCCATCAATATGGAATGGACAGGGTGGTCATAACCCCATGTGTCAAACTTAAAAAAAAAAAAAAATCTTACTTCATAATGCAGTTTTAGAAATTTTCTGTCTTTTTGACAACTAGTTAGGCTTGTGTTGGTAATGCAGAGAACTGTACTCTAGCACATTTGTACAACACTTGATCGATTTTTTTTTTTAGCTTTATAATTCATTCCACCTGAAGATTTCAATGTGCTTTACAAACATTAATTCTTCTGTACTTCTTATGGGTGTTATGCAATAGGCAAGTATTATCATCATTTAACAGATGAGGATACTGCAATATAAAGAGGATGTGTGACCTTGGGAAATTCACAGCACTTATGTAGCAGAGGCAGGAATAGAAACCGAACATGCTGATGCAGTCCTGTGATTTAACCACAAGACCATCCTTCCTCATATGTCATGGTGGTTCTTGATTTCTAAATTGATTGTTTATGATGGTCACTGTTCCTCTGTATTCTGTATTTGGGCACCTGTATTTGTCTGTCTTACCTTTCTTTCTTAAGATGTTGGTCTTCTATTTTAAAGGGACTTTTTTCTTCTTGCTTAATTCATTTGTCACCGAGAATGGCTTCAGTATCCACTGTGAGGCTTCTAAATATTGACTTTGGTGAGTTACTAAAAATAACTTTTTATGCCATTTCATCCTTGCCTTACAAATACTGGTCCCAATCCAGCAACCTCTATTCCTGCCTATAGTCCTATTGATGTCAATAGGGCTAGTGGCATGAGGATGAACAGAGGTGAAGGATTATACCTACAGTAGCTATTCTATCTACATTTCTGATATTTTATGGGCATTTTTCCTTATATCAGAACATCTATGTAAATTTAAGTTTGGCCCCAAATTTAGGTTTCTTTAAATTTAAAGAGAGAAGTTAAAATTTTTACTAAGCTTAATATGAATGGAATTTAAAATTTTCTGTGTGCTATGTAACTTGACAACATCTTTCTAGTGCAAGAGAACCAGAAAAGGAAACTGACTAGACAAAAAATTGAACTTGATTAAAATAAAAATGATAGTATTTTATCTTACTGTCTGACTTCAATTAAATGCAAAGCTTAGCGTATATTAAATTTAAAGTAAAATCTTCCAATAGTCTTAGGTTTGGATTCTGCAAGGCACTTTGTGCAGCTGGGCCACTACACCCTCACTGACAACCTTGCCAGACTGGGGTCAAAGATGTTGTTAGTTACCCTCTAAACAACGTGTTTTTAAATTAATTAATCTTGATAGCGTCCCTGTTACTTAGCAGTTTGTCCCATCATTTTAAGCCATATATTCACCACTGTCAGTCTTTGATCTGCTTTCTTTCTTTGTCAACTCTTTCATTCTCATTTACTAACTGCAGTCCACATGTCATCTTTTGAAGAATTGGAGCATTCATTCAATCACATCTTAAGCACTCTAGAAGTGAGCACTCCCTCGTGCTTCCCTGGTATACAAGACAAAGATGAGGTGACTTTGGATATGTCTACACTGGAGCTGGAAGTGTAATTTCAAGTTTGAATAGATGTACCCGCGCTAGTTCTGATTGAGCAAGCATGTTAAAAATAGAAGGGCAGCCGTGGTGGTGTGAGCAGTGGGACAGGCCAGCCGTCCTGAATACAGTCCCATCTGAAATCCCGGGCACGTACTCAGTTGAGGTCAGTTAGGCTGCCTGTACATCATTAGAAGTGTAAACCCCGCATAATCCGGAAATGACTTGAGCAAAGATGTACTTCTCCCTCCACCAGCATTTCTGATTTAATTACTCTACAAACAGAATTCCCCCTCACACCTGTTCTGAAGTATTGAATAATTTACATTCAATGTCATAAATCTATAATGTGATGTAATGAGTTTTGTTGTTACTTCAGATAAAATTAGTCTGAGGCAATTTTGATTACCAGTGATTTGCCTTTGCAGTTTTGATGTTCCTTTTCTTGTTTTCTCCTAGCAACCTTTGCTTTTATAAAGGCCTGGTCTACACTGGGGGTGGGATCAATCTAAGTTACGCAACTTCAGCTACTTGAATAACATAGCTGAAGTTGACGTACTTAAATCGACTTACCGTGATGTCTTCACGGTGGTGAGTCGACTGCTGCCGCTCTCCCGTCGACTCCGCCTGCGCCTCTCGCGGAGGTGGAGTACAGGAGTCAATAGGAGAGCGCTTGGGGGTCGATTTATTGCGTCTAGACTAGATGTGATAAATCGACCCCCGCTGGATCGATCGCTGCCCGCCGATCCGGCGGGTAGTGTAGACATACCCAAAGAGTGATATTTGATTACATTCTGAAGTATATTAACACAATAAAGTGCATGCAGGAAATAATTTTGTAAACCAGGTAGTTATACAAATTATACATTACTGAAAATATGCTATTGTGCATCGAGTATGTTACTTTAGACAATACTTCTTGAAATTCAGGAACAATAGTAAGAAAAAGAGACTTATAGGAAGAAGAGAAGGAGGGAGAAAGAACAACTACCAGAGTCCAAAGTAACAAACCTGAGGTTGTTAACCAGATAACGTATATACAGATCAGAATGGAACCAGCTCTACTTATAACGTTCTGTGGAAAATTCCAATATTTCACAGCAGTTTTTTGTTCTGATTTGGAATGAGAACTTGAAATTTTGAAATTTCCCACAGAAAAAACATTTTCAAAATTTTTGAATTTGGAAAAATCTAATCGTTTTGGTTTGTATTTCCCTCCCACCCGTAAAAAAGGAAATGGAACAGCTGGCTGCCCCAAGTCCAAGGACATCCTCAAGCTGCCCCATAGTCAGTGGGAGTCAGAAGAGTGCCCTGCCATGGAGCAGAAAGTCTAGAAGCCCTGAAAGCTCCATCTTGAGCTTGTGCTTCCAGGGTTGCCAGGCTCCTGACTGTGAGAGTCCTACTTTGAGCCTTTATGGTATGGAGCCTGGAAGCCTTGGGGTCCCCAATCCTGGAGCAGTCAGCATGGCGGGTCTACTCCAGAGCCATGGACCCTGCATATGTTTCCATAAAATGTTTTGGGTTTGTTGAATCTGCATTTTCTGACAAAAATTCCCAACCAGCTTCAATTATAAGTCTTACTGTGGTATGCATGACTTAAATAATTAATATATCAATTTGGTGATGAAACTGACCAATTTCATGGTTGTATGCAGTGTTGTTGTAGCCGTGTCAGTCCTGGGATATTAGAGAGACAAGGTGGGTGATGTAATGTCTTTTATTGGACCACACCTGAGAGAGAGCTCTGTGTAGCTCAAAAGCTTGTCTCTCTCACCAGCAGAAGTTGGTCCAATAAAAATATATTACCTCCTGCACCTTGTCTCTCCAATTTAACGATGTAATCTGTTGATTTATCTGTCTGTTGTCTCTAGGTATGTGTGTTTGCATATATACATATACGTGCACACACAACAGGTGGCATGACAAAGCAGAGAACAAGATTTGTCACTCTAAATATTTACCTGGACACCAGGATATACAATGCTGATGGTCAGAAGATCAGGCAATAGGAGAAAGCCATGGAGTGATCTATTTCCACAATGTTCCTGTGGAAAGACTTTTTCAAAAAGATATGCAAAATATTTTTAGAAGACCCTCATATATCCTCATACTCACCCTTTGTGTTCGGGGGGAGGCAGGAGGGGAAGAGTCGGAACAAGCAAGGAAACAAGGGATTCATCTATCAGGGGGTAGCCGTGTTAGTCTGTATCTACAAAAACAACAAGGAGTCTGGTGGCACCTTAAGGACTAACAGATTTATTTGGGCATAAGCTTTCGTGGGTAAAAACCTCACTTCCTCGGATGCATAGCTATGCCCAAATAAATCTGTTAGTCTTTAAGGTGCCACCAGACTCCAAGGGATTCATCTGCTGGTTAAGTAGGGTGCAATGGGAAACTGTTTTGAATGTTTTCGGCGTATGTAATTTGGTGGTATAGGTTTAACCAACTAAGGCTCTGATTCACTGATGGGGTTCAACATAGGCACTGACGTTTTGGTCTTGGCATCAGTGAAATTAGGCTGTCTTCTACTTTTTCTTAGGCTTCAAAGGCTGTTTGTTTAGATAAAATGAAGATCGAGCAATCAAACTCCTTTATATAATGCAAACAAGGGTACTAATAGGATTGTTCACATGTGGGGGCATAAAAATGTTTCCCTGAATTTTATGAAAAAATTACCTTGGATGCTCAATTGCGTGCCGGACTGCTCAATTTGTCAAAAATTGGGCATGCAGAATCTTTTATTTTCAGTTTTACTAGGAGCTTAAATTTCTGTTTGTTTGTTCCTGCAGATGTGGGATACCTTACTGTGTCTGTGTATATTTTTGGAAAATGTAGGCTTTGAACCTGTAATTAGATCTGTATGGGCAAATTGGTTCACCTGTGCACATCTGTTTGCAGGGCGAGAACCCTGGGTTTTAAAGTATGTGTGATACTGCAGAGGGAATCTTCATTGTTTCTGTTGTCCAACAGTAAACTCCCCCTGCTTTTGTTGGACTGGATTTTTCTTCTCTGTGGGAGGGCTGATCATCCAAGATACATCTTTCAAAAGAAATTAAAGAACATAATTCAATTATCTCCTGTACATATCAGACACTTGCATAACAGGAGGCCCCATAGTTAAATCATAGTTAACTGTTATCCACATCTTCTTGTGGATTTGAAAGTGAAGTATGCAGAGGTCTTTTGGCTAACTAGAGGTTCACCAGTTACAGAAAGATGGGTTCAGTCGCTGTGTGACCTTGAAAGAAGTTATCAGTGCTGCTTCTGTCAAGCTGCCAGAAAGAGAACAGTAAAGTTCTGTTTCAGAAAATAAGTTGTGACTTATCGGGAAGAAATTAAACTGATAATTCTTTGGCTACTCTTAAAAATAGCACTTCTCAGAATTCTGCTTGGGTGAGATTCATTCAATTAAAAAAAAAATCTCTCTCTCTCTCATATATATTTTTAGTCTTCCACAGATTTCAATCAGCCTGTTGTTGCTCTTTGCCACTTCACTAGTCTTTAGGTTCACTTCTTAAACATTTTTCTTTGGTGGCTGAGATAATTTTAATTTTCTATTCCACACCATGCACTTTTGATCTGTTGCCAAGCATGATCCAATTGTAAGAAGTAAATTCCAATGATCTACACAGGGTTTACTTTTCTGAAGAGAAATGACAAAAAATACCTCAAATGTTTAAAGATTTAACCAAATGAAAGTGCCAAGTTAGGATTGAAACTCCATCCTTACTTTGATTAATTAATCTAAGTATTAGATATCATTAGAAAGATGTGCTTGAATAAGGCAGAAAAGTGCATTTTCGATTAAGTTCTTTAACTTTTCATTATTGCTGTAGGTTTCAAATCTGCAAAAGCATAGAAATTAATTGAAGATTTTATGTTTTTGATCCCTGGGAATGATATTTAAAAATGTTCTCATGTTGCCATCAGTGCTATTTGAGCTCCAAAAACATCCAGGTGGTTAGCACTGTGTTAATTATGAACAGACAGATGAAGATGAGCCATAGCTGTAAAATTTTAATCCAAAATCCCAAGTGTGTTTGGACTGGGATTTTGGTTTGAACCATTTATGTAGCGATAAAGGTTAGCTGTTAATTTTGATGTAGCTCTATACTTTGATAAAGGTTGAGGATCCTTCAGATTTGAGATGTTGTTACAGGCCCGTTTCTCGATTCCGCTCATAAATCAAAAGAACGTTTAGAAAATCAGATCACTAAATTACATCAGCGGTTGTCTCTAAAGTTACACTTAAATGCTCAACATGGCTTTTAATTACCAGGCTACTTGCAGGATATATTGCTCTTGTGAAAAATACTTCTCATTGTCTTATGGTGTTGCAGTGGCAGACTATGTGCTTTCCTCCATTAATGTTAGCTAAATAGGCCCAAATGTTATTTACGTGGCAAAAGCATACTCCAGGACTGGAAGCAGAAACACCTGGACAGTCTGAACATAACTGTTTTTATCCCCGTTCAACTCTTCTCTGCTGGCTTAGAGGTATCAGGAACCAAACATATGTGTGGACCCTGTCACAGTGAGCATTCAATAACCGCAGGTAGTACTAGACTGGCACTATTCTATTTGATCAGATCTACATTTTAAAATGGATATTAGCTATAATATTCTTTAGGTATTTTAATTGAAAATTCATGATCTCACATTCTCAGTTCCGTCTGTCAGACTCAGTCATGTGCTGGCAGTGATATTTCAATGCATGTTAATGTGAGGGCAAAATGAAATATAAAAGACCAAGTGAGAGTCAGACACATTACAAACAAGTGGATGAAAATGAGAAATGGTGGCATGATGGTCCACAACAAAACAAGAACAATGCAGAGAAATACTTTCATACAATCACAGGAACAACAATATTTAATTTTTAGATTACCTGAGAGAATGAGACCACAGCTGGAATAAAGAAACCACAAATCTAAAACTGGGACAGTCACACTTCCTTGTCTGACAACCAAATTTTGAAGTTTTAGCTGTCCTAGGTCAAATACTGTGGCAGGAAATTAAATAATTGGTAAAGTTTGGTTATATTTGTCATTAATCAAGCTAAGATAGTAGGTATTAAAATCCTATGCTTCCAGGAATAATTTGATCACTGAAGGTATCAGGAAATATATTCTTCCATGTTTATTATAGCTCAGGTAATCCAGGTGCATTACCTGTGTGGAAGGCTCCTTCCTCTGAAGTATGTCTTACCCATCTGATATAACATGCCAATAATCGTCCTGCTATTTAGTCACCGGACACCAGACTAGATGGACCAATGGTCTGATTTGGAATAGTAAACCTTATGTTCCTATCATAAAGAATATTCCATTGTAAAAACTTTTTTTATTCTTAAAAGTATTCATTCAACTACATTTGGATTTAATAGCTAGTGTAGTGAGTGCAATTCTGAATGTACATGTTGCTTCTTCGTGAAAACTTTTAGACATATTGAGAAGTCTGGAGATGCCTGCATAATTCTATACAACATTCTGAAAAGGTTATTCTGTGTACATTACAGGAAGGTTTCAGGAAGAGTTGACTGCATGTGAGTAGCACCATTTTCTGCTTTTAAAAAAAATGATCTGAGCAGGCTGTAATGAAATTTGAGTTTGAACTTCAAGTGCAAAATCAGATTTACCTCTATCCCATAGTATAATCACGTCAAAAAATATTGGACTCAACAGCCATCCTATCCTCCTTACTCTCAGCAGAGCAATGTTACTTGTAATCATTTGTGAATATATCAGTCCTGCTGCACATGGGAAACCAAAGGATTGCTCTTGCCAGAAGACTGAATGACTTTCTCCAAACACGTGACAGGTGTTTCAAAATTTGAATAGCTCTATACGTCACTGCTCTGGAACTGAGAGTTTGTGTGGACTGTGATTCTCTGTAAAATGACATAGCATTGTTTTTTGTTTCAGAAGAAATCATGCATCAGGATATCATTCCCCTCTGTGCTGCAGATATTGAAGACCAGTTAAAGAAGCAATTTGCCTATCTGTCAGGTAAAGATTGGAAAGTTCCTACTATATCTATGGTTCAAATGTGCGGTTTCAGCTGTTGTTTCTATCCACGCTTTCACGTAGTCGCTGAACGCTATTATCGGGGCAGCCATCATTTTGCGATCTGTATTTAGAATGATTCATAAAGATATGCTATTCTGGAATTTACCAAAAAAATGGTTAAATATGATTGAAACTTGAATTATTTATATAATCTCTAGTAGTGCCAGCTGGCTGGCACAGTGCTCTATAGATCTATAGATAAGGAGACCCAGGTCTGAGGCTAACCTCAGATAATCACACATGGGTCAGTAGGAGATAATGTAAAAAACTGAAGGAGAACTTCAGGATTTAGCCTACTGTATAGAGGACTTTGTGAATTGAGACTTGAAAAACTCTGTATTTGATTACTCTAAACCCAGTTACTAAAAGAGCTTTTTAAAAAAACAAAAAAAAAACCCTAAATATATATTAGATTATGTTGCAAACTTACTCACCTAGGGTGGGTCAAGAAACAAGAAAAATTTAGAATATGGTTTCTTACCCTTTGACATGCAGAGAATGTAATGGTAAGTATACATGTCACCAAGGGATTACACTGAAAAAAACACCCCATTAGTTTCTCGTTACCCCACCCAGCTGCTCCCCGAACAGAACTAGACTTCTTCCGCTTTCTACCCATCTCTCAAACCACCCACACAATATTGAAAACTAGCCATTCCTTTCCCTCAAAAAAGGCCAATTCATTCCTAATCCTGTCCTGTCCCCAAATCTCCCACTTTATTATTAGCCAACCATCATGATATTGCTTTCTCGGTGTCCCTGAGGGTTCATTCCTAGACATTGCCTTCCTATCCTCCAACTATAAGAACATAAGAATGGCCATACTGGGTCAGATCAATGGTTCATCTAGCCCAGTATCCTGTCTTCCAACAGCGGCCACTGCCAGGTGCTTCAGAGGGAATGAACAGAACATGCTTTGCTGAAGCCACACCAAATCAAGTAAGCCTGACACCTTACTGAAACCACTGAGCAAGTCTCTACACAGCATTGAAATACAAAAGAGCATTCTGAGAAACTACTGACAATGCAGTAAAATAATACCATAAATGTGCCATAATGCTCATTGGAAAACATAATTCCAACTCTACATACAAAATGATGGGTCTAAATTAGCTATTACTGTTCACACCGGCACTTTTCGTCAGCAAAACTTTTCTTTCGGGGGTGTGGGGGTTTTGTTTTGTTTTTTTAACACCTCTGAACGACACAAGTTTTTGTTGTTCAGTTGCCAGGGTAGAGAGAGCCTTAATGTCTAGGGGGAAACAAGCAGAGATATTTTGTCTTAAAGTAAAGACATACTTGATGTTGGAGGGGAAAGTTGGAAGTGAAGGACCCTCTGGTATTTAATGTAAAATTCTTTTGTCCTGCATGAGGTCTGTGATGCTCTAAGGGCTTGTCCTGTGCTTAAAACAAAATTACAATGTCACAGTTGCGCTACTGCAGTGGTGCTGCTGTAGCACTTCTGCATAGACAATACCTACGCCGATGGGAAGGGTTCTCCTATTGCTGTAGTTGGTCCATCTCCCAGAGAGGCAGTGGCTAGGATGATGGAAAAATTCTTCCGTCAACTTAGTGCTGTCTGTGTGGGGACTTAGGTCTTCTTAATAATGCCACTCAGGGTGTGGATTTTTCACACCCCTTAGCAACATAGTTAGGGCCCTACCAAATTCACGGTCCATTTTGGTGAATTTCACGGACATAGGATTTTAAAAATCAATAATTTCATGATTTCAGCTATTTATATCTGAAATGTCATGGTGTTGTAATTGTAGGTGTTATGACCCCAAAAGGAGTTGGGGGGGAGGGGGTTCACAAGGTTATTGTAGGGGGAGTTGTGGTACTGCTACCCTTACTTCTGTGCTGCTGCTGGTGGTGTTGCCTTCAGAGCTAAGATCCAAGCTCTGAAGGCAGCACTGCTGCCAGCAGCAGCACAGAAGTAAGGGTGGTATGGCATGGTATTGCCACCTTTATTTCTTCACTGCTGCTGGTGGGGCGCTGCCTTCAAATCTGGGTGCCCGGCCAACAGCCGCCGCTCTCTGGCCGCCCAGCTCTGAAGGCAGCACAGAAGTAAGAGTGACAATACCGCGACGCCCCTAAAATAACCTTGCGACCCCCCCTGCAACTCCCTTTTGGGTCAGGACCCCCAATTTGAGAAACGCTGGTCTCCCCATGAAATCTGTATAGTATAGGGCAGGGGTAGGCAACCTATGGCACGCATGCCAAAGGCAGCACGCGAGCTGATTTTCAGTGGCACTCTCACTGCCCGGGTCCTGGCCACTGGTCCGGGGGGCTCTGCATTTTAATTTAATTTTAAATGAAGCTTTTTAAACATTTTTAAAACCTTATTTACTTAACATACAACAATAGTTTAGTTATATATTATAGACTTGTAGAAAGAGACCTTCTAAAACATTAACATGTATTACTGGCACGTAAAACCTTATATTATAGTGAATAAATGAAGACTCGGCACAACACTTCTGAAAGGTTGCCGACCCCTGGTAAAGGGCAAAAGCACACAAAAGACCAGATTTCACAGGGGGAAACCAGATTCCACAGTCAGTGACGCTTTTTTCATGGCCATGAATTTGGTAGGGCCCTAAACATATTCATGACGACCTAATTTTCTAGTGTAGACCAGACCTAAGTTTCTGTTTTCTAACTAGGGGCAAAAAAGTGCTGCTTGTTGTATAAGAAACAGTCTTACTAAATAACTGCAAGAAGGATTTACTACTTTTTTCCCCTGCTGTGAGTTAAACCCTATTATGAATAGAATAGATGCAATCCAATTGAATGCAATTTAAGCTTCCTTAGCCCCCCAAGATTCTTTTTCACACAGCCGCGAGCATATTTAGCACTCATTATATCCACAGTGCAGTGGAGCTTAACAAGAGCAGCCATTTCTCATTCCAGGTTATTGAATTTGTACTTAACCCCTCGATCTATTATGAGTAGACGTTTTTGTTTTAAAAGCTAGTGCAGCTGTTTAAGGAGAGGTTGTGATAATTATTTACCTTTTTTGTTGCAGTTTACCATTATAGTGCAATTTGACTTTATGCATTTTGTCTATTTTTGCACTCCATATTTATCCTAGTGTTCATATTAAAGTGTGTTAATAGTTAACTTTCAGTGCTCTTCTATACAGTGTTGCTATGGGTTCTGGGAACACAAGAGCAGTGTTTAATATTCTGTCACTGAAGTTATGTAACAGCTTGCTCACACTTGCATTGTGACTTTGCTGCTCTGCTGTTTTAGGATATTTATTTTTGTCCGTGAGAGTGTTGGGTTTTTTTAATACTTGTTTGACCTTGTAATATAAAATAAATTACAATTAATGGAAGTATCTAGATTAAGAATATTTTTATTAAATAATTTCCCTTTAAGAGTTTTTAAGCTTGGTACATTATTTATTGCCTTAGGTAGATGCACTTAAAATGTAGCAAAAATAGCAGTGCTGCATATAGTTGAATATGCAGTATTTTCTCTAATAAAATATATTATTTATTTAGCTTTGAAATACTTGTCTGAATGTAGGACCATAACAGGAAGTCAATGAACCTCAGCACAAAGCCTTATCCACCTTGGGCACCTCTTATGGGTAGGAGACCATGGCCTTTTCCAAACCTCTTTTTGTGATCGTGGGTACCTCTGGATCAGTTAACTCTGTCGTCTCTTTTTCCCTTACGGGTAACAATTCTTTCATTTCCTGTGGTCGGCAGACAGCATTTCTCTCCCTATGTCAATAGCCCCATCCAAGTTTATACTTGAAATTAAACAAAATACTTTGTATTTAAGAAATAGAGAAATGAAATAGTAAAACTAAGAAAAGCTTTTAAACGTAACCCTATTTAGTCAGAACCTTGAAAAATCATGCTAGTACAGACTGAGTTTAAAGATTGTAGTTGTTGCTCTTAGATACGTAGACATTTATTCCACCTAATCTATGGGTAGCAGTCCTGGCCAAACACCAGTTTAGCTCCAGACAGGGGTCCAAGTGATCCATTTGTATAGCAAGTTCATGCCCGTCCCCACAATTAAAATGATGTTCCTTGGCATGTCCCTTTAGTCATTGTTCTCTCTACAGAAGAACTTTTCTTGTTTTGGAAAGCATGTAACATTTTCATTAGAATGTTCAGACATTAGATCAGCTGTTCCTCTCAGACATCAGTTTGAATAACTCACTCCCTACAGCGGGTATTTTTCTTTTACTTTACTGTCTTTTCTATTTTACTTGGTATTTTACTCTATTTTTATCTTTGTTACTCTTTGATCTTCTAATTTCCTTCTGTGTTTCAAAGAGTTCTCTCGAGCCTTTGTTACCTTTTCCAAGGACATTCTCTCCCTCTGTGGGTCATCAACACCGTGCTTAGGGCTTTGTTCCTTAGCACTTCATGTTATTTTCTCACTCAGACACTTGCTCAGATTTTTTTTTCTCCCCTGAGTGAGAAGTTGCCATATTTCCTTTATATTCACACTTCAACTCCCTGCAATTGTTTATGCACAGATACGTTATAATAGAATGTAGATGAGTAAGAATAGACAAGACACGTGTATCTTATCAAAATGTTATCTGTACAAGTTAATTGTCACAAGCACCTTGAATATCATAATACATGATAAAATACAAATGACTTCTGGCCACCACAAATACTGAACCACTCATTCCAGCTCCCTTTTCTATGTATTGTTCTCTGGTACAACATGTAATGTCAAACAAAATGTAGATTAGATAATCATGGTAAGAGTCACTATCTCCTTTAATGTAACTTTTATAATACACATTTACGCCTTTGTTTGTAATTCCCATGTTACCTGCCTTTTCTGATAATTATGCATACTTTTTGCAATTGCAACTTGAAAATTAGGTTGAAGTACTAGTTTTTACAGTACTTGATGCTCTTGGTCCTTGAGATTTGTATGGCAAATCCATGTCTTATGTTCCTACTTTGCACCTTTGTTTTATATTTGACTTTAATGTTAGCAATACTCTTCCTTTATACTAGTGGCCCCCATCTGGCGGGTGCCAGACAATGAGCCATGGAGGACTGTGGTGGTGGACGAGCATCCACCGAAATGCCGCCGACAAGCAGCAACACCAATAGGCGCTGCCGCCGAAATGCCGCCGACAAGCAGCGTCATCCAGAGGCGTCGCCACCGAAAATCGGTGGCATTTCGGCAGCAACGCCTCTGGTTGACGCTGCTTGTCGGCGGCATTTCGGCGGATGCTCGTCCGCCGGCCAGTACGCGGGCGCACTTAGACGCCCGCGGGCACTGCGTTGGAGACCCCTGCTTTATACAGTATGCAAATAACAGCTGTTGCAAGATTTGTACGCTAACTGGTGAAACTCTTTTCTATAGTAGCCACAGGAATGACACTGCTTTTAAAGATTTGTTCAGAACTTTTGGCCAGATTCTTTGTCATGTTCCGGGCTCTTTTTACTGCCCATAAACTGTCCAGAGAACCCTATAACAACTGTGTGGGTGAAATGAGACAATCACTATGCTCTTGAATGAACTCACATAGAAAAATGATAAAGGACAAAAAAACACCAACAAAACAGTCACTCCATATCTGACCTCTCAGTCCTCATCCTCAAAGGAAACCTGCCCAACACCTTTAAAAGACAAACCTGGGAGCTTGAATTCATAACTTTTGCTAGATACTACAAATCATGGGCTGAATAGACACACTGGATTTATGGTTTATTACAGCAATCTGTAATCCACTAACCCCACCCCACCCCTTTTGTCCTATGACTGAAGAGGGGTTAGCTGACCACTTCATGATTAAAGGTCTCTTACAATATGTTAACTCCTTATGTTGAACAATCTGTTCCAATTTGTATTTAGCGGTGACACTGAGTACATATCCCAGACCTGAAGAAGAGCTCTGTGTAGCTCAAAAACTTGTCTCTCTCACCAACAGAAATTGGTCCAATAAAAGATATTACTTCATCCAACTTGTCCCGCTAATATCCTGAGACCAACACAGCTACAACAACACTAAACAGATCTCACCAGTTGAGGATTCCCTTACCATGGTGGATTCCTGAGCAGATGTACAGCTACGCCACTCCCATTGCAGCCCCAGGATAAGGAGGGGGTGTAAAACTCTGCTGTACTCTGGCAGTTCTTGGCTGGTGGACAGTCCCTTGTGGGACCATATCCAACCAGCATAAATTAGTCATCATAGAACCAGCCACCAGATCAGCAGCTGGCTTCTTTGCCCCAACTAGCTGCGGACAGAGGGTGCACTGTAGAACCTGTGTCCTTATTTTCATGTTCTTTGTATTCTCTTGTGACTCCCCTGAACAGAAGGAAAAGGTGCTTTACAAATTAAAAGAAGTGACCCAAAACTATTTATTAAGCCTCTAACTGGTGGGAGGCATAACTGATTTATAGCTGTAGGATTCTCTACATTTGATTGTTTGATTGTTCTTCTTTTGTCTGTTAAGGTAGACAAAAGGCCTGGTCTTGCAAAACTCCCATTGAACGTATAGCCATGTTGAACCTGTTTTATAGTAGATGCTTTCAACAAAATAAAAAATATAGTATGTTAAACCCTCGGCAAAAGAAAGAAGACTAGAAACTACATATGTTCAGACTAACCAGAGCAATCTTAAATTTTAGTATTTTTTGCTTTGATTTAACAGTTTTAATATTGTATTGATCCTGTTTTCAAGGGGGGGGGAATAGAATGAATCTAAAATTTGGAGGTCATCTTGGATGTCTTACAGCTTCTGTTGGTTTTCAGAAACCAGATAGGTGGCATAACTTAAGCTGAAATTTTGCTGAGAAAAACCAGGAATTAAACAAATCTATCTATAGAGATCGATCTAGTGTACCAGATTCTCAGGTGATGTAAATAATTCCTTTGACCAAAATGGAGCTGAAATGCCCAAACTGAGGAGCTTAATCAATATTTCGTGGGGCGGGAGGAGGGGGAGGTTAAATCCACATTGCCAGTGGGACAGCTGTTACCACTTCCCTTGCATTGTTCCAGCTGCAGACCAGAGTTTTAAAATTTTAAAATAAAAAGTTAAAGTACTAAACTCACTTTTGGTGCCATACACAATTTTTTAAGAATTTATTATTTGGCCATAAAATATTAGATTTCAAATACATTCTCAAATTTGGCTAAATTGTAATCCACTATAGTTTGTAATTACAGATACTTTTGAATCCCTCTGGATTAAATGCAACCCTAAGAAGAAACACAATATGTGTAAAACTCCTTTCTTGTTCCAAAACAAATGTTTCAACACGTTTTTCTTCTCTGATCTTTTTGCTGTATATAAGGAATGCAATATAATGAATAGGAAAATAATGCAGATTTTAATCAACCCCATACAGTTAAAATTGTTCACGAGTATGTTGAGTACTTCTGTTAATAAGTCAATTTTTTCTTTATAGAAAATTGAAATTCCAAATCAGGAGGAGGGTTATTTCCAAACACTGTCTCTTCAGGCTTGCATTGACTTGGGACTAATGTAATTAACTCCTAAGTGCTTGAGCCTTGGCATCGCTCCATACAGAGAAATGGAATACAGCCAAATTAGGGCTTTTAAACTACTGGTGTAGATTTGGGACACTTAATCATGCTAATACTTTTGGGTTTTGTTTGCTTATATCAATCAATGGAGAGACACCATCCATTTTTTGAAAATCTGAATATCAGTTACAACTTCCCACCTTGGATTTAGATCTGAGGATCCCTGTCCTTACTCTTTTTAACTAATACCATTTGCCTTCTAATTACCGCTTGCCATATCGTGTCCATTACCCTTCCTGACCAAAAGGACTGGAAAAAGTGCTTTTGAGAATCCATCAGTACCATCCCTTACTCAAGTGGAATGGTCACTACTGAATGTTGCACAGCTGCCCTCCATCTTTCTCCTGTCACTTCACCAAAAAATCTGAGAAACCTTCACTATTCCCAAACCCTTCTAGCCCTAAGCAGAAGAATCTGTGTGCAGCTTATCTGTTTGGGGGCTTTTTTCTTTCTGTAAAATAATTCTAGACACTAGCCTATGCTGTTCTTCTGCTATGACTGAATCGACAAGTGTATTAATCAACGATCCAAGCAGAGAATTCTTCTTTGAGTCTTTTATTCATTTTACTGTAGTGCGAGTAATTCAGTCACTTTGTGATTTCACATTAGCACCATACTGAGATGTAAACATTATTAATCATTTCTTGTTTGAGATTGTACATCAGATAATTGATGGCAACACGCTCAGATACCATTGTGTAAGAACCTGAATAGAGCAGAACGTCAGGAAGCCCTAGTTTGCCATGTCTATATCCACCCCTACAAGTCCTTCTGTAATCACGCTTCTTCCATGACATTTGCAAACCCTCATCCTCCTTTCATAAAGTGTTACATTAGAGAAAATAAAATACAATTACAGTATGTATAGAAAACACCACCACTTTGTCACCCATATGTTGTCTGTTTGGATTTTAAATTTTTCAAGGAAAGGACCTTGTCTTTACACTTACCTGAAAGGTGCTTGGCATGGTTTTTGGTAGTATATCAACAATGAGAGAGGCTGGGATTTTCAAATGAGTCCAAGGGAATTAGGCACCAAAGTCCCATTGCATTTGGGTGTCTAGCTCTTATAGCCTCTGTTGAAATCCCCAGCCCTGGCGTACCATAGTTCTCAAGTGAAAACAGTTATCTATCTATTTTGATTTAAATAATTAAAACATGCCTATACAAAGCTCATGGTGCTTTTGTGCATAATTAATATTAAAACTTAACCCCAGCATTATTAAAACAGTCAAACAGGAACTCTGCCTGCCAGCCCCCTACCCCCCAAAAAAATCCTTTCTACCTCTTTGTTGCTGCAGGAAATATAACCTCAATTTTCTCTTAAAAAAAAAAAAAAAATCTATCAAATAGATGGTGTTTGCAGCCAGCCTGGAAGATTATCAAATTCAAGCCACTTCAGACTAAGGAGGAGGAGCCCGTTCCTGAGTCCCAGAGTCCTCGCAGAGAACACTCTGGCGGCAGACCCCTCTCTTTTAAAACAAGAGAGATCCGGCTCGAGCACCACAGCTGGCTGCAGCTGGGCCAGCGTGTCACAAAGAGAGAGGCTGTCCCTCAGATAGGCAGGTCCAGGCAGGCTCAATTAACCATTGAGGAATTGTTTCCCATTCAAAACTGTTAATAGTTGAGAAATCTAGGACTCTCAGGCTTATAAATGGAAGGGGGACACATGTATTTTTATCTTTTTGACTTTTTGCTTTTATTCCTCATACACATCAGAAATGAAAAAAATCTTGCAAGTCAACTGCTGGAAAATGTGAGGCTAGTTCTACAGAATATTCCTCCATTGTTTTTCCCCAGTCCATTAATCCCCTGGGAAACTGTTGTAACATTTATAGATTTTAGGGAGTTGCGCAGCAGTGAATCAGGCCCCGAAGATCTAAATTGCAACTAGCTTCAATAGAATGGGCTGCTTATATGAATCAAGATTATTCATGTCAGTAATAAGTCTTGCAGATTCCAATCCCAGTGTTGGGAGTTACCTATCGGTAAATTGAAAAGGTCAGGGAAATGTTATCTGCCTTTCCTTCATATACATAGGATCATGATGTTCTGTACTCACCTAAGCTAAATAGGAGTCGATTCATGAGGATGCTTTCAGGCATGTGCAATTAACAAAATAATCAAACACAAGCTAAGACTTATTAAAAGGTAGATGAATTTTGCCTCATTCATAAGCAGCTTCACTCAAAGAAGGAAGATCTATGGAACATCAACATTTAAAAAAAGACCAGATTACCCGAGAAAAATATCTGGCATACAAATAATAATTAATACTTCAGATCAAATGACTCCAAAATTGTTTTCTACATTATGGCCCTAAAGCAGAAAATCATTTAATCACATGCCTAGCTTTAAGCATGTGGTGATTTGTTGCTAGATAAATATTAGTGTTACAGTATACTGTGATCGTTTTAAACTTTAAAATGTATATTGCAACCACATTACTCTTTTTTTATGTTTATTTGCTTGCTTGCTTGCTTGCTTTTTTGTTTGCTTATGTTCCAGGTTTCTGGCTTTCTGATTTGTAGAAATTAATTGGGGCAAAGCAAGAAGCCAAGAGGAATACCACAGATTATTTATAGTGGATGTCTGTTTATAGACTCATAGACTCATAGACTTTAAGGTCAGAAGGGACCATTATGATCATCTAGTCTGACCTCCCGCATGATGCAGGCCACAAAAGCTGACCCACCCAATTTCCCTTATCTCAGCTGTTGAAGTCTCCAGATCGTGATTTAAAGACTTCAAGTCGCAGAGAATCCTCCAGCAAGCGACCCCTGCCCCATGCTGCGGAGGAAGGCGAAAAACCTCCAGGGCCTCTGTCAATCTACCCTGGAGGAAAATTCCTTCCCGACCCCAAATATGGCGATCAGCTGAACCCCGAGCATGCGGGCAAGATTCTCCAGCCAGACCCACATTGACCATTGATACTAATTACCTGCGATGGCACGTTATTGACCTATTGACTAAAATCACGTTATCCCATCAAACCATCCCCTCCATAAACTTATCAAGCTTAATCTTAAAGCCAGAGAGGTTTAAAACTGCTACATTTCAGACTTCGGAAAGAAGACCCTCCTATATTGAAAAAGTATATTCTAGAGAAACCCAAACACTTAGAGTTTAGGATTCTCTGAGGTGTAGAAATAAACATTATTTTGAATAGGAAGAACATTTTTAATAAAACTAATAGAGGAAAATGTTTGCTCTCTCTTTTTTTGGGAAGGGAAAAAGGAAGAGAGATTAAGATAATCAAAACTGAACTTGACTTACGTTTGTTTTGAATATTTATATGGCTAAAATTAACTTTCATATGCTAATGCTTGGCTGTGTCATAAAGGGTGTGCTGCGAAGCCATGCTATTTGCACAGTAGTTGTAATTTTTCCTCTTGGAATGTATCCAGGATGATTCATTTTTAGTACAATTTACATTCAGGAATTTTACAGAGATATCACCATGTTGCATGAAAGTAAGCTGAGCATAGTAACACAAAGTAACCAGAGTAACACACACAGAGTCATGGATATATATGCTTTTCTGATTACGGATGTTTTGGAGCAAAATGTTTATTTTTATCAAAATAACTCTATGAATGTAGATATTTCTTTCTGAGTTAATGTCAGGTGCACTTAAATTGTGTTTCTCGTATTATCCTAAATTTACAGCAGCATTATAATAATATTATTGTTGATAATATTGTTAGAAATAATATTATAGCTAATTTATTCACGTTGTCAGCTGTAAGGTTGGGGAAGAATTTCCCCATGGCATTGGCAGGGACCTTATTGATTGTTTTGTTCTCTTCTCCTCCTTTTGTAGCATTGAGCAGGGATGATCTTTTAGGATTGGGTGGGTCTATCCCACACTATTAACTTTGTGCAGTTGCAGGGGATTAGAGAACCTTGGCTCTTCTTTTATATATTTATTAATCATATTTTTAACTGCAATGGTGACATATATAAAAATACTTATATCGACAAAACCTGTGGGAAATACATTTTAAACTATTTCACTTCCCCTTTTCTTAATTTAGATTCTTTGTAGTGCTGGACAAGTCACAAAAGGTTCAAATAAACACTCAGAAGCTCAGATGTTTAATTATACTTTTATCTCTTCCACTTCTGTCTGCAGAATTGGACAGGAAATCTCACCAGAAACAGACTCTTGTTATTCTGCCACTTCTTCCAGACAAGAGTGGAAACTGGAAGTGTAGAGCCTTGCAAAAATAAAACACAACAGGGGATTACATGAGCATTTTCAACCCTGTGAAAGGTTTGGCTCAGCTCTGGGTGAAGGTTCCAACTGACTCTAGTTTGGGTGGTTTGGTTTTGAATTGACAGGTTTTATTTTAAATAGTTTGTCCATTTCTCATTTTATGTGGAGTATCTTTGCATTCAGGTAAAGTAAATTGTATGTAAGGCGCAGAGCCATCTGGTGTTAAAACCAGTTCACAATGGGAACAAAGACACTTTACCTTTTATTTAAAAAAAAAAAAAAAAAAAAAAAAAATAAAAAAATAATAAAAATTTTACAAAATAAATTAAAAAAAAAATTATATTAAAAATAAAATAACCAAAATT
>NW_020664372.1:34019677-34138874 GCF_002925995.2 Terrapene triunguis
AAAAAAAAAAAAAAAAAAAAAAAAAAAAAAAAAAAAAAAAAAAAAAGTTGGAAGTACTGGATATATTTCCTAAATTGTACTTGAAAACTAGATTACTCAGAGTAAACATCCCCAATTTCTGAGGACTACATAAAAATTATTTTTTAAAAATTATTACAATAATTGGTTTGCCAGGAAATATTAACTACATAAGGTGATTAATTACGTATCGACACTTTTGCTTGTGCTTTTTAGGTGGCAGAGGAGAAGACGGTTGCCCTGTTATCACATTCCCAGACTACCCAGCTTTCAGCGAGATCCCAGAGAGAGAGTTTCAGAATGTCCTGACATATCTAACTAGCATTCCAAGGTAGGTGCTTGTTGTGCCAGAGAAAACAGCAACGGTTATCAAATATGTTTACATTCAAACACCTATGTCACACAGGTTGCAAAGTTCAGACTCTGTGACCAAGTAAATGGAGAAAAGGAACAATACCATTTTTCTTATGATGGATTATAGTCATTAAGAGTTTTTATTGGTAAGATAGCTCGAAACGAGAATTAAGAGATAGTATTTATACTTCACCGGCACAATCGGAGAAAATAATTCTCTGCTACAAGCAAATGCAGTTTTTGAGCTATGCCTCTCTATTCTGTGAAAAGAATTGGCAGGGTCCTGTTGTTTCACTGCATTCACTATTTAATTAAAAATGTACACATGCTTGGGGCGACATCTCATTCTTGTTAACAAAACCAAACTTGGAAAAGCCGGCGTTATTCGGTGTCTCCCCCTTCTGGACTTTTGAGGCTTCCCTGTTTCACCAGTCACTATTTTACACCCTGTTACCTTGTTGAGACCCCACAATGGAACAGCAGCCTTCCAGCCAAGGAAACACTGGGCAGGACACCACACACAACGTGAGAATACTACTTAGTTATTCACAACTTCTTCTACTGATCAATATGTATATTCTCTTTTTCCCCCAGCAGCTGAGCACACTTCCTCTGCAGCACTTTCATCTCCTTCTGGTTGTGGTGCACAAAAACTGGCCTAGCAATTTACCATGGTTCTCTTACATAGCAGTGTGGTGTATTTTATTAATCCAATGGGCCAGCACACAGAAACCATGTTTTATTGTAAGCTTATTGTGGAATCAGAATGATTCCAATTTTTCTGACCTCCAGAATGAGAGAAACACATTTTATTTTATTTCTTCTTTTAAATTTTAAAATCTTCTTTGTTGATAAATATATCCCCCTATTCTCAACCATTGGTTTTGCAAAGGTCAGATGTAGGATTTGACTTTTTACTTGATCAGCCTAAGGTATCTTAATAATGGCTGGGTTCTTTGTGTGCAGAGACTACTGCCTATCACGTTGACCAACATTGTCTTATTGTTGACTTGTACTCCCCCATCTGTCTATGTCCATCTGTCGTCTTTTGTCTTACACTTAGATTGTAAACCTCTTCAGGCAGAGGCCACCTTTTTGTTCTGTGTTTGCAAAGCACATAACACAATGGGGTCATGGTCTATGACAAATGTCCCTAGGCACTACAATAATACAAATTATAAATAACAATAAATAATAGGGTAGAATGCACTACACATATTTGGTCAACATACTGCAATACCCCAAGGTGTGTTGTTTTGTTGCATTATTACAACAATGTAGGAGAAATGTAATTATACTATACATAGCTCTCTGAGTTAGAAACAGCTCACTTATAAAAACATGATTATCTAGCACTGACCCTTAAGCAGTGTTCTTTCCCCTTTGCATCACAATAATAGCAATATGTGATCAGGGGAGACCAAAGTAAATTTGTGTAGGTGCAGCTACTAGACTATATTTGAAATAACTGTTGGTGGTAGGTGGCCTCCATATAAACTGTTTTATTTACCCTGTACTCTTTTTAAAGAAACATTTGTTTTTTCTTTTGCATATTATTGTTGTTTAACTTTAGTCTCATCTTTTTTTTCATACCTTGCTTGCTACTCTGTAAAGAGACACCATAACAGTGGTGGTCTGTTATACACACCACAGTGTTACTGGCAGTGGTCTGAGCTGTACTTGATGACTCTGCTGTATACCAAACTATGGGTAGGCTATAAGTAGGTTGCCAGAGTTGAGAAATCAGTCTGACCAAGTCTCTCTGCAGGGGGCTGGTGATATGAGGAGAATAGAAAATTCCTAAACAGGATGTAGATTTTAGGAACAAAGCAGGGAGTTAAGAAGGACTCACAGGGAAACCAGGAAGAAGGCTTTTTGGAGGAATGGGAAGCTTTGGGGATCAGACAGGCATGAGAGGGGAATAGTTGGGCATGCTTTCATAGTGGGAAGGGACTTGATTGAGCTGTGGGATCAACCAAGGTCAAAGTAAGCTGACCTGGAGAGAGTGAGAGAGAGGAGCACTTCCTAGGTCAAAAGACAAACCATGTGCTGCAGGAGAATAATCCTGGATGTCCCTGACCCCATCCCAAAGAGTGCTGCATAGTGGTGAGGAAATGGAGGCAGGGAAATGCATGTAGGGTTTACTATTCTGTGCATATCTTGTGTTAGTAAGTAAAGAACAATGGTGTGTTAGGATCCTATGCAAAGTGTGTGCATGCGTGCGCATGCACATGCAAGACCGACCACATACCCCCATGGAGGTAAACTCTAAAGCCCACGAAAGCTTATGCTCAAATAAATTTGTTCGTCTCTAAGGTGCCACAAGTATTCCTGTTCTTTTTGCGGATACAGACTAACACGGCTGCTACTCTGAAACCTGTCTAAAGCCAGTGTGCCCACACAACTGGAGTTCTGAAAGAGTGTGTAATTAAGCTACTGGAAGTCTAATGGCGGGGAGGGCAGCACTACTCCCAGGGGCCAGACTGTTGGACCATGGGTCCCAGCTCTTAGGGAAGCGGGTGCTAGACAGAGGGTCTGCACCCTGAGCATGTGCCTAGAGACTCCAAGCTTGGGGCAGTGCCTGAACTCTGAGACTCTGGAGGCTTAAAGCCCACTGGATTTGGAGAGTGCCCAGCTAGAAGGAGCTTTACCAGGGCGCTGTCCATGACAGTCCTCTCCATCACAATCCACAAGTCCTGCCTCCCCAAATAGTGGATACAAACCTGGGCCTCCAAGGGAAGGGAATGGTGCAGATGAGTGAACCTGCATGATGCCGTGTGTATAGGTTTATATATATAGATATTGCAAGCTAACAAAGGAAATGGATTGGGGGGAGGTCCTCAATCCCTTAGCAGTTTGAAATATTCTCTTAATTTTTAAAAACTAAACAAACTACATTGAGCATTTTATTTAATGCAGTGCAACTCCCTCAAGTGGATATGGTTGGAATTACAAAGTGTATTAATATTTTATAGATACAACGATGTAATACAGTGAACAAAATCCTCTTGAGAGCATCATCTAACGTGTGTTGTAATCTTTGTAAATGTTAAATACAAAGCTCTTTTGTGACCAGTTTTATCAACCATATACATTTAATTCTTCCTGCTCTAGCAGTGCAACTCACGGATTAAGGATGAGTGCTGTAGAGCAGTGGTTTTCAACCAGCAGTACGTTACCTCTGGGGGGTACACAGAGGTCTTCCAGGAGGTACATCAATTCATCCTGATATTTGCCTAGTTTTACAGCAGGTTACATAAAAAGCATTGGCGAAGTCAGTACAAACTAAAATTTCATACACACAAAATGAGAATGTTAGCAATTTGTCAGTAATAGTGTGGCTGTGACACTGTTGTATTTTTATGTCTGATTTTGTAAGCAAGTAGTTAAGTGAGGTGAAACTTGGGAGTACGCAAGACAAATCAGACTCCTGAAATGGGTACAGCAGTCTGGAAAGGTTGAGAACCACTGCTGCAGAGTGTAGACTATGAATGATTGGTAGCTAATCCCTTTACTGTTCCTGTTTTGATGAGATGCAGGGTGTGTATCTGTGTTTTTAAGTCTGTCTGTTTAAAGAAGACCTTTAAAACCATTGTCTCCATAGCAGCTACTGATATTTTTGACCGATGATACTGAATAAAGCAGGGTTTTATCTTATGTAAAGGGTGGAGTTTCATGTTTTTGTGTTGCTTTGCTTGTAAAGAAAATTAAAGTTTAATCAAGCCACGTCAAGTTGCTTTTTAAAAGTTTTTTACAGTGGTGTAATCCCCCAGCAACAATAATTCAAGCAACAATGCGGGAATAGCAACCTAAGCTACAATGCATGGCAGTATGTAACTTACTAGGGAGATGCAGCCTAACAAAAATATTTAAAAACTAAGGTCCTGACACTGCAAACACTTATACAGATTAATAACTTTAGTCACAGGAGTTGGTTCCATTTGAAATCAATGGCACTGTCGTTTTAGTAAAGTTATGCACATGCTTAAGTGTTTGCAGGAGTTAGGCTTAATGTTAATAATGTTCCCTTACTGAGATGTTGTTAAAGTACCTTGAACAAACTGGGAATCAGTACAGAGCAATGACCCTACGGGCTTGTCTTCACATACAGCACGACAGCAGCGCAGATGCACTGATACAGTTGCGTCACTGTAGCGCTTTAGTGAAGACACTCCTCTACCGATGGAAGAGCTTCTGCCATCAGCATAGTGAATCCACCTCCCTGAGAGGCGATAGCTATGTTGACAGGAGAACCCCTCCCATCAGTATAGCGCTGTCAACAAAGTGGGTTAGGTCAGTATAACTACATAGTTCAGGAGTGTGGATTTTTCACACCCCTGAATGACATGGTTATACAGACATAAGACTGTAATGTAAACCTGACCTTAATCTTATACCAGTTAGAAATATTCCTGGGGCTTAAAAATAATTCCTTCCAGGGCTACTCTCCTGGTCTGGTGGAGACAGCAGAGAAGACTGTTTGTTTCTTCCTGTTCCATCTCTTTACTGTGTGGGTGCTGTGGTCATAGCTGCTGCTAAGCTATCGAGAGGAAGATGAAGTAGTGCAGGACAGTGATAGTTCATAATTAATAAGTGGGTGAATGCCAGAGGACCCCAATTTGCATTGTCCAATGTCAAGCATCAATATCTTGAAGTGGTACAGGCACCCTTGGGTACTCTTAGGATATGTCTACACTGCAATTAAAAAACCCACAGCTAGGGTGACCAGATGTCCCGATTTTATAGGGACAGTCCCAATTTTGGGGGCTTTTTCTTATATAGGCTCCTATTACCCTCCACCCCCTGTCCCAATTTTTTACACTTGCTATCTGGTCACTCTACCCACAGCTGGCCTGTGCCAGCTGACTTGGGCTCACAGGGCTGGACTAAGGAGCTGTTCCATTGCAGTGTAGACGTTCGGGTTTGAGCTGCTTGGGACTTGACCCTGACTCTGGTACCGACCCCAGTACCAATGTCCACCAGAGCCATCTCCAGGATGTAGTTGAGGAAGAGACAGGATCCCCTCCTCTGGAAGCCTCCTCCTCCTCCTCCCTAGACGAGGCCATCATGGGTCCCAGTAGCTTGCTTCCACAGGATGATTTCAGGGCCTATCAGGACCTTCTGAAGTAGGTTGCTGCGAACCTGAGCCTGGAAATTCAGGAGCTCAGAGAGACATTGCACAGCCTTGTTGATATCCTGGCTGCAGCAGCTCCATCCAAGATGGCTCTGCCCATCAATAAGGCGGTGATGGGACCAGTCAAGGCCCTGTGGCAAACTCCTTCTCTACCCCCCATCTCAAATAGGGCAGAGAAGTAGTAGTATGTGCTGGCAAGCGGGTTCAAAGACCTGTACTCTCACCCCCTCTGGTGGTATCTGCAGCTAATGAAAGGGACAGGCAGAGCCAGTCGAGCACTACCCCAAAACAAAAAGATGCGAAGAAATTAGATCTTTTCAGAAGAAAGGTTTATTTGATGGGTAGGCTTCAACTACATATCTCCAATGAGCAAGCTTTGCTGGGAACATTGGATTTTAATTTATGGGACTTCTTGACTAAATTCAGAGACTCACTGCCCCAAGAGTCAAGGGGATGGATAACTTGATGATTACGTGTTCTGTTCATTCCCTCTGGGGCACCTGGCATTGGCCACTGTTGAAAGACAGGATACGGGGCTAGATGGACCTTTGGGCTGACCCAGTATGGCCGTTCTTAGGAATTTGTGACCCTCTTGGAAGAGGGTAAGAACATAGCCAGGACCGCTCTCCAAGTGGTTCTGGATACTGCCAACTTGGCAGCCAGGACTGTGTCCTCTGCGGTTACCATGAGGTGCAGTTCTTGGATCCAGTCTCCTCCAGATGTGGGCTAGTGTTAGTTTAGTCCCTGAGCAGACACCACTTGGACGCAGTGCTCACATTTCCTTCTCTGGTCCTCGCCTCCCTGGGCTGGTAGAAAGGCCCAAGATTGGTGATGAGGGCGTGCCCTTTGTTACCTCTCAACCATTGGCAACCTTAATCTCAGACACGTCGGACCTAGGGTAGAATGCCCACCTCAACAATCTCAGTACTCGAGGCCTCTGGTCCCAAGAGCTTTCCCTCCACATAAAGGTCAGGGAGCTCAGGGTGGTATGCTTAGCATGCCAAGTGTTCCTCCCCCAGATCTCAGGCGAGGTGGTGCAAGTCCTGACAGACAAAACTGTGGCCATGTTTTACATCAATAAGTAGGGAGGGGCTCAATCTTCGGCCTTGTGTCAGGAGGCCATCCGTCTGTGGGACTTCTGCGCGAAGCACTCTGTTCATCTCGAGGCGTCACATCTCCTGGGAGCCTGGAATGTGTTGGCAGATCACCTCAGCAGATCCTTCTCCTCTTACCATGAGTAGTCCCTTCATCCAGAGATCACCAAATTCATCCTCCAAAGATGGGGGCCTCCACAGGTGGACCTGTTCGCCACCAGGCAGAACAGAAAATGCCATTAGTTTTGTTCTCTGCCCAGACACAGCCTCGGCGCCCTTTCTGACATCATCTTGCTCTCATGGACAGACCACCTACTTTATGCCTTCCCCCAATCCCCTTGGTTCACAAGATCCTCCTAAAAATCAAATGGGACAAGGCAAGAGTTATTCTGACAGCACCAGTGTGGCCGCGCCAGCATTGGTTCGGCGCACTCCTGGATTTCTCGGTGTCAGATCCCGCTCTGGCTCCCGCTCTGCCTCCCTCTTCATTCAGACCTGATTTCACAAGACCACGGCCGATTACTTCACCCAGACCTTGCCTCCCTGAACTGAACTACAGGGATGCAGCATGGCTGAACGCTGAAGAACAGGCCTGCTCGGAACAGGTTCAGCAGATCTTGCTAGGCAGTAGACAGCCTTCCACCAGGGCTATCTGCTTGGCCAAGTGGAAGTCTCTCTCTTGTTGGGCTTCTGAATGTGCTCTCTTTCCATCTTAATCTTCCTTTCAGTCTATCTTTGACTATTTGCTCCACCTAAAACAGCAGTGCCTGGTCCTCTCATCCATTAAAGTGCATTGGGCAACCATCTCAGCCTTCAACCTTCCAGTTAACAGTAGGTCAGTGTTCTCCCATGAGATGATGGTTTAGTTTCTCGAGGGGTTGGAAAGACTGTACCCTCAGATCCACAAGCCGACCCCTCCATGGGACTTCAGCTTGGTTCTGTCGAAGCTTACAGGCCCCCCTTAGAGCTGTTAGCATCATGCTCCATGACACTTCTCTCCTGGAAGGTCGCCTTCCTGGTGGCGATCATCTCGTTCAGAAGGGTCTCTGAGATCAAGGCCCCTACTTCAGAGACATCCTACGTAGTGTTCTTCCAGGATTCGGTCCAACTGTGCCTCCATCCGGCCTCCCAGCCAAAGGTGGTGTCACAATTCCATAACAACCAGGTCATTTTATTACCAGTCTTCTTCCCTAAACCTCACAAAAACTCCGAAGAACAATGGCTTCACTCGTTAGACGGACTTTTGCCTTTTATATTGAGAGGATTAAACGCTTCCGCAAATCCACACAGTTCTTTATAGCAATAGCAGAAAGGATGAGAGGTCTACCTGTGTCAACCAGAAAGATCTTGTCCTAGATAACTGCCTGTATTTGAGCTTGCTGCGAGCAGGCGACAGTCCCGCTTCCTCCCATCTTAACCTCTCCATTCCACAAGAGCCCAGGCTTCATCATCAGCGTTCCTTGCGCAGGTCCCATTCCAGGACCTCTGCAGAACTGCGACCTGGTCATCAGTGCATACCTTTGCATCCCACTATGCCATCACCCAAATGCCACCAGTTTTTGGGAGGGCAGTGTTGCAGTCAGCATGTCCATGAACTCTAACCCCACCTACTGGGGTACTGCTTGTGAGTCACCTAATGTTGAATAGTCATGAGCAAGCACTCGAAGAAAAAATGGTTAAAATCTAGCTATGAATCTATTTGTGGACCTCATCCCCATAGTTTTTGAGCACCTAATAGGTAAATTAAGATGTATTTATTTACACATGCATGGAAATGATAGCTATTAAAAAAAAAAATTCCAACTACCAAACTTAGTTTCAAAAGCTAGTTAAGGTTGTTAAGTAACAACTTGCTCTTCATTTCTGCCTCACTTGCACAAACTTGTTTGTTAACTTAGTATGTTCTGCTCTTTCCTTTCTTGTAGACCTCCCTTTTGGTCTCCAATTTGGGAGAATGTCATTGTCCCTGGGTCCCAACTGCTTTAACTCTAGAACTCCTCTCTCTATTCCAAGAAGCTCTCTTGAGTTCCAGGAACCTCCATTGTTTGACATTTTTAAACCAGAAATTAGGGAACAACCCTGCACTAGATCTTTTGCATCTCATGGGTTCTGAGGTTCTGTTACTGCAGTTCTCCCAAACTTCAGGGAATCCCTGCTTTATTATTGATTATCATTTTATTTAGCACCACAGATGTACATTGCTGTAAGTGAGTCAAAGGTGCCAAAAAGCACACAGCTTAACAGCTCAAGTTGATGCAATATGCAACAATTTTGCAGCTTCAGTGTCCGCTTCCTTCTGCTATGTTTTGGCTGCACTCACTCCTCTCCATCGGTTTACAACCCAAGGTAAAGATGCAGAACCTACATTGTTCTGTTACACTCACAATCCCTTTCCCAGAGTCATTGGCTAGAATGTTCCAGGGCTTCCAGTTAAATCTATTGTGCTTTGTATGCTATTCCTTTCACATGGCACAGCTGCTGAGCTGTTGGAAATACCATATGTTCCTATGAAAGAGAAAATAATCAAATTTGAAATTTGTTTCAAATGATTGCATTCAGTCATAAAGCTGAATACAATTGAAAAGGTTTTGTACCATCCATGTGCCAGTGGTTCAGATGTGATGACATTTTGGCAAACATTACTTAGAGCAATGGCTCTCAACCTTTCCAGACTCCTGTACCCCTTTCAGGAGTCTGATTTGTCTTGCGTACCCCCAAGTTTCACCTCACTTAAAAACTACTTTCTTACAAAATCAGACATAAAAAATACAGAAGTGTCACAGCCACACTATTACTGAAAAAATTGATTGGTTTCTCATTTTTACCATATAATTATAAAATAAATCAATTGGAATATTAACATTGTACTTACATTTCAGTGTATAGTATACAGAGCAGTATAAACAAGTCATATGTATGAAATTTTAGTTTGAACTGACTTCACTAGTACTTTGTATGTAGTCTGTTATAAAACTAGGCGAATATCTAGATGAGTTGATGTACCCCCAGAAGACCTCCTTGTACCCCCAAGGGTACATGTATCCCTGGTTGAGAACCACTGACTTAGAGAATGTCTCAGTTTAACTAGGTTTGGAATTGTTTTGAGCTTGGTTTGAGTGGGTGAAATTCACTTCTGTGCAGTCAAAACCTATGTATCAATTAAATCCCACTTTTATATCCTCAGGGTTTAAGAGGGATTTAAGCAGTGCATGGCTCTTGTAAAGGCCCACTGCCCACAGGTAAAAATTTTTCACCCATTGAAAACAAAGGGAAAAGTGAGCATTGTAAAATGATGAAAGTTAATTATTAAAAATATCAGACATGGTACAGGAACTCTGTCAACCACCATTGTTGCTCTTGTTTGAATCACTCAAGAATTTAACAAATGTTTTCCCCTTCTTATTCTTGTCCTTTTCCATTTGACACAGGTTGGTTGGCTATTTTTTCTCCTCTGTTTCTAATGAAAATTTAACGTAACTTTGTCTTTTGGAGTCACTGGCAGCACTGATTACTGGATAGATGTAAATATTTCTAGTTTTTGTTTTGTTTTGTTTGTTTCATTTGTTTGATGTGGGTGCCACACAAGTCACATTCCAAGATTTGTGGATTTTTTTTAATTAAAAAACTAGGAATTTAAAATCCGAATGCAAAATAGGGATTTAGAATCTGGTTGATATTACTTGCTTATGACTTTTTTTTTTAAATTGTCACATTTTCAATCTAAATTATTAGTTAGTGTCTCCATAAACAAATTTTTTGTTCGTGTAAGATTCAAATAAGACGGTAATTGGTTTTAATTCTCTTTGGTTTCTAGACTTTTTAAGCAAAGATAGGTATAGAAATTCTCCCTAAAACTCCTGGCTGTATATTTCAGTAGGAACAGTACTTGATCCCTGAACAGTTGCTGTTACGATTGTTTATTTTGCCACACCTAGGAGTAATCTCAAAGAATTCCCTAACATCCTGTATGTTCAGCTTGAAGATCCTGTGCTTCAGCTTTATTGTTTTGATACTCTTTGCTGTGTAAAGACAGCTGGATGTCAAAGCCAACTCCTTGCCTTTAGTAAACATTCTGTATTGTAAATCAGACTTTGTAAGGAGTGTGGTGCACCAATGAAGCAGCCCCATGCTGAGCCTAACCCCATAAATGCAGGCACTTCTTAAAATCCAGAAACATAAGAGAAACAAGCATAGTGAGTTCCTCACAGCTCTGGAACTATAATAAATGCTACAACCTGAACAGCTCCAGCAGAAGATGAAGAGAAGCAGAATAGGACTACTCATTACTAATGTAAAGGGACTGTTGGCCCCTTACTAAAACTCAGTGGGAGCTTTTTGGTTGGCTAGCTCCCAGTACCAAAAAGAAAGGGGAAGGGTTGATGGGAAATCAGGACCCTAAGACTGACAGTCCCCAGGAGTAATGAGGAGACGCCAGTGCTCCAGGTCAGCGGGCAGGCTAATGAGGGAGTCAGGAGGCTGGGGGGGGGGGGGGGGTCCTGTCCTACGTGTGAGCTGGAATTGCCTGGAATGGACATTCCAGAGATGGCTGGTTGTGATGTCCCTGTGCCACAGAGCGGGGTTACATATTTTCCTTTAACCTTTCCCATTTTTTCCTTATTTTTTTTAATTGGTTGCTGTTTATTAAAGTGTATTTGCCTGAAATATATGCAATGATCAGTGGGTCACAGCAGTGTCCAGTGCAGAGAGAGCACCCTGGAGTGGGGGCACCCTAGTCCCTGTCCTAAGTGACCACAACAAGGTTGGGGTTTGAACCACCCAGGAATCCTGGGCCCAGCCTTGTCGGGGTTACGAGGACTCTGCCACACAGGAGAGTGGAAGGGGAGCTCTTGAGGTCAGGCAGGCCTCTGGGTAAAGGAAGTGGGAGCGAGGACTCAGATCATTTCGCTAGCCCATTTCACCTGAGTCATTTATAAGCCAGAAAAGTTTCCCACAATAGCAGGACCATTCCCCCACTTACACTAAGAAGTTTCACTGCTCCCTCTGACAGGGTTAACAAGGTTTTTTTTGTTTGTTTGTTTTTTCCTCCCCCCCCCCCTCCACATTTCTTTTCATGGTATGCCAATCTTAATCCTAAACACGTTACTCCCAGAAAATCACAACTTTCCAGCTGAATTAGAGCCCTTTAATGTACAGGGTGTTCTCCATTTGGGGGCAGGAAAAATATTGCTAAAGAACGTTATAGTATCATTGTTTTTATGGATATACTTTTGAAAACTATCAGACTCATTTTTACAGTAACATTTAAGGGGTGACACAGATTTGGAGCTGCTCTCTAATTCATTAATTCTGTTTGCTGGCCTACTTATTGGGATGTTTTCTTGTTCTCTTTTATCTCCACAATACAGTTAATAATTTGGTACAGGAGAGTAATACCAGTTGGTGTAGGGTAAGAAAATTAACAAGGGTCAAATAGCATGAAGTTTGGGGGGAGGGGCCACAAAACCCACAACAATCACCACAACCACCTTGTTCAAAGTGTTACTTGTGAAAGTGCTGCAAAGCACTACAACCCATATGGCATAGAAGAGGTTTGTTTTTTTCCCCTCAAATACTGTTGCAAGACAAGGCAAGGTCTGGAAAGCCCCAGATGTGTACTGCTGTTTGTACCTGGGGAACACTTACATGTGCAGGTGTAACGTCTTACAGGCAGTCGCCAGCACTTGAGTTCACTGTGGGGGGAACAGTCTCTAAATTGCACAGTTCAGTTGCGATGCTGGGACACTGGTAAAATAAAAAACTGCCTATGGTGGTGATAAGTATGGTGTGGTAGCTGAAGAGGACCACTCCTGGCATGAACCCAAGGAGTGTTATTTTAATTGGTCTATGTTTTGTTAATCTAAATTTCCTGTGGTAATAAATAAATACTTTATATTTTGTACCAGTTTTTTAAATAATGTAATTAAAATAAAAGCCAAGTTAAAATTACATAAGGATGCTTTAAAGGCAGAGCCGTCTTATATTGTAGACTTATACCCTGGTAGACTGTACCATAGAGGGTGAGCTTGCACCCCCAGTTCCTACTTTAAGCCTAGTATTAATGGTGGTTCAAATAATTACAACTACTGTGGTCTTGGAAATGTGTTGCTGTGTAATGAACTTAAAAGAACACAAAAAGACAGAAATATAATGCAAATAAACACATGCTAATATAGAGAAGAAAAACAAAAGCAGTGGCATGGAGGCCTGGCTTGGCATGAGTAATTGGACATGGGTGAGGCCTCATTTCTTGGGAGACAGAATTAAGAAAGAAAATAGCTCTGCAGGCTGGAGACAGAATGTCTGTACTAGCTAAGATAAGCGGAAACACGCAGGGAACCATTTGCAATGGACAAGATAACAGTGGATAAGATAAGTTGGGAACATAAAGATGAGTTAAAGAGTAAGTCGTGCGTGGGCAGTGTGTGGGCAGAGAATGCTGTACAGGGATTGGTTCCTACAGAAGTACCAAGCCAATCCCAAAATGAGTAATGCAATGTATAGTAAGTGCAATGTAACTAAGAAATGTATATAAAGAAAGTTTGTTTTGTAACTTTTGGTACATCCTATACCCACTCTCTACACTTGAGTCTGATCAACTCAATGTAGCTTTGCTGTATGCCAAATAAAGGAACCTAAGTGGTGAGACGAGTTGAACTGAGTTCTTGGGGAACTGAGTGGAAGAGGTCTCGGGGTGGGACCCAAACACTGTATTGATCTGACATAAGAGTTTGTCTGGGTAAACAAGCAGAAGGGAAAAGAATGACTCTAGATAGCCACCCCTTGCAAATACTGAGAGTTGTTAAGGGACAATGCCAGAACCATTGGCGCTGAGGACTCGGCTCAGACTCCTGTTTTGACCAGAAGGGTCAAAGCCTGGGAACACTGAAGAACAAAACTGTAGCAGTGTTTGAAAGGGGCAGCAGCTGTTTGTGGGAACCAGACTGAGACAGGACCCTCTGGGCTGATTGAAGAAGTTAGGTCTGCCTAAGTTACCATTAGGTGATGGTAAAAGTTTAGGTACGATAGATGTGGATTTTAAAAATCCTTTCTCTCTAATGCTTATTACAACTGATAAAATAAACTTTGGGGATAAGAAGGCTGTCTGATCACTGTATACTGCTGGTCACGTACTCCTGAAGAAAAGAACTGTTGGTGCTGGAACTCAAGCTGAATCTGCAGCTTAGGAATGGTTGATATGCAGGGTACAGTAGCCCTAGGCCCAGTCTAACAGTGGGAGAATTGCTAAATTCCACCCCAGGATAGATAAAGGTACCAGGCCTGACATCTTAGGAGAGAAGTGCAGCTAGCTCTGGAACCAGGACATGGTGTGTCAACTTAAAGGATCACCCTTACATCTGAAAATTGTGTACCTATTATTGTTATAACTAACACCTAAGATCATTATAATTGAAAGATGAGAAAAGAAACCTATAGATATATTTTCAGTTGGCTTGCTCTTTGCATTTTGACAGTAGTTTGTGCACAATCACTGTTTCCGTGTATTAGTCAGTAATCCCTTATTTTATGTGCGCTTTTTACATATCTACAAGGGACATATCTCTCCTGTCTATTGGGATATCTCTCCCATCTGTCGCTGGAAAAATCTTTGCTCATGTCCTCCTGAACTGACTGATTTCATCTGTCTCTGAAGCTAATCTACTGAGACTCAGTGCAGACATGATTTTCAGTATCAGGCAAATACAAGAAAAATATATCAAACCAAACATGAATCTGTTCAGTGTTTTTCATTGATCTCACAAAAGCATTTGATATAGTCAGTAGAGAAGGATTATGGATGATCCTCAGCAAACTTAGTTGCCCACCAAAACTGATAAAGATCATTTGTTTATTTCATGAGGGGATGCAAGGTCTGGTACTTTTTAATGGAGATATCATTGACTCCTTTCCCATTTCAAATGGAGTCAAACACGGCAGTATCCTTGCCCCTGTACTGTTTAACCTCTTCTTCACTCAAGTTCTCAACCATGCTACAGATACAGATACGACGGCTCAGTCTTCAATCTTACAAGGCTTAAAGCAAAAACAAACATAACAAAACTATTAATAAGAGAAGTACTCTTTGCGGATGATTGTGCCCTCCTAGCACACACACAGGATCGTAGATCGCTCCACTGAAGCATCAAAATTGTTTGGCCTCACAAACTGTGGTGTTGCACCAATCATCTTCACCACTCTGGCCATATCACCAAGCGTAGCCATTAGTGGAATCCAGGTAAAGCAAGTTGGCAGTTTTATCTACCTCAGCAGCAACATCTCCAATGATGGATCTCTTGACAAAGATCTCAACAGGATACAGAAAGCTTCTCAGTCATTAGGAAAGCTACATAGCAAAGTCCTGAAATCCCACAACATAACCCTCTCAACAAAAATAAAACTTTACAATGCTTTTGTGCTCACATCTCTCCTCTACGGCTGTGCGACCTGGACACCATACAAACAGCCAGAGGCCTTCCATATGCGGTCTCTGCGTGCCATTATGGGGCTCCGCTCGCAGGACAAAATTACCAACCTGGAGGTTCTCCAAAAGTCAAATGCCACAAGCATCGAGGCCATGCTGATAAAAGCCCAACTATGTTGGGTTGGACGACACATTAAGATGCCTGAATATCGACTCCCCAGAAAAATGTTCGATGGAGAATTGGCACAAGGACACTGGAATCAAGGCCGCCCCAGAAAGCGCTACAAGGACAGTATGAAGAACAGCATATGCTCTGGTGCAATAAAACCGGATGATCTTGAGATGGCTGCGTTAAATAGATCAGCCTGGCAACACACAACACTCAGAGCTTTCCAAGCCTTTGAAGAGGACCGAAATAATCAATTGTTAGCTGCAAGGGAAAGTGGTCATACTACAGCTATAGAGCTACCAAGATGCTCACCAATGACTTTGTCTGCCTGATCTGCTCACAAGCATGTGCGTCACGCTTTGGACTTTAGAGTCACTCTAGAATCCACAAAAACAGAGAGCATGAAAATGTCACGTCGAACCGATGGACTAAACAAAGAACAAGAGATGATTTTTTTTAAAAAAAGATAATGTAATTGTAAAAGCACAAAAAGGACTAAAGGACATTGGTAGGACTTGAAACAACTTGTAATTTTTTTTTAATTGATTAAATTTCAGACTGATCATGACTAACAAAAATGTGGTAAACATTTCAACAGCTCTAAACGTAATGTTGCTTCAGCTCTCTGCAGCTCCAGTTTACATAAGCTTAACCAACATGAAGCACTTTTGGCTATGGTGACCTATATATTTTAGTTATCCAGAAAATAGCCCCTCAAGGATATGTCCTGCTTCAACCATCTGTACTTAAGACAAGTCTGTGTCTACTCTTCAAAAAGAAAAACTGCAGTTCTTGGAATAGTTCTGACAAAGACAGAAGTTAATTTATGATCTGAAGAATGTATCTATTTTGCATGTACAATATGGAAACATTTTAAATTCCTTTCTTTTAAAGGATTCAGTCCACCAAAAAACAGCCACAGTTTAAGCATGTAATTTTTTAAAAGATGTAAGGTCTGTTAAGCAGGAACTCTCTTTTAATAGCTATTATTATTTGTTTGTGCAAACACTTGCTTACATTTGTGCATGTAAGAAGTCCTATTGAAAACAATGAGACTATTCACTCGTGTACATGTTTGCAAGCTTGTGGTCTCAAAGGACAGAACCAGACAGTGTGGAAAGAGAATCAATATGCACAATACATGCAGAGTGGTCGGGGGAATGCCTGGTCATGTTAGTTTTTATTTGTATTGTTAGCTTTATATCCTCCACTTCATGGCACCAGTATAAGCTTTTGAAAATGGAAACCATCCCTACGTATATGATGGGAAAGCATCTAGTGCTACTGTATTATAATTAATTGATAATAACAATGTGAATATTTAGGAGGGATTTGAAAGTGGTTTGGCAAACAAGTTGATAAAGGGTGTTCCAAGAATAAAGAGCAAAATGGAAGATGTCAGAGAGACCAGTGAAAGAAAGATGTGCAGGATACTGATGCTGATGCTATTGGTGGAGCAGAGGGAGCGAGGGGAACAAGCAAAAGAGGTGGTCAGGTCAGAGGTGTAGGCAGGGGCTGTGCACTGTTGTTGTGTGTTGCTGATGAATGATATAAGGGATTTATCAGTAGGCAGTATGTGGTGTGGAATAAGGTTCAGGTCTGAGGGCAGCGGGAGGGGATGACAATGATTAAGGTTTTTGTTCAAACTCAGCCCTAAGACACAAATCTTTCTCTTTAAACTATGTAAGTACCTGGCATTGAATGTAAAATTACCCGTCAAACCTAAATTAAATGCAATGTTAAGTAGTTACGGGTATTTAGGAATAAAGTTTCAAAGCAGCCTGCAAGAATATTAACCATGTGATACTTAGTACAATCCATGGAAACCATATGCCTAAAATGCTGCCCAGCTATTTTGAAAATGTATCTCTTAAATGTTGTTGCCATCAATATGAGTACATTGCTTTATTCAGTTGGATATTATTTAATCAATCAGAAACTTTTTCTCGATCTAGACCAATGCTACTCCTTTGGCTAATTAAGCCAGGTGGTTGGGTGGAAGTGCATCACACAGTGATATTGTCAAAATCAATCGATACCGATTTGTGTTGTGGAGCAGTCCAGAGGTGCCTATTGCCCAGCTTAATAAAGAATTTGATCTCTCCACAGGAATTAAGAATAGCCATCCTCCTCCTTAGTTGTCCTTGCCTTCTGATCGGCAAAACATTGATAATAGCCTGTCCTAGCTGTATGTTATTGCTGGGGTGGCAAATACAATAAGCTGTTTCTGCTATTGTGGCTGGTACAATAATTAGATGGGGTTCAGCAGGCAAAAAAGGCGGAGACTAATGAACTAACCTTGAGTATGTCCAGGGATGGAATACTGATGGACAAATCTCAAAAGAGTCCGAAAGATCTGAATCAGTCCCTACAAAGTTTTGCTTTCATTTTTCTTTGCCTCTGCCATATCTGACCTCTAAACAGTCCTGCCACAACACAACCCCAGACTTAGCTGGCCTATCTATGTCTGTCCCATGATCACCTTCCCAAGAACAGTTTTGTCACGTTGTTCTTCCTTTCTTCCCATGTAATCATAGCTGTATGACCTCCCTATTCCCACTTCCCACTGAGGCAAATTACAGCCTGATCCTTATTTATGCTACATACAATGCAATATTGATGAAAATTCCTCTGTTCCTGTATGCTGCTCACACCTATGCTTTGAACTCATGAATTATACCCATACACATCATAGGATATCCCTAATTCAATGAGATCCTGGAATACTTTGTGTGATTCTGAAAAGTACCCATGGGGCATGAGCTCACAATGCAGGAGACCAACAACAAGCACAACAGCAAAGGGAGCAGATGACTGTTTTCATCAATGTTGCAATCTAGATAGAATCTAGGAACGGGAGACGCAGCAGGGGCAGGGAGAAGGAGGAAGGAAATAGTATTTTAAACTGTATATGTAACTTCTTATCTGAACCAATGAGAACATTAAAACAGGTTCACTTTCCTTTCGATAAACAGGAAGGCCAAGGTTAGGGCTGGTTCAGATTTTTTCTGTGCTGCTTCATCCATGACTAGTAAGGAAGGGTGTAGCTACCAAAAACAAAACAAAGATAAGGCCCCCAAGACACATGTTTTTAATGCACATTTCTAAAAAATACAGATACTTACATGTACATGGTTCTAGTGTAGCATGAAAAAGGGAAATTATAGCATGCACACTGTGCTGTCATACTATTCACTCAGACGGATTTTCTCCAATAGACTCCTTTTATAACTTTGATTTTTAATATGACTGGCTCTGAGATATGTAGATATTATGCTTTCCCTGTTGGCTGCTAGTTCATTAGTTGTTATGGATGAAGTTTAGTATTTATTGCCAGGAGTAGTCACAGAATTTTTTTTACTCAGTATTCAGTTTTTAGCACAAACCACTAGAGGCCGCTATTGGACATACAATGCCCTGAAAGATATGGTTTTAAATTTCTTTAACAAACTGGAATCTCTTCTCCCCTTTTTCTCCTGTATATTTATTCTAATGGGAGTTCCTCCAGTACTTAAGGGGAGCAGATCCCCAGAACTGTTGACAATCATAAGTATGCTTTTACCACAAGTTCATTGTAGATCATTTTTAGATGGAACACTGCATGCACATCAATTGGCAGCTTTAGGCTTGAATACGGATGCTCCCCGACTTACGCAAGCGTTCCGTTTTGGAACGCCTTGCATAACTCTTTGCGTAAGTTGGGAATGTATTCCCGAACATTACATGCAAAAAAAAAGGCAAAAAAACCCCTTATGGAACTTTTTCCGTAAGTGCGGATTTGCATAAGTCAGGTTTGCATAACCCAGGGAGCGTCTGTAACGCTCCTAGCTGTGGTTGTAGGTAGATCTACACTTCGAGCTGGGCCTATACTTCCTAGCTTGAGGAGACATAATAGCTTTAGCTCTTTCTGAGCTCACGTGCTAGAAAGAGTATAGCAGAGGCAACAGCAGCTTTAGCTGCCCTGAGTATGGCCCCATCTGAGATGCTATGCATGTAGGAGGGGCAGCTGGACCCTCACACCATTTTGCTGCTGTGGCTACACTCTACAGATCTAGTGGGGATATGTCTTTTCAAGCTGGGAATCACACACCCAGCTCATTGTAGACATTCTGTGTGAGCTAATTTTTTCTTCTTCCCCCTTCCTTTGTTGATGATCTAGAAGTGCTGCAGAAAGTTCTGAGCTGACAATGAGAGAGAATTGAAATGATCTAAGACCCAATAAGTGATTATCATCATCAACTCACATTTGGATAGTGGTCTGCTTGTTCAAAACACTTTATAGGCACTAACTAGTTAAAACTTACAGGAAAAAACCATCCCAATGTGTAGAAAGAACAGTAAATATGGCAGGCGACCAGCTTGGCTTAACAGTGAAATCCTTGCTGACCTTAAATGCAAAAAAGAAGCTTACAAGAAGTGGAAGATTGGACAAATGACCAGGGAGGAGTATAAAAATATTGCTCAGGCATGCAGGAGTGAAATCAGGAAGACCAAATCACACTTGGAGTGGCAGCTAGCAAGAGATGTTAAGAGTAACAAGAAGGGTTTCTTCAGGTATGTTAGCAACAAGAAGAAAGTCGAGGAAAGTGTGGGCCCCTTACTGAATGAGGGAGGCAACCTAGTAACAGAGGATGTGGAAAAAGCTAATGTACTCAATGCTTTTTTTGCCTCTGTCTTCACGAACAAGGTCGGCTCCCAGACTGCTGCACTGGGCAGCACAGTATGGGGAGGAGGTGACCAGCCCTCTGTGGAGAAAGAAGTGGTCCGGGACTATTTAGAAAAACTGGACGAGCACAAGTCCATGGGGCCGGATGCGCTGCATCCGAGGGTGCTAAAGGAGTTGGCGGATGTGATTGCAGAGCCATTGGCTGTTATCTTTGAAAACTCATGGCGATCGGGGGAGGTCCCAGATTACTGGAAAAAGGCTAATGTAGTGCCCACCTTTAAAAAAGGGAAGAAGGAGGATCCGGGGAACTACAGGCCAGTCAGCCTCACCTCAGTCCCTGGAAAAATCATGGAGGAGGTCCTCAAGAAATCAATTCTGAAGCACTTAGAGGAGAGGAAAGTGATCAGGAACAGTCAGCATGGATTCACCAAGGGCAAGTCATGCCTGACTAACCTAATTGCCTTCTATGATGAGATAACTGGCTCTGTGGATGAGGGGAAAGCAGTGAATGTGTTAAAAGCTTTGCTAAAGTCAAGGAATGATACGGTCTCCCACAGTATTCTTGCCAGCAAGTTAAAGAAGTATGGGCTGGATGAATGGACTATAAGGTGGATAGAAAGCTGGCTAGATCGTCAGGCTCAACAGGCAGTGATCAACGGCTCCATGTCTAGTTGGCAGTCGGTTTCAAGTGGAGTGCCCCAGGGGTCGGTCCGGGGGCCGGTTTTGTTCAATATCTTCATTAATGATCTGGAGGATGGCGTGGACTGCACTCTCAGCAAGTTTGCAGATGACACTAAACTGGGAGGAGTGGTAGATACGCTGGAGGGTAGGGACAGGATACAGAGGGACCTAGACAAATTAGAGGATTGGGCCAAAAGAAACCTGATGAGGTTCAACAAGGACAAGTGCAGAGTCCTGCACTTAGGACGGAAGAATCCCATGCACTGTTACAGACTAGGGACCGAATGGCTAGGAAGCAGTTCTGCAGAAAAGGACCTAGGGGTTACAGTGGATGAGAAGCTGGATATGAGTCAACAGTGTGCCCTTGTTGCCAAGAAGGCTAACGGCATTCTGGGCTGTATAAGTAGGGGCATTGCCAGCAGATCGAGGGACGTGATTGTTCCCCTCTATTCGACATTGGTGAGGCCTCATCTGAAGTACTGTGTCCAGTTTTGGGCTCCACACTACAAGAAGGATGTGGAAAAATTGGAAAGAGTCCAGCGGAGGGCAACAAAAATGATTAGGGGGCTGGAGCACATGACTTATGAGGAGAGGCTGAGGGAACTGGGATTGTTTAGTCTGGAGAAGAATGAGGGGGGATTTGATAGCTACTTTCAACTACCTGAAAGGGGGTTCCAAAGAGGATGGATCTAGACTGTTCTCAGTGGTACCTGATGACAGAACAAGGAGTAATGGTCTCAAGTTGCAGTTGGGGAGGTTTAGGTTGGATATTAGGAAAAACTTTTTCACTAGGTGGTGAAGCACTGGAATGGGTTACCTAGGGAGGTGGTGGAATCTCCTTCCTTAGAGGTTTTTAAGGTCAGGCTTGACAAAGCCCTGGCTGGGATGATTTAGTTGAAAATTGGTCCTGCTTTGAGCAGGGGGTTGGACTAGATGACCTCCTGAGGTCCCTTCCAACCCTGATATTCTATGATTCTATGAGAACGGTGGATAATTATTTGTCACAGACCATAGGCGCTGATGTCTACTGGCGCCGGTGAGTGCTTGACTTCCCCCTGCCCCAACTCCACCCCTGCCCCTCCCCCGCCCACCCCCATTCCAACCCTTTCCCCAAAGTCCCTGCCCCAACTCCGCCCCCTCCCTGCCCCTATTCCGACTCCTTCCCTGGCCCCACCTCTTCCCCTGAGCACGCCACTTTCCTGCTCCTCCCCCCTTCCTCCTGGAGCTTGCTACAGCTGTTTGGCGTTGGCAAGCACTGGGAGGTAGGTAGAGGAGCAGGGACATGGCAGGCTCAGAGGAGGAGTAGGTGCGGTAGGGCGGGGAGCTTGGCTGCCGGTGGGTGCAGAGTACCAACTAATTTTTCCCCGTGGGTGCTCCAGTCCTGGAGCACCCACGGAGTTGGCGCCTATGTCACAGACTGTCAAAGTTCAGGGGTGTAAATCTAGACCATTAAGGGGTTTTCACCTCAATTCCTGCAACCCTGGGTGCCTCACAATGCTTTGCTGCTGTAGCTCCCAACCTGGGCTGCTCACAGACAGCCTACCAGCATGCGGGTCACATCCTGAGCATCTGTGTGCTAGACAGCTCTGGGCCAGCTGCTATGACCCCAGCAGCCTGGCTGCAGCCCCACTCTGGATTCCACCAGCCTTGGTTACAACCAGCAGGGTGACCCCAACACACACCGCAGTTCCAAATTTCCCCAAAACTATGTGCCCTGAAGTGTCAAGCTCTCTCCTGGACAGCTCAGAGATATTATAAGGTTTGTTTGTTTGTTATTCTAAAGGTGCAAAAATACATCACAGCTTATTAACTTGACTGGGGTGAATCCATCCTTCCCTTTAAACGCAGCACTGAGTTGGTTTATAGTAAAATAAAACAAATGTATTAACAATAGGACCTAGGTTAAGTGATGCCAAGTAAAAGGAATAAAGTTAGAAGGGTTTACAAACAAATAACAGTGAAAACAAACATCTAAAAGTCTAAACCTTAATTTAGCAAGCTACATCCTTTGTTCAAGATTGTTTCTCTCATCAGTCATTCTTCTTCCCAGCTGTGGCTGGCTTTTCCTGAGTCAGGACCTTCCATAAAAGTACAAGGCATTGGCTTCCCTTGTCTTCTTAGTTGAAGATCTTTATCTAAGCAGGTTTCTCACCTATATTCAGTTCCAGGGACTTCAACCCCCCTACCCTGGGTTGAGGACCCATCTTTCTCTGCTTGCAAAAACTGTGGCCTCTCATGTCTGTCTAGTAATGGATGTCAAAGGTGGCTTCTGTCCTTGCTTATATCTCCCAGAGTTCAATGACTTTGTTTCAAGAGGTAGGATGATCTTATGCTGTTCTTCCCTTCCAGTGGACTTTGCATCCCCTGCATGATTTCTGTGTAAATGGGGCTTGCGTTGTTTCTGATTCCATCATGCTTAATTTACATAGACAGGTAGATAGCTGTGGCATTCCCTCCTGCCTGGGCAGACGGTAAAGCCTAATATCCGTGAGTATCCATAATTCCTCATGTAGTGTTTAATAATACATTTCACAATTCTATTAATCACCAGCACGTCATTAGCTTTCAGAAAAGACCTCACTCCATACACTTCTATAATATAGTAACGTAGTATACAGTCAGTTGATTCAGCTGCTTAACACTTGAGGTTCTTCCCCTCCACCCCCATCCCGTCTTTATGGACCAGTAAACCTTTGAAATGGATTCTTCTGAAAAGTAAAACCCAGACCAATCTTCTCTTTCGTGCTGGGTGTAGACTCCATGCTGTCTTCTTCCCCACTTGTTAGTGTGATGGGTCTTTGTTTAGGAAAGACCCACCTGCTTAACATCTCCCCCGACACTCCTGGTTTGAACACATTTTAGTTCTCATTCCAGCATCTCTCTCTAACTCTTAATACCCATCATGACACATAAGTATATGATGAAAGAATATTGATTAGTAAGTTTAGTTTTCAAATGATACCTCATAAGCATGGCCCTACCAAATTCACAGCCCATTTTCGTAAATTTCAGTCATAACAATTTTTAAAAACCTTAATTTTATGGTTTCAGATATTTAGATCTTAAATTTCATGGTATTGTAACAAATCATGAATATGTATTTTAATATGGCAAAATATAAACATGTAAAGTCCTCAAGTTAACAAAAGCAGCGGGGGGGGGGGGGGGGGGTGTGCTGGTTTCAAATGTCACTAATTGAATGTGAGCATGGAGCGTCCTGAAACTTTCTTCATTCCCTGTCTCCGCTCTGAAAACACGTGTCTGTGTTTAGACATAGCTCTCTCTGCATCCATGAGTTTGTTGGAATTGTCAGACAGCACCGAGCTAGCCTTGAGAGATGGGAGATTCTGCTTCCACTGAGTTCCAAAACTGCAGCACAGGCAAAGTACGGTCCACTTCTTTCGTGATATTTTTGTAAGCAGGAATCTCCGGCCTACAATTCTCATCAAAGCCAGGAATTGCATTAAGCAAGGTTAAATCCATTGATGGATTTGGGGGGGTGGGGTAGGGGGAGCATTGGGGATGGGGGCATTGCCTCCCCAAACTGCAAGCCTCAGGCAGGCAGCCTTGATGTGCAATAGAGGAGACAGAAGACTGCTCCCAGCTTGCGCCCCTGAGGCAGGGAGTCAGAATCTTGTTTGAGTGGTAACCGTGTTAGTCTGTATTAGCAAAAAGAATGAGGAGTCCTTGTGGCACCTTAGAGACTAACAAATTTATTTGGGCATAAGCTTTCATGGGCTGACGAAGTGGGTTTTAGCCCACAAAAGCTTATGCCCAAGTAAATTTGTTAGTCTCTAAGGTGCCACAAGTACTCATAACATTTTGTTTATAAACCGAGTGATTAACAGCTGATTAAGATAAGAAAGGTCTGTTAGGATGTTTCCTAAAGTTAAATGATCTGTTCCAAGCTTGGTAAACTGTAAAAAGTAAGTAGCCTAAATGATTGAAAGTAATTCTAGATTTTTCTACAATTGTTTCAAGAGGTAGTAACAAAGTTACTAATATCTTTCTTTGAGAAGATAACTAATTTTTTAGACAAAAGAAATGCAGTAGATCTTATCTACTGGGATGTCAGTAAAGCATTTGATACAGTTTCACATGAGAAATTATTAGTTAAACTGGAGAAGGTGGGGATTAATATGAGAACTGAAAGGTGGATAAGGAGCTGATTAAAGGGGAGACTCTAACAGGTCATACTGAAAGATGAACTGTCAGGCTGGAGGGAAGTTACTAGTGGAGTTCCTCAGGGATCAGTCTTGGGACCAATCTTATTTAACATTTTTATTCCTGATCTTGGCACAAAAAGTGGGCGTGTGCTAATAAAATTTGCAGATGACACAAAGTTGGGAGGTATTCCCAATACAGAGAAGAACTGGAATACCATACAAGAAGATCTGGATGACCTTGTAAACTGGAGTAATAGAAATGGAATGAAATTTAATAGTGCAAAGTGCAAGGTCATGCATTTAGGGACTAACAAGAATTTTTGCTATAAGCTGGGGACTTATCAGTTGGAAGTGACAGAGGAGGAGAAAGACCTGGGTGTATCAGTTGATCACAGGATGATTATGAGCCCTCAATGTGATGCGGACATGAAAAAGGCTAACAGGGTCCTGGAATGCATCAGGTGAAGTATTTGCATTAGAGACCGGGAAGTGTTAGTACCATTATACAAGGCACTGGTGATACCTTATCTGCAGTACTGTGTGCAATTCTGGTCTCCTGTGTTTAAGAAAGATGAATTCAAACTGGAACAGGTGCAGAGAAGGGCTACTAGGATGATCTGAGGAATGGAAAACCTACCTTATGAGAGGAGACTCAAAGAGCTTGGCTTGTTTAGTCTAACCAAAAGAAGGCTGAGGGGAGATATGATTACTCTCTATAAATACATCAGCGGGATAAATAGAAGAGGGAGAGGAGATATTAAAGTTAAGCACCAATGTGGACCCCAGAACAAATGGCTATAAACTGGCCATCAACAAGTTTAGGTTTGAAATTAGGCAAAGGTTTCTAACCATCAGAGGAGTGAAGTTCTGGAGCAGCCTCCCAAGAGGAGCAGTGGGGGCAAAACACCTAACTGGCTTCAGAACTCCGCTTGATAAGTTTATAGAGGGGATGGTAGGCGCGGGCCGCAGGGATGTGCTGGCCACTGCTTTCTACAGCTCCCATTGGCCAGGAACGGTGAACCGCAGCCACTGGGAGCTGCAGAGGGCCGTGCCTGAGGATGGTCAATGTAAACAAAATGTCTCGCAGCCTGCCAGCGGATTACCCTGATGGTCCGCTTGCCGAAGGTTGCCAACCCCTGGGTTGGACATTAGGAAAAACTTCCTGTCAGGGTGGTTAAGCACTGGAATAAATTGCCCAGGGAGCCTCCATCATTGGAGATTTTTAAGAACAGGTTAGACAAACACCTGTCAGGGATGGTCTAGATAATACTTAGTCCTGCCACGAGTGCAGGAGACTGGACTAGATGACCTCTCAAGGTCCCTTCCAGTTCTATGATTCTATGAAACTTGCATCTCCACAGCTCACTGACAAGATAAATTATATGTGCATTACATATAGTATGGACAACATTTGGCATTGGAACATGGAGAACAGATTTGAAAGATTTCGTCATGTACGTTGCATTGTGACCTATGAAAACAGATACTTTGTCAAAGTCCACACTATATTTTGAAATGGTTTTAATTATCACTTGAGAAACTGTAATGTAGTTAACAGCATCCAAGTAAATGCAGTCGGCGAGCACTCTTGTTAGTTTTCCTATCTATACATCCTCGACCTTGTCAAAAATTAAAATCAAATAGAACATGCAGTCTATAGTTGTCTTGCTTGTCAGTGGACTCATCAGAAATAATTGCAAAAGACTCACGAGTTAGAGACTTCATCTCCTCAAAATGTGTAGCAAAAACCTTTAGAAGATAGTCCTGTCGTAGCTTATTTGCACTTGGTAAGCAACCAGTATTTTGTACATTCCGTTAATGAATTTGCACAGCTTTGGATGATCAAGCTTTTCAAATGGTATATTAGCACTTGCAAATGCATCCAAAAGTTCCACTGTAGCTAATGACAAGTCTCAGAGCTCTGTCATCTTAAAAAGCGATGAAATTGTGTTTTGGTTTTATTACCATTTTGTTTCCCAGCAGTGCTGTGACCGGGTGCCTGGATGGGCCACATTGAGGATGCCACACTCAGGGCAGACTGCAAGAACTAGGGCAGACAATCCCCCAAACTGGTAGTTTATTCTATAATTAGATTCACCAAGCCAGTAACCAAACAGCTTCTGCAGTACCTCACTGGCTATCCAGAAGCCAAACACAGTCCCCTTTAGGCATTCCATCCCTTGGCTCCCACCTAGACAACTAAGTCTAATATAGTGAGCGATTTACGGAAAACCTGATTCACCATATATAAGGTTCACCAATCCCAAAAGACTAGACGCTTATGCCCAGATCAATATGAATCTCAGATCTTACCCAAGAATCACAGTGTCAGCCAATCATTAATAACTACAGTAGAACCTCAGAGTTACAAACACCTTGGGAATGGAGGTTGTTCATAACTCTGAAATGTTTATAAATCTGAACGAAATGTTATCGTGGTTCTTTCAAAAGTTTACAACTGAACATTGACTTAATACAGCTTTGAAACTTCACTATACAGAAGAAAAATGCTGCTTTTCCTTTTATTTTTTTAGGAGTTTAACATAGTACTATACTGTATTTGCTTTTTTTATATTTTAGTCTCTGCTCAATGTAGATTATATTATTAGTTTCCTGCAGTATCTCACATCTTTGATCTTCAGGTTAACTGGACATAAACACATATATAATATAAGGCAATTAAGACATGAATGAGAATTAGCATCTAAAAGCTAATTGGGTTACATTGGTAAACTTCTAACAAGATACAGGTAAACACAGACAAATACACATAGCAACTATTCTTTGATTCTTATCAATACAAAGTGAATGAGTTGGGGATTGTTAGCCTAATTAACGTTTCTTAGATACCCACACATAAGTGAATTGTCTTGATTACAGGTGCAATGCTTCTTAAGTTATGGGTCACATTCCGGTTTGCTGGTCTGCCAGTGTCACAAATGCACTATCTGCAGCCCTTCCTGCTGCGATGACTTTCCCAGTCTAAGTGGCGCAGAGCCGTTGGCTGCCACGTGTGATCCTACAAAACAATTTGTCACCACTGGCATGTAGAAAACCAGATTTCACAGTTTGTGATGCGTTTTTCACAGCCGTGAATTTGGTAGGGCCCTATTCATAAGGCATAGTTTGTACAAAGATTATTACAATAGTGTGTAAGGTGTGAATACAGGGGTGCTTAGTGTCAAAGTATTATTCCCATTTTATAGATGGGGAAGCAGGCAGGAAGGTGAGATGACCTGCCTGTTACCAGAAACAGCAAGCCAGTGGCAGATAAAGATTAGACTTTAGCATGACATGAATCCTATATTGCACTTGCCCCTCCACATCACATTCTCTTCTTTGGATGGCTTTCCAGCCTCCAACCAGAGTAGGTACAACTGAGCAAGACCTGGATACTCCAGTTCCCATAATTTTGTGCATCATCCTGGAACGTATCAAGAAACAAACAGTCCTCCTCCTTCGAGAAGAACAAGTAGGTTTTAGACCACTGAGGTCATGTGCAGACCATATTATTGTTCTCAGACATATTATAGAACAAAGTGAGGAGTGGTAAGCACCTCTTATGATAGATTGACTCTTCTGTCTACATGAACATATTGCTGAATGGATGCTAGGTACGGATATTAAATAAAAATCTATTGTATTTTCACCTAAAACATAGATTATTATTTATCAGTCATTTTTCAGGCAAAATTTGACTTTAATGTGCAGCATGTGCCAGAACCTAAAATTAAAATGGAGTTGGCTGCCCTGGTACCTTGCTTCAAGATAACAAACACCCAAAATAAAGATATGAGGACATTGAAAGTCTCTTGAAATTATAATTTAGGAATCCTTCAGGCCTCCAAAAGTTAGTGTTCAAGGTTATTTAAATCACTTAATGTGAAATTAGATCTGAAACTAGACGTTGCTATCAAAAGGATTTTCCATGTCCCTCTGTAGTGACATCCTTCTAGCTTCCTCGTGAAAGAGTTTCTCAAATTCAGGATCATAATCTTTTTATAATACCCTATTAATTGCTCTTCACTCAGGTTTTTTTCTTTGCAGTGAGGGGCAGGGTGGAGGGACTTAAACATCTTGCAAGCTGCAAGAATTAACACAAAACTTTTAAAGAAATATTTCTATTTTCAGACTTCTCACATTCTCCATAAATTTGCCATATTCAGTACGAAATTATGATGGTTATGTACAGTTAAATTCGGGATGATTCACCAAAAGATTAAATTTCTGTTCAAAGATCAGGATGATGCTATACATTTTTTGGATTGTAGAGTTTGAGGTGACAGGTCACCAACATGAATCAGATTTGAAATGTGAGGGTATAGTTTGCTTCAGGAGACAGCTATGCACATAGCTCTGTGGACCTGCCAGTATTTAGAGTTTATCTGGATCTTTTAATTTTATGCGGCAGTGACTTATTATTGTTAGAAACAATTTTGCCCTCAGATGTGTGACCTCGCTGAGAGTCTCATACATACATCCATGGAAAGAATTTGGCCCTAAGTTATTTTCTGTCTAACCAGTTAAGTGTCATGATATCATACAGTTGTATTTATAGCTATCACTGTTAAAATGGTTTCATTATATTTGCTTTCTACCTATATTATTTCTTTGCCACCAATATTCTGAGATATATACAAACCTCAAATTGTGTGTGTGCCATAAAAACAGTAATACTGGGGGGTGGGGGGGAATTAGAAAGAGAAGTAAATGTTTAAAATGCGTTCGGTAATATGTCAAAATTACAGAGCTTTGGAGGCTAGCAGCAAAATTAGCTGTCCAAAAGGATGGATACCTTCCTGCTTCTGTTCTGAGGGTTAAGATACTGTACCACCCTTAAGATATAACTAGCGCGCACACACACACACACACACACACACACACACACAGTGCTAGAAAATATAAAAGGGCCTATATTGGTAGAAAATGTCCAGAGGCTGAAGGGATCTTACAACCTTGTACAAGACAATCAACCAGCTAATGGGAAACTTTAGCTGTACTAGAGGCCCTATTAAAGATGCAAATGGAAAGACTCTTTGTGCAGAAGAATAGCAAAGGAAAAGATGGGCAGAACATTTTCTGGCTATTTTAAATAGACTAAGCTGAAGCATACTATTAGAAATATGTGATGAAGACCTACCACTCTAGAGCTTGATACGGATTTATGAGATATTACAATGGAAGAAGTTAGAAAAGCCATCAGTAAGCTCAAAAATGGGGAAGCAGCTAGAGAGGATAACATTACTGCAGCGATGCTCAAAGCAAGTGATGAAACAGTCCTCCTGTCTCTTTGGGTAGAATATGGAATGAAGAAAAGAACCCAACCCAGTGGAAGAGAGGCATTATAGTAAAATTACCAAAGAAGGGTGACCTTACCAACTGCAGTCACTGGAGATGAATCACATTACTGTTAGTGCCTTGAAAAATGTTGTGCATCATCATCCTGGAATGTATCAAGAAACAAACAGTCCTACTTAGAGAAGAACAAGTAGGTTTTAGACCACTGAGCTTATGTGCAGACCATATTATTATTCCAAGACACATGATAGAACAAATTGAGGCATGGTAAGCACCTCTTGTGATAAATGTTATAGATTTCCATAAGGCTTGTGACCGTGTACACAGAGACAGTCTTTGGAAAATTAAGGCCTACTATGGAATACCAGCAACAATAATTAGAATAATCAAATTATCTAAGCATTGTCCTGCTTAGTTCAACACATCACTTAATGGAAGAAATGACCCACCCTCTGGCAGATACAGCAGAACAAGTTGGTGTATTCATCAACAGAAAGACAAGATATATGGCTATCAATGTTCCAAAAGTAACCATTCGAGTGGATGAAGAAACACTAGAAAAAGTATGTCATTTTACCTGTCTAGGGAGGGAGATGTGCAATGATGCCAGCAGGGATAGTCAACAGGCGGACCATGGGCCAAATCCGGACCACCAGATGCTTTTGAACAGACCCCAAAATCTTTTTATTTACTTATTATTTTCATTATTGTTGTTTATCGTTTTTTCTGGGGTCTGGACCTTGACTATACCTTGACCAAAAAATTTGGACCTTGGAAAAAAAATTGACTACCTCTGATGGTGACTCTCTGCTAGATGTCAAGCAAAGAATATCAAAAGCAGCAAACAACTTTCATGAACTTGAAAAGATTTGGAAAGGTAGTATGATTGGCACTGACACAAAATTACGAATTTTTAACATCAGCATTGTCTGTCCTACTTTACAGAGCAGAGTCATGGAAATCTATTAACAAATGTTGATAAACTCATTTCAAAGTAAATGCCTTTGGAAGATCTTCTGTGTCCATTAGAAAGTTTCTTTTAACATCAGAAATTCTAAGTAGACCAAACCAATCTATCAGGGAGTAGCCGTGTTAGTCTGTATCTACAAAAACAACAAGGAGTCTGGTGGCACCTTAAAGACTAACAGATTTATTTGGGCATAAGCTTTCATGGGTAAAAACCTCACTTCTTCAGATGCATAGAGTGAAAGTTACAGATGCAGGCATTATATATTGACACATGGAGAGCAGGGAGTTACTTCGCAAGTGGAGAACCAGTGTTGACAGGGCCAATTCAATCAGGGTGGATGTAGTCCACTCCCAATAATAGATAAGGAGGTGTCAATTCCAGGAGAGGAAAAGCTGTGTCTGTAATGAGCCAGCCACTCCCAAATTTGCAAATTTAACACCATTAATCTGGGCTTGAATAGGGACTGGGAGTGGCTGGCTCATTACAGACGCAGCTTTTCCTCTCCTGGAATTGACACCTCCTTATCTATTATTGGGAGTGGACTACATCCACCCTGATTGAATTGGCCCTGTCAACACTGGTTCTCCACTTGCGAAGTAACTCCCTGCTCTCCATGTGTCAGTATATAATGCCTGCATCTGTAACTTTCACTCTATGCATCTGAAGAAGTGAGGTTTTTATCCACGAAAGCTTATGCCCAAATAAATCTGTTAGTCTTTAAGGTGCCACCAGACTCCAAACCAATCTAAAGCATCAAATATGGTAAGAAGACAACAGACGTACTTAAGACCTGATTTAAGGATGCCACCAATACGACTTCCATGGCAAGTGAAAAGGTAGACACTACCTGGAAAGAGAAAAGGAGGGCAACCTAGAGAAATATTATGCAAAACAATAGGCAAAGAAGCCAAATCCATCAACATGGTACTTGGAAGCCTGAGAGAACCAGCACAAGACTGAAATATATGGAAGAAACTAGTGGCTGTCCTATGCACCCGAATGTGTGGGAGGATAAAGAAAAAGATAATTGAAGGGAGCCACTTCATCAGAAGATTTCAAGGCCAGTTCTACACTTTCTCCTTCTCATGGTAAATGACAGAGAAAGAATACTGTATTTTGCATTTAAATTATTTGTATACTGCTGACATAAAGAAATTTTAAGGTAGTTATTGAAACTATTTTAATATTTTGTCTCAGCCTATCCCTTAAGAAAACTGCTTAAAAGCTTTCAATTAATACAGTTTTTACATGGTAAAATGTCTAAAATATGTCTACAGCATTACAAAGTTCAGTGTTCAATTTAGACTTCATGTTTTAAAACATGCATAACATATCTTAGTAACTGTCGACTCTAGAAAGTTTATGCCTTACCCAAGTGAAGGACCAAACAACATACATCTTCACCTAATAACATTACTTCTTAGTGCTTATTATTTCTAAAGTGAACCTAACTAGATGGTTTCTACAGTGAATCCGGAACTAGTATTCTGAGTTATAGAACCATTTCCAAGGTCCAAGTCCTGAAGCATTCAACGTAGAGCTTTATGGAGAATGCAGAACCTCATTATTCCATCATTTACAGAAGAAAGGTGCAAGACAATTTCACTCTTCTGAAGCAATAATTTCCCAAGTTAATTGCCCTTGACTTTTGCCTCTTTTAGATGGTTAGCAGTATTCCTTAATTGGATCAAAACATAAAAAACTCCCAACAGAATGGGGCGGTAGAGAGCTAGATACAAGATATCTTATGGAGTTCACTTCAGGAAATTTGTTAGGCACTCAAATACCACAGTGGTGGATGCAGTATAAGAACCTAAACAGGTTTTAAAAAAAAAAGTCAATTCTGAAGTGGTGGTCATCTTTGCTGGAGAACAAATTAGTAAAATGAGACCTCTTCAGATGCCGTTGTTCAGTGTCTAGCTAGTGGTCTTCATCTTGCACTTTGGGTTCTATAATGTATTACCTTAAGCTATGAATTTCTTCTAATATTTTTAGTATGCTACATAGCACCCTAATATTTTCAAGTAAGTTACATAACACCCTAATGTTTTGCATCTGACCTATTTTCTTTAAGCTGAAGTTGCTGTAGAGGAGAGTTCTATTTTACCTAATTTATACCATAGTCATCTCCACGTTTTCGAGTGCTTTACAAAGCTTACATAGGTGGATGAGTAGATTCTTGCTTCTCTTCTAGTTATTACTAGTACATATTAAAGGATTTATTTTAGTGCTGTGGAGCAGCTGTGACAAAAGTATGGGGTTTATGTTTTGTCCTGCAAGTGACCATTCTTGGCAGCAGTAAAAGGAGAGTTCCAGAGCCACAAGCTGACTGGTGAGAGAAGGTTTTGTCCACTGCTCCCAAGAGTCTCACGCTTGTAGCCAATGCTTCCATTGACTGAGGAATGCAGACATTTTAGCAGATCTTTGAGGTAGCTCAGGTCCTGCCCATTGAAACTTTTAAAGATCAGGAGACTCTCTTCCCCCTGGAAACAATTCTTGCCAGTTCTCATCTGGTTTCTAATCACCCATTCCTAAACAAGGCAACTGAGAGTCGTGATGTTAATTATCATTCCTAGTCTTCTAATAAGCAAATGAAGAATCATCTGTGACTTCAGATAGCCACATCTGCTGGAAATGCCTTTTACCATCAAAGGTGCCAGGAGACTCTGGTGTCTCTTGACACATGAAGATCTGCCTTGGCAATCAGCTTATCCATTACCTCCAGGCTTGACCTCTGCAAGGCATTGTATCTGGGAATGAAATCAGGGGTCCTGAGAGCGCTCCAGTTGGCTCAGAATACAACAACTCACTTGCTTAGGAACACAGATTGCTGTAAACATGTCACCCTGGTGCTCTGGTCACAGTACTGGTTCCTCATTGAATACCGCTATTATTTATTATTTGTATAACTGTTGCCACTGGGCACCTAGTCAATAACTAGTACCCCATTGTGCTAGGTGCTGGTGAAACACAGAACAAAAGGATGGTCCTTGCTCACTGAAGTGTTACTGACAAAATATTTGTTCAGCTGTTGAAAGTTTAAATACCTAGCCCATTAGTATAACCAGGCAGAGATTGTAAGGGCAGGGAACAACTGACATGCATTGTCAATTAACTTCCATTTGTTTTTAATAAAAAAAAAAAAGCAACTTGTTAATACTGAAATACACTTTATTAAATCCACATCATTTAGTTAATTATTTAGGTCAAAAATGATGTAATCCTGTTCTCTATTTGAAATGTCTGATCTCTGCTTTAGTGAGTTACTGTAGCAAGGCAATCTCTATGTTGTTGTGTCAGTGTGAAGAGCAATATATGTAAGCAATATTCATGCAACAGTATAAAAGCAGCAGAAACTTTTGACATCTTATATATGTACCAGTTATCACCACCCATACCTTGGAGAAATGTAAGAATCTTTCAAATGATGAATACATAATTGCTTCCACACGCCGTAGGGGAAAGTTGCTTTCTGAAACAGCATGTGCTATAAGCTCTCCCACCCTTTCCCCTGGTACATGAGATCATAAATCTTACAACAGAAGACAAAGGCGGGAGATGTCCCCATAGCATAAAACAGAAGGTTCACTGAATGAAAACTTCATCCATTACTGTACACTGTCTGAGATATGTGCTTGCAGGGAAGGGAGTAAGGGGTTGTTTCAGTACCCCTCAGCCATCTGGCACTGCATTATGGGATACTGGCCTTGGAAAGGTGAGACCCAGCCTAGGGTATAATTTTTGTCCAATTTACTTTCTTCTCCCTCCCTTCACTTTTCCTTCCACCCCTTCCTACCTGCAGTCTGGGAGCACTACTAATCTAGCTGATTCAGTGCCTTTTTAGCTACTCTTTTTTTCTAAGTCATGTTCTGTTCTGTCTGCTTATAATTATGCAGAGTATAGAGAATGATGCTGACCTCCTGGCGTATTTTTATTTATTTTGGGAAGGATGGGAGACGGAGGGACCAAATTGTCTGCTCGGTGATTTTTTGAGTTTTATACATTTATAAATTGCCTTTCAGAATACAAATAAAGTACATAAAAGAAACATGTATAAACAAATATCAGGTTATATCTGTATTCACTGAAAACAGGGTCTGACCTGCTCTGCCTATTATTAAGGTTGCCCATAACTTCCTATTCTAATACCAATTTCCAGTTGCTTATAATTTTCACAAATGTGGTTGTTTTGGCTGAAATTTTCCATGCTTGCTGTCCAGTCTGTTTGGAAAATTTCAACCCAAATGGTTCTGCAGTTTGAGACCTAGATTAGGGGAAAATCAGTTGTTCTGTCAATGTTTTTAAAAAAAAAATTCTATCAACCTTTTATTTGAAAAACTCTAGCACCCCCAAGGTTTGGAGCAATCGCTTGGAATTTGGCAGATGGGTGGCCTTTGCCATCCCTGTGAAAATCCATTCAAATTTGGGCACATTATTAGCATTTTAAAAATTGCAGTTCATATATGCTCAGCGTAGATTTGCTACAGCTTCTTGGCCAATAACTCTGAAGATTCTGTGCACTGAGCATTCTCCAGGCTAGGGCTGATTCATTTGTAGGTCTGGTCTGCTACGGGCTAGGACCAGGCACCAGAAATGAGAGCAAGAGTCTCTCTCCTGTGCTGTCAGTGCCTCTCCAGCTTCCTCCTCCAGCCAGTGAGGAGGAAGCTGCCTGATTCAAATGAATAAGGGACAGGATCCAAATGGGGGGGGGGACAGGAGTAGAAGATTGGGACACAGTTGTTCGGGGAGACTGGGACTGGAGACTGACAGGTGGGGGGAAGAGAGGAGATTTGGGATGAAGGGAGCCTGGGGTTAGCTGGCCAAGGAGACTGGGAGCCAAAGGTGGTGGGGACTGGCTGGGCAAGAAGATGAGACTGGCTAGGTGAAGAGAATGGGACTGGGATGAGGAAATGAGTGGGGAAGAGACAGGCCTGGTACAAGGACAAGTTGGTGGGGGCAGGGTAGAAGGGATCAAGTTGGGGTGCAGAGAACAGGCAGAAGTATGTGCCCACTGGAGCACCCTCCTCTCCTGAGCCTGGAATGAAACCCAACATTCCAATGTCTCACAATTCCTCTGAGGTTAGTAAATATAGACAAGCTCATGAAAAAATTAATAATTCTGTATTCAGAGCAGGGATTGAATAGTGTGCAGCAAATAAACCCTGGTCCACACACTGAGCAATGAGGAGAAAACAAGAAACAACATATTGAATGGCTGCTCCTTAATTGAGCACCATCCACCCTGTGCACTGAATGAGGCAGGGATGTTGTGGAAAGACTAGTATACGATCATGTAATTACACTGTAGCATAATGCATATGCACAGGGAGGAGAATAGGAAAAGGTGTATAGGAAAAGACAGTGCTGCAGAGGTTGCTAGCCCCCCTCTCCACAATTACTATTTGCTGAATTTCTCTCTCCAGATGGGTATTTGAGGGAACAATGAAAATCTTAAGAGCAAATCTGCACACAATAGGGACTTAACAGTATGTTCCCAGTATTACTTGGTAATGAGACTTGAATTTTGACAGCAATTTTCCCTTACCTTCCACTTTTTTTTCTGCACTCTAGCTACAGCACTAACTATGTTATCAGGATAGGCATCAAATATTGGTAGCTCAAATATTTTTCCTGAGATTTGCAGTTTACTTCATTATTATGTTTATTAATTATTTATATTACTGTAGTGCATAGGATCACAGACCAGGACTCCTTTATACTAGATGCTGTGCAAACCCAGAACAAAACAATGGTCCCTGTCCCCACAATTAAATCATTGGAGTAGCATACAAAACCATAGAGAGAGGCAAGGATAGCTGCAGAGTACTTTAGATTTGTTGTTAACAAGTACTTTATAGATAAGTTGCATCAAAAAACTATGTTAAGAGAACGTTAAAGTTGCAAAGCTAAGTGCTCAAAAATTAAGAAACCCCTGAATTAAAGTTCCTCTTGCAGCAACTACTGGTCCAGGGCATATTTTGCCAGGAATTTATGTAACTGTTTTCTGGACAGCCAAGAAATGTTGGAAATAGAGAATCCTGTATTCTGATTTTGACTGTGGAAAGGTGTCTGGTTATAGACAACAGAGCCAAGCACATACATTTGTCCCTTCATTCTGAAAGGCAAATTGCCTAAGTATACTTGGCCGTGCTATATTACAGACCTGCTTTCTATTATCAGCTCTGCAAGATGTGGCTGTGTGCAACTTTTCCACTACCCTATCTGAGAAATGGGGAAAAGATATTTGCCTTCTTCCTGAGGTCAGGTTATGAGGTCTTGCTAAATCATAAGAGTTGCGAAATGCCCAGAAGTATTAACACACGTCCGTGGAAGAGCTGGAACTAGAACTCCTCCTGGCTCCCAGCCCTCCTCATTTTCCCCTATGCCTCAAGGTGGGGCTATGGTGACATCATGTCAGATGCTCTAGTTCTGTGCCTATGATGCAAGAAGCTATGCAGAGCCTGGGAGCATGCTGAGTGAAGACGGCACATGGGGCGCTCTGTGTGGGACTTGGCATCATGCTTAATGCAGATGGAATGTTCAGAAATTTTAGGCGCAAGCTTCTGATAAACTCTACTGAACCTGTGGAAATGGCAATTTTCAGAGGTTTAAAACTGTCAAATCTAAATGATTTTTCCTGGGGACAGCAAAGGGGACACCTCACTCCAGGAACATCCCCATTCCAAATTACAAATCTCTGGAGGCATCCGAGCTCCCAAGAATCAATAAAGACATTTTAACATGGTCAAAACTACTTATTTTCCTCTAATAGTGTTCTCTAGACCTTTTCTCCCCACCCCCCGAAACATTCAAATTTCAGCATGAGGAAGAGAGCAAGGCTGGAAAATTTCAGCCCGAATGCTTAATGTGGCAAAATTACAATAAACTGAAACAGGAAATTCTGAATGGAAGGTGTTATACAACTTTTAACCATAAGCTTCACTACCAGTTTCACTTACAATAAAATGCATGCGGTGGTAGTATTTATTTATTTTTTTTGTATTGCTGTCGTGCCCAACAGCCCTAGTCCAGGATCAGGACTCCATTATGTTGGGCGCTGCACAAACACAGAACAAAAAAACTGTCGCTGACCCAAAGTGTTTACAATCTAAGTATAAGACAAATGACAACAGATGGAGCGCTACAACGAGACAATACTCGTCAGTATGAGGGGCTGTGTTCTTAGCACACCGGTGTCAAGGTTTTTTTTGTAGGCATCACCGCGAAGGAGAGTTTGAAGGTGGATAAGCAGATGACTCTGCAGTTGTTTACAGGGAGCTCTTCCCAAGCATGAGAGGAAGCACAAAGGTTCTTGCTTGTTTGAAAACTTAACAAGTAGGTGATCGAGGCTGGCATCATTGGCCGATAGGAGGCAGAAACTGACTTCCTGATAGTGAATGAGAGAAGCTAGGCTGGGTAGGAATGAGACCTGTAGTCATGGTAATGTGTAGAGCTAGATGAAAACTTGTATTTATCATGTACTTTTGACCATCTTACATGCCCTCTGCCTATTGATCCATCTTTCACTGGACTTAGTCTAAATTCCAAACCTCTGAGCCATTTCAAACAGCTGCCATTTTTTAAATAAAATTGCTTAAAAAATGTATGTATTTTTCCAGACTCTGTGGAATTTCCTCCTCAAAATCACACTGTTAGTATTGAGTCTTGGACCAGTGGCATGTTTAAGGTTTGATATCTTGCAAATCTTCAGAGCCATAAGAAGGAACATTGTTACGATTATTAGTATTATTTCCAATTATTGTTTGTTTTGTTTTAGTGCCCACATATGATTTCCAAGAAGAAATGGTAAATTTTACACAGCCCTAGCTACTGCAGTAATAGACAGTTAATGAAAATTCTCTTGTAATTCAAGTATTAAACCCTGCTACAGTGTTTTGTATCTGAAAGTCTGCGGCTGAATGTTCAGCAAAAATAGATGCCCTGCGTGGTGTATTGTCTGTAGAAATTTAAGACAAGAAGTTTGATTTCAATGTTCTGTTCTTAATAGAAATGTTATTGCTTTGAAAAGCAGGGAAAGTGGGTTTCCTCCAAAATAGGGGGGGGGGAGGATTCCAACTGTTACAATACAAAATTGTAAACTGATAGTGGTTTGGGGCCATACTACTGAGATGACCAATCTGAAAGCTATGTATGAGTGGTCTCTGTGGCTCCGTGCAGGATTTGCCTGTGCAGAACAGCTTACAGGAGGCCTTAGAATGGATGCAGGAGCAACCCTGAGGTTCCTTGACTCTGAGCTACTGGCATGTGTTGTGGAGATGACTAACTTGATCTGCAGAAGTGGAATGCATCCTGTCGTTAGAACCCTCAGGGATCAGTGTGTGAGTTAGCCATGTGTGTGGTATAGTGAACCACATGGCCTCCGGCATTAACAGAATTTTCTTATCCATTTAATAATTAAATGATTTAACAATTCGAATCTGACCTAATCGGATATCAGCATTCCCTAGGTGGAGTATATAGGTTAAAAAAGTAAGAAGTCTAATCAAAAATATAAAGACATTGTAAATCATGAACCCCAAAATAAGCTACAGCTCATTATTTGAAAGTTTGCATATTTTGCGTGGGTTCATGTACTGGTAAATTTACAGGGCTAGAATCCACCTCAGATAGAGTGGATTGGTCAAGCTTAGGAGTTAAATGCTCAAAAGCTGTATGTACCAGTGATAGTTATCCTAAACCAGAAATATGAGTTAAAGGCTGCTTGACTTGGTTCTGGGAAGCTCAGGGGCAGTGGAAGCCTTTCTGTGGTAAAAGAAAATAAATGTTCTGTTTTGGTTGATACATATGTTGTTTAGCTTTTCCTTTGTTAGTATTGATTCTTTCCTTTCTCATTACTTTTGGAAGCCTAGTTCCACTTTTTGGCTCCTATAAATATGTAGTCCATACTTTTGGCCAACTTGCAGTGAGGAAAAAGAGGATGGGATACTAAGATTTCTAATAGAATCATAGAATATCAGGGTTGGAAGGGAGCTCAGGAGGTCATCTAGTCCAACCCCCTGCTCAAAGCAGGACCAATCCCCAACTAAATCATCCCAGCCAAGGCTTTGTCAAGCCTGACCTCTAAGGAAGGAGATTCCACCACCTCCCTAGGTAACCCATTCTAGTGCTTCACCTTCCTCCTAGCGAAAAAGTTTTTCCTAATATCCAACCTAAACCATCTCCACTGCAACTTGAGACCATTTCTCCTTGTTCTGTCATATGCTACCACAGAGAACAGTCTAGATCTATCCTCCTTGGAACCCCCTTTCAGGTAGTTGAAAGCAGCTATCAAATCCCCTCTCATTCTTTTCTTCTGTGGACTAAATAATCCCAGTTCCCTCAGCCTCTCCTCATAAGTCATGTGCTCCAGCCCCCTAATCATTTTTGTTGCCCTCTGCTGGACTCTTTTTTTTTCCCCAATTTTTCCACATCCTTCTTGTAGTGTGGGGCTCAAAACTGGACACAGTACTCCAGATGAGGCCTCACCAATGCCGAATAGAGGGGAATGATCACGTCTCTTGATCTGCTGGCAGTGCCCCTACTTATACAGCCCAAAATGCTGTTAGTAAATTAATAGTAAATATTAATTCAGGAGACCACACTTAGATGACTAGAATTTTCATCCACCATAACACACAGTATTTATCTGTATTGAATGTAGCTAACAATATGTAACTCATTTATGATAAACCATCAGTGCTAAATAAGCAAGAAATATTTCCATATCACTTTACAAACCTAGAATAAAAAAGCACCATCATTACAATATGACAATAAACAAACTACGATCATATGTAATTTTTACAAGCACAGCATGCAGAGCTTCCAACAAACTATATAATTCTGCATCAATTTATATTTGTTTTCTTTAATTATTGCTGTGTTCTGCTACAGTATATATTATAGCATAGACAAGTTGCCAAATATACCGAAAAATTAGCAATTCAAGTAGTCTATCTTGTACGTGCCTGTCATTTTCATTTCTGTTGTGATTGGCTGGCAGTCAAGTGCTGGCATTACACAATTGGTTTTGATAGGAAATTACTGGAGCAGATCTCTTTATTTGTACTCGGTGAATGCAGCACATGAAGCTGAACAGAGCAGAAAAACAAAGCTCATCTTTACACAAGGATTCAAGTCTGATCGTTCTCACAGATGTTTCCATTTCAAAGAAGTGCATCTTATCTTACCTTTATAGCGTATGACTTTGAGCTCTTAGATGCCTTAAGGATTTTTTGCCTTGGTGAATATAACAATTGCCCTAAGAGAAGATTTCTAACATGGACGACTATGAGAATTTCAGATGGAAGGACTAATGTAATACATGGATCATAAAAGCTTGAGTTTTTGAAGGGATTAAGACACGAGTAAAATAAGAAGCCAGTCCAAAAAAGGAATAAGAAAACAGATGCAAAAGGAAAATGATTTTGTTTTTATCCAGGAATAGTGATACTGAAAACTATATGAAAGATGGATTATACTGGCAACAAAAATCCTGAGAAATCAAAGGGGTTTATATTCCACTGAAATAATAATTGTTCAGGGTATGTGATACCTTGCCTTCTGTGGATAAGCACAATTTACGGCTTAACTGACTGACAAGCTGCATGGAATCCTTTTGGGAGTGCTGCATCCTCCTAATGGTATATCAGATATATTCATGTGTGTATTTTAAATAAATAACTTAAGGCTCAGCACAAGAAAGGTTAACCTACTATTTTTTTTTTAAACTGTGAAATATTACTAGAAAATATCAGACCGTTTCATCTGTATGTTTAACTACAGGTTTTTTTGCTCCCCCAAACTTAGTTTACAAGATGCTGGAATTGGATTTATCCTTGTCATAGATCGAAGGCAAGACAAATGGACCTCTGTGAAAGCCTCCATACTGCGAATAGCGGTGAGTTCTTTTTTCAGTTAAGGCCTTTATGGTGGTCCTTCCAGGTTGAACCTATCTCATATATAAAATGCAGTAAACATTTTTTCTTTTACCAGTGTTACAGTATAACTTTTTGTTCAAGAAATACATTCTAACTGTTCTTTCATACCCAGTGGTATGGTGTACAGCTGGGGTCGGCAACCTTTCAGAAGTGGTGTGCCGAGTCTTCATTTATTCACTCTAATTTAAGGTTTCGCATGCCAGTAATACATTTTAACATTTTTAGAAGGTCTCTTTCTATAAGTCTATAATATATAACTAAACTATTGTTGTATGTAAAGTAAATAAGGTTTTAAAAATGTTTAAGAAGCTTCATTTAAAATTAAATTAAAATGCAGAGCCCCCGGGCTGGTGGCCAGGACCCAGGCAGTGTGAGTGCCACTGAAAATCAGCTCGCATGCCACCTTTGGCACACGGACCATAGGTTGCCTACCCCTGGTGTACAGTATGCTTATAATGTGGTCTGCAAAGTAACTTCATCCCTACCTAGGTTCAAATGGAAAATAGCTTTCGCATTGGTAACCCAAAGCTAATAGAGCTGAACTGTGATCATTTCACTGTTTAAACTATTTTTGGGTTTGTTTTTTTTTTTTTTTTTTTTTTTTTTTTTTATATGAGGATGATGATTTTTTTTAAATGTCAGTTTTGGTTTAAATTGAAACTGTCTCCGTATTTGTTTAAATATATGAAGCTCCATCTACAAAAGTACATTTATAGGAGGAATTTCTGTGGTTTAATATTTCAAAAGGTAGATACTACATACATTTACAATCTGCTAATTCTGGTAACATAGTTTTAAAACAGGTTTCAAAGAAAATTCAATGGCAGGTGTTTTAAGTTGTTTCAGCATGCATTTCATAACTTTTTAAAAAAAAATTACCAGAGCTTAACTAACATACCTTTCAGTGATTAATTTTTTAAAATTAAATATAAACAGAATTGTTAAACAATACAAGTTATTTTATTACATAAGCTGCAAAAGAGAGGCATGTCTAATAATAAAAAATGAATATTCACTTGTACACTGATCAGGTCCTAATCATAACCCTTTCTTATATTTTTTACCTCTTTCAATCTTGTCATGCTGGCATTAATTACCAGTATTTCAGAGTGTTTACCAGTAAGTGCAAAACCATAGCGCTGTAACCATTTTCTGTGTAAGCGGTTCTCCTTCTGGGAGGTGTAAGCAAGTCAGAATCAAAGCTGCAAATTATTTGCCATCTTGGCATTGCTGCTTTGTTCTTGTGGCATTGCCACAAGGCTTCTTGTCTGTTGTAGCATAGCAATTTGTTTAAATAGGTTTGACAATATGATATTCCCATAATAGGACTTGGAATTTTCTGGATGTTAAAATATGTTTAATAAATCATCAAAAAAATGCTGCAAAAATGAATCCTGGTAGTACTTCATGAAAATTTGAGACTCAGTATTGAGAAGATTCCAGTACTGAGACCTGAAAAGAGCTGAGTTTGGAGTGGTTGGGGGTGATTAAAGAAATGGAATTCACTCTCCGGTAGTTTGTGAACTGTTCCCCAAAATCCAGCTTTTCTGCTTGATGTTATAAAATCACAGTTGGTTGCAAAATTGCCTTTGATGTTGGGTTCTTTAGCAGCCATGATAAAGTTTAGAGCTTACAGTAAGCTCTAATGTTGTGGTTTTAAGCACCAGGTCCATATGAAGTGCTCCATGTGTTGAAGAAATGGGAGTTTTTTGTCTTTCACACAACATAGAACCTGAATACCTACTCACTACGATACATATGAGACCTGTAATTGCAACGACTGCAATGGCAGCTGGAGTCTTTGCTTGAAGGAAGTTAAGCTTTAAAGGCAGAACCTGGCAAATATACATAGGCTGTTGCAATGGAATCATAAATGTTCCCTTCTCTCGTTAGGTCCTGTTCTGTGCGCTATTTTAAAAAATCAACGATTCCTTAGCTGAAGTTGCACACGTGCTCAGCTTTGGCCTAATGCTGCTTCTGTTGATGTCAGTGACAAAACTCCCGTTGTCTTCAGTGCCAAACACATTTGAAAATTCCACTTTACCATCCCAGATAAAAATGTCGTGGCTAGATAGAGATGACATTGTGACTAGACAGGATAAGAACATAAGAACGGCCGTACCGGGTCAGACCAAAGATCCATCTAGCCCAGTATCCGGTCTACCGACAGTGGCCAATGCCAGGTGCCCCAGAGGGAGTGGACCTAACAGGCAATGATCAAGTGATCTCTCTCCTGCCATCCATCTCCATCCTCTAACAACAGAGGCTAGGGACACCATTCCTTACCCATCCTGGCTAATAGCCATTAATGGACTTAACCACCATGAATTTATCCAGTTCTCTTTTAAACACTGTTATAGTCCTAGCCTTCACAACCTCCTCAGGTAAGGAGTTCCACAAGTTCACTGTGCGCTGCGTAAAGAAGAACTTCTTTGTATTTGTTTTAAACCTGCTGCCTATTAATTTCATTTGGTGACCCCTAGTTCTTGTATTATGGGAATAAGTAAATAACTTTTCCTTATCCACTTTCTCCACATCACTCATGATTTTATATACCTCTATCATATCCCCCCTTAGTCTCCTCTTTTCCAAGCTGAAGAGTCCTAGCCTCTTTAATCTCTCCTCATATGGGACCCGTTAGTTTAGTTGCCCTTTTCTGAACCTTTTCTAGTGCCAGTATATCTTTTTTGAGATGAGGAGACCACATCTGTACTCAGTATTCGAGATGTGGGCGTACCATCGATTTATATAAGGGCAATAATATATTCTCAGTCTTATTCTCTGTCCCCTTTTTAATGATCCCTAACATCCTGTTTGCTTTTTTGACCGCCTCTGCACACTGCATGGACATCTTCAGAGAACTATCCACGATGACTCCAAGATCTTTTTCCTGACTTGTTGTAGCTAAATTAGCCCCCATCATATTGTATGTATAGTTGGGGTTATTTTTTCCAATGTGCATTACTTTACATTTATCCACATTAAATTTTATTTGCCATTTTGTTGCCCAATCACTTAGTTTTGTGAGATCTTTTTGAAGTTCGTCACAGTCTGCTTTGGTCTTAACTATCTTGAGCAGTTTAGTATCAAGTGTATATCATGGGAGACATTTATGAACGTTTTAGCAACTGCTAACTAGAAATTCACTTTGCTAACAAGAAATGCACTCACTTATATTTGTTTGTTGGGACTGCTCCAGTACACAAGTTTTGTTTGCGGCGCATAGATTCATTTAATCATGAAATAAAATTAATTTAATGACCCACTAAAATTTTGTTTCAGGTGCAGAGACTCTGCATTAGCAGTGGCAAACAAAGAGCTAATGCCCTTATAACAGGACACACTCCCTGCTGGGGTGTCCTTTCAGGGCTGCATCTGGGGATTAGTTCTGCCCAATGTGATGCCCCCTTCCTTCTCTTAGTTCATGATACAGCTCCTCATGCTCTCTAGGAGTTGCAGTGTTTCCGCTTCATGGCTTGGCCCTCTGACCAGGCCACTATACAGTTTTCCCCTTCCAGGGAAACACAGTCTCACCAGACCAGCTGTCCAGTGCCATTCCAGATAGTCTTCTGATTCAAGACTGTGCTTCTTTCCTAGTGGCTGGTAGGAGAACCTGAGTCTACCTGCTACTCTGGGTTCCAACCCAGGGACCCTACTATAAGTAGCCATGGTCTGTACCGTCTCAACTTTTGCTGCCGTTTCCCTGGGCCTCTTCCTACTCTGCCCTCCACGTGCTTTCTTCTACACTACCCCTCTGGGTAAACCCTTCCCTTAAGGTCAGGCTGCTAGGACTTCTGTTCCACCCCTAGCTTTCCTCCTTTTCTCCTCACTAGGCCCAGAGAGTGACTGCAGACCTCCCCACTACAGCCCCCTTCTGCTCTCACTTCCTGGCTTTATATAAGCCCTCTCCTATTTCTGTCCCAATGGGCTCCATCTCCAATTAGGACTTGTCAGTCAAGCCTAAATCTCTCCCCAGGTGAAGGCTACTGGGTTACGGGAGAACCTCAGGGTTGTGAACACATCAGGAATGGAGGTTGTTCATAACTCTGAAATGTTCGTAACTCTGAGCAAAACGTGATGGTGGTTCTTTCAAAGTTTACAACTGAATATTGACTTAATACAACTTTGAAACTTTACTATGCAGAAGAAAAAAGCTGCTTTCCCTTTATTGTTTTTGGGAGTTTTTGTTTAACACACTGTATTTGCCTCTTTTTTGGGTGGGAAGGTGTGTCTGCTGCTGCCTGATTGTGTACTTCCAGTTCCAAGCGTGGTGTGTGGTTGACTGGTCAGTTCGTAACTCTGAGGTTCTACTGTAATTAGTCCCTTCTGAGCCACCTTAACCCTGTCGGGTTCCATTTCCCTCCTCTCTGGTCCCTGCTCACTTCCCGGAGGATCGTAAGCTAACTTTGCCAAATAACCGTGTAGGTATACCAGTGCTTCCCATTGTCTCTATTGATTCTCCAGGACCTGTGTCAGGGTTCCCTCCCCACTCTGAACTCTGGGATACAGATGTGGGGACCCGCATGAAAGACCCCCTAAGCTTATTTCTACCAGTTTAGCTTAAAAACTTCCCCAAGGCACAAATCCTTTACTTGTCCTTGGACGGTATTGCTGCCACCACCAAGTGATTTAGACAAAAATTCAGGAAAAGGACCACTTGGAGTCCCTATTCCCCCCCAAAATATTCCCCCAAGCCTCTCCACCCCCTTTCCTGGGGAGGCTTGAGAATAATATACTAACCAATTGGTTACAATGTGAGCACAGACCAAACCCCTGGGTTTGTTGGACACTGAAAATCAATTAGGTTCTTAAAAGAATACATTTATTTATATTAAAAAAAAAAGTAAAAGAATCACACCTGAAAAAATCAGGATGGAAGGTAACTTTACAGGGTAATAAAAAGATTTAACACAGAGGATTCCCCTGTAGGCTTAGCTTCAGAGTTACAAAAAACAGGAATAAAACTCCCTCTTAGCATAGGGAAAATTCACAAGCTAAAACAAAAGATAATCTAACGCATTTCCTTGCCCTTACTTACAATTTTTGTAATCTTTTATATGCTCATTTCAGGTATGTTTTCAGGAGCTGTTTTTCCTGACTGGTCTCTCTCTCCATCCAGAGAGGGAACAAACAAAGAGAGCACGAACAAAACCTTCCCCCCAGATTTGAAAGTATCTTCTTTCCTTATTGGCCCTTTTGGTCACGTGCCAACCAGGTTATTTGAGCTTCTTAACCCCTTGCAGATAAAGATTCAGTATAGCTGCTCAGGAAGGATTTTATGTTACCCTTAGCTGTATGTTTATGACAACCTATATAAAGTAGGGCCTTGATCCTCTCTGTTGTCAACCACCTTCAGTGGAAGCCTCAACTCTGGGGTCCGGCTCAGGAGAGTATATCTGCCCTCTGCAAAGAAGGCCTCCATACATGGTGGGTTACATAGTCTCCTTTTCCTGCTACAGGCCTTCACATTCCCCTTGTGTTGGGGTGACCTTCATGCCCCCATTATCCATCAATTTGTAATGGGGCACTCTTCCTGCTCAGGCATCATCTCATGGGTGCATCTGGAAATTAGCTCTGCCCAGTATTCTCTCAGATTGTACCTCAGCCCCCTCTTGCTCTCTAGGAGTCAGTGCTTCCTCTTCATGGCTTGGCCCTCTGGCCAGGTCACTATACAGTTCTTCCTTCTGAGGTAACAAAGTCTTCCTGGACTAGCTGTCTGGGTGCCATGTCACGACTGTGCCACTTTCCTAGTGGCTGGTAGGAGAACCTGGGCTCACCTGGTAATCTAGGTTCCAACCCAGGGACCCTACTATCAGCAACCAAGGTCTGCACCATCTCAACCTTTGCTCCTGTTTCCTTGGAGCCTCTTCCTACTCCGCCCTCCACAAGCTTTCTTCTACACCACCACTCCAGGTAAACCCTTCCCTCAAGGTCAGGATGCCGGGGCTTCTGCTCCACCTCTGGGTTTCCTCCTTTTCTCCTCACTAGGCCCAGAGAGTGACTGCAGACCTCCCCACTACAGCCCCCTTCTGCTCTCACTTCCTGGCTTTACACAAGCCTTCTCGTACTTCTGTCCCAATGGGCTCCATCTCCAGTTAGGGCTTGTCAATCAAGCCTAAATCTCTCCCCAGGTGAAGCCTACTGGGTTAATTAGCTCCTTCTGAGCCACCTTAACCCCTTCAGGGTAGTGTGGAGTGAACACCCCCATCACAGCCCTGTTTAACTATCCTGCTCTCACAACCTGAGCAGTTGGATAGGATTGTGCAAACAAGGCAAGACTTCTGACTGAGGATTCAATTAGGAGCAAAATATTTCACCTGTGGAGTTTTATGTAACACCCCTGGATAGTCCGTGCTGGGAGAAGAGATTATCAATGAATCTCAGAAAAGAGAGGCCATGACACCAGAGTTGAAAAGTGGATCTCTCTTTTCCTATCGTATTTTAGGGTTTTATGCAGCCATCCATAAGCCGCATATCTGAGGTGTCTTCCTCCAAAAGTCTGTTAGCCGTGGTGAAGTCCCTGATGGACTTCTCCGTGTCTCTGGCTCTCCTTCAGTTTATAAGAATATAACTTGGGGGTAGGTTTTTTTTAATGTTTGTTGTTTGATGGTTTGGAGGGCGTGACTGAGGATGTGTGTACCCTCTGTTTATGATAGAAAAGCGTTATCAAATAGTAACGCTTTGCAGCATTTCCTAAAGGTGACCAGACTCTGGATTCATTTAATCTGCTCTGGAAGTTTGTTCCATGTCTGGTTCCCCTTGACTAAGAATGCTTTGTATTCACTTCTTATACGCTTCGTATTGGGCTTTGTGATCTGCATTGTCCTGTAGGAGTGCAGCTCTCTTAGTGGTTCATAGCTCAGTCTCTCATGTAACTGGGGCTTGATCCATTAATTGCTTTGAAGATTAGGACCCAGGCCTTAAACCGGCAGCAGAAGTGGACTGGTGACCAGTGGAGGGACTAGAGCAGGGATCGGCAACCTTTGGCACGCGGCTCGCCAGGGTAAGCACCCTGGCGGGCCAGGCTGGTTTGTTTACCTGCCGCGTCCGCAGGTTCGGCTAATTGTGGCTCCCACTGGATGCGGTTCGCGTCTCCAGGCCAATGGGGGCGGCGGGAAGCAGTGGCCAGCACATCCCTCAGCCTGCGCCACTTCCTGTAGCCCCCATTGGCCTGGGACAGCGAATCGCGGCCAGTGGGAACCGCGATCGTCCGAAACTGTGGACGCGGCAGGTTAACAAACCAGCCCGGCCCGCCAGGGGGCTTACCCTGGCGAGCCGCATGCCAAACGTTCCCAATCCCTGGACTAGAGCATGGATCTGATGTGCTGACCACAACCTAAAAAAACATTGACGAACCTGGCAGTCACATGTACTATCTAGAGCCTTTGCATTGTTTTTACAGTCAGCTTCAGATACAATGAATTATAGTAATCTAGATATTGATCTCTGTGGCCAAGACCTGGTCCAGAGGGAGTGAAATTTCCTAGTGAGCTGGGGATAAAAGATGATGATGGTTTTTAGTAACTGATGTTACATAGTCATACAAGCTTAGTGATGAGTCAAACAGGACTTGTCCTGTTGAACCATTTTGATGAGTGGGGGCTGTATGACTTCATGGGACTGGGAGTTGGGGGAGAATGTTCCAGCTAGTTCTTCACATTATGTCCCCCAACCAACCACCATCACTTTGGGCTTGCATGGATTGAGTTTAAACCAGCTGCTCTCCATTCAGCAGCTGATATTTTATAGGCATTATGATATCTTAGGAGTGGCAGTGATTGTGTCAGCAACAAAGAATACGATTATGTTCATTTTCTGTCTGTATATTGTTTTGTATCTCTTGAGATATTTCTGATGGTGGAAAAGTTAGGGGTTTTTTTTAAACATAAGATAAAAAAAATTTGTTAATTACACTTCTCTCAATTTAACTATTTCTTTTTGTTTGTTTACATTGTGAATTTAACAGCATTTTGTGTATAGACATTTTCACTATTTCCCTGATATAGTCAGTCAGTTTTCTCTTTTATTACATGGGTTTTTAACACACACCAAGAGGAGAGAGAAATACCCCATTTTTGAGAGGGGTTGTAAAGCTACCAGCATTATCAGGGAAACTTGAGGACAGACCTGGTGTCTAGAACTACTTTTACTTATGTTTTTTAAACTGACTAGAATTTCAAATTAAAGAGATTCCTCTAAGCTCATCTAACTCACACTTCCCGACACAAAACCCATATAAAAGAGCTCATCTTGTGCAGGAATCTACCATTAAACCATGTTGGGTGATTCTGGCAATTTACACTGTTAATGGAGTTTCAACAGAAGTACCTGCTTGCTGCTTTATATACAGGAATTCTGGCATACAATGTCTTCTGACTTGCTGTATACAGGTGAATGTAGAAGGAATGAAATTGCATAACATTTTGGGTTATTACAGGGAAATGTAGATATATTGAGGTACTGTACATCAAATGAGATTTCATGACTACTCATTTTAGTCCAAATATTTTAAATATCTAAAATATGGATCTGACCTTGTCATGTGAAATGCGTGATACTAGTCAGTTTCTAGCCCTCTCTCATTTTGATGGTTCACATACTTGTCAGATGTCATCTCTGAATGCAGTTATTTATTCAGCTGAAAAGTGGGAAGTCTTAAAAACTGTCTTTTGGATTAGCCAATTGTCAGTCAGAGTAGAACAAAGAAAAGCAGTGGCAGCAGATCGAGTTGTACTGTAGTTCCTTGGGGAAAAGATGGATTGATGAACTGTGAACTTGTCAGCTATAGAAAGTAGAAATTCTGCTCTTCCCAGGTGATGTGTTTACTATACCCATTCTACAGTTGCTCATCATCTTAGTATCCAGCATAGTAATGAAGCATAGAATGCTTCTTTATCAACCCTCCACCAGAGCTTCTTAATCCTAGGGTGAGTTTTGGTGCCATAGGAAGCTTGCATTTCAATAACCTTCCAAGCTATCATTAAGATTATATATACATTTATTCACTTTAAATTCTGCTTTAAACATAGCTGGATTTGATTTTTGTTTGTAGGTACTTTCGCTTTCCACAAATTGCAGCATAGTGGGAAGCTTCCCGTCACTTAAGAGGAAGGGAGCAGCTCAAAGGCGGCTTCCTCAAGTCTGGCCAGCTGGAGAGGAGCAGCCTACTTCCTAGCACTTAACAGAAGCCTTGGGGAAGCCAGTAAGTGGGCTGCTCCTCTTTCATTCAGCCAGCTGGCAGCTCTTCAGTGCTCCAGGTTTGGGACACCCAGAGGACAATGGAAAGCACGGTACAGTTCCTGGGGCCGTAACTGATCTTCATTTACTGGAAAGCTCTGATTTAGTGGGTGTACTGTATGTAAAGAAATTTCCCCAAATCTGAAAGGCCATTCTGTTCTCCATTGAACTGGACATGGATGGTGTCAAAGCCAGGAATCTATAGATGCACAATAAGGTAGAGAGATGGAGGGGTGTGTGTTTAAATGAACAAATGGAATAGATTATCCAGTGGGACTAAGAGTAGTGTCAGGGGCTGTGCTGACCACTGAATCCCTCGGCCAGTTTGTGTGGTTTTGCAATATTTTTTTTTCTCTCTCCCCTGCTATATGAAAAGCTCATACAAACACAAGCTGAAACTAACTAAGGCTTCATGTGGATGACCCCACCATTGAAGCCAGTGGGCTCCATAAGAGCCCACCACAGCCACCTGCATGGAATCTGCTTGCAAGATTGGGACCCACCTAACTATACAAGGGTAACAGTTAATCTGGCTCTGTACAAAGTGCTGTCAAACAACCGTAAAGAGTATTTTTTCTCTGCTCTTTCAGTTCTAGTCATCTTAGGGGTTATTTCTGACCATCATAGATGATGAACATTTCAGTCAAAAGTATGATTTTTTTTTTTTTAAGGATTTTGCATTATCTGAAAAACTGATGACCATCGAGGTTATCCAAAGGTGGCGTGTGGGCCTCATGAGACCTCTGTATAATTGAGCTTTAATTTGCACATGTGTGTGTTTAGGTACATTCTGCGAGTGTATCTAACTTGTTTGTATTGATTCAGTGTTACAAATTGCCACTTTTTTAACAGCTTCATAACTGTGGCAGGATCTAGCAACACTGACTCAGACATACAGGAGGAGATTCCCTTCATCTTTTACTTATCAAGAAAGTTGGCATCCTTTTCAGTATGATTTCCCTTCAAAACCTTGTTTTTGGCTTCACTGTGCATATAAATACTACAGGGAGTGGGCTGGTCCAGTGGTGTAGCAGCTGTTTACTGTGGTAATAGGAGAGAATGTAAATCATGGAATGGATTCAGGATTCTCCTAGGCCAGTATAAACTGCTTTATTGTAGCCTCTAGGGGTACATCAACATTGCAGCTGGGAGCGAGCCTTCCTGCTCTGTTAGACAGACCCACGCTAGCGAGGCTCGATCTAGCATGCTAAAAATAGCAGTATGAACACTGCAGCTTGGGCTGGAGCCCATCTGACCCCCTAAGCTTGAAAGCACAAGCCACAATCTACACTGCTATTTTTAGCATGCTAGCTCAAGCTCTGCTAGCACAAGTGTGTTCACCTCGGCTGGGAGGCATGGTTCTAGCTGCTGTGTAGGCAGACATACCCAAAGATAAGAGCCACTCAGAAACATCTTTGTTAGCCTACACAATGTAGAGCACAAACATGGATTTTGGAGGAGTCTTACACAGCATTGCCATCCTAGTCAGAAGTGAGGAGCCACTGTGTGAAGATGGTGAATGTTAAATGTGAGAGATTAAAGAGATTCTGTCACGATTTAGTCATAGAGTAAGGTAATATCTTTTATTGGACCAGCTTCTGTTGGCGAGAGAGACAAGCTTTCAAGCTACACACAGACCTCTTCCTCATAGATATTTTATAAAGTTAACTTTATACAGAACAGATTATTAAAGAGAAATAATTTTAAAATAGGTATCTTTCTTTTCATCGTGTTATGCTATTTGTTTACTTTGGGAATTTCACTCTGCTTGGACAATAAAATTAGGCTGGTCATTACCACTTATGTTTGTAGGTACTTTCAACTTTCGGTTCTCTAATGCCAGCATAATGGTTCACAACAGTGCAGGGAATGTTTTTAAATTTTAAAAACAAAAACTGTTCTCACTCTGAATTATTTTTAATTTAATGAAATAAAATCAATTATTTGGTTCTGTAATGCACTTCAGAAATTACAAACCCTGAATTTTGATCCTAAACTGAATTGTCCCTCTCTAAAAGGGGTGCAGAGTATACTTCCTGAAATAACGTTTTAGGGGGAAATGTTAAATAGGTTAATTAAAGATTTTAGACTTGGAAGATACTATTTGTGGAAATTATTCCTGGTTATTTAGGGTTTCTTTTTCTTTTTCCTTATTGATAGCTGTGGGTAATAGGTGTGAGAATACCTTGCAAGAAATGGCAGATTCCCATGTACACTGAAACTGTACAGTAACTCCTCGCTTAACGTTGTAGTTATGTTTCTGAAAAATGCGACTTTAAGCCAAACGATGTTAAGCGAATCCAATTTCCCCATAAGAATGAATATAAATAGGGGGGGTTAGGTTCCAGGGACATTTTTTTCACCAGACAAAAGACTATATTATATACATACAGTATAAGTTTTAAACAAACAATTTAATACTGTACACAGCAATGATGATTGTGAAGCTTGGTTGAAGCGGTGAAGTCAGAGGGTGGGATATTTCCCAGGGAATGCCTTACTGCTAAATGATGAACTAGAACAGCTGAGCCCTCAAGGGTTAACACGTTGTTAATGTAGCCTCACACTCTACAAAGCAGCACAAATGGAGGGAGGGGAGACAGCATGGCAGACAGACTCTCACCTGTGTGTGAGAGAGAGATGAGCATTGCCCCTTTAAGTACGCTGACTCCGCTCTAAATACACTGCCTTTTTAAGTAGATCAGCAAGTTGAGACAGCCCGTGCTGCCAGCAAGCTCCCTCTGTCCTGAGCCCTGTCATGTCTCCCCCCTGCTCTATGGAGACGGGGTAAGCGGGGGGCAGGAGCAGGGGGAGGGGGACACCCTGACATTAGCCCTCCTCTTCCCTCCCCCCTTGTACAGCAAGCAGGAGGCTCCCGGGAGCAGTTTCAAGGCCGAGGGCAGGAGCAGCACATGGCAGTGGGGGGAGGGACAGCTGAACTGCCCGTTAATTGATAGCCTGCTGGGAGGCTGCTGCACAGGGATCTTAGGGGAGCTGATAGGGGGGCTGCTGGTCCACCCTGGTTCCAAGCCCCCACCAGCTAGCTCCAATGGGCTGCTCTTTCTGCAAGCAGTGGACAAAGCAGGCGGCTGCCAAACAATGTTATAAAGGAGCATTGCGCAACTTTAAACGAGCATGTTTTCTCTAATTGATCAGCAACGAAACGACGTTAACCGGGACGACTTTAAGTGAGGAGTTACTATACTTCTTTCAAGAAACATCACTTGGATCAATAAAACCATGTAATAAAAAAACCCTGTTTCTATGAGAAGGCCACTGTAGTGTGGGTTAAGTAAAGAGACTATTAGTAACAATGTACATTAGTTACAGAACATTAAGTACCTAATTCAACTGTTTGAAATACTATTCAGTGCAACCTCATTTCATGGTTTGTAGCATTCTGCTTGAGCGCCATAAAAATGGATATCATACAGTCGGAATACCGTATTGCCTTCTGTGATGTTGAGAAGTACATACAGTAAATTCTTGAACATTCAGTGTATTAACTTGTTTTACTGCTGCTGAGGTTTGCTTAGTGGTTAGGCATCAGGAGCCAATACTGCTTCCACTGAAGTCAGTAGTAAAACTCCAGTTGACTTTGGGTCTGATTCTGCTCCCACTGAACTCAAAGGGAGCTTTGCCATTGACCTGAGTGGAAGCACAATGGGATGGGGTCAGGCCCTAGGTTTGGGAAACCTACGCTCCCTGGAATTGCTAGTTAAATTCTTAGCAGGTCGAGTCCATTTTCAGACATACAAGACAGATAAACTGAGTACTATGCATTTTATTGTGCTTCAAATGAGACCTTGAAAACAGAGTTCCTGTCCATTTTGTGCAGGCGCTAAATATTCCATGGCACTTTTTTTTGACAGAGTTGTCACATGCCAAAATGTCCTCTCCTATCATCTTTGTGCAAAGTTTTATGCCCTGAGCAAATCTGTAAGGTCACTACGCTCTCTTCATTTAAATCCCTCCATCAGACCCACTTCTGTTGTAATATCCACAACATATCAGTGATGACTAGGTTGTTCAGCAGGTGATAGCTAATTTTATTTTTATTTATAACTATGGGTAGAAGATAGCTTAGCTGTTGCTCAGTTTGAACTCTGTGTAGCCACATAATCTTACGTTCATTGCCCTTGTCTTCCTTCCTTCCTGTGGTTTATAAGACTTCTTTGTTTCATCTTATTTCATATTAGATTGTACGTTTTCAGGGCAGGAACTGTGTCTTCCTATGTATTTGTTCAGCACCCCACATAATGGGCCACCAATTCTGATTGGGGCCTTTGAGCTCTACCATAATTTAAATAATAAGAATAGCTAGCTGCTGTCTTCCACTCCACAGGTGGCTACATTTCAGTGGTGGTAGATGTAGTATATAGTTTGGGAAGCATTGTAGGAGAGGCACTATATAAATTATTATTACTATTACACAAATATTTTTTCACACCATTGTAAATAGTGTATACACGTACGAGATGGTTTCAGTCACCTGCACACCAAAGGGGTTCTGGTCATGGAATAGACTTTATGTGGAGGAAGTATTACGTCAGTTGCACATGGATGTGAATATTTAGATCCTCTGAGGTCAAACGTTTATATATTGTGAATGCTGACTTTTTTGGCAATGTTTACCTTCCATTAGTGCTCTGATATTGACAGCACATCTTGGCTGCAGTAATTTCACTGCATCAGTTGCCAGAAAGAGACGTGGTTCCAGGAAAATTTATCTTCCTAAATGACAGAACTGATGGAAATGTTGAACTGATGAAGTTTCAGGAACCTTCTTCTGACACTTAGTGATGGACAGCAGAGGAAGATACGAGATCTTTCTTTCACACGCATGGCTATCCTACAAATATCCAACCTATCTATGGGAGGGTAACATTATTCCTGGAATGACTCACTTCATGGATCAATACTGCCCGTAAGGATGTTAATACGTGATGCTGCTGTTTACTGGTATTGCAGTGAATTGATTGATATGTCTGTGTACCATTGCCATCTACTGAATGGCATTCAAACTGTTCCACTGTGTCAGTTCCTTTACTGCTAATAGCTAATGGTGATTCAGTCGGTAGAGGGGTGTGCTTTTAGAGTCCGGTGCTCCAAGGTCTGTCCATGGTGCTGGTGTGATGTTCCAAATGGCCACAGCAGGCACCATAGTGATAACCGTGAAGTCCTAAGTTGTGAGCTGTTTGGGACAGAGACTCTGTCTTAATGTGTGTGTGGAGAAGACATATCATGTTGCGGGTACTATCACAGCATGAATAATAATAGCCTGGGTGGCCAAGGATTTGTTAGTGTCGTATGAAAAAGAATTTACAGTAATTTTTTTCCTGCATATTGTAGGAATCTTTCTACCAATTTTCTCATTTCCTGACCTGGAAATCCATAGCTGTGTCCTCTGAGTATAAAATGTTAACTTTTTAAGTAAAGTTGTTCTATATTTTTTCTCCCCTCTCACTTACATTGTGAAGAATTTGACACTTGTACAATAAATGAACATTAACCCATAGTAACCACACATTAAATTAATCCATGGTTTATCTTCTTAATAAGTTGGCATGGAGCACTATTAAGAAAGCACTGTGTGGTTTGTTATGTCTGCTTACTACACAGTGGGCTTCATAACAAATATGCTGCTGGATTGGAGTGACGTGGGTTTTTTTCTTTCCTTTTGCCTTTGCTCGTTCAAAAGTTGGCTAGTTCGCAAAGTTAAAATGTGTTTTAGGAATGTCTCTTATGTCATGTCCTTGTCTCTGCAAGTCACCAGGACTTTCTGAAAAAGGCATAAAAAGAGTGCAGTTATCTAGCTAGTGATGATATGAGCTCAGATAAAGAGGAACAGCAGGCACCTGTCCAGCATTGTTTACAGTAGCAGTTCGCCAATGTTACCACTTCACACAGAAAAATCTACATATTCCTTCAACTACTACCTCTCGACTGATGCCCTCCCTGCTATGCAGAGTGTCATTTACAGGTGGGAAAGGGAGTGTACGGATTGGAGAAATGGAGGCAAGTGGAGATGAGAGCAAATATGTAGGCAAAAGTAGAGTTGTACAGAACTTGCACTTAATGCAGAAGGAGAGGGGAAACTACTGTACAGTTTTGAGTGTGGAGTGACTTAGTCTAAGCAGCAGGAGACAAAAATTATCTTGATAGCATTGTTTCAGATAGACTGGCTGTGGTGGTCTCTTTAAGCTAATGCCTGAGAGAGTCAATTATGGTGATAATAGTTCACATGGCTAGCAATAGGCAAGGTATACAAACAGACCAGAAAAGATAATCATAATGCATTCAAATGGCAATGGAAAAAGATAACTGTAAAAGAACTACACCTGTAAGTTTTTAATAAGCCTCCAATCTACTGTCTTTGAACTATAACATTTATTTCAACTACATAGCAGTAATAATGGCTCTGGACAGTATAATTCATCATCCAAACACTTCACAGTCCAAGGTGGAAAATAGTTAAAATCCTAATTCTCATAGATGAGCGGGTTTTAAAATGTTCTGATTACAGGCCTTGTTGAGTTTTTATTCAGTGAAGCATTTACGTATGGTATAGTCAGGAATGGTTTAGCATGGGTTGCATATAGTCTAAAGATACATTTATAGAACCCAGTAATACAGAAATTAATGGAACACACCTGTTTAATGATACTTACAGGCATCTTTCCCAGGAAACCTGCAGCTGGTCCTTGTTCTGCGCCCAACAGGATTTATCCACCGAACTCTCTCAGACCTCGCTTTCAAATTCAACAGAGATGAATTTAAAATGAAGGTACCTGTAAGTATTTCTTTGCCTCAACTATACTAGCAGTGATCTGTTAAGGTACTTAATCTGGACAATGTGCACATTAGCAATGTGCACATTAGCAAAAGAAATGCTTACATGTTACTTTAACAATTTGTCTGTGCTGTTCCATGTTGGTATTTTGTTCCCAGGGAGTCTTTTTAGACAAATAAGAGTATTTTAACATGTGAGTAAACATAAAATGAGTAATCTAATATCAAGCACTTAGCTAAACCCTAGAGTTAATATTAACATTTATAAATGTACAGCTTTGTTATGTAAAATATAGTGTATGTACTTTTAAAAGACGATTTTGTTCATGTATATCTATTGTGTAGTGGCAGATCTTGTATGTTTACATCATTGAGCAGCAGGAAGATGATTTCATTCCCAGCTGTTTTCAACTAAAACACCTTATATGTAATGTAATTTTTAATGATACACAGCTACAGGGTCTGATTTTTTTCAACCCAACCTCCATTGTTTTCTTGCCCATGATCATTTGTGGGAACAATTAATGTTACTTAAATGTCCAATCATATGATTGAATGCAATCATAAAGTAGATACCAAAGCTGTCTAAGCTACATCAGTTTATAGCCATTGAAAATTGTGGGTGAAAATTTGCACTCACAATAATATTTTCCTGAAAAGTGGAGCCTGGATTTTTTACGTCTGGCCCATAATATAGTATCACTGGACAATTTGTCATATGACTGTGATGACTTTCTTAAACACCTCTTTCTTTTGTATAGATAATGACTCTTTTTACCCTAACTAGGGGGACATCTTCCTCAAAGTCAAAAACTGGATTATAATTGGGAACTAAAGCAAACATTCAAAACTCCAGTTGCATGCTGTAATTTGTCTCTCTCCCTTTCCACTCAAGTTAAGCCACATGCCTATGATGTCCTTGGTATGACGTGAATTAACCGAATACCATAGCTTTCGGAAAATAGCCATATGTAGTGTGCCAAAAGCAAAGATTGTATGTTGTACAGTACACATGCCTTACTTAACACATGCTATTCAGCCTGAATAAAATGCTGGTGGTTATGTCTGTAGTCATTACATTTGTAACATCTTCCAGCATAAACTACTCTTGAGTTGGTGTGCTGTTGTATATATGAAGGGAACAAATCCATCCTATGCTTCTTCCCTTGATTTCAATCTCCTGAGTAAAGACTGCAGGATTTGCCCCCAAATTCCTAATATGAGTCTTGTCATTTATTTGGTCATATTAATTCTACTCCTTTATGGTTGCAGATCATAATGCTGGGCTCAGTAACAGAATTGCATGGTTATATTGACAAAACACAGCTAACAGAAGACCTTGGTGGCACTCTGGATTATTGCCATAACAGATGGCTCTCTCACCGCACTGTAAGCCTTAGTTGTTTTTATTTTTCGCAGTTTAATGGGCCCTTCTGTGTTATACTGTCATTTATAAAACACATTCTAATTAATGCAAGCTGACATCAACTGAGTGAGGAGATGATCTCAGTGGAACTTAATCATCTTCGAGAAATAACATAAGTAATAACTTTGGGAGTGGTTTTCTTAGGGTTTTGGAGCAAAGGAATATTGTTGTTTGGGGGCTGGGAGGCAGGGGCTGGGTGGGTATTATTACAAGAGAGGGGGAAAAGCTCAAGTTAAAAAATGACTCCAGGTTATAAAAATGTGTGGCAAATACATCTGATGTAAGCATAGAGAAAATATGCAGTTAAGAAGCTAATAGTGAAGGTGTTTTATTTACAACTCTTGCTAGCAAAATATTCTTTAAAACAAACTTTTTCAAGCCAACCTTTTTAGTTGTAGTCTAAAGTTTGCATTTTACTATGGTTGGGGGGCAGTGTTTTCCCCAGGAATTGAAATTGGGGAGGGGGGGGGGTTTCGAATTTACGGGGGAGGGGAGGTGTCAGGGCCGATGGGGGGTGAGACCGTGAGGGTGAAGGTGGGCTATATGGCACCATAGTAAAAACTGAAAACTGTTTCATGACTATTTTATTAGATTTAACTCATGTTTTGAAATCATCACACAAATTAAAGTTGACTACTCAAGCATTCTATGAAGTATGACATCTACATCCTTCTTGGTTTCTTGTTATAATTTTGCACAACTCTGTTAATTAACTTCTTGAACACAACGCGTTCATCTTTGGTGGCTTCTCATGTGTCCAGTACTTCCATTCCTTCAATTGGTATGCTCATTAGTTCATTCACATGATCAGGCAGAAGGCGACTTCTTTCAGAACACAAAATTCTATTCAATGATGAAAAAGAACACTCAACTGTAACTGTTGTGACTGGGAGTAGAAAGAGATGAATTCCTACTTCTTTTATCCCAGGAAACATAGCATAAAGATCGAGTCGAGCCACTAGTGATGATTAAAAAAGAAAATTTTCATTCATTCGTCGTATGATATTCCACTCTGTGTTCAATTTCTCTATATTCTGTCCTGAGCACGTGGCATCCCCATTGCTGGTAGTGCCTCACTTCACTCAACTGTCAGTGTTTTATAGGACAGGGATCTGTAAAAGCTACGTAGAGGTTGAGTAGAATCTAGAAGTCACTGTTGTAGATTTTTAAGAATCAAGTCTGTGTACTTTTTCAGTTGTCTTAAACACTTCTTGTCCTCTTCAGTTAAGGATTCAATATAAATGCCTTCATTAGTCAACTTCTGGACTGAAGTCTTTGCTTCTTCCAGTACTTTTTCAATGGATAGCTCTCTGATTGATCCAAATGTAGCTTCTATTGCTGGAGAAAGATCTATTACTGTTGTAGCAGATGCCTGGATGGTATTGTTTCATGACCCAAGTGGTTTCAACAATAGACTTACAAGAGAGAGAATGGCAATAGTCTTCTCTGAACATAGTAGCAAAAGTAATCCACCAGCCTCACTACTTGGATCCATCCCATCTTGGTAGATACTTTCCAAAGTCAGTAATAATGGCTGGAGTAATTTTAAGACAACAGCCAAGGATCGCTCATGAGAAAGCCAGAGGGTTTTCCCAGGTTGGACTAATTTGAACTTCAGTCCCAGTGTATCTTCTATATTTTCCAAGCTACTCAGTCTTTTTGGACTCTTGCTGAAAAAAGAATATAATGAAGACATTAAATTTACAGCTTTTTAAATGTCTTTTGAAGAGTCTGCAGCTTGTACTAGTGCTAGTTGGAGTAGATGGCCTCTGCAGTGTGTGTAGGAGAGATTAGGGTTACACTTTTCTCTGAGCAAAGCTTGTACTCCACCATGTCTTCCAGAGAAGTTTGCAACTCCATCAAATGCACAAGCAGCCATCTGTTTGGGGTCCAATTGACAAGCATTTAACTCTTTTAAGATGTGGGTTGTCACAGATGCAGCCTATGTGTCTTCTATAACTTGAACATCTAGAAATGCATCTATTGGCCTACCACTGACATCAAGATAACGTACACAATGACTTAATACTTGCCAATTTGCATCGGTGCATTCATCAGCCATGTATGCAAATGTTTTGAATGTGGTGAGAGAGGTCTTCACTTTTTCAACTGTTGAGTCTTTCACTGTTGCACCATATGCTTCTAGCCAGTCAGCTGAGTTTCTTGCAGAAAGATAGTGAGCATTTGCTGGTCTTGTTCGGAACCAGTGTTCAACTTCAGGATGAACAAGTGACAATGCACTTAACATTGGCCTCCCGTTTGTAGTGTGTGGTATCTCTTGCTTAAATAGAAAATATGATGCCTCACCCATGTTTGTTCGCATGTCCCTTGAGGTTCCACCCAGCTCTCAGTGATTTCAGCTGAGCTCTCAGTGGGGGAACCTTGCTGCTAGTGCATACGGGGGCCCCCTCTTCCACTTAGACCTGATTATCAGTGATTTCAGCTGTAGTGGTCACTTAACAAAACAAAAGACTATCTATGAAGCCTAATCAGCTCTGTCTTTAAACAGTGGAAAGGGGCAGGTCAAATAGTACTTGTGATTCAGGCAGACCATCAAGCAAAACACCTGTCCCCACCCTCTCTCTTGATGCCCTCAATCAGCACAGGCTAAGTACAGTTTTCCTGCTCTTTACCCATACAATAAGAATAACAACATTTCATTCAGACACACAGACACAAGCATTCAAGTGATTTGTAACCCAACCCCAGCCAAAATCTATCACTTGGGCAACACAGCTCTGTTTGCTGGATACCTAGGTAGATTAGGTGTGACTGTAAATACAATCTGGTCCTGAAGCCTTTCCCCCCAGCTCATCACTAGCTGTCAGGGAGAGCTCATTTTAGACTTTGCTTACAAATCATAATTTGGCCAACATCACCGAAATGAATGCACTGACATCATCATAAAAACAAAAGCTGTATAAGGAAGCTCATCTGTTCATACTTTTTCAAATCTATTATACTTTTTCACATACATGTATTTTATCATACACTTTATATGCATTTAAAGTATGTATTAATATTTCAATTTCAATTCAAATTTCCAAACAATCACTAAATTGGCAACACTGCATGTAACTAATTCACAAAACTGGGGGGGGGGGGGGTTGGGGAAATTCGGGGGGGGGGAAGAGGGGCTGTGGGGAAAACCCGCGGGAGGGGAGGGTGTGTGTGTGTGTGTGTGTGTGTGTGTGTTCAGAGCATGAAATGTCTTTAATGGTTTTATATATTCCAAAAGGCCATAGAAAGTTTCGCCCTAATGGTTAAGCAAACAGCTCAAATGCTTCAGTCCTTTGGGACCGAATTGGCTGAAACAGAACTACCAAATGATGTGCAATCAACCAGCTCCCTTCTTGCAGCACATAGTGAAAAGAAGGACAAAATGAAGGTAGGTATATCGTATGAAAGTACCCTGCTTTTAGTTAGCACATTTTAATTATAACTAGCAATAAAAATACAATAGAAAAATAGAGTTTTTGAAAATATTTAGATAATATTAAGAATGTGAGACCTTTGAAATCTTCTTAAAGCTGCCTGGCTATATTTGAAGTTTAATAAGGATCTTTATTCCTTGCAAAAATAATCCTGGAAGCTAAGAAGATATAGCACATACACATTATGATGTTATGTTTCTGTAATGGAAATTGCTGTACAACCAAAGATGTAGTAATGGGAATGTTTAGATTTTCATTTTTTTTTATTTGTAGTAATGTGTGCGTATATATAGATAGATACACACACATACATACACACACACACACACACCTCTACCCCGATAAAACGCTGTCCTCTGGAGCCAAAAAAACTTTCCGCGTTATAGGTGAAACCGTGTTATATCGAATTTGCTTTGATCTGCCGGAGTGCACAGCTCCCCCCCACCCCCTCAGAGCACTGCTTTACCGCGTTATATCGGGGTAGAGGTGTATATGAAATTCTGATTAGGAATGGACAAACCAGTTCAGATAACCTTTTTTTTAAACATTAATAACTTGAACCAAAACTAGTTTGCCAGCAGTTTCAGAATACAGCAGCAAAAAATCTCCAGGTAATTGTGGCACAACCGGAAGCACTGGAAATCTTGAGAAAGTGTCTGTTACCATGAAACTTCCAACACAGGTTTGAGAGGATGGAACAAGCTTGGAAAATGTTGAGGTTCAACTTTCAGTACCTTTAATTCATTACTTTTAATCATAGAATCATAGAATATCAGGGTTGGAAGAGACCTCAGGAGGTCATCTAGTCCAACCCCCTGCTCAAAGCAGGACCAACCCCAACTAAATCATCCCAGCCAGGACTTTGTCAAGACAGGCCTTAAAAACCTCTAAGGATGGAGATTCCACCACCTCATTCCAGTGCTTCACCACCCTCCTAGTGAAATAGTTTTTCCTAATATCCAACCTAGACCTCCCCCACTGCTCCTTGTTCTGTCATCTGCCACCACTGAAAATAGCCCAGCTCCATCCTCTTTGGAACCCCCCTTCAGATAGTTGAAGGCTGCTATCAAATCCCCCCTCACTCTTCTCTTCTGCAGACTAAATAAGCCCAGTTCCCTCAGTCTCTCCTCGTAAGTCATGTACCCCAGCCCCCTAATCATTTTCTTTGCCCTCTGCTAGACTCTCTCCAATTTGTCCACATCCTTTCTGTAGTGGGGGGGCCCAAAACTGGACGCCGTACTCCAGATGTGGCCTCACCAATGCCGAATAGAGGGGAATAATCACTTCCCTCGATCTGCTGGCAATGCTCCTATTAATGCAGCCCAATATGCCGTTAGCCTTCTCGGCAACAAGTGCACACTGCTGACTCATATCCAGCTTCTCGTCCACTGTAATCCCCAGGCCCTTTTCTGCAGAACTGCTGCTTAGCCAAATTACTTTATTAAATTGTTCTTGCTATTCTTCCTATAAAGAACACTTTATCTATGGTACTTTGCAATATTTCTTTAGAAAGACCACTAAAACATGTTATTTTTTGTTTTCTGCAGGAGGATTTGAGGTTAGCATTAAAACAGGGACATGATATTCTTGAAAGTAATAGAAAGCCAGTTGCTGAGAACCCTGACTACAAACTCAACCAAGATCAGCTTGACAATCAAACCACTGTGGAAAGGTGAGGTGAATGAAATATGGAGTGTGCATTAGTTTTTATTTTACACATTTATTTTATTTTATTTTATTTTATTTTCTAGTATTTAATTTTTATACATGTAGTTAGCAAACTGGCAAAGTGATTCAAGGTGGTAAATATTTAGAAGGTGTTAGTAGGCAGTAGCTCTTCTGCTCCAAATCCTCTGAGCAAAGTGCTGCAGGGTTCTATTTTTTCTCCATTGTTGCTCAGTCTGCATGCGAGGGAGATAAGGATTCAGTTTGGATTTCAGTGCCATCAACATACTGATGACACTCTGCTCTGTATCTCCATTTCATCTGGTTCAGATGATGCAGTTGATCAGCTGTCTGGAGAAGATTGCTACTTGTATGAGAGATGGCTGGCTGAAACTCAATCCATATAAGATGGGTGATATTGTTTTGGGGGAAGCAGTAAGAGGGAGATAGCAGAAGTGACATCTTCTTTTGGGTGTTTGTCCACCTTTTATGACTAAGAACTTATGAGTCGTGTTAGGTCACCAGCTGTTTCTGCATGTCCATATAGCACCTGTAGCAGAGAGTGCTTTTCTTCCATCATCTGGTAGAAGGTTGTAGTCTTTCTGATACAGACTTCATCAGAGACATTCATGTCCTTGGTACCTCTAAATCAGTGGTTCTCAACCAAAGGTATGTGTACCCCTGGGGGTGCGCAGAGGTCTTCCAGGGGGTACATCAACTCATCTAGACATTTCCCTAGTTATGCAACAGGCTACATAAAAAGCAGTAGAGAAGTCAATACAAGCTAAAATTTCATACTGATAATGACTTGTTTATACTGCTCTATATACTGTACACTGAAATGTAAGTACAATATTTATATTCCAATTGATTTATTTAATAATTATATAGTAAAAATGAGAGAGTCAGCAATTTTTCAGTGTGGCTGTGACACTTCTATATTTTTATGTCTGATTTTGTAAGCAAGTACTTTTTAAGTGAGGTGAAACCTGGGGGTACTCAAGACTCCTGAAAGGAGTACAGTAGACTGGAAAGTTTGAGAGCCATTGCTCTAGACTGAGTAGTGCAATGCGGTCTGCTTGGGATAAGTTAAAAGGCCACCCAGAAACTTCAGCTAATGCAGAACAGAATGTGGTGGTTCCTTGCTATAATGTGTGATGCAGGGCACATAACATTGTTCTGTAGTCTAGTGTGACTGGCAATTCAGCGTGTAGGTTTTGACCATTAAGAACTTTATTATTTGATTCCTGGTTAGTTTAGAGACTTCCTATCTCTTCACACTCATACCTGACAGTTGAGATTGGCTGGGACTATCCAGATGACAACTGGCTGGAGGGAAGATGGTCTCAATGGAGGGCTCTTGACTCTGGAAGTCTAACCCTTTGGGCTTAAGAGACCAACTTAGCTGACCTTGGGGTACATAGAGAGAGCGCTATATATTTACTCAGACCTTGTCTGAGAAGGTGATTGAAATGAAGAGAGTTCTTTTCCCTTAATTACACCTGGGGGAATTCTGTGCCACTGCGCAATGCAGAATTTAATGTTGTTTGCACAGAATTTCCTTTCTCCCACAGAATTGAGCTGCAGTGCTTCTGGGGGCCACTGGATCCGGCAGAGCCCAGCTTGCACATAGAAGACACTGCCGGGGGGAGAGGGAGCTAGAGGGTTCCCATCGGTTGCAGTTCCCCGCACATCCTGAGGAAAGGAGACTGCAGTGTGCAGGAAACTCTATAAAGTCTGGGTCTGAGGAGTAGAGGGTGTCTAGGCGGGGGGGGGGGGGGGGAAGCACAGCTGGGCTCTGGGGGGTAGGAGGGCGGGTGTGTGGGCTGGGTCATGGCTGGGCTTTGGTGGGGAGTGGGTGTGGGTATCTGGGAAAAGGGGGGCCATGGCTGGGCTCTGGGGGGAGGGTGAGTATCTGGGCTGGGGGGGCCCCACATCTGGGCCCTGAGGGGGTGTAATCTGGGCTTTAGGGTGGGAGGAGTCCTGGTGTCTGATATCCTGGCTGGGCTCTGGGAGGAGGATGGGGAGGGGGCAGAGAAACAGGAACTGGGTTTTCATAGGGGTTTCTTTAGCTCTCTACTTCTGGGGAATTTTTTGTGTGTCTGTATTGTTACAGACATACCTGCTGACAGGTATTTTGAAAAAAATTGCCAAAATAATTAGGGCTGTCGATTTAATCAAAAAAATTAATTGCGATTAAAAAAATTAATCTCGATTAATGGCAGGTTTAATCGCACTGTTAAACAATAGAATACCAATTGAAATGTATTAATATTTTGGATGTTTTTCTACATTTTCATATATACACCTCTAGCCCGATATAATGCTGTCCTCGGGAGCCAAAAAATCTTACCGCGTTATAGGTGAAACCGTGTTATATCGAACTTGTTTGATCTGCCGGAGCACGCAGCCCCGTCCCCCCGGAGCACTGCTTTACCACGTTATATCCGAATTAGTGTTATATCGGGTCGCCTTATATCGGGGTAGAGGTGTATTATATTGTGTGTTGTAATTGAAATCAGTGTTATTTTTTTATTACAAATATTTGCACTGTAAAAATGATAAACAAAAGAAATAGTATTTTTTAGTTCACCTCATACAAGTACTGTAGTGCAATCTGTTTGTCATGAGAGTGCAACTTACAAATGCAGATATTTTTTTTGGTTACATAATTGCATTCAAAAACAAAATCACGAAGACAAACAAGTTTGTTTACATTTACAGGAGATAATGCTGCCCTCTTCTTATTTACAATGTCACCAGAAAGTGAGAACAGGCATTTGCATGGCACTTTTGTACCCGGTATTGCAAGGTATTTACGTGCCAAATATACTAAACATTCGTATGCCCCTTCATGCTTCGACCACCATTCCAGAGGACATGCTTCCATGCTGATAATGCTCATTAAAAAAATGTGTTAATTAAATTTGTGGCTGAACTACTTGGGGGAGAAATGTATGTCCCCTGCTCTGTTTTACCTACGTTCTGCCGTATATTTCATGTTATAGCAGTCTCGGATGATGACCCAGCACATGTTGTTCATTTTAAGAACACTTTCACTGCAGATTTGACAAAATGCAAACAAGGTACCCATGTGAGATTTCTAAAGATAGCTACAGCACTCGACCCAAGCTTTAAGAATCTGAAGTGCCTTCCAAAATCTGGAGGCGTGAAGCATGCTTTCAGATGTCTTAAAAAAGCAACACTCCGATGTGGAAACTACAGAATCCGAACTACCAAAAAAGAAAATCAACCTTCTGGTGGCATCTGACTCAGAAAATGAAAATGAACATGCATCGGTCCGCACTGCTGTGGATGGTTATTGAGCAGAACCTGTCATCAGCATGGATGCACGTCCCCTGGAATGGTGGCTGAAGCATGAAGGGACATATGAATCTTTAGCGCATCTGGCACGTAAATATCTTGTGACACTGGCTACAACAGTGCCATGAGAAAACCTGTTCTCACTTTCAGGTGACTTTGTAAACAAGAAGTGGGCAGCATTATCTCCTGCAAATATAAACAAATTTGTTTGTCTGAGCAATTGGCTTAACAAAAAGTAGGACTGGGTGGACTTGCAGGCTCTAAATTTTTACATTGTTTTATTTTTAATGCAGTTTTTTTGTACATAATTCTACATTTGTAAGTTCAACTTTCATGATAGAAATTGCACTACAGGACTTGTATTAGGTGAATTGAAAAATACTATTTGTTTTGTTTTTTTACGGTGCAAATACTTGTAATCAAAAATAAATATAAAGTGAGCACTATACACTTCGTATTCTGTGTTGTAATTGAAATAAATATGTTTGAAAGTGTAGTAAACATCCAAAAATATTTAAATAAATGGTATTCTATTATTGTTTAACAGTGCAATTAATTGTGATTAATTTTTTTAATGGCTTGACAGCCCTAAAAATAATTGAAACCGGCATGATCATGTACTGTTGTTTTGACAAATAAAATTTGCAGAATTTTAAAATATTGTGCACAGAATTTTTAATTTTTTGGCAGAGAATTTTTAATTTTTTTATGCAGAATTCCACCAGGAGTACCTTATGCATGGGTGAGGGCAGAGCTTTTGGTGTATCGCTGGCCTTTTTACACGGGCTTAAACATTTTTTTAAGCAATTGCTAGGTGCCTGATATAAAAAATAGAATCAAACCTGTAGAGTTAAGTATTAGATATTAAGGCTTTTCCTCTGTGTTTTGTCTTAATTTACTGCCAAATTTTAAGCCTTTATATGACCATAACACAGAGATACAAATTTGAACAGTATTATCAAAACATAGAGAATTTCCCTAGGTTGGTATTTTAAGTTGTTTCTGTGTGTCACTTTGTGTTTCTATATATTTGCTTTAGTTCCAACATTTTCCATGCAGTTTCATTTTGAAGAGCTTGGCATTCCAACTAACAGAGTTTGGCAGAAGCAACTTCATTTCTCCCATCACTGCAATTAGTCATCTACAAGCCATCTGTTCGTTGTTTTGAGTAGTTTATCCAAAATGTCCCACATAGCTGTGATATCAGAGGAAAGCTGGAGTGAACTACAGAGTCCATATAAACTCCTCTTCTGAATTAATTTTTAATTTTTTAATTCATCCAACTCCTAAATGCTTTAAAATCTTTTTTCAAAATTCTGGTGAATTTTTATGATGCTGTAAGTGAGGCAAAATACACCTCAGTCCTGACCTGCAGCCATACTGTTATACCCTAATTACAGAAATGTACATTGTGAGGATAAGTACTCAGATACCATAGTGCTAAGTGCAATATTCGTGTCTGTATACATAGGTAGGTTGAACAGTAAAATAGACATAAAACATTTGGGTTCAAACCTGTCTTAAATTACAAGTGAAACAAGTTCTTATTTATCACAGCCACTACTACACACTTGTATATAGCATAAAACTGCAGATTAATAGTCTCTGCACAGGAGAGAGAAGTATAAAGGGTATCACAAACCAGAACTTAGATGTGGGTATGTGCTGCATCTAGATCTAGCCATTGCTATCAGTTTTCCATAAATGCTAACATTCATGGTGGATTTCTGTTTTACATCAGTATTATTCAAGAAACTACTTACATGCAATATCAAAAATGAGGAAAAGCTACCTAGTAGTATAGGAACACTGGCTACTCTACTGCTAACAATAGTCCATCTGATTGCTTAGAAAAAGATTACTTAAAGGTAGGCTTTCAGTTTTTCACTAAAAGATGCTATTGTCTCTTTAATCCTGAACTTTCTTTTAGGCTTCTGGCTCAATTAGATGAAACAGAGATTGCCTTTGATGAATTTTGGGCTAAACATCAACAAAAGCTTGAGCAGTGTGTACAGCTTCGGAATTTTGAACAAACTTTTAGAGAGGTGAGAGTTTCTTGATGGTGTTTTAATATTTTACATTTATGTCACCTCCTTCATTCCCAAAGGATCCAAAAACACTTCCCAGATTATTTACATTCAACACCCTCTAATCCTTAAGGCAATGTATTTTTTCCCTTACCTATTTATGCATCTTTCACATGCAACTGGAAGTTTTCTTCCAAACTTTTTTCTTGTACTTGCCTTGGTCTTGCATTCCACTATCACAGTATGTACCCTCTGGGCAGTCAATTACTGTCAGTGATACTTCAGGGACAGAGGTGAAAGTAACTTAAAGGATTTACCGGTACTCCGGAGTCCTGTGCGGGGGGTGTGGCCTCGGCCAGAAGAGGTGTGGCCTCAACCAGAGGAGGCGGGGCCGTTAAATTCCCCGGGCCCTTTAAATCAAGATTTAAAGGTCCCAGGACTCTGGCTGCGGCTGGGAGCCCCAGGGCCTTTAAATCACCCCCAGAGCTCCCAGCTGCAGAGGCAGCTGGGAGCCCTGGGACTCGGGCAATTTAAAGGGCCCAGGCCTCCCGCCGCTACCACAGCGGAACACCAGGCCCTTTAATCACCATGGGAGCCCTGCCGCTGCTACTCCAGGGCTCTGGCAGCGGGGCTTGGGTGGCGCTTTAAAGGGCCCGGGGCTCCCCGCAGGTGTTTTAATATTTTACATTTATGTCACCTCCTTCATTCCCAAAGGATCCAAAAACACTTCCCGGGGATCCTCGGGCCCTTTAAATCACCAGCCGGTCTGGTCCGACATTACTTTCACCTCTGTTCAGGGATTACCATTAGGGTGTGATGTTTGCAGTGTTGTTGCAGCCATGTTGGTCCCAGGGTTTGAGAGAGGCAAGGTGGGTGCGGTAGTATCTCTTATTGGACCAATGTCTGTTGGTGAAAGAAACAAGCTTTTGAGATGCACAGAGCTCTTCATCAGGTCAATAGGGAATGATATAAGTAGGAGCCTTGTTGGCTTGAATGCTTCTCTCTAAAGACAAAGTGTATTCCCCTTGCAGTGTTCTGATCTCCACTGACCAATGGGCACAGCTATTCAGTGGTTCCTTCCAAACCAGTTCTCATGTAGCAGCAGATTATGCTGGCTGTATAGCACTAGTCTTATTACTGAGGCAAGTGAAATCACCCTCTTGGATATACAGTTGTCTCTCATTTCAGGTCAAAGCAGCTTTGAGTATTGCGTCCGAGAGGTTATCTGCTTTCACAGATGTGGGAAACAGCGTTTCGCACGTGGAGCACATTCTGAAGGAGCTTGCCAACTTTGAAGAAAAATCACGTGTATGTTCTTGTAATTTCTCCATATTTCTTAGTCTACCGTATATTTTTGCTTTTTGGAAAAAAAAAAAAAAAAGAGCAGGAATTAGTTACTGAATATATTTTATGACCCAGAGCCAAAACTCAGAACTGGATAGAATGAGTGTCTTTTCCTCCCAATGATTAAAACAACCAGTGTCATTAAAATTTAGAACTGATAAGGCTATCAAAAAAATTAAAAATGTGACTGGCAAACATTTCTAGTGTGGACACACAAATGGAGAACATTTTTTTTTCAGTTTTCTTATGTATATTTTGTAGTGGAATAGTTATATAGTTATGTACATATGGATAACCATTGTAAAGCCTTGTGGTTAAGGCACTGGTCTGGGATTCAGGAGATGTGGGTTTGATTCCTGGCTCTATCACAGCTTTCATGTGTGACTTTGAACAAGTCATTTAATCTGTCTGTGCCTCAGCTCCCCATCTGTAACATAATGATAGAACTTCTGACTGCACAGGTGTTGTGAGATTAAATCCATTCATGTTTGTGAAGCACACAGATACTATATTGAAGAGGAGCACCTGAAAAGACAGGAAAACACCTTTATTTATTAGAGAATGCAACAGTTAACAATTTAATAAATGACATTATTTGCATAGCAAATAAATGCACTTTTCCATAGCAGAATACATGTTTGAGTTTTATTTTGGGAGCTTTTTAAAGAATGTTATCCCTAACATTCTAACTAAATCTAGTATTTTTAAAATGTTTTGCTTTCTTAGGAATCCTTAGAAAAAGCTAGGGTGCTAGCTTCTCAAGGTGACCAGCTTGTTCAAAACAACCACTACGCTGTGGACTCCATTCTTCCAAAGTGCAATGAGCTCCATCATCTCTGTGATGCATTTGTTACAGAGACAGAAAAGAGGAGAGGTCTTCTTAACAAATCTCTGGAACTGCATAGTCTATTGGAGAAGGTAAATTTTATATGAAATAGTTCTGCTTCCCATCTCACTTGCTAATAATATTGCAAACATGTGATGACTCCATATGTTTGAGAAGTAAATAATGACCAGTAGAGGAAGAATGTTTCCAGTGTAAAACGGGCATTTGCTAATAGGGAGAAAAAAATATCAGAAATCTGACTTCCCCCCCTTCCATAGCTGAACACTTTGTAAATGTGTGAAGTGTATTCTGCTAACCATTCACTTGAGTGTTTCCACTGATGTGTGTTCTTTCCTGTTTTCGTTGTGTGTTTCCAGTCCATGAGGTGGTGTGATGAAGGCATTTACCTGCTAGCGTCACAGCCTGTAGACAAATGCCAGTCCCAGGACGGAGCAGAATCAGCTTTACAGGAGATTGAGAAGTTCCTGGACACGGGGGCAGACAATAAAATCAAGGAACCGAATAAAGTTTACCAACTATATGAACCCATTCTCAACCAGGACCTAATGGTACCCTTAGGATTTATGCATGTGCACATATATTTACAGTCGCTGTTGATTTTAGATTTGGTTTCTTGTAGGGCTGCTGTTAATAGTAAACCACATAGCACTTGGAGCCTGATTGCTCATTCTACTCACCAACTCCACCTGCAGTAGCCGGGAGCAGCACTGGGGGGCCGCTGGGAACTGCAGCACCAGTATTGCTCTAGCCCAGCCCTACTTTTATGTGGACTCAGGACTGCTCTTATTTATTGGGGTATGGAGGAGGAAGGGATGGTCTTCCCCTTTAAAGACTTCCCCTGCAGCAGCCAAGGCCACCCGCTATGACAGCTTTAATGTAGGATGGTTAGCAGTTCTACCTCTTCCAGGGCACCGTGCACCAGTGGATGTGATTAGGAGTCACAAGACAAACATGCCTCTAGCTTGATTGTCCCGTCCCCCCCAACTCCTGCCTCTGGTTTGCTGCCAAAGACATCAGGATATGTAGCCGTGGCCCTAGTTTCTTGGATAGTCGTGTTCAAAAGATATTCTATCAAATGAGTTCTTGTAGTGTGATGCATATTAGCAAATACTGATTTTATGACGTGTATGCTCTTTAGAAAAATTAATTGTTCTAAATGCAATGTCACTTTCATGTGTGTCTCTTACCAATCTTAACTATTCTATTATGTAATGTAATTAAATTGTCCTAAATCCTTAAGTGACATAGGAGTATAGGTCCCATTTTCAAAAGTGACTCTGGCAGTTAAGAGTCTAAGTTCCACTGACTTTCAATGATGATTAGGCTCCTAAGTGCTGAAGTCTGTTTTAAAAATAGGAACTTTGACTCATACGCTACTTACGTACTTTTGAAACATTTACCCCTAATGTGGCAGTTTGAATCAATCATTATTTGATTTCCCTAAATTTACAACCTGGTCAGCAGTGAAATGTTTTGATGGTGATGTACATTAATGTAATTGGATCTAAATGTCTCAGTCTGGCATTATAAATTATATTTTAGTTAGAATGAGGGAAGAATTTCTCTCTTTAAAGTTTAGAACATTATTTCTACATGTTCCTTTTTATATGCTATATAAAAGCTGCACATATTGGAGGTTATTGTACCATAAATGACAGCATGACTTGTAGACTTATTCAGAATCGTGATAATTTTATGCTATTTCTACAGGAACATGTGCAAAAAGTTTTTCAAAAGCAGGAAAGCATGGAAGAAATGTTTCAAAAGAGACAAGTGAGCCTTAAAAAACTGGCAGCTAAGCAGACCCGTCCAGTTCAGCCAGTGGCACCAAGACCTGAAGTCTTTGTAAAATCTCCTTGTGTCTCTCCAGGTAAATTGCTGCAAAAAGCTATTAAATCAGGTTCCTGCACTATGCCAATGAACTTGAAGAGAATTTAAGCTGTTGTCTGTGGTTATACAAAAGACCTCTGTCAAACCTGCTCCAGTTTAACAGCTGCTGTTTGATTCTCTACCAGGTCTTCAAAGAGGCTCTGACTATGTGTCCAACACAGACGATAACATGCTCCGGAGAATGAACTACAGAAGACTAAAAGTAATTCTGAATTTGTTTCATCTTGATCATGGTCTCCAGTGCGCGCGTGTGCACACACAGAGAACTAGAGAAAGTCATAGTGCTTTGTGAAGTAACAGAACTCAAAGAAATACAGAGCGCTCCAGACAAAAGAGCTCTGGTAAATCAAGTTGTGGTTAAAATAGAGTTCCATTTTGTCCTCTGGGGCAATGGTTCTCAAACTTTTTTTTTTCGCGGACCACTTGAAAATTGCTGAGTCTCGGCGGACCACTTAATGCTCTTTCCAAATGTTGTTTGTACCATTAGCTAACTATTGTAAAGTGCTTTGGATAAAAGCACTATATAAAAAACAAACTTAATAATAATTAATGTTTTTTTGTTCTACAAATAAAAGCACACAACTCATATTTTAATATCGGTAGTCTTACCTTTCTAATATGATGGATGTGCCCTTTCTCTCTCGCCACAGCACCCACAGAGCTGAGGCTGGGAAGCAGGGCCGTCTCTCTCCGGCAGCCGCAGCCCTGGAGCTGGGGAAAGTCACCTCTTTCTCTGGCCGCTGCAGCCCTGCATGTTCCAAATTCCCCCCACCCCCTCTTCTCGCCCCACTGCTCCCTCCCACCTACCCTTTATTCCCCCCAAGGCCACCACCTCACCTTACATGTGCATCTTCTCAGGGGCCAGGCACCTAATTAGTGGAGCCACACCTGTGCGGCTCCACTAATTAGGTGGGTGGCTCTTCATTCCCTTTTGTGCGGCCGCCCAGGTGTGCACCTTAGAGGAAGCTGTCTGCAGACCACCTGAATGGAGCTTATGGACCACTGGTGGTCCATGGACCACAGTTTAAGAACCTCTGCTCTAGGGTTGTACCATTGCCCTGAGTTCATTTTTGCTGGGAAGAAAAGCAAAAGCAGAACCTTTCTAAGCTGGTGGGCTGGCTTCCTCTTTTGTGGGATACCCCATTTATCCAAATGTTCTGATGTTCCCCGAGACCATCTGATAAACTTTCATTCTTTTGCCCTTGAATTTGCCTCATAGTTACCTTCATTGTTAATAGTTGCAGCCTTTCTTGTAAATAAAAGAACAGTTCCATATGTCAATGGTATAGCAAATAGACTGGAAGTACGTTTTCCTATTTTCCTTCTGACATACTTTTTCACGTTGTGTTCCAGAGTGAAATGAGTGAAATCCGTCAAAGCAGAGGTGGAGCTGTGATGGATGATGAAGAAAATCTAGCTGTGTTACGAAGGTGGGTACAGCTTGGTATACAACAGCCAGCATGTTGTTCTGATTGGACTGATCAAGGTCTACCATTACCATTTGGTTCAGCAGATTCACATGACTATGATGTAGCCATAGGGGTGCATAAAATGAACTTCCATCTTGCATGGTCCCTTACAAGTCTTCTTCCTTCAGCAAGAGTGATATGGGAGGATTTAGACTTCTTAAATTCCTCAAAATTGTATCTTCCAGCCTCATTCCTGGTTGGTTTTGTGCTCTGCTTCCTTCAACCAGCTGTATAAACCTTCTGTAAAAGCATACCTTTGACTGCACATTGAGCATGACCCTCCCCCCCTCCCCCATTGCAGTTGTCATCTTCTCCACTGGCGCAAGACTGCAACTTGCTGGGATTGTCTAAGTATCCCCTTGTTTATGACAAGATTAAATCAACAGATATTAAGACGATGCTGTAACTTTTGAAAAGTGAACCTTAAGAAAACTGTTTAATTTTACATTTGGTTACGATTCAGAGAAGCGTCTGAGCTTTCATGTGTTTCTCTGAATCAAGCCTCCAAACCAGGGATCGGCAACCTTTGGCACGTGCCCGCCAGGGTAAGCCCCCTGGCGGGCCGGGCCGGTTTGTTTACCTGCCGCGTCCGCAGGTTCGGCCAATCGCGGCTCCCACTGGCCGTGGTTCGCCGTCCCAGGCCAATGGGGGCTGCGGGAAGTGGCGTGGGCCAAGGGATGTGCTGGCCACATCTTCCTGCAGCCTCCATTGGCCTGGAACGACAAACCACAGCCAGTGGGAGCCACGATCGGCCGAACCTGCAGACGCGGCGGGTAAATAAACCGGCCCAGTCCACCAGGGTGCTTACCCTGGCAAGCCGCGCGCCAAAGATTGCCAATCCCTGCTCCAGACTTTGAGGTGTACTTCTCATGGAAGGTAATCTAAGCTAGTGGAAGTGAATCAGTTGTGCTCTGTGGTATACATTGGATGATATTTTCCCATTTTTAGTCTGCAGATTGTATTTTGGTTGTACCATGTACCTAATTTCACTTCCTCCAGGCCAACTTTCCATGATAAATGCATTAGTGAAAGGGGATTTTAAAGTTTCAGTTCAGATAGGTATAGAGAAGGGGTCAGAAGTGGTGTGCCGAGTCTTCATTTATTCACTCTATTTTAAGGTTTTGCGTGCCAGTAATACATTTTAACATTTCTAGAAGGTCTCTTTCTATAAGTCTATAATATATAACTAAACTATTGTTGTATGTAAAGTAAATAAGGTTTTTAAAATGTTTAAGAAGCTTCATTTAAAATTAAATTAAAATGCACAGCCCCCCCAGACCAGTGGCCAGGACCCGGGCAGTGAGAGTGTCCCTGAAAATCAGCTCGGGTGCCGCCTTCGGCACGTGTGCCATAGGTTGCCTACCCCTGGTATAGAGGTTTGAATAGTTATCAAGCCTTAAATAAACTACCAAAGGTTTTGGTCACCATACTTTGCAATTTTTAGATGATTTTTCCTGAAATTTGTGTGGCTGGTTGATCTGTGTTTAAGCTGAAGGACAAATGTGTAAAAACTGGCCATCAATACATTTAGGCTGGGAATTAGAAGAAGGTTTCTAAGCATGAGGAGTGAGTTTCTGAACAGCCTCCCGATAGGAGTTGTGGGCAGCAAACAACTTAATCAGTTTTAAGTGTGAGATTGACAAATTTAGGAGTGGGACTGTATGATGGGGTTGCTTGTGGTAGTAGGGGTCAGGGCTCAGCAGAGCGGGGGGGGGGGGGGGGCGGTCACTTCCAGTTCATGTTGTTTGTTCCTAAAATCTGATTCGTCAGGACTTCAGCTAGTCCCCTGCAGGGGTCAGAAAAGATTCCCCTTGCCCCAGTGTATTCTGGTGGGGGGGTTTTCTCCTTCCTCTGAAGCATTAGAGATGGCCACTGCTGGAGACAGGACACTGGATTGGGTGGGCCAGTGCTCTGAGGTGGTACTGAGAATTCTCTCAGGGGCTTGGCTGGCTAGTTCTTGCTCACGTGCTGAGCATATGTGGGATCACGAAAGAATTTCTCCCCATTTTCTGCCTGACCTAATGGTTTGGTCTCCTACTGGCTGTGGTGCTTTGTTCTAGTTTTGGTTGTTGGGTGTGATGTTAGTGGCCTGTGATATACAGAAGGTCAGACTATTTGATCTGTCAGTCCCTTCTGGCCTTAAACTCTATGTTGGGGAAGTCCCTAGTATTCCTTTGTCCACATCACAGAACCACCATATGAATTCCAAAATTAGTAATCTTGGTCCAGTACAGATCTGGGATTGGCATAGCAGGGTTTGCAGACTGAAATGTAGTGGCTCACCCTATCTGAAAAATCCTTCACTATAGCTGTCTCTAGCCATCACTGTTAGTTCCATGTGTTCATGAGCATGTGACACTTCACCCACCCAAAACCATAGTGAGGGAAAGAAATCCATGTTAACTGTGGAAAACAAATGTGACAGAGACATGGCATATTTCTTCATCATATGCCATAAATACTGATGCATAAAATGGCTTGAATATCAAATGACCAACTGAATTTAAAATGTAAAAATCTATCTTCAGTAGCACATTGTAGCTCTAACTCCAGCTCCTGCAGCACTTGAAAATGAAGCAGAACCCAGGCGTAAAGCATTTGATGTCACAATCTGCTGCCTCAGTATATAATTTTCTGATTTAAACAGCATCCACCACCCCTCCCATTTTTAGGAAAGACATTTTGACATAAAATATGGATATGCAAATATATGATATTTATATTCAGCATTAATTGTGTCTGTAATATAGGTTAAGGAATTTTATAAAGAGATTCATTAGTCTGTGAAATTAACAGTCCTTTCTTAATTATCTCTGTTAACAGCCATGTAATTAATGAACTTATTGAAACTGAACGAGCATATGTGGAAAAACTTCTTTGTGTTCTTGAGGTAAGTCTATTTATCCATATATCTGTTGGAGCTACTCCTCTGAGGAGCCGACACCTTCAGTAGTTTATCCTTAAATTAATAAAGTCTAGCAAATGTACAATACAAAAAAAAACTTGTTTGCCTTATATATTATCTATCTAGAAATCATTTTGGGAGGACTGCCCCAGTGTCCCCAGGGCTTAGGGAATAGCAGTGATGGTCTAAAGCCACCTTTGCATTCTCCCCTCCTGAGCTATGCTAGGTGATCAGACCAGAGAATGTGGCTCATCATGCCCAGTGGATAATGTCTACATTTGAAAGTCAGACTTAAAACAACTTTGCATGCATTTCTTGATGTGTTAAAATACTAAAGGACAGGATCTGCAATGATTTTTGTTACCTGCAGTAGCGTTATAAATGTGGATGAGCAAGAACAGTCATCTGAAATATCTGTGTTTAAGGTTGCATAGACACTATAGTTAGTTTTATACATTTCAACTGATAGTTTCAAAGAGTTACAAAAAAAATTGCAAATTACATACGAATAAATGATGTGGAAATATGCTAGCTTTGCCTTGAATGCGGTGATTGTGTAAACTTAGTTGCATTTTTATTTAACAAGGACATTCAGTAATTCTTCAAATTAACTCGTTAGAGACTATGAATGTGTGTGTACAATCCTTCTGAGCATTCATTTTAATGGCAGTCAAGAAGAGCAATGTTGCAAGTGCTAATATTACATAATTGATGCAGAAATCTTCTTTATCGGCTGCTAGCAGACTGATTTGTGGAAGGGAGACAGGTGTTGAAACTAATTAATCTGCCTCTCTCCATGTCACAGGGATATGCGGCAGAGATGGACAACCCTTTAATGATGCATCTCATTTCGCCAGGGCTCCTAAATAAGAAGGATATTTTGTTTGGGAATATGGAAGAAATTTATCATTTTCACAACAGGTTAGTGTTTGTGATCAATCAAAGTTGTGAGTGGGTGGGTGGGTGAGGGTAAGAGAATGAATGTTTTCAGTTATATGTTATACGTAGTACTGCTTGGGTGAGGGAGGGGTCTCGGATTTTTTTAATCATATTAAAGGACGCTGACTTAGTCCTGCTGCAGTATCTGATGCATTTAAATCCATATTGCATAGGAAAAAGAAGGCAAAGTACCTAAGGGAGACAAGGAACCTTGCATTGAGCTGTGTGCAGTCTGTCCGTTCACTCACCCAATTAATGGAGGAAGTTAAACAGTTTCAAATATAATAGAAACTGTCTTGCAACCATTACAAAGTTACTGTCATCACTCCATAATAACATGACCGATACCTGGATATGGGTCTTTTTTTCCTGCCACTAAGTATTAACTTCTTGCCTCAGCCACTAACCATTTTATCCCAGCCTTGATATTCTTCTGTATGGTGGTGGCTGCTGAATTTACACTCTATTAGGGAAATTGACCTTTCACAGGAGTTTGAATTAATGGTTACTGTTTAGCAGATCTTCCCCCACAGGGAAGAATTGGAACTGGTGTAGGAAAGATAAAAGTATAATTTCAAAAAGTTAAGTATGAAGGACAATTGTTACTTTCGTGTAGGATTTGGCCAACAATTTTGATTGGAAAATTGCCAACGTGTGATCTAGTTAGGCTTTTTTTAAAAGTAGTTTCACATACTATACTTGTCCTTGGGCCAATGTATGTGGTTTTACAGTCACAGTTTTCTATTTCTTTAAATGTTTTTTTCACTCTTTTTGGGTGAAAAGTCCACACAAAATGTGAAACTATCTTAGAGGAAATAGCACAAAATGCTGCCAGATGCACAAAGTAAACAAACGGAAAACATTTTTCTCCAATCCCGTTCAGTTATAGTAATCTTCTGTACCATTTCTAACAGTAGGTTAAACAAAAATTTCAGAAATGTAATTTTTAAATTTGGTGTCCCTTTCAAATAATGATTTGGGTGAGCATGTTTAGTTTTGTAGTACAGGTTGAACCTCTCTAGTCCAGCACCCTCAGGACCTGACCGGTGCCGAACCAGAGAATTTGCCGAACCACGGGAGGTCAATGGAGAGTGCCAGCGGGTCTCCATAGGTGCGGGAAGTAGGGGTGCAGGGGGTGATGCAGCACCCCCAGGCTTTGCACCCAGCATGGCCCCCCCACCTGGGGGACCCGCTGCCACCCGATGTCCTGGCTGCTGGCCCCCCGCCTGGGGATTCCGATGCTGGCCCCAGGTCCCAGCCGCTGGCCCCTCGTCTGGGGTCCCAGCTGCCGGCCCCAGGACCTTCCCCTCCCTCCTGGAGCTTGAACGCCGCGAATCAGCTGTTTGTGGCACTCCGAAAGCGCTGGGAGGGAGGAGGAAGAGTTGGTAAGCGCGGAGCCGCTGGCATGTGAGAGGCGCAGAGGGAGGGGGGGGTAGAGGGAGGAGCTTGGTGCTGGTGGATGCTCTGCACCCACTAATTTTTCCTTGCGAGTGCTCCAGCCCTGGAGCACCCACAGAATCGGCACCTATGCCGGACCATGGATTTTGCCAGACCAGGAAGTGCTGGAATAGAGAGGTTCAACCTGTACAATTATTACAGCTCTGATGTTCCCTAAAGTTTAGAAAATGAATTCTATGGAGAAAGCCTAAGGAAATCTAAGTTATTACAACTGTTTTTTGTTTTTTTTATTTAGGATATTTTGTCATATGACCTAACAAAGTTATCTTCTTTGTAGAATATTCTTGAAAGAACTAGAAAATTACATAGAATACCCAGAGCTGGTGGGAAGGTGTTTTCTGGAAAGGGTATGTATCATGTATACAGTGCATTTTACTAGATCAGGGGTGGGCAAACTTTTTGTCCCAAGGACCACATCTGGGTATGGAAATTTTATGGTGGGCCATGAATGCTCATGAAATTTGGGATTAGGGTATGGGAGGGGGTGAGGGCTCCAGCTGGGGGTGCGGGCTCTTGGGTGGGGCCAGAAATGAGGAGTTCAGGGTGTGGGAGGGGGCTCTGGGCTGGGGCAGGGGGTTGGGTGTGGGGGGCAAGGGGGAGGATGGTGAGGGCTCCGGCTGGGGGTCAGGTTCTGGGGTGGGGCTGGGGATGAGCGGTTGGGGGTGCAGGAGCGTGCTCCTGGGACTGAGGGGTTTGGAGGGCAGGAAGGAGATCAGAGCTGGGGCAGGGGGTTGGCGGGAGGGAGTCAGGGGTGGTCCTTGTTGTCTTTTAATGCCATTTATCATTCTGGAACTGAGACTGTGATGATACTCCCTCGTAGGGAAGTCATAGGGCCAAATTCAGGCCTTGTAAATGTAACCCAGCTCTGAGGTCTGGCTGCAGCCTTCTCCGTTTTCTCCTCAGGGTTCTTGGTTCACCTATAAGGGTGCCACCCAAGGAAACCCCTCATAGTGAAGAGAACATAAATGGGCTTTAGATGCTGTAGTCAATGAGCCAGTCCACTAGAGACCCGTTGTGGTGTTTCAGGAGCACTCCCCTCTAAAGGGGTTACATAAAAATAGGCGCAATGCCATTGTAATTTACTGAGTGCACCTGTTCATGCCAAGACTAAAATTGGGCCATTGTTTGCTGCAGCCATTAATACTTTATAATGCATTTGTGAGGGTTTTTTACAATAGTATTTTTCTTTGTAAATGAGGACAAATATCCATTTTTAAAATCGATGCAAATTCTTAAACTCAGAGGTCAGAATTGAATGACCCATTAACTGCTACACTGGATGAGCCAACATACCTTTTAAAACAGAGGTGGGCAAACTATGGCCTGCGGGCCACATGCGGCCTGTAGGACTGTCCTGCCCAGCCCTTGAGCTCCTGGCCAGGGAGGCTACCCCCCGGCCCCTCCCCTGCTGTCTCTCCCCCCCACCCCCACCCCACACACACACAGCTACACCGCTGTGCAGGCAGTGCTCTGGGCGACAGGGTTGCACGCTCCTGCCAAGCAACACGGCAGCGTGTCTGGCTCCGGCTGGGTGGCGCGGCTGCCAGACATGCTGCTCTGAGTGGCATGGTAAGGGGGCCGGTGGGTTGGATAAGGGGCGGGGAGTCCCAGGGGGCAGTCAGGGGACAGGGAGCAGGGGCAGTTGGGGTAGAGGTTCTGGGGGCGGTCAGGGGACGGGGCGGGGGTGGGTAGGCGTGGGGTCCCGGGGGCCTAGCAGGGGGTGAGGGTGTGAATAGAGGTCAGGGCAGTCAGGGGACTGGGAGCAGGGGGGTTGGATAGGGGGCGGGGTCCTGGGGGTGGTTAGGGGTGCGGGTTCCCAGGTGGGGGCGGTTAGGGGACAAGGAGCAGGGGGGTTTGGATGGGTCTGGGATTCTGAGGGGGGCAGTCAGGGGGCGGGAAGTGGGAGGGGTCGGATAGGGGGCGGGGGCCAGGCTGTTTGGGGGAGGCACAACCTTTCCTACCCAGCCCTCCATACAGTTTTGCAACTCCAATGTGGCCCTCAGGCCAAAAAGTTTGCCCACCCCAGTTTTAAAGCATTGAAATGTTAGCTAACATAGTGATCCATTTGGGTGAATGTTTTCAACGCTATTATACTTACACATGTGACTTGAAGCAGTTGTTTAACACCAGCGTTTGCTCCTAAAATAGTGGGCTAGACTCCATAAGTGTTGCTTTTAAAAAATATATATATATGAATACGTTTGCTTGATTTAAATACTAGTTTCTTCACAAAGTTAAACCCAAACATGATATTCAAGATGCTTGCCTCAAAGAAACCGGGCTTGGGATGAACTCAGCAAGGAAACTGAGTTATTTCCACAGAGGAAATAGAAAAGAAACAGAAAAGAGAGTAGAGCTGGGTAAATACTACAATAAAATAACTAATCTCAAATATTCATGAAAATAAAAACTTGCATTTGCTTTCATAATATTCACAACCGGTAGCACTTTTGGTCAGAAAATGAAACTCACTACTCTGCAGAGGGCCAGCATAAAGCCTATGTAACATGTAAGCCCCATTTAAACCCCATTTAGAGGGCTAAAGTAGAACTTGCGTATCGCTTAGGCTTTGTCTTGGCCCTCTCTACAGGGGCAAATTTGACCCAGAAGATGATAGGTTCATAAATACCTATGTGAATATAACACAAACGTTTCTCTACTTTAAAAAGTTTCAATCATACAGTCGGGGGGCAGAAATAATACTACATGGCTTACGTGATCAGACATATCCTTGAATAACAAATAGTAAAACCCTTGAAGACATTGACTAATGCACAACCAGTTGGGTGATATGTTAGTGCAAAGTGTTTGAACACTTTGCAATAATGAACAAATTCATCAAATTCAAATCTGTACACAGAACTCCCAAACAGAAAAACTGCAAAAGTGTTTGAATAAATTATGTGCTACAAAGGCTTTGCCCCACTCCACAAGAGTATACCACATGATTCTATTGATGGTAGTAGCACTTATTATTTCTGAATGGATAGCAAAGGTTTGTTATGGATTAGCCATCAGCAACATTTACCACCTGGATGCAGCTGGTGACATAGCAACCTACCTCTAAAGAGCACCTCTCTATTTTATTACTGTTTGCTTGTACTTCTGGTTACTATTAGAATGCTATATAGACTTATTTCTTTTTCATATATTAGTTTAAGTAAGGGATGGTGTGTGTGTGTGTGTGTGTGTGTGTGTGTGTGTGTGTGTGTATATATATATGTGTGTGTATATATATATATATGGCTTGTACACAGAGGCGGATTTACAGTGAAACACAGGGTGCCCTGGCATGAGGCCCCCCAACAACAGGGGGCCCCAGGCCGGGCATCTGCAGGGACAGAAGCTTGGTCCTGCCGGCTCCTGCTGCAGGCTCTGCACCAACCGGCAGCCAAGCTCTCCCCTCCCCGGAGCGTGCCGCGTTCCCACCCCTCCCCCTCCCAGCACTTCCCCCACAGCCGAACAGCTGTTTGCTGGCACTCAGGTCTCTCCGGGAGGGAGGGGGAGGAGCGGGGCTGCAGGGCGCTCAGGGGAGGAGGCGGAGAAGAGGCGGGGGTAAGGCCTTGGGGAAGGGGGTGGAATTGGGATAAGGCGGAGCAAAGGCAGGGGCCCGCACTCCCCCCACACATTCCCCCCCCCCCCCACCATGAGCTGCTCAGGGCAGGAGGCTGGGGATGGGACTGGGGGCTGGGAGCACCCCCACGACCCCAGCCCCTTGCCCTGACAGCTGCACCACCTCCCCCAGCCCCATGCCCTGACTCCTGCACCCCCCACATCCCCACCCTGAGCACCAAACGGGAGCTCCTGCACCCTCCCCACACATTCCCACCTGAACCCCTCACACCAAATGGGAGCTGCCCCAGGTAAGCGCTCCACACCCCAACCTCCTGCCCCAACCCTGAGCCCCCTCTTGCATCCGAACTCCTGGCCAGACCCTGCACCCCAACCTCCAGCCCACTCCTGCACCCTAACTCCCTTCCAGACCCTGCACCCTGACTCCTGCACCCCCTCACACACCGCCAGCCCCCTGCCTTCCCTGACTCCTGCACCGCCCCCCCCCCACATCCCCACCTGCACTCCCCACACCAAACGGGAGCTGCCCCAGGTAAGCGCTCCACACGCCAACCTCCTTCCCCAGCTCTGAGCCTCCTCCCGCACCCTAAGTCCTGGCCAGACCCCGCATCCCAATGTTTTTTTACTTTTAATAAAGTGCTCTTATCCAAAGCGCTTTACAATAGTTAGCTAATGGTACAAACAATATTTGGAAAAATCATTAAGTTGTCCGCCGAGACCCCCAGCGATTTTCAAGTGGTCTGTGGAAAAATAAGTTAGACTACAAAAACAATCAAGGTACCTCACTTTATTTTCATTTACTTCCTGTTACTTACAGGAGGAGGAGGAATTTAAAAAAATGAAAAACGGGGGTGGGGGGAGATAAGAGAGAATGTTCTTCTTTCTTGGCTGGGTCCCAAGGAGGGGCCCCAAAAATGAAGCTGAGCACAGGGCCCCACTAACTCTGTCCGCCCCTGCTTGTACATATTTAACAGACATTTAAACTGAAGTAAGAATTAACAAGAAAATGTTTTGAAATTCTGCAATACAATGTGCAAATTCATAATATCCTTTAAAATGATAGTGAATATTTTAACAATATTTTTTGCCAATAAGGTTCCAGGGAATTATACTGTTGTTTGTCCTGGTTTTTCTTAGTCTCATAGGCAGGCATTCCTAAGAATTTTATGTACTTTTACTAAAAATTTCAGTACTCGAATTCACAACAACCTTTTCCCCCAAATTCAGATGGAAGATTTCCAGATTTATGAAAAATACTGTCAAAATAAGCCCCGATCTGAAAGCTTATGGAGGCAGTTTTCAGATTCTGCATTTTTTCAGGTATACTTATTTATTTCTTCAAAATATTTGTATTTGTAAATTGATACATTTTTCTCAATGTTTCTAAGGCTGAAAGAAGAAAGACTTTATGTATTAACGAAGTGCTAAATTCATTTTAGGAATGTCAGAGGAAACTTGATCACAAGCTGAGTTTGGATTCCTACTTACTGAAACCTGTTCAGAGAATAACCAAATATCAGTTACTGCTGAAGGTAAGGGATACAGAGTGGTATTCATGCTTATGGTTTTGAAGGTTGCACATTTTTAAAAATTACATTATTTTGTAATTGTGTGTCATCTACTTGTCTCATCCTACCCAGAGAAAAGCCTAAAAGACAGCAGAAATAAGAACATACGTGTACTTTCAGGTCATGAAGGCTGATGGACAGATCCCAGTCTGCCATCTTCTTGTTCCCTTCTCTTGTTTCTTTGATTCTAAAAGCAGGAAGTGAGCAAACTAGTCTTTCTGTATATAGTCTTTGCTTAACCGTTGCTTTTGCCTTTATTCTCCCTCTGGGTAGACAGAAGGAGGACTAGGACAACCAGACTTGCAAGGAATACTTCCCATTTACTTAAAACTTGTGACCATTGGAGGAATTTGCACCATGGGCTCGAAAATGTGCTCAGAAAAATGCCTCTGTAGTTAAATAGAAACTCTGCAAGATAATGCAGAGGGATACATTTCAGGTATCAAGTACTTCTTAATTGACACCCACTGTATGTTTTTAGAAAATATATGATGATGTTGAATTTTATAGTTTTATATTAGAAGCCTGAAATTTTTGAAAATGCTACACCAAATTTCCAAACATTTAAGACATGTCTGATTTTTTTCCATCATAAATTATTTAATGGACATTCAAGACATAACCTTTTCCATGCGTGTAGATTACTTGTTTTAACAAATGCTTCACACACATGCAAGTTAAGATTCCAAAACTAGTTTTTAAAATTATAGTACACTAATTATTTAAAAATAACATTGGATCAAATTTGCCCTGGGCACAAATCCATTGAAGTTTATCAAGCTATAACAGGGATGAATTTTGCTGATGATGTTTAAATATGAAGAGTGGAATAATCAAATGATTTCAGAAGTCTCTCTTAAAATATCCTTCGTTCCTGCAATTTGACCTGCCTGAGTGAACCCTAATTCCTATGTGATCTCCCCCTGAAGTTAGTGGAGCACCACATGGGCTACATGGATCAAACTGCAGGACTGGTGCCATAGAAAAGAAAAGAGCATCTTCACTTAGATTGTAAAGTCTTTGGTGAAGGACTGCCTCCTTGTTATGTTTTTGGGCAGTGCCTAGCACAGTGGAGCTTCAATCTGTGACCAGGGCTCCAGGCCACAATCTAAATAATAATAACATCTTAAAATGAGCATGACCTATACTTCAGTTTTAGAGCTAGGTAACAATAGAAAGATTTTCCACAAAAATTCATGACAATTTTCCACTGTTTTAATAGTAACTGTTTGCAAGATTGGGCTGCATAATCCTCATTTACAGTTATTTACCTACTTTATCATTTACTAATGTTTGTAAAGTGCGCTAAGTGTGAATTGTTAAGTCCTGTCCCTGGTAGAGGTGAGAAGTAGAATTTAGAACCTTCCAACTCCCAGCCTTATATTTAATCCACTGCCATGTGGCTTTTAGAGATTCCCATCTTCTCCTCCTCCTCGGGCCTTTTTCAGATGTGGCAAGTGGGAATTTTTGGTTGAAAATGTCACAAAGGACCAGATTTTTGGTTTTGGTTTTTTTTTGCACAAAATTTCATCAGTTAATTTTGAAAATTTGCCTCAAATTCAGTGTTGAAAGTACACTTATCTTGAATATTAATAGTTATCTGTTTACAAAACTGAATGAGCATCACATCATTGTTTTTTCCACAGGAAATGCTGAAATACAGCAAAAACTGTGAAGGAGCTGAAGATCTGCAGGAGGCATTAACCTCTATATTAGGTATTCTCAAAGCAGTCAATGATTCCATGCACCAGATTGCCATTACTGGCTATGATGTAAGTGACAGCATTTCTTAATTATTTTTATACAGATACAAAAAGAAATGAGGTGTGTGTGTATAATAATGCAACTGGGATTGCGCAACTGTTTCCTTTTAACTAATATCTGAACTGTGTTGTCAAAAATAATGGGAAAATGGATTTCTTACGTATTTCTCACCAATCTCATTACTAATACAAACTTTTAATAGATTTTATTACAAGTCCCAATCCCACTTTGCAGATCCCAATTTTCCTCTTTAAATTTTCCTCTTCAAATACAAAGTAAGGTATAAAGTCTGTTTTATTCAGCAGTGTACCTCAGAAAGAAGAGAATAAGAATTGTCATGTCAGTTGTCCATTTCTAGTGTTGTACATTGCCAGACAGTAGACAGTGCCACATGTTTCAGAAGAAGGCATTGTTAACCCATGCCTAATACTTTATCCTTGGAGGGAAATTTCCTCTAGAAATGAACTGACGGGGGAGTTGTGTTGTAAAACCAGCCCCAGGAATTATAGCATCCTTTATCCTGGAAAGCAGTGACTCTGAAAAAGATTTGGGGGTCATGGTGGATAATCACAAACACGAGCTCCCCATGTGACTCTGTGGTCAAAACAGCTAATGCGCTCCTGGCTGCGTAAACAGGGGAATCTTGAGTAGGAGTAGAGAGGTTATTTCACCTCTGTACTTGGCACTTGTGTGACCACTCTGGAATACTGTGTCCAGTTCTGGTGTCCACTATTCAAGGAGGATGTTGCTAAATTGGAGACAATTCAGAGAAGAGCCACGAGAATGATTAAAGGATTAGAAGACGTGCCTTAGAGAGAGAGACTCAAAGAGCTCAATCTATTTATCTTAATAAAGAGAAGGTTAAGGGGTGAACTGATTACAGTCCATAAGTACCTATTTAGGGAACATTATATTTAAGAATGGGCTCTTCAGTCTACCAGAGAAAGGTATAACAATCCAACAATTGGTGGTTGAAGGTAGGCAAATTAAGACTGGAAATAGGTGGAAATTTTTAACAGTGAGGGTAATGAAACATTGGAAAAATTTACCAATTGTCATGGTGGGTTCTCCATTACGGACAAGTTTTAAATCAAGATTGGATGTTTTTTCTAAAAGATCTGCTCTAGGAATTATTTGGGGGAAGTTCTGTGGCCTGTGTTACACAAGAGGTCAGACTAGATGATTGCAATGGTTCCTTCTTGCCTTAGAATCTTATTCTGTAGGGTTCCCATTGATTTCAATAGGGCCAGGATTTCACCTCCAAGTTCCATTTTATCTGAACCATCAAAGTAAAGAGGTTCAGATAAGACTTTTTTTGTCTTTGGCTAATCTCACATCATTCTATATCATATTTCTCTTCAGTATTTGATGTGCTGTTGGATACGTATAATGATGTTACATATGATTTGTTGATGTGAATTTGCACGTAATGGTGGATTCCTCGTCCTTTCTTCATTGAGAATGGTTAAACTCTAAATAAGAAACAGCATTGCTGCTCTGATATGCTGCTTCTGTTCTCTTTAGGCTAATTTGGACCACCTTGCATCACATAACTTTGTGTAAATTCTTCCCACTTCAAGTTTAATAAACCAAACAAATTATGTATAAAGGAACAATGTCAACCATTTTTTATTATTTAAAAAAAAAACATTTTGATAGAGCACCTTTTTTACAAATATATACACACATACCTACACACACAAATTACAGGGGTTTTCTGCTCTCCTGTATAATGCTATCAAACATTCTTGGGTCCACCTTCCCTTACCGATTGTGGGAGTTTCGGGCAACAACAACAGTATTGCCAGAACAACATTTTCAGATGGAAATGTGTTTTCAAGTTGATAGTCTCTTCAAAGTGTAAACAACTTCACTGTTCTTGTTTCAGGGAAACCTGAATGAACTGGGCAAGCTTTTAATGCAAGGATCCTTCAATGTATGGACTGATCATAAAAAGGGCCACTCAAAAGTGAAGGATTTGGCACGTTTCAAGCCAATGCAAAGGCACCTGTTCCTCCATGAGAAGGCAGTGTTGTTCTGTAAAAGGAGAGAAGAAAATGGAGAGGGATATGAAAAAGCACCTTCCTACAGTTATAAGCATTCCTTAAACGTAAGATCTTTAGCAATCATATTAAGAATAAGATAAAAGTAGTACCTAAGCCTTCGAGCTGCTTTAATACAGTATATTACGTTCACCCACTGAAGACATTTTATACCTATAACTTTATTTGTAAACACATTGGGCTGGTCTACACTATGGGGGGGGATTGATCCAAGATATGCAACTTCAGCTACGCAAATAGCGTAGCTGAAGTCTAAGTATCTTGGATCGAATTACCTGGGGTCCAGACGGCGCGGGATCGATGGCCGTGGCTCCCCCGTCGACTGCGCTACCGCCGCTCGCTCTGGTGGAGTTCCGGAGTTGACAGTGAGCGCGTTCGGGGATCGATATATCGCGTCTTAACGAGACGCGATATATCGATCCCGGATAAACCGATTGCTACCTGCTGATACGGCGGGTAGTGAAGACATACCCATTATGTGCCCAATATATTTTGCTCTCTTAAACCCCTTAAGAATTTTTTGCAGTATGGAATTTGCACTTTGAAGCAAGTCTGGCCAATATTGTTATAATCTCTGCCTTTTATGCTATTTACTGTGTCCTTCCTGTCATCCCCATCTCTCCATAGCCTCCCTTTTTTAACTCCAATATCTTCTGTTTTGAGTTACAAAACCATATTAGGCTAATGTAGTCCAGATTGCGATCCCCTTATCCATGTTAAATTGGTAATTGGGACTACTAGGGGAATAAGGTCGTCCAAAATGTAAGGGTGTCCAAATCTGGCCCTTAAATATGAGATAATTTATGGGTCTGCCTTGATTAATTTACAGAATCTCCCCTTTCATCCTGACACATTGGTGACAGCTGAGAGTAAAGCCCTAAATCTCTCCTGCTTCAACTGCATAATGCGCGGGTTGTACATGATCAATATATTCTTTTGTCTTGAGTGCAAAACCTCAGATCAGTGATGAAAAGATTACTCTGCTGAATAAGTTTAAACAGTTCAGTGTATTGGGATAAAAGAAGATGACTAATGGGCCTCCGTTATTTTAATTGATATTAAGCATGTCAACATCAGTTTGTTGTGTTTGCCAGATGACAGCTGTTGGAATAACCGAGAACGCTAAAGGTGACTCAAAGAAATTTGAAATCTGGTATAATGCGAGGGAAGAAGTTTACATCATTCAGGTAATGGTGCTTCACTTCAGTTTAAATGAACTCATTGGCTTATATTTCTGTTTTACGTACTGATCATTTTTAATTTCTGAGCCATGCACTTTCACAGAATAAATGGTGAGGTGCTTTCCACACCTGCTGTATGTTTGGAAGTGTTGCTCCTACTTACAGAAATTGTTTGTCTTAGCAATGTCACTTGGACAAGGAGCCTAAGTAGAGACATGTGCAGCAAGTCTTGTGTAGCCTGAAGAGGATTAAAAGTTGTGAGACTCTTTTCTGGTTTCGGTATTAGCCAGTAATGCTTTCTGACTTCCAATAAGGGAAGTAAATGGAGCCTATATACATCACTATACAATCCAGATTCACAAAAAAAGTGCCTGGTGAAGCATTTTTCATGTTTGTGCATAAAGGTCTTTGAATGTGTGTAAAAGTCGTTTAACCAGATCTTCAATATGTGCAAATCACTACTGCTCAGTTGAAGTCAATGGAGCTACAGTAGTTTATACCAGCTAAGGATGTGGCCCACTTACTGTAATAGGAGCCATTCAGCAGAAAGACAGGAAAAAGGAAAAATATAACTCTTAATTTCTCTCTTCTTCTGATAAATTATGAAGGTAAAAAGTGAAGTATTATTCAACACTATAAAGCTTTTTGGGACACAATATGTAAGATGTTACACGGTGTAATGGGTTTTTTACTGTATTACTGTGTACTGGTATAATGAGACGAAAATAGAACCCACACGCAGAGGTGAATGCAGAAGGTACTTTAAACAGAAGAGACACTCTTTCTCGTGTTTAAAAAAAAAAAAAAAAAAAGTGTTGTCTCATTTTATAACCTACTAATCTACAGCTTGCAGCCCAGTAGTTTTGTGACACAGTTCCGATGTCATTGACCGAAAAGTGGAGTAAAACTGTGTGAACTTATCCCCTGATCCTGCAAGAACTTATAAATGTGCTTAACTTTACACACCTGAGCTACCCATTGACTTCAGTGACACTGCTCAGGTGTGTAAAAGTCAGCATGTGTGTGTTTGCAGGATCCAGGCCTTTATGATGAAAAATATAAGATTCCCAACATTTCACAAAAACAATTTGCATAAAAAAGTCTTGTTAATTTTCTCATTAGAGAAATGAAGTCTCTATGCCAGTGACAAAAGCTCCAGTCTCTCCCCCCTCCCCTCCCAGACCAGCTTAAAAACTTAAAATAACTCCCCTTCCCCCAAGGCCCTGAGAGAGAGTTCTGTTTATCTTTTCTTTAGGGCTCTTCCTAGGTGTGTGTTTGCCTGCACTGTTTAGTGCAACTAGCTTTCAGTATTTGATCACTGGTTTCTTTTTTGTGATAGGCACCAACCCCTGAAATTAAAGCTACCTGGGTAAATGAAATTAGAAAAGTGTTAACTAGCCAACTACAGGCATGCAGAGGTAAAACATTCTCTTTATCTCTTTCCTTCTACACAGTGCAGTTTTGTACTGGAAACCCCATTCTCTACATCTGGTCTGTGTATTTAAAAAAAAAAAAAATCTGAATACAAAGGCTCCGAGTACAAATAAATTATTTGATAGGTATTTTTCTTTCTCGCAGAAGCTAGTCAGCACAGAACACTAGAACAGACACACAGTTTACCTATACCTGCACCAACTTGTACAAGGTAAGTAAATACGTCATCAAATCAATTTGGTGGGCTAAGACACAGCAGATGGTTACAAAATATATTAGGCTTACCAACGATGTTCATCTGTAGTTCTTTTGTCCACGTGCCTCTACTATACATTTTACTTCTTAATTTTTCTTTGGTGCTGCTGCTTTTCTACACTGTAGAATTATAGACCTGGGGTTTAAATACCTTTTGAACTTTTATGTATTTTTTTAAATGAAGAGCTAACAGCAGTGATATGAACTAGAAAATAGCTCAGTCTAGCACACCTATATGTGTCAAAACATACCAGATTGCATGTCTACAGAATATAGCATTATTTATTATATTTTATTGTAAAAATTTGTATATTAAACTCCAAGAAATAAAGAAAAATGTACTATACATCTTTGATTTGAACACAGCAGTGAACTGACAACTAAAACGTGGATTTTAAACAGCAGGCCACAACTTTTATTACACTGACACTGAGGAGGGGCACTACCTACCCATCACCCACACTGTCCTTCACCAGGCATTTAATTGGTTCCAGTGCGGGGTTTACAGGGCTCCTACTATATAACCTGTAGCTCAGTGATAGGCTCTCTTCAGCCTACTCCCTAGGACTCAGCTCGCTCTGAGTCCTAACACCTTCCCCTCCGCAAGTGGAATAGAGGGTGCAGAAAGATGGGGACCTCAGCCCACAAGGAAAATATGCCAGCTGTACAGGGTTCTAGAGACAGCCCTCTCCTCCCCAGCCTGGAATCTAACATTGAGATGGGACCCCCTTCTGGTTCCACAACTCCATTTGTATTTCCTCCTTCACCACTTGCCTGTCTGCCCAGTGGTAACAGCTAGCAAGCCGACTTCAGTCCATCATTCTTAGCAGAAGGGATGTTCAGGGCTCTGCTAAGGCAGAGATCACCAGACTAGGGGCGTGGGGGGAGGAGTGCTGAATCCTTTCTCAGCCACAGCAGCAACCATAACACACATGGTTGCAATCATTGGGTGACCGTCCCCATCCTAGCTTTCCAGGGAGCGGAAGCTGTGTTCCATGCACACTCTTCAGTATGCATGTCTGCAGGAAGGAGCAATAGCAGCCTTGTGGCCTGCAGAAGGGGCAGATATCTGCCATCCCTGTTCAGACTTAGAACTACAGGAGGTTTATTGTCTTAATTGTCTTCTGATAAACAGTCCTTCAAGGAACCAGGGAAGAACCATCAAAAAACTAGAAGAGAGAAAAACTGATCCCACAAGTCCAGAAGGTTGTGTCACCTCAGTAGCACCAAAGTACCCCGAGAAAGGCAAAGGTGAGTCTCCGTTACAATTAAATTATCCATTGGCACAGAGTATCTTACCAAGGGGGAATGGAGAGTGTCCAATGTAAAGTGAGAGCTAGGAGTATGCTCTTGGGGTTTTTTTGTTACAGAGCCAGCATTGTAGATAGACCCTCAGATTTGATTGTTTCCCAGATTTCTCTTTTACTGGACAAATGTCTTGACACTACCTCAAAACTCTCTTAAAACCCTGCCGAGAATGTACTGATGAAGAGCCCTTTATTCCTCTGTGATTTGGTTCCCATCACTGAGTTCAGCCACTAGACCACTTCTAAATGTAAAGGTCTGCACAGTGGTGATAAACTGTTGCTTGGATTCTTCTGCAATGCGTGAACTTTCTGTCTTTTATTTCTCCCTCAAAATGCTAGTTCCCTGGCATAGTGTTGGATGATTTTGCCTTGACCTTTTCATGTATATCTCCCCTTTCTCTCTTTTCATCTCTCTTCATTTGTAGATGATACAGTAATTAGTTCTACCTCAGAATGCTCTGCACTGTCAAAAAAGCGCTTTACACTTCAGGGCTTTACTAACCTCAAAAGTCAGAAAGGTAAATTTTTAACAAGCTAGATTCTGTTTTCCAAGCAAGGCTGCAGTTGGGGTGTGTGTGTGTGTGTGTGTGTGTGTGTGTGTGTGTTTCAGTGTGAATATATACATGCATATAGGGATATATAGCTTAGCTCCTCTCCCAAGTTTAAGTTGGTTTTTGCTATCATAGACCCTCGCAAAGGGCCCTGAGGTAGAAAGTCCACTGGGGGAGGTGGACAGTACCAAGTGCCTATAATCTCCCTTGCACTTGGTGATGGGGTGTTTTAGGGCCTGGTGCTAGCCAGGACAGTGGAGTGGTCAGAATGACATGGGGGGAGTGCTGAATCCAGTTTATGTACATATCAGTTCCCTCCATGGAGGCCCCAGGAGGCGTTTAAGCTGCTCATCGTCAGTGGAAACACTGAAGGAGGGTAGCAGTGGAAAGCTCATTTGCCTACCCTCTGAGTGAATGAGCAGCAACATGCTCCACCATCAGTGTATCTGCTCTGGGTTATCTGTATTAAAACCACTAGGGAACCAATATTTTGTTAGAAGTGTTTTCTTACTGACTTCTTATTAATCAAATCTGTAGTACTTAATGCAAGGCTGTGCATGGGGTGCTGCTATTTGCAAGGATATAAGGAAATAAGAATTCAGTTCTTTTCAAAAGAGGTCTTCAGTTTTGCTCTGAAACAGGAGCTGGTCTGAGTCCGAGATGCATTTACTTGGCAGCAGGAAGCAAGAAAGTATTTGTAGAGTCCTTCTTGTTTTGGATGATTCTCTTTAAATAGTCTGCATTGCACTAATATGACACCACTTAGTAGAACACATGATTTTCAAGCACCCTCTTAACACGTCTTTTTAAACCCTGATTACCTTTGAGTTCTTTCTGGAGAGACTGTATCAGCATAGTGTGTCTAAATACTCAAAGCACATATGAGGTAAGCACTAATATTCCATGCTTGCCTTGACAGAAACTCCATCTCCTACTGCTAAAAACCAGACATTGCCAATGATCCTTCTGACAGGACCAGGTATTGCTGTAGAATTAGTTTTTCCAAAATAAAATGATCATGTTAATATAATGTTTGCACCTAAAATGCAGATTAACTGTATTCTGTTGATTTACAGTTTTTAGAAAAAAAATCATATATTTGTATCCATAATTGTAAAAATGTCCTTGCCAGTTTAGCTCGAACCATTAATCAGAAACCATTTACTATATTCCAGTGTAAACTCAAAGGTATTTAGCATGCTATCTGCCTATTCTGTTTTTTCCAGTTCTTCAATATCTCTCTTCTGTGTTTTTTGCCTATTCATCCTACTGCAGCTTCTCCTACCAGCCCTGACAAAAAAGCTAAACGACATGAAGTAAAGAGTGATCCAACTCCTTTTGGTTTAAGAGGTAGAGTGATAACACCTTTTCTACTCCACAATAAGCCATAGATCTCGAATGTAATATTCATATCAAATAAGTGTGGATGCACATATGATAGTGTGTGCACAACAGTATTCTCATCCGCTGTTTTTTCCATGACACTGGTTCCATACCCTTCTTGTACACTCTCTCAGGCAGTATTTCCCCTACAGAATAGTCTCTTCTTCCAAACCCCACTTTCCAAGGTTTCTTCAACCTTGTCTTTAACCATGTGAAAGCCCAGCTGGTGTTGCAGGCTTTTAGGTGTGGCATTATCCAACAGCATTCACTTTGCCTATGCTGCGGGGTGTTCAATGCACTCTAAGTGTGTACGCAGCCTCTACACATGTGGAATCTGAAGGTCTGTGACATCTGAGCTCTGTAGGAAACCAGCCAAACCTTCTAGACTTCCCAGCTAGTATGAAAGGTCTGGACTTTGAGGATATTACAAGGAAGAAAAGTTTTGCTCAGGAGTCTTTGCAAGGGTCTGGGAACTCTAAGAGGGGGGTTCCCTGAGAAGATGCAGGGAGAGGTGAAGACAGTCCTATGGGAGTCTGTTGCAGAGTCAGAAGGGAAAATGGATGTAGTCCAGTACCTTATCCTCTGTAGAACTCTATATGGATTTGGAGAGAAAATGATTTTTTTTCCTGGTGGGTCAGATAATCCAGATCCAGTTCACATGACAGCTTCTGCTTTTTGATGAAAAGAAATGTTTAATTCATATATTTGGGTATGAGTTAGATCCTACAGCCATGTTTTTAGAAAGCATGTACCTTAGAAAACACTAAGACAATGATACTGTTATATCATTGAGGTTCTCTGTCCTATTAAGTTTGTTCATTTCCATTTGTACCATTATAATACAAGCTGCTTATCCTGAGCTCCCAGCAAAGATTTCAAATACAATCCTTGAATAGACTGTTGATTTGAGAAAGAAAATAACCAAGAAACTAAATTAAAAATGTCCTGCCATTCCCCCTGTCACGCACCTCTATCCCCATTTTGCCTTTCCACCGCTTCGCCTTCCCTCTGCCCACCAAAGCCTGGGGAGCATAGATGGGCTGTGCCACTCAGTTGAAATGACTAGTGTAAAACTGGTGCAAGTTCAATCAAAATCAGGCCCTATAACTGAATTATATCCTCCTACTGATTTCTTTTCTAGCAATCTCTTTTCTCATAGGTTCTCTGCCTTTTTCTTTTGCTTCCTTTCTAAGGTTCCTCAGGCAGACAGGTCTTTGGGAAAAAGGGCATTTTTTTCTAGTTTGGTGTTTTGTCAGCGTTGGGCTAGTCCTGCCTGAAAATAATAAGAAATCACTCTTGGAAATTCTGTGGGCTTTTGTGTTTTTCCCCAACATGGATGCAGAATCACTTTTGACTGTTTTTTTTATTTTTAACTCAAATGCTACCCTTCGTGAATAGTAACACTACTGTTATCACCTTCAGCCCCCAACTAAAACCTCTCCAGCGCATCATTAGAGATCTACAACCTATCCTGAAAGATGATCCTTTACTCTCACAGATCTTGGGAGACAGACCTGTCCTTGCTTACAGACAACCCCCCAACCTAAAGCAAATACTCACCAGCAACCACACAGCACTGAACAAAAACACTGACCCAGGAACCTATCCTTGTAACAAAGCCCGATGCCAACTCTGTCCACATATCTATTCAAGTGACACCATCATAGGGCCTAATCACATCAGCCATACCATCAGGGGCTCGTTCACCTGCACATCTACCAATGTGATATATGCCATCATGTGCCAACAATGCCCCTCTGCCATGTACATTGGCCAAACCGGACAGTCTCTACGCAAAAGAATTAATGGACACAAATCTGACATCAGGAATCATAATACTCAAAAACCAGTGGGAGAACACTTTAACCTGTCTGGCCATTCTATGACAGACCTGCGGGTGGCTATCTTAAAACAGAAAAACTTCAAAAACAGACTCCAACGAGAGACTGCTGAGCTGGAATTGATATGCAAACTAGACACAATCAACTCAGGGCTAAATAGGGATTGGGAATGGCTGAGCCATTACAAACATTGAATCTATCTCCCCTTGTAAGTATTCTCACACTTGCTTCTTATCAAACTGTCTGTACTTGGCTACCTTCATTATCACTTCAAAAGTTTTTTTTTTCTCTTACTTAATTGGCCTCTCAGAGTTGGTAAGACAACTCCCACCTGTTCATGCTCTCTGTATGTGTGTATATATATCTCCTCGATATTTGTTTCACTCAATATGCATCCGAAGAAGTGGGTTGTAGCCCACGAAAGCTTATGCTCTAATAAATTTGTTAGTCTCTAAGGTGCCACAAGTACTCCTGTTCTTTTTGCGGATACAGACTAACACGGCTGCTACTCTGAAACCTGACTACTGTTATCTGAATTCCCGTAGTGTCTAGCACCCCAACCAAGATTTGGGACCCAGTAGCACTGGGCGCTGTATGAACACATGGTAAGAGGTAGTCAATACCCACAAAGAGTGGGAGAAACAGGATGCAACATATGAGCAGAGTGATAATTGGCAAACACCAAGTTTAGTCCCCTGTGTTTGTTTTTATTCTGTTTTTGTAAATGATAGCCTGGAAGAATTGAGCACCAGGAACAGACCGCAAAATTACTTTCCTCTATTATATTGTTTTTTTTAATTTAAAAATAATGAAAAGGGTTCTATTTGCATCTCACAAGCCCAGCAATAAAGATAACTTTTAAGCTAAAAATGAAATTTGAGTGGAATGAAGCAGGAACTTATTACTCAGTTCTTTCACAGATGCAAGTTCAGTATTAACATTGGACAGGGCCAAATGGCTCAGTACTTCTAATCTTCTACCAGCAGCCCAGCGCAGGCAAGGTAAAGTATCAGTCCTGGGCCACATGAACCTGTGTTTTTGGTGTGCTGTGGATTAGAGATTGTTTTGGCTTTACTCTGCTAGTACTAGAACACTTTTTGTAACATGTATTGTCTGGACACATGGTGCAGGAAATAAACTGCCTCATAGATTCCATGGAAAGCAAAAATGCTGGGTTCCCCTCCCCCCCCAGTATAACTGATTATTATCGTGTTTTTATATTTAGAGTTGGCTTGGGGAATGTTCCTCCTGTCATTCTTTTCACTGGGTATTAATGATGTAACCGTTTGTCCTGAACAGAAATGTATCATAAAAAATTAATTCTGAAACTTTCCTAATCTGTTTTATCATGATTTGCTTTTATGATTAAGAACCACATGCATATGTTTGTGGTTACTTTGTTCTTTTAAGGACCTGTTGACCTCAGTGAAAAGCAACCTTAGTTTGATTTTATTTGGAACGGCGAGTTGTGCACCCTGGATGTGATTCAGCGTCGTAAATAAGTTAAATGGGTTAGCCTGCATTACTTGTCATGAGAAAAATAATAACGCTTTACAATGTGATACATACATCTTTGTTCCTGGGGTGGTTACTGCAACAGTTTTAATCATGATCAATTCTCGTAGTATTACTGTGCAGCTTGTCACCCCAGTTTGGCTTTGAACAATAACAACCTGATCTGCCAAGGGGCTGAAGTCAGTGACTTCAGTGGGAACTGCAAGTGCTCAGCAATTTGGAAAATCAGGCCACTATTGCTGCCATCTGATTATCCAGTTAAGCTTCTTTGATGATGTCACACCTACCCACTAGCCCTCAGCAACAGCAACGCACAAATTGGAAGCAATTTCCATTTCTACTGCCTCCGAAGAAAAACAGCCGTACACCTAGGGAGGTGGTGGGGGTGGGGATGAGGGTGTGTGGGGGCGGGGGGGGAACACACAGAGGAACTTTTTCTTTTCTGCTTATTTTCTTTTTAAAAACATTAAGGCCCAAATTCTCCACTGCCATAAAATAGCACAACTTCATAGGAATTGTGCCAGGAGTGAATTTGGCCCCCAGGGTATAAATATTTTCCAACATAACATTTTCCTCCTATTTCTTACTTGATATGTAAGTAACTATTACAGACTTTGGGTGCAATCCTGGTCTCATTGAAGTCAGTGGGAGTTTTTCTTGTTTCTGGGACATTTTCACAAAGTTAATAACTATAGGCTATTTGTTTACCAAGGTTGGGCTAAAACATCTCAGTCACTTGATGCCTCTGAAGAAAATGATGGTTGGTCTAGTGCTGAGGACCCACTTAATTCATCAGATGCAGAGGAAGAAGAAGGAGAAGGGGGAGGAGAGATGAAGCTGGTAACCAGAAATATTTTCCTACTGATTTAGTGAAATTTGTATTGCTAATTAATATAGTAAAAATATCTAGTACATGGGAATTTTGTTTGAACTTGCAGCAAAACGTAAAAACCCACGCTCGAAGTCCTTAATCAGGCAAAATTCACGGTGATTTCAATTTAAGGTTGGGTTTGCATAAGTGCCTTGTGAAAGTTTTTTGTCATTTGGACTCATAGCATCTGCAGTTGTTTATATTACATACAAAAGAACTGTGAAAAGTAACACAGGTGTCTATTGTTTACTGCCTCAGTAATGAATAATAGTGAGTTAGAAAACAATATTATCCAATGAAATAGCATATATAAATCTCTGGTTCCCTGACTGGTTCACCTAAGCTTTTTCTGGACTTTAAATTTTATCTCCTGTTTAGAACCTGAATGAGGGTTGGTTGTTTGGTTGTTTTTAATTAATTGATATAATGGAGAGATGTACAGATGTTTCTCAGGAAGTCATTCAGGATGTTTGTGAGAATACATATACTGACTTCACATTTTGGGTGAATAGCAACGTTTATTGTCCCTCAAAGTAAATATTCACCTCGACTTTACTGTGGTTTAAAAAAAAAAAAATTACCCCTGCGGTACAAAAGTCAATATCTGCTTAATATCTATTATTTTTACTGTACAGTTTAATTTGTTCATTTGTTTTTCCTTCTGTGCATTTAGACTCCTGGTAAATACACTGTTGTGACTGATTATGACAAAAGAGGTTCTGAAGATCTTGCAGTGAAAAGTGGAGACCTCGTTCAGCTGATCCGTGAAGGAGAGGACGGACTTTGGTATGGAAAATTGTGTGTAGCTGCTTGAAAATGCTCACAAGTACCTTATCAATTATGATGTCATATACTCTGAAGAATTTGTGCGTGTGTATAAAGAATATATTTTTAAAAATTTAAACAGTTTGACAGTAAAATTCTTTTCTTAGGTATGTGAAGAATCTGAGCACCGGGAAAGAAGGTTTGGTGCCAGCCAACAATTTATTGATGCTCATAGGCAACTCAAAATCAGCTCAGTCTTTAAGCAGCTCTGGTAAGAGATTAATTGTAAATGTGGCAATGGTCAGTTTAGCTAAACATGTATATAGGTCGCATTTTGAAAGAACAAATGACATAGCATGTTTCTTGTGATTGTTTTCCCTCCTACTCCAGAATCAGGCACTGGATGCAGTACTTTGAGTTCATCATCAAGTTATAATGAAAGTTGCAATGCTGGCAGCACCAGCTTCTGAGACATCAAGGGCTAATGCTAACATTTCCCCAAGTCGCCTGTGAACTTCCAGCATCTTATGCAGACTTCTGAACATTGGACTGAAATGGAGATCCAGCATGTATGTGTTGCCTGTCTCATGTTTTAAATGGTGATTTATGGAGCCATCCCTAGGAAGAGCTCAGTGAAAAGTATGTGGAATCTGAGATTATAAAGAAAAGTAAATGATCTGAAATGGGATCTTCTAGAAGCTTCTGATCTGAAGTCTGAATCTCAACATACATTTCCCCATGGATATTGCCATCAAATTTCTACAGACACACCATTTTACCACAACCAGAAGAAGAACAGGACAAGACAAGAATGTGTTCCTCTGTGGTAAATCCTATTGTAAAATAAAAATAATTGTATAATATAGAAATAAGGATAAGAAATCTGAGTTTACAGTTCACTCTCCCAAATATCTTTCTGTAAGGATACTTCTGGGTTAATGCAGTATATGGAGTGTCTTTTACAATAACCGGGAATTAAATGTAGATCCAGCCATTCTCTTGTCTTGAATTTTTAGCACTGTGCTTTCTGCAGTAAAATGCATCTTCACAGGCTGTGGTGCAAAAGAAATGGACAATTTACTGACCACAACAGCATCAAAAGAAAAGACTATTTTATCTTTTCCAGCATTTTTTACTGTGTCCAATGGCCATTTTTGAGGTATTTTGGCCTCTGAACCAAGTTCTTTACCAAGAATCACCGTGTTTACATAACATTGGCAATTTAATAGCATATTTGATACAAAATTATTTTTCATTACTAAGGTACACATTGAAACACAAAATGTTTGTATTACTTAAGTGATTTCGTAATGATTTGTACTACAATGTGGTTATCTTCAGCTCTAACAGTTAGAAGATGGTTACAGGCAAATGAAACTATGCTAGCTACACTATAGAACTCAAGAGCTTTCCTAATGCTGAAGATTTATTGTGAGGATTAGAAACCTGAACCTTTTAGCTAAGGATGTATGTTTGTAGATTTACTCAAAAGGATTAAAAAATTTAAACAATTGTGTATTTTTTTTCTATAAAATGGGAGGGTGGCGGCAATAACTTTATTTAAAAAAAATCTGAACTATGTTGTGGACAAATATTTTAAATCCTTTTTTAAAAGGAGAGAAATCATAAACATACAGTTTTTCAGGGTATACTGTAAATTATCACCTCCTCAGATATTCTTTGCAGTTCAGCCTTACAAATGCAAACAGCGTATTGATTTTGAAATTTTTTGCTTATACTGGAGTATCATTTTTTCCTGGTCTGTGTACTGTAGTACTTAAAATAATCTGGAGTGTTGAGGGCTTGATGTTCAGAAGCACTGAGCGCAGTGAGCTTCTGTTGCAATCAATGGGAGCTGCTGGTGCCCAGCACCTAGAAGTCTAACTTAATATAAGAAATCTAGATTTTACACTCGATGTGAACAGCTAAAAGAGAAATGCCTCAAAAGAATGATCTTACTTTTCTAGTTTCCTGAAGCGATTCCTGTCCCAGTTACAATCAAAATGCAGCTGGCTGTGGCCAGTGCATAAATGTGTGTATAAATAAATATATATATATATGTGTGTGTGTGTATATATATACATATATCAATGTAAAAGATGTATTTATAGTCTTCATGCTGCTGAAAATGTGTCACTTTACAATTCATAAATACTTAGGTTTCTTGCAATACTGCAGTATGAAGGCTGGTCAGGGTTTTTACTTTATGCGTCATTTCCAAAAAATGATTAATCCGTTCCTTCTTAAATTATCCTAAACTGTGCTAGCCAGGACTGTTTAGCCTGATATGTGATAATGAAATAACAATGTGCAGAGATATTGGTTTGCCTTCTTGTTTGTAAGTTATTTTGTAAATGATCTGTAACATAATTTACTTAAATATATTGCTCTCAAACAGTCCTATAATGAGACTGTCCTTTCAGCTGTCTCATTGCAGCATCCTTTCCATTATTTTTGTGACCTTATACACACCATTGCACTTTAATACAGCACATTTCACCGTTTCCTTTTCTACAGCTGTTGTAAATTATAAGTACAAAATCAGAGGTCTTTATTGGATGTATGAAAGTTGGATGAATAAATTTCAGCATTTCTTGCTGGATGTCCTCAATATGGAGGTGCTGTTTGCTTTATTGTCTCAAGGTGCTCAGACACTATTGTGATGTGCGTCATGTAAGATCATAACTACACCTCTACCTCAATATAACGCTGGCCTCGGGAGCCAAAAAATCTTACCGCGTCATAGGTGAAACGGCGTTATATCGAACTTGCTTTGATCCTCCAGAGTGCGCAGCGCCCCCCCCCCCCGAGCACTGGTTTACCGCGTTGTAGCTGAATTCGTGTTATATCGGGTTGCGTTATATCGGGGTTGAGGTGTACTCAGTAGAAATCAACAGGGCTGTAATGGCTGGCTCCAAAAGCCAGGCTAACACCTTAGGAGTAGCCCTCACAATTCTACCAGAATGAGCCTTTTGAAAGACCAAATCTTTGTGTGTCCAAACCTTTTGCTCTCTTCATTTAATCCACCTCTCAGAATTCCATTCCTACTTCTCCCCTGGTTTGCTCTTCCAACTCTCTGTCACTTCCACAGGGCTGGGGAGATGGGATCAGCCTGCTGATTGCATAATAAATTTAAGATGCTGCCAGGTTGGCTTGACAGTAGCCAGATTTCTTCGCTGCTTGTTGCAAATGTTTGTTTTGGTTTAATTTTGGGGAGTGGAAGGGGTGTCTTTCACAGATCTGGTTGAGCTCCCCCTGCTGGACACTCACCAGACTGGTATGAGAGGATCCAAATGCTGACTCCCACATGCCCTTAGCTTGCTGGGGCTGGGCAGAGTTGAGATACTGTCCCTGGCTTTGGGCCTGTAGGCATGCACTCCGGGTGCAGGCCTTGTGTTTGATGCTCTCGTGGCAGGGGGGTACCCTGAAGCCTGATTGCCTAGTTCCTGGAATTAGTGTCATCTTCCCCCACATCTAGTGCGTATTCCCCAGGATCCCACCAAAGGTGTGAGCTTTTGGGTTTACAGTTTACCTCTTCAGGGATACACAGTAGTGAAAACCTACAGACTGACTGCACAGGTTTGTAAAACTCTATTACTCTTTACTTAGAATGGGAAATACACAGAGCTATACAAAATAACAAATATACCTAAATGCATTTCCCTGGCTCAGGTTCCTCACCACTCTGCAGAGTTCTTTGGACTTGGGCAGAGTCCTCTTCTCCACATGGACAGAGCCAGATTCCATCTCCTGCACATGGCTTCTCTTCATAATCTTGGTGCCCCCTCTGTCCTGTAGCTAGCTCTTTCTGATCTTGGCTCATCCTGCAGTTAAATCAGACCACCCTGTTGCTATGAAAGCCTGCTTATCTCTTTCCTGAATGCTTCCTGTGTCTCCAAAACCCTTTTCCCTTTCTTCTTCCTGTGAGTCCTTTTTAAAGCCCTGCTTTGTCATCTTTGTACTGTTTGGGAATTTTCCACTCTGTCCACTTCCCCCTCCCTGCAGACTAGTTGCAAAAATTAGCTTCTGCCAATCTCCTTAGCATACCCATTGTTCGGTTAGTGCACGGTCATTAATGATTCTCCATTGTCCCTGGTCTGGGAGGTACTGTACTGCAGCCCATGTCAGTAAATGGTGGATTCCACATCCACGCACAGATATTCCCAGATACAGCAATTTCATAACAACCAGAATTCGTAAGTTGTACATAGACAAATCCCCCAAATCGTCATGGGGGGGGGCACCATTGGGAAGTCTATCTTGAGAAAGGTGGAGGTCCCATGCCATCTCCCCCTTATGCCTGTCATGATAACAGCCAAGGTAGGAGAGATTGGTTACTAAACTCTAATTTATAGCATCTGAAGAAGAATATACTTTAGTGCTCTAAGAGTTAATGGTATCTTCAGGGCACCCCACTGTGTCTAGGTATTGGAAGGCAGGAGGTGATTTCACACTAAATGGAGATATTCTGGGCTAGACCTGTGGCCAGCCGCTGCCATGTGACAAAGCCAGGTTTAATTTCACGCCCTCTCTCCCTCATCCATACTGGATGTGCTGCGGAGACAGCACTTCAATCCACTGGATCAAAGAGCGTATCTTGTGTACTCAATAGTGGCCTCTGTGTAGCCAATTAGAGAGCCCCAGTAATTGGCTCCAAGAGTCCAATGCTCCTGAGCTACAGACTGGCAGCCACAACATGGGTTCTGCAGCATTAAATAAACATGTTCCTAGGCCAGTTTTAGTCCAGTGGAATGTGGGAAAAAATCATGTTTTTATACAGAACTTTGAATAATGACAGAGACAACTATTTAACTCATTTCCCACTGTAAACACCGTAGTTTCTTTTCATGTTTCCTGTATTCTAGATAACTGGCTCAAAGTAGAAGCATTCTCCTCTAGTGGGTACAAAGCTGGGTTTCCAGGGAAGACTTCAGGATGAGTTCATTGTACTGTGTAGAACTATCTTCACTGAACTAAACTAACTTTTCAGATAATCAATCTCCAATTCTTCAAAGACTGCACTGGCTTCCAACCTTCTTCCAGGTGCTATCTAAGGGGTTTATTTTGAAGTATGGTATAAAGTTCTATTTGGTATGCATCATGGCTACCTGAGAACACTACCTCCCTCCATAAACATAGACACAAAAATTAAGATTAGATTTGTGCAGATGAGGTCAAGTGCTTTCAGATCTGGAATTTGGTTCTCCCACTCACTGTAACAAAGCGGAGTTTGACCTTCAAGACTTGGTGTCAATCCCATCTAGATACTGTACTGCCTAAATGCAATCGATAGGGTGCACTAGAAATACCCAAGATGTTGAAATAGCTCCATTTATTCAGGCTTTCATCTGTGGGAGATGAGTGGGATGGGAGGTTGGATATAGCTCAAACTAAGGTGGGAATCCATTTATGTTGACAATAGTCAATATATGTTTATTATTTAGCGTGTGATGATTGTGTTAATATTGTGGGTAAAGAAAAGGCCTTTTCCGGCAGGATAAGGAGACCAAGATGCTCTCTTGGGGATCCATAAACAAGGAATAGAAAGGCCATGTTATGGCTTCCAATGGAGAAGCAATTTTCAGAGCTGTTATAGCAGAGTGCTTGGTAAGTGATCTTTGCCCTTCACAAACAGCTTGAAAGGATAAGGGCCAGCTGCTGCATGAGACTAACCTCAGGCCTTTTGCCAGAGATATTAACTTCGCTCTATTTGTTTTTGTTCTAGGGAACTTTCAGAAACCCCCTTTTAATTCAATTTTTATCTAATTATTTTTAGAATTTATCTCTGACCAGTCAATTTCAGAAAATAAGTTAGGACCTTTCAGACCTTTTAAAATCATCTTATTGCAGTGTTACGTGTGAAATTACATTCGGTTAGAAACGGGGACCAAGATATGCTGTTCACTTTATTCAGAAGGGTTGTGTTTGACCTTTTTAAATGGCATCAAAATCTCTCAATCACTTCTCACATGACTTTGAGCGGCAGTAGTTGGAAATCTGGTCAAATAAATTGTTCTCTCAAGATTTCCACCATCCTAAGATTTTTGGCCTGATCCAAGCCAGAACCAAATGCATACATATGCCTAGATGTCTAGGGTCTTCTCCAGAAAAAAAACTAACAAGGTATATTCAGAACCAAGCTTTGAATATGTGAAATTGGAACTCAAGGTTTGGCTAAAATTTTTATTCAATGTGTAGATCACATCTGAGATGGGCTCAAACCAAATTCGAATGCCCACTCCATCCCCTCCCTCCCACCCCCAATTTTGGAGTGTTCATCATCCAGATCTCTCTTTTGCAGCTTGAGCCCACTTCTTATACAAATACTAGACCAGTTAAGTACTAACAGTAAAAGTGCGGGTGGATAGAAGGGAGAGACCCAGTACATGTAAGAAGTTCTGGTACCTCTCACTAATACCCCTTTCATCAGGAGAGTCCTAATGTTATCTGTAAAATGTCTCTGAAAGGGCTGCCATTGAGTTAATTTAGCAACAAACACATTTACAGTGAGAGAAGCTCAAGGATTAACAACAGGACAGGACAGCTGCAAGGGGAAGTAGATTGTGTTTCAAAACAGTTGAACAGCAAATGTTCTGTGGCAAAAAAAGCTTTAATAAGATCAAGTTTTGTAGAGTTGTGACATTATCCAGGACTATGATGTCTCGCAGAAGGTGGCAGTGTTCCGGTGATACAGCTCAGCCCACTGTTAGTATAAATTTGAATATGTCTGCCCTAAAGTCTCTTTATACATACAGTGTCTGTTTGCAAAATTAATGTAACATTTGATGTTTACATATATTGGCTTTCTGCTCTATTTGGTTCTTTAAAAACAAGTTGCTAGCAGCTCCTTTGTCCTCCTAACAAGATGGTGAGCATACACATGAGGGGAGAAAAACTAAACCCAAAATAACAGATTTCAGTTCCAAGAAGCTAGAGTGAGTCTTTGTTTTACTAAACATTTTAAAAAATGTCATTTTAATAGAACTGGAGCTAGATGCCAGTCTCTTTAGGCCACACTCCAGACTAACAAAAATCCAGTGGGGGATCCAGTGGCATAGTGAGCCAGGACCTGTTTTTGACTCCTGGCCAGTCCCTACAGTCCATTGCGGGCGAGGCTGATACAGAGGAAGGAACCGCTGGTAAGTTTGCACTTTGATATTGCAGGGACACATCTGTTCATTTTCTCTTTTATAATCACGCTAGAAGAGGTAGTAAAATAACCAATAGAGGAAGAGTTACTATCTGCTTCTCACTCCCCTCTACAGTTAGGCAGTGGGGACCCTACAGAACAGTTTTTGTGCACTGGGATGTCCCGTGAATCTTCCATAGAGATTTCAAGGAAACTTTCCTGGAGGTCGTCTGCAATCTTCTGCCAAAGGTTTCCGGGGAGGGCTGCCTTATTTCTTCTGCCATGGTAGGAGCCTTTTCCCACACCAGTCAGCAATTACTTCAGCAGGCACCAATGCAGCACACAGGCTAGCAGCATACGGACCCAGTCTGCAGCTGGATGCATGCATGAACTGTTCCCTTTCAGCCTCCGTTACCCTCAGGAGTGAGAGATCAGCTAAAATCACCACCGCCTGTGGAAAACAGTGCCGGTATTCAGTTCAGTTGCCCTATCCACATGTACTTATGCCCGTGAGGTATCACCCCACCTTATTTTCCCCGGGCCGTACTCACCATAGCTCGGACTGCCGCCATGCTCTACGAATCCCAAGGAGAAATGTGAATGCAGTGCTTTGAACTTGTGTGCAGCAAGGGGAGTGAGTTCAGTATAGCAAGTTTCCATTTATCTTGTGAATACATTCACAATAGGACCTCTGAGCATCTTTGCAGCTGGAAACGTGTCCTTGAGGGTCTCTCCATCTACACCAGTGGAGCAGCTCAGCCAGATGAGGAGGAGAAGGAAGAGGAGGCAGGATGACATTCCCAAGAGATCCTGCAAGCCTCTGGTGCTTCAGATACCAAACACAGGGCTTGGAGGATCACCCTCACAGACAGCATGGATGGGGATCAAGCAGAGAGGAGATAGGCACAGGAAAAAGAGATGTGCAGCAGGAGATGCTAGCACTTCTTAAGCGGCAGACAGAAATGCTGGAGACTCTTGTTGACCTTCAGATTCAACAATCCCGTGCTTGCCTCCCTCTGCAGCCCATTGAGAACTGCATTCTGGGACCTCCCTATACACCCCCACCACACATTTTACCTGCCGTCTGGGGCCGCTGCACTATCCCTATCACTCCATCCCAGGGGAGAGTACAGGCAATCACAGCCACACATACACTGACCTGTGAGAGACAAGGCTGATATGTGTGTTTGTGAAATGGAAATGTGTTCTTTCCCCTTCAAAGGTTCTTTTCCCTGTATTTATAAAGTTTCATTCAGTTATAAATGTCTGTTTGTCTAGGTTTGGAATAAAAGTCTATTTATGGAAACTTAAGTCATCTATATTAGTTCAGAACATATGCTGGCTTGGGCTGAAATCCTTCACAGATAATAGCAAAGGGGGCATTTGCAATGTTATAACTACACACAGAGCACTCATTACAAAGTTCATACTGGGGTGCAAGGTGGTCTGGTGCCAAAATAGGAATATGCGTGCCATCTATTGCCCCGCCGCAGTTCGGGAACCCCATTGCTGCAAAATCACAAAACTCACATGACTGGAGTACTGTCATGGATAGATATAAACTGTTCAGGAAGGACAGACGGGGGAGAAAAGGTGGAGGAGTTGCACTGTATGTAAGAGAGTGCAGTATGATTGCTCAGAGCTCCAGTATGAAACTGAAGAAAAGCCTGTTGAGAGTCTTTGGGTTAAGTTTAGAGGCAAGAGCAACAAGATGTTGTGGTGGGAGTCTGCTATAGACCATCAGACCAGGAGGATGAGGTAGACGAGGCTTTCTTCAGACAACTAACAGAAGTTTCTAGATCACAGGCCCTGGTTTTTAATGGGGGACTTCAATCACCCTGACATCTGCTGGGAGAACAATACAGCAGTGCACAGGCAATCCACGAAGTTTTTGGAGAGTGTTGGGAACAACTTTCTGGTGCAAGTGCTGGCGGAACTAACTAGGGGCTGTGGTCCTCTTGACCTGCTGCTCATAAACAGGGAAGAATTGGTAGGGGAAGTAGAAGAGGGTGGCAACCTGGGAAGCAGTGACCATGAGATGGTCGAGTTCAGGATCCTGACAAAAGGAAGAAAGGAGAGCAGCAGAATATGAACCCTGGACTTTAGAAAAGCAGACTTTGACTCCCTCAGGGAACTGATGGGCAGGATCCCATGGGAGGCTAATATGAGGGGGAAAGGAGTCCAGGAGAGCTGGCTGTATTTTAAAGAAGCCTTATTGAGAGTGCAGGAACAAACCATCCCGATGTGCAGAAGGAATAGCAAATATGGCAGGCGACCAGCTTGGCTTAGCAGAAATTTGTGGTGAGCTTAAACAAAAAAAGGAAGCTTGCAAGAAGTGGAAACTTGGACAGATGACTAGGGAGGAGTATAAAAATATTGATCGAGCATGCAGGGGTATAATCAGGAAAGCCAAAGCACAATTGGAGTTGCAGATAGCAAGGAATGTGAAGGACACAAGAAGGGTTTCTACAGGTATGTTAGCAACAAGAAGAAGGTCACGGAAAGAGTGGGACCCTTACTGAATATGGGAGGCAACCTAGTGACAGATGATGTGGAAAAAGCTGAAGTACTCAATGCTTCTTTTGCCTCAGTCTTCACAGACAAAGTCAGCTCCCAGGCTGCTGCACTGGGCAGCACAGTATGGGGAGGAGGTGAGCAGCCCTCAGTGGTGAAAGAACAGGTTAAGGACTATTTAGAAAAGCTGGACATGCACAAGTCCATGGGGCCAGATGCAATGCATCTGAGGGTGCTGAGGGAGTTGGTTGTGATTTCAGAGCCATTGGCTATTATCTTTGAAAATTCGTGCCTTCGAGGGAGGTCCCGGATGATAGGAAAAAGGCAAATATAGTGCCCATCTTTAAAAAAGAGAAGGAGGAGAATCTGGGGAACTTCAGAATGGTCAGCCTCACCTCAATGCCTGGAAAAATCATGGAGCAGGTCCTCAAGGAATCCATTTTGAAGCACTTGGAGGAGAGGAAGGTGATCAAGAACAGTCAAATGGATTCACCAAGGGAAAATCATGCCTGACCAACCTGATTGCCTTCTATGATGAGATAACTGGCTCTGTGGACAGGGGGAAAGTGGTGGACATAATATACCTTGACTTTAGCAAAGCTTTTGATACGGTCTCCCACAGTATTCTTGCCAGCAAGTTAAAGTAGTATGGATTGGATGAATGTACTATAACATGGATAGAAAGCTGGCTAGATTGTCGGGCTCAATGGGTAGTGATCAATGGCATGATGTCTAGTTTGCAGCAGTGTGCCCCAAGCGGAGTGCCCCAAGGGTTGGTCCTGGGGCTGGTTTTGTTCAACATCTTCATTAATGATCTGGATGATGGTGTGGATTGCACCCTCAGCAAGTTGGTGGATGACACTAAGCTGGGGGGAGAGAGAGAGAGACGCTGGAAAGTAGGGATAGGGTCCAGAGTGACCTAGACAAAATGGAGGATTGGGCGAAAAGAAATCTGATGAGGTTCAACAAGGACAAGTGCAGAGTCCTGCACTTAGGACGGAAGAATCCCATGCACTGCTACGGGCTGGGGACCGACTGGCTAAGCGGCAGTTCTGCAGAAAAGGACCTGGGGATTAAAGTGGACGAGAAGCTGGATATGAGTCAACAGTGGGCCCTTGTTGCCAAGAAGGCTAACAGCATATTGGGATGTATTAGTAGGAGCATTGCCAGCAAATTGAGGGAAGTGATTATTCCCCTCTATTTGGCACTGGTGAGGCCACATCTGGAGAATTGCATCCAGTTTTGGGGCCCTCACTACAGAAAGGTGGCAACTGCTGTCAGTGCTCTAACCTCTGTCTTATCTAGTTAAACGGTCACAGGCCACCTGCATACCACAGTGACCTACGAGGATGGCTGGGAGATCTCGGTGGTCATGGGGAAAAAAATGCTCATGATAATCCACTGGGCAGTCAATGGAATGGTCCATTGGTCTGTGCAGTGGGACTAGTGTAATAAGTGTTTATGTGAAAAGCTATGTGATACCCAGCTTTAACTGTACTGAGCCATAGAATAGTCCTGCCTGTCTCAGTCCCCATGGCAGTCTCAGACTTTGGTCCATAGATATGTCCCTAGGCTGGGCGCTGGCTAGCCATGACGTTAGCTCACCCTACCTAATTCTGTCTACTGAACTGCAATATCCTCCTGTAGCACTCCAGTCTGAGGTAAATCAAAAGCTATTCACTCTCTTCAAATCCACTCTGGCTCAAGCGCTGACTTACCTTGCGGCACTAATTCCTCCCTATCTGTCTTGGGCTGCCATCTGGATCATTCATCTGCTGTTTCTAAACCTGATCATGGGCTCTGCCAATGGTTGCCCTTCCTCAAGGGCTTTGCAAAAGTCATGGGGGGCTTTCTGTTTCAAAGCTGGCACAGCTCAGAATGGGTTTCATAAATACCGTTTTGCTGAGCTGTCTTAAAGCAGAATTGAAGGTGGAAACCATGTATTTAATAGGAATGCTGACCAGTGCTCCTATCGTTTGTCAGATGGATACAAATATGATCAGTAGGAATGTTCTAAAATATTAGTTTCTTTACATGTATTTTAAGTTATCTGACATGTTTACAACAGACAATTTTTGACTGGCTTTCAGTTGAAGGTATGGGCTACATTTAAGAGGACTGCCCTAATGGGTGCTAATAGCTAGCCAAATTCTGCCCTCAAATAGGTGGATTTTTTAAAGAATTTATTTTACAGATCTAATATGAAGAGGTGCCCTGCATCTCTCTCCATTTTCCTTGGTTGTCCTGTGCTGCTCTATTAGTGTACTGCTCCAGCAGTAGCCTGCTGGGAGTCATTAGTCTGGTATGGTATGCCCCTCTACTGTTGTCACTGATTCCATGCTTGTTGATAACTTCCTCTACAGTCTCATTGGTTGTTTCTCTTAGAGTGTAGTTCTACTGTAAAAAGCATGGCTCTCTAAAATGGCAGGTAGGGTTCCGTGCTGTTTCTGTCTCAATGATTCTAGATCAAATGTTCTAGCTGCCTGGCCTGACAGTGCAACCAGGACTTTGAAAGTCAAGCTGGGTTTTCTGGTGTGTGCCTCCACCAATAATGGCTTGTACTCTGCTGAGCTGGTGGGGGCTGGTGTGTGGCGGGGGGAGGAATAGGCAATGAAAGAGCATCTCAGGCTTTATTTAAAATAAATAAAGCAAAGTTGCCATTTTCAAACCTGGATGCCCAAAGTGAGGTGTCTAAATCCATATTTAGGCAGCTAAATAGAACTGGTCTTATTTTCAAACCTGATCAGTTCTTAGTCAATTTCTCATTGATTTCAATGGGAGCTGGGTTTGCTCTGCACCTTTGAATACCAGACCCACTTACATTTAGGCATCCAAATACTTATTTAGGCACCTAGCCAAAGGAGACTTGCCAATTCAAGAAGCTGGGGAGATTCCTTCACAAACTAGCCATCTAGCCCATGAACAGAGAATAGTTGCTTCCACCAACACCATCCTGCCCCCAGCCAGCCACCCTAGAGCCAACTCGCCTTGTCACCACTTCTTTACTGTGAGTAGCAGATGCCAGATAGAGGCGCCACCTCGTGGCACACCCATGAGTTACTGGGGTAAGGAAACGTGATGGGTCTAAAGGTGTGGGGCCCAAAATTGGAAGGTGGAAGAATTGATGTATTTGGGAAGGACATTATAGAATTAAGGGATATTTCTTGAGGGGAGAGTGTTAAACTGATGGATTGGGGTGGGTGAGAGGAGGCACCAAAGTTTTACCCAGAAAATGTCTTGTACTGTTGATTGAGATGGGACGTTTTTAGAGGGAGACCATTGTTTAAATTTTGGTAGCACATTATTGTCCTTTTAGTAATAAAAAGAACATCTGCAAGCCAAGTCCTAGCCTCAGTCACACCTGTGCAAACCCAGCGGGGAGGGAACCACGGGCAGAATTTGGCCCTGCAGTTGGAACAACAGGCAGGTTGACCCATGAGCCAGAACAGAATCCAGCTCACTCTTCCACAACTGAACTATCACTAAAGTCAGTCGATCGGACTCGGAGACTAATAATTAGTTTATAATTAACTAATAAGGTGCCTTTTTTACAGTCGTGCTTCACTTGGTCGCTCAGTAAGGTATGTACAATTGTTTACCTGTATGTTTATTCACCTGCCCATTCACGCCTGCTAGCACACAATTAGCTGAAAATGCTTGGGCACGTCATGGCTACCTTTATGTAAAACAAAAAACTCCCCATGAAATAGCGATGGACTCATACTGACCTGGCAGCTGAAACAAACCTTCATCCTTAACTGCAGGAATTATTTTCTTCCAAAGGCTACACATATTTAAATGAATGTTGATGTACATAAATGTACTAAAAGCTTTGTGTGTAACAGACCCACCCGCAGCAAAAAAGAAGAGTGATTTCTGCAAAGAGCAGGGTAAAAAATGGAGAGTGAAGAAGAGCTTCTTGTTCTTTCTCTTACACCTCTGTAAAAACAAACTTAAGTCAACAGAAATCAATGGAATTATTATGGATTTAAATCAGTGTAACTGGAACCAGAATCTGACCTTGATTATCTGCTCTTTAAGACTGATTTATATAATCGAGTTAGAACCTTGAAACCATTTCAGAAGCAGGAACTTCTTTCTCCACAATGCAGTGCAGCTGAATGATCAGACCTCTGGAGTCTTAAAGTGATGGGATGGAGTCACATATAGAAAACAGACTACACTTTGCTGGATAGAAACATAGGACTGGAAAGGACCTACTGGATCATCAAGGCCACTTCTCAGGCAACCCTGTCACATAATCCCCATGTGTGGATGTGAGACCAAAAACAGGACATGAGGTTTCCTTAGCTTGTAGTCTGGAGGAAGACAGATCATTGGCCACACCCTACATGAAGTCCCTAGTATAACAAGAGGCACATGTAGCTCTTCTGTCTGGTGCCGCCGGCAGCAACAAGGGGCAGGTTCCGTATCAAGGGGTTCCACTTAAGGTTACCAAACAGAACCATCTTGAGCCCCCAACCCAGAAATCTGGGAAAACTAAACATAAGAACGGCCGTACTGGGTCAGACCAAAGGTCCATCTAGCCCAGTATCCTGTCTACCAACAGTGGCCAATGCCAGGTGCCCCAGAGGGAGTGAACCTAACAGGTAATGATCAAGTGATCTCTCTCCTGCCATCCATCTCCACCCTCTGACAAACAGAGGCTAGGGACACCATTCCTTACCCATCCTGGCTAATAGCCATTAATGGACTTAACCTCCATGAATTTATCCAGTTCTCTTTTAAATGCTGTTATAGTCCTAGCCTTCACAACCTCCTCAGGTAAGGAGTTCCACAAATTGACTGTGCGCTGTGTGAAAAAGAACATCCTTGTATTTGTTTTAAACCTGCTGCCTATTAATTTCATTTGGTGACCCCTAGTTCTTGTATTATGGGAATAAGTAAATAACTTTTCCTTATCTACTTTCTCCACATCACTCCTGATTTTATATACCTCTATCATATCCCCCCTTAGTCTCCTCTTTTCCAAGCTGAAAAGTCCTAGCCTCTTTAATCTCTCCTCATATGGGACCCATTCCAAACCCCTAATAATTTTAGTTGCCCTTCTCTGAACCTTTTCTAATGCCAGTATATCTTTTTTGAGATGAGGAGACCACATCTGTATGCAGTATTCAAGATGTGGGCGTACCATCGATTTATATGAGGGCAATAATATATTCTCCGTCTTATTCTCTATCCCTTTAATGATTCCTAACATCCTGTTTGCTTTTTTGACTGCCTCTGCACACTGCGTGGACGTCTTCAGAGAACTATCCACGATGACTCCAAGATCTTTTTCCTGATTCACTGTAGCTAAATTAGCCCCCATCATATTGTATGTATAGTTGGGGTTATTTTTCCCAATTGCATTACTTTACATTTATCCACATTACATTTCATTTGCCATTTTGTTGCCCAATCACTTAGTTTTGTGAGATCTTTTTGAAGTTCTTCACAGTCTGCTTTGGTCTTAACTATCTTGAGCAGTTTAGTATCATCTGCAAACTTGCCCCCTCACTTTTTACCCCTTTCTCCAGATCACCCTGCCTCTGCGAGGCAGTACTCACCTCCCCAACCCCGATGCAAGCACTGTCTGTGTATAACCAAAGAAAACGTTTATTAAAAGGAGAAGGAACACTGCAACAGTGATTCAAAAGTAAGAAAACACCTACCCCTCAGTATCTTGGGGCAGCAGTCCCATGCCTCAGTTTCCCACCTTGCTCTGTGAAAGTCTCTGATGGACTAACATCCCTTTAACACACCACACTCCTTTGTCCTCTGCTGCACCCCACTCAGAGTTGGTTGTCTGAGGTCAGTGAAGTCCCAGAATCCAGTGGAGTGTTCAAGTGGGATCATCTTCTGCCTTGGGGTGGTAGTCAAGCGATGTCTCCACAGCTGCTTCCTGCTGCTACCTCCTGCCACTGCCTGCCCGTGTCACTTCCACCAGTTCTTAGTGAGTTCAGCTCTTCGTGATGTCACTGACTAGTGAGGAACCTCACAGCTGCTGCATCCTCTTCATTGCCTTTCTCTGTAACGCCATCCCCTGCAGTCAATTCCACCAGCCTCCAGGTGTTGCTGGAGCATCAGGAATATCCATTTACATTGATAATTTGAAGGGTTTAACTAGTAGAGGCAGTAGCTAGTTTGACATTGATTATAGATTTGAACCAATTGACTGCTTGTCAGCTGTCCATGTGTGTCCTTCATGGTCACCTTATCTTTCCTTTTTATGCAGAATGTGATTGGACAGCGGGGACCCCACTAGAGTTTAAAAGAATACTTCTTTACTTTTTTTTAATCTGTTTTTGCTGTTTTTCCCACGCTGCTTGTTTCCTGTATGAACTGTGTACTTTAAAAAGCAACACAAAACATCTGCACTCAGGTTTAAAAAAAACAATAACTCCGTTTTAGAGCTGGTCAAAAAAAATTGCACAAAACATTTCTTTGTGTAAAAACAATCACTTTAATGGGAATTCAGACTGTGGTTTTTTTAAAAATATATTTTAAGTAGGTTTCATCTTGGTAGGCTTTAAAGTAACTTTTTCTCTTTCAGGCTGAAGATTCCAGAAGACAGGCTGCTTAAGCTATACCTAGGTCCAGAAAGCTCATTTGTCTGTTTTTAGATTAGCAGAGAAGAAACTAGAAATGATTAAAGTGATCGTAAAAGTATGAACTTAGTTTTAATTTTGTTGATGAATGCATGTTCAGTGACTGGTTGCTTAAAAAGAACCCTAGCAGTCAGCTTTTATAGATAGACAGATTTCTATAAACTGATGATATAATGTCATCTCAAGACCTTTTCAGTCAGATACAACCATCGATAAACAATAATACAAGGAGGATAGCACTAATTTGAAAGCGAGAAAGGATGGTGATGTTGCATTGGCTCTTAGTAATATTTCTAAAGCACAAGAAAGACCACAAATACACTATGCTAATAGAAAGACTAGTAAATATGGGAAAACAACATTCAAGGCTGGGGACTGTCACATAAATGGTGGATTCTCTGTAACCTGAAGTCTTTAAACCATGAGTTGAGAAGTTCAGTAACTCAGCCAGAGGTCTATAACAGGAGTGGGTGGGTGAGGTTCTGTGGCCTGCAATGTGCAGGAAGTCAGACTAGATGATCATGATGGTCCCTTCTGGCCTTGAAGTCTATGAGTCTATGCCAGCTTCCTCAGAAGTGGTCTTGTGTCTGGATTTTTAATTTGCGGGGGAGGGGGGGTGTTTGTGTGTGTTCACGGATGTACGGGGTCTGTGGTGTGTAAAACGCTGAATATTTTTAAAGTATTGATTTAAGCAGGACTTTTCTAGATGATGCTTGCAAATCACGGGTTGACTTCCTTTTGTTTGTTTTAAACCTGCTGCATATTAATTTCATTTGGTGACCCCTAGTTCTTGTGTTATGAGAAGGAGTAAATAACATTTCCTTTTTTACTTTCTCCACAACAGTCATGATTTTATAGACCTCTATCATATCCTCCCTTATTTGTCTCTTTTCCAAGCTGAAAAGTCCCAGTCTTATTAATCGCTCCTCATATGGAAGCCGTTCTGTACCCCTAATAATTTTTGTTGCCCTTTTCTGAACCTTTTCCAATTCCAATATATCTTTTTTGAGATGGGGCGACCACATCTGCACACAGTATTCAAGATGTGGATATTTTCTGTCTTATCTATCCCTTTCTTAATGATTCCCAACATTCTGTTGGCTTTTTTACTGCTGCTGCACATTGAGTGGATGATTTCAGAGAACTATCCACAATGACTCCAAGATCTTTCGTGAGTGGCAACAGCTAATTTAGACCCCATCATTTTATATGTATAGTTGGGATTATGTTTTCCAATGTGCATTACTTTGCATTTATCAACATTGAATATCATCTGCCATTTTGTTGCCCAGTCACCTAGTTATGTGAAATCTTTTTGTAGCTTTCACAGTCTATCTTGAGTAGATTTGTATCATCTGCAAATTTTGCCACCTCACTGTTTACCCCTTTTTTCCAGATCATTTATGAATATGTTGAATAGGACTGGTCCCAGTATAGACCCCTGGGGGACACCACTATTTACCTCTCTCCATTCTGAAAACTGACCATTTATTTCTACCCTTTGTTTCCTATCTTTTAACCAGTTACCAATCCATGAGAGAACCTTCCCTCTTATCCCATGACAGCTTAGTTTGCTTAAGAACCTTTGGTGAGGGACCTTGTCAAAGGCTTTTTGAAAATCTAAGTACACCGCTACCTCGATATAACGCCACCCGATATAACACGAATTCGGATATAACGCGGTAAGGCAGTGCTCCGTGGGGGCAGGGCTGCACACTCCGTTGGATCAAAGCAAGTTCAATATAATGTGGTTTCACCTATAATGCGGTAAGATTTTTTGGCTCCCGAGGATAGCGTTATATCGAGGTAGAGGTGTACATTATATCCACTGGATCCCCCTTGTCCACATGCTTGCTGACCCCCTCAAAGAATTCTAAGTAGATTGGTGAGGCATGATTTCCCTTTTCAAAAACCATGTTGACTCTTCCCAAACAAACTGTGTTCATCTGTGTGTCTGACAATTTCATTCTTTACTATAGTTTCAACCAGTTTGCCCAGTACTGAAGTCAGACTTACCAGTCTGTAATTACCGGGATCACCTCTGGAGTGCCCTTTTTAAAAATTAGCGTCACATTAGCTATCCTCCTGTCATTTGGTACAGAAGCTGATTTAAATGATAGGGTACAAACTACAGTGAGCAGTTCTGCAATTTCACATTTGAGTTCCTTAAGAACCAGGTCCAGCTCTAACTTTTTTGCTGCCCCAA
>NW_020664372.1:34138974-34190210 GCF_002925995.2 Terrapene triunguis
AGCGCCGCTCCGCCAAAACAACCCCCCCCATGCCACCCTGCCCTGCCCTGCTGAAACAAAAAAAAACCCCAAGCGCCGCCCCGCCACCCAAAGATTGGCCGCCCCTTACAAGGTGCCGCCCCAACCACGTGCTTGGTTGGCTGGTGCCTGGAGCCAGCCCTGTTCAGAACTCTTAGGTGAATACCATCTGGTCCTGGTGACTTCTTCTTATTCCAAAACCTCCTCTAATGACACCTCAATCTGGGACAGTTCCTCAGATTTGTCATCTAAAAAGAATGGCTCAGGTTTGGGAATTTCCCTCACATCCTCAGGCGTGAAGACTTATGCAAAGAATTCATTTAGTTTCTTCGCAATAGCCTTATCATCCTTGAGTGCTCCTTTCTCTTCTCAATCATCCAGTGGCCCCAGTGGTGGTTAAGCAGGCTTCCTGCTTCTAATGTAATTTAAAAAAAAAATGTTATTACTTTTTGAGTCTTTGGCTAACTGTTCTTCAAATTCTTTTTTGGCCTTCCTAATTATATTTTTACACTTCATTTGCCAGAGTTTATGCTCCTTTCTATTTTCCTCACTAGGATTTAACTTCCACTTTTTAAAGCAGGGGTGGGCAAACTACGGCCCTCAGGACTTTGGATCCGGCCCGGGGGATTACCCCCCCCCCCCGGCGCCGAGGACCCCGCGTCACTTTCAGCAACGCCTGGCCCAACGTCCCTGCGGCCCCCGGGCCTTTGCCTCTAGGCACTGCCCCCCACAGCTCCCATTGGCTGGGAATGGGGAACCGCGGCCAATGGGAGTTTCAGGGGAGGTACCTGCGCATTTTACAGTCACTATCAACATCCTGGTCAGGTGGTCGGTAATATATCCCTTGTGCTGTCACATCCCTATTGCTATAAACTTATTATTAGAGCGTGGAATTACTATCCATAGAGATTCTATGGTACAGTTTGGTTCATTTAAGATTTTTACTTCATTTGATTCTATGCTTTCTTTCACATATAGCCACTCCCACACCATCATGACCTGTTCTGTCCTTCCGATATATTTTGTACCCTGGTATTACTGTGTCCCATTGATTATTGTTATTCCACCACATTTCTGTGATGCCTCTTATATCAATATCCTCATTTCATACAAGGCACTCTAGTTCACCCATCTTATTATTTAGACTTCTGGCATTTGTATAAAAGCACTTTAAAAACTTGTTGCTTTTTAGCTGTTTGCCATTACATGATGTAATTGAAGGGCCTCTCTTTCATTTGACTGGTTCTCATCAGATCCTGCCTGTATTTTATCATCTTCCATTCTCTCCTCTTTACTAGGACATGAAGAATCTCTATTAATAGATCATCCCCTAAGGGATATGTCTGTCCGAACCACGTGCTCCTCTGCACCTGTCAGCTTTCCCCCAGCCCTTAATTTAAAAACTTCTCTATGACCTTTTTAATTTTAAGTGCCACCAATCTGGTTCCATTTTGGTTTAAGTGGAGCCCATCCTTCCTGTATAGGTTCCCCCTTTCCCAAAAGTTTCCCCAGTTCCTAATAAATCTAAACCCCTCCTCCCTACATCCACATATTGGGACCCTGCAGTTCTGCCTGTCTAACTGGCCCTGCACGTGGAACTGGAAGCATTTCAGAGAATGCTACATGGAGGTCCTGGACTTCAATCGCTTACCTAGCTGCCTAAATTTGGCCTCCAGGACTGCTGTCCTATCCTTCCTTTTGTCATTGGTACCTACATGTACCACGACCACTGGCTCCTCCCCAGCACTACACGTAAGTTTGTCTAGATGTCTCAAGAGATTTGCCTGCCTGGTGCGAAGGTTTCAGGTCACCATGCAGTTCTCCCGGTCATCGCAAACCCGGTGATCTATGTTTCTAATGATCAAACTCCCCATAATTATTACCTATCTCTTCCTAATAACTGGAGTTCCCTCCCCGAGAGAGGTATCCTCAGTGTGAGAGGATACCACAACATCATCTGGAAGGAGAGTCTCAACTATGGGATCATTTCCCTCTGATCCAGTTGGATGTTCTCCTTTCCTGAGACTTTCATCCTCCTCAACAGCACAGAGGATGTCAGACTGGGGGTGGGACCATTCTACTGTGTCCCGGAAAGTCTCATCTGTGTACCTCTGTCTCCCTTAGCTCCTCTAGTTCAGCCACACTGGTCTCCAAAGCCCGTACGTGGTCTCTGAGGGCCAGGAGCTCCTTGCACCGAGTGCACACATACGCCACCTGCCCACAGGGCAGGTAATCATACATGCTGCATTGGGTGAAATAAACTGGATAGCCCCCACTCTGTTGCTGAAAATGAGGGCAAATACTGTAAATGTCACATCAATCGCACAGAATGTACAAAAGCCATGACATACCATTGTATGATATGTTATAGATTTTTTTTTTAACAAAATCTAATTTAGAAGTAAAGTAGATGGGAATCCATATAGTCTTAGTACACAGAAGTATATAGAAATGCTGGTTTGTGAAACCAGCTTTTTTTTTTTTTTTTTTTTTTTTTTTTTTTAAGTAAAAGCGTTAAGAGGGAGCTATATACCCAAACATCTATCTTTTCTTCCAACTGGCCCGTTATGGAGGTTCAGCAACAAGACAAAATGTGGCACCAAGCAAGTGCTCCAGCTAATACATAGTAATTAATTCCTACCCTAGGGCTTTTTTGTGTAAGTGCCATCATTTTTACAGGGTGAGTCAAAGCAGTCACAAAAAAAAAAAAAAAAAAAAAGCCATTGCATGTGGTGCTAGATATAGAAATGTCAGCTACATGGCCCTATGCTCTCACTTGCATGACAGGAGGAGACTCGCTCAGACAGGACAAATGGCTTTTCTGCTGTAAGAAGATAAGATGAAAAAAATTGCAAAGTGGCTCTGACAAACTTATTCTTATCTTAACTCTTGGAAAACTGAGGCTAAGAATGTGGTCTTGCTGCTCGACACTGAGAGCTGCAAACAAGTAAACACAGCTTCAGTCTCTACTCCTATCCCCTGACCCACCCTCAGTGGAGACAGATTTCCTTCCCAGTTTAGTCTCCCTCCTCTGTCCCCTCATCTCTTTCCCTGAATACAAGGTCTCTCCCACCTTGTCTACCCACCCCAAGAGCCCACAGCAACCTCCCCACTAAGTAGCAGACCCCTCCACAGGCTCACCTCATCTCCTACTCCTCACCTGCCTTGCTTCTGCCAGCAGCCCCAATTCCCTGCTGATCAGCACTTCTCCAGGTGGTTTTTCCTCTGAATGCCAACCATGATTTTCTCCCCCATGATCTCCCTAGCTAGTTCCAGGCCAAAGGAGAGGTTGGGAACTGGAAGGACAGGGAGGGGATTATATTAGGGGAGGGGAAGCTGGGGCATGAAGGGGACTTCCAATAGTGGAGAGGTGGAGTATTTTGGGGCTCCTATGTTATAACTTCTCATGTCTTCCAGCAGTCAAACTCCCTCCCTCTTCCCTGGAACACCACCCATGATTAGCCCCTGAAAATCCCAGGAAATGAGCTTTCTCGGAATTAGCCAGATTCCAATAAACAAAAGATGCCCTAAAAGGGCAGTTTTTTCTATATTGTAAACCAGATGCCCAAAAAGGATGTACATCACTGTACATAAAGGCTAAGTTACAGGAACAGTGTAAATAATATGCAAATAGTTGGGCTGGGATCTTAGACTTCTCAGATGAGAGATTTCTTCTTCGCTAATCATTCATAACTTCTGCAGGGACATGATGATGAGAGCTGGCAATAGTATAAAAACTGCTCTTCCTTTCATTGTTGTGACGTGCACAGAAGAGCTGCTTTCCTTTATCCTAAATAAAGTGAAGAATCGACTGGAAAATACACCAGGCCCTATGGAATGCTCCAATCCCCACTGACAAACATGCTCCTAACCTTGCTGATATCTTAGTCAAATCTTTACTTAAGAATTTTGTAAACTGTGTGTTCTGATACCATTAGCCCTTGATATACATGAATTCGTAGGAATGCTTATTTTCCTGATACAACTTTATCTGTCGATTCAGTCAAACCACTACAATTATTAATTAAATGGAATTTTGCTCCACTCCTCTTCTTTTCTTTCCAATATAACTTAAGTCCTTTGTGTAGTAGTACATGGTGATAAGGTACACAGCTCCTTCACTGCAACAAAAAGAGAGCAAAGCGGAACCTGGTATTTCTTGTTAGTTAATTAGTGTCACACTATAAAGTCAGTCAGCGGTTCAGGGTTTCCACTGGGGACCAAGAAGAAAAAGAGCATGGTACATTTTAAAGCATCAACAATGTGACCACATTCAAAGATACTGCAAATCTTTACCTTGACCACAATCAGCCTAATCTTGGCTTTCTGATTCGTGTGCAAACTTCTCGGATGGCTATGTACAAAATGTAATGTTGTGCGATTCAGGCTGAGGCCTGCAATTTGGCACTTACGTTTCACATTTAATAGTCTTCTGGATTGTTAATAAGAACACACTGCAACATTCACAATAATCAGCATGGCCGTTTCACACTATGAATGGGAATTCCTCTCAACCAAGGTCTTTTCCTATTTTTAAGAGAACATATTGAGGGATTTGTTTGTATGTTTCTTCATGAATAGAATTATTTGCATGAGTTTCAGCTCGTTCTGTTTAATGACTCCCCAACCACTCCTCCAGGTCAAAGCCTTTGAAACAGAGATCTTTCACCATGCAGTTCTTGCTGAAATGTCAACATGATATTGGGACACTGGCTTTTCAGTGCCATCATGGTTTCCAGCCACTACTTGGTTTTGCTTCTCTGCTTTTTGCTGCTGCTTCCTCTTTTGCCAGCTGCAGGTATGTCCCAGAAACTGCTGTAATGATTATTATTGTATTGTTAGTCAAATGATTTTCTTGTGAAGAGTGCTGGATCGTCCACAGCAATGGCTGTACATAAAGATTACTAATGAATGTATTCAAGTCTGCACAGTGTTGTAATGTGCTCATTGTTTTGACTGGCGATTGTGTTCATGCACTTATTGTGTCAATTGGGAAAAATTGTTTCTAGGCTCATATGTGTAAGTTATCTCATCATACAGAAAGCTACAGACCATCAACTACCTGCCTACTAGATGAAACCAGCAGGAATTCAAGCCTATATGTGGTATTTTAAAAGCAGAGAATCAATGATCAGTCGTTCTCATTCAATACACAAGAATTTACAAAGGGGATATTACAAACAATGTAGTATAATATGAGGGTGAACCAAGGCAACTGAAAATTCAGTCTTTAATATGTGCCTCAAAATCAGCTCCCAGGGAACCAAAGGGCACTAGTGATCATAGAGCTCAGACTATCCACAGACTGACACTCTTCAGCAATGGTGATCAAACATTTTAGAAAAAATAAAAAAAAGAAAATTCTCGATGATTCCAATACTTCTCCATAGTATAGAGAAAGAGGTGTGCGTGCGCGCGCCCTTAGATAGATAGGTATTCCTTTACTTTAATAAATTAACAAGGACAAATGCAGTAAGAAATGCAAAGAATTTAAAAATAACAATACTCAACATACTGAAAGGATAAAACCTGACGTGAACATAAGCAAAAGACATTGTGCTGTGTGTAATGCAGCAAATACTATACAGAAGGTAATTATCGTGGTAGGGGATCTATAGTAATCCCTATTTTATTTATTTTTTTGAAAAATGATTTTTTTAAATGAATGTATATTTCTATGATGTTAATGCTGATGTGGAGGCTGGTAGACCAGGAGACTGAAGTCCCCTATTATAAGTATCATGACCAGTGCAAACTTCCCCACCCCATCCCATCAGTGTGGCTCGGCACTGCCCTGCAGAGATATCTCCAAGTGCAAGACAGTTCATTCTCCATTAGGAATTATCTTGGCGAGGGAATGGATTGGAAGTACTCTGCTCAAGCTCCATCCTCTATCCCCAACTTTGCCCACCATCCCAGAGTAGTTGCATGTTTTTGCCAAAATGCTCAGAAGTGGAATAGTGAGCAATATTGTCATTTAAATTGTCGTCATTAGGCTTCAGAAGTAATGTTTAATTAATATGTGGTAGAACATTGTACACCTCACAGACTGACTGATTTTAGAGTCTACTGTGTAGAGATTCAGAAATACACTGAGCTGCATTATTTATTATCAGTTATCATTATATATCAATTTAGTATTTGTTTAACAGTAGTGCCTAAAGGCACCAGTCAGGACTGGGTTTCCACTACACCACAACCATAACTCTTTTTAAAAAGAAAGTTCACATTATTCACAAACTGGTGTAGACAAGAGATGTGCTATCTTGCGTACCACTCCAGTCCGACTTCTGCTCTCCTTGCCCATTAACCCTGGCTGAGACTGCCAGGAAGAGTGCCACGTGGTACTGGTTTGCTGAGTTTAGAAGCCACATACAAGCTCCTCTAGCTGGTGCAAAGGCATGGCAATGAATGGCTCAGAACGGAAACTGACCCTGCTCTCCTTTACTGGCAAAGGTATTGCCGTGGCCCAGAGTCTTTTCAGAAGAAAAGTAAGTGGGAATAAATTAGAGCAGTTGTTCTCAAACTATGCTTTATGGACCATTAGTGGCCCATGGACTCCATCCAGCTAGGCCAAAGAAGGTAAGAGTAGATAAAAGTAGTGGGGGAATGGAGTGGGGGTAGTGGTGGAGGGGATTGGGAGTCTGGAAAAGTTGTGATCCATCCAAAGATCTTTATCTTACCAAGTGAGTTTATATGGAAAATATAGTAAAACACAAGGGTAGGCAGATAAATTGGGTAAATATGAGAGGCTACATGCCACTTGTCTAATTCTCAGCAGTGTTGCTGTTTGGCTGCCAGAACTAAAGGAAATCCTGTCCTACTTTTGTTTAAACCTACCAAGTGGTGCATGGTAAGTCTTCATGGATTATTTGGATGAAGAACTGCTATAATTCTAGAATCACTACCATTTTCTCGAAAGCTTTGGCCTACATAAAAATCTAGGATCTGTCACTTTACCTCATGTGCAGCAGGGTAGGTAAATAATGTCTCTACAAGATTGTGCAATGTTGCACAATGGAATGTGCTTGGCCTGGCCTGGCCTGCTCTAAACATTGTTGCAAACAGCCCAAATTTAAAAAAGTAAAGGAAGCTGAAATCTCATTGGCTTACACTAGAACTTCAGAGTTACAAACACCTCAGGAATGAAGGTTGTTCGTAACTCTGAACAAAATGTGATGGTTCTTCTTTCAAACGTTTACAATTGAACATTGACTTAATACAGTTTTGAAACTTTACCATGCAGAAGAAAAATGCTGTTTTCCCTTTATTTTTTTAGTAGCTTACATTTAACACAGTACTGTACGGTATTTACTGGGGGGGGGGGGGGGGGTTGTTGTTGTTCTCTGCTGCTGCCTGATTGCGTACTTCCGGTTCCAAACAAGGTGTGTGGTTGACTGGTCAGTTCGTAACTCTGAAGTTCTACAGTACTTTATTTCTGGAGAGAGAAAATGTGTATGCAGAGTTCCAATTACTTCAATTTTTCAGTCTTCTTAAAGCAGGAGCAGGCAAACAGCTTGCTGAAAAGACAAAGAAGAGCGAATAGCCTCTTTGAAGAGTTAAAAATAGGATCGCTACAACGGGAGTGCTTTGAAGAAGTGTGTTCATATGAAGAAGCCAGAGAAATCTTCCAAGATGTTAAAAGGACAGTAAGTAAGGGGTAGCACTGGCTCAGGGGTCTTCTGTTGGCCTGATTTTTGTCTTGCATCTTCCCATCTTATTAGTAGAAAAATAAATGGATTTTGATCCTTAAGCCCTGAGAGCTGAAAAGTGTCTAATATAGTACTTCTATTACCTCTGTCTTAAAATATACAGAGAGCTGCAAATTAATATTGTGTTAAATTTTAGGCATGTTCTCTAAGTAGCCACAACTTTATTCACCCTTCAACTATCCATGTGCTATACCTCTATAATTTGTTATGGTATTAGACAATGTACTTATCCTTTGTACATGAAATGATGCATAATATTGTCTGGCTAATTCCTTATGCCCTTTTTTCCTCTTTCTTCCAGATGGAATTCTGGCAGAATTATGTTGGTATGAGAATTTCGTGTGTTCTAATAATTACTGAAATTGCACCATTGCAATCCTTCCTGTGAGCCTTACTGATACTGTGTGTTTTTCCAGATGCCAATCAGTGTGACTCTAACCCCTGTCAGAATGGTGGGACATGTGTTGACCAATTTCAGGCTTACGTTTGCCTTTGCCCTGAGGAGTATAAGGGCAAAAACTGTGAAAAAGGTCAGGTATTAAATCTTTAAAAAACAAAACACTATGCAAATGCAAGCTGCTCTGATAAATACATTGCTACCAGTCCTTTTTAAAATTAACAAACATTATTACTGGGCATCGTTCTAGCAGAGAAGAGGTTGCTGACACAGTTAAAACTGCTATGTTTCATAAAGCATTCAGCAAACAGGTATTGCAGTCACTCTACATAGTAGCCATATAATCATTAGTGTAGATCTTCTAAGTTCACTTTTTCAACCTCTGTTTGTTTGTCCCACATGGTAGCAGCTCGTGTCTCTGGGGCAGGTACAATTCAAAGTACTGGATAAATAATAATAATTATTCTAAAACACCCATAAATGTTCAGCCATTCAGACTGCTTGAATTACTGACCATTCAGACATGTCTTTTCTCCAGAAGAAAGGTCTGCAGTGGATTATCCTATGGCCTTCCCAGTGCACTGCTGTGGGTGAAAGCAGGGCCGGCTCCAGGCACCAGCTTAACAAGCAGGTGCTTGGGGCGGCCAAGGGAGAGGGGCGGCACCTGCGGCAATTAGGGGGCGGCAGGTCCCTCACTCCCTCTAGGAGCGAAGGACCTGCCGCTGAACTGCCGCCGCCGATCGCGGCTTTTTTTTTTGCTTGGGGCGGCAGAAATGCTGGAGCCGGCCCTGGGTGAAAGGAATACCGTGGTTATGATTTTTAAATAGACATATTTGACAACAGTTACCATATGTTACTGCAGTGATATCCTATTCTAATTATTGTGAGTATTGCTCTATCTCAGATACCATATTGTGGTAACTGTTGACAAATGCTAATTATTTTGAATGGCAATCACTGTCTGATTTTGGTGCATTTTTTGATCTCTTTAATTTGTGCCGGAGTATTTAGTTCCCAGTTCTGTACAACTCTGTCATTAATATTTGCCTACCAGAAGCAGCTTTCTCTATCAATATATCAACATTACTGAGTTGCAGGTCACTCTTGGTCAAAATTTACGAACATAATTAACTCGAGTTAAACACAAGACACCACATTCAGGAACTAATGTGGTCTTTTTACGTATTTAGATCTGATTGACAAACCGACGTGCATTAATGAAAATGGTCACTGTGAACATTATTGCATTGACAGTCCAACCATGATACGACAATGCTTTTGTGCAGAGGGTTACGTACTAGCAAGTGATGAGGTGTCCTGTACTCCCCAAGGTAAGGTTATGCAAAGCAAGTCACTACAGCAACATATTTGATGGGTAACTTCTTTTTACAGTTGTCTCCAGGAGATGTCAATTCTTATCCAATTAACAGATGCTTTATTTCAACATATGAGTCAAGACAGGAATAACCCTAATAAAACCAGTGAGAAATTTGTGCTCTTTTTTACTACTGAATAAGACCAACAAATTTGGGTACTCTTCTCTAGGGAATAGCACTCATCTGAAGAGATAACAAACTACAGCTGGGTTTTTTAAGTCGGGGGGAAATTAATGAGTGCCAAACTCTCTTGGAAAATCCCTACCTAAATTATTTCATTAGTGGAGCAAGGGATTAAATGTATCAAATTGCTCCTTTGAGCACAGGCCTGGGTACCATGTGATTATGTGGCCTCATGAATAACTGCATCTATGCTCTTTTTTTCAAGTTGCTATATAATTATGCTCCAAAACATCAGCTTTTATTTTCAAAATATTAAGGGGGAGATTTTCAAAGCTGAAATGGGAGCCAGGCACCTAACTCCCATTTACTTTCAGAAGGAGTTGGGTGTCTAGCTGCCCTTTATGCGTTGGTAAATTTCCCCCGTAGCTCTTATGACCGCAATGGAAACCTTTAGAGCATGAACTGAGTGTAAACCGCTGCAGTGGTGCGCGCTTGAGTCTACAGAATGCCTGGACCAGTAGTTCTGAGAGGAGTGACTTGCTCCCATTCATCTCACCGGGGTATTGACACTGAAGACTAATGGTAACAATTGAACAATTGGGGTGTCAATATTGGAAATGATTTCACTAAGAAACATCAATCCAATAACGTGCTTCTCCATTCTTGGTGGTTGCAGCAGGTATTGGAGTGGGGCAGTTGGTTTCTGTTTAGGGTTGTTGGGATGAGGACCAAGGAATTCAAGACTCACCACAAACCTCTGACCCAGCCAAAATGGGGAAGAAAATAAAATGTTTCCCTTCCTCAGTGATCAAATCATCAGTTGTCTCCTTGATTCCATAAAATCAAGACCGCCTTCCTTGCCTTCCCATGTAGCAAAAGTTCCTACCCCGATGTCAGACTCTCCAGTTCCCTCTGACAACTTCTACAATGCCATTATGCATTTTCAATACCAAAATCTGCATCACATTTTATTGTTTATAAACTTCATATGCCCCTCAGTATCATAGAATATCAGGGTTGGAAGGGACCTCAGGAGGTCATCTAGTCCAATCCCCTGCTCAAAGCAGAACCAATACCCAGATAGATTTTTGCCCCAGATCCCTAAATGGCCCCCTCAAGGATTGAACTCACAACCCTGGGTTTAGCAGGCCAATGCTCAAACCCCTGAGCTATTCCTCCCCCATTAAACAACTGTGGCTGGCCTGGATCAGCTGACTCAGGGGCGGCTCTGGCTATATGGTGTAGCCGTTCAGGCTAGGGCTGAAGTCCCAGAGTCTCGGCTGCAGCCCAAGCCCGAACAACTCCACAGCAATTTTATAGCCCAGCAGCCTGATCTCCAGTGAGTCTGAGTCAGCTGACCCGGACCAGTCCCAAGTGTTTAATTGCTGTGTAAATGAGGCCTTGGTGACATTACCCTGCCTGAATGATTAGAGTTAGATGAAAAGGGGTTGTTAAAGGAAGTAGGCAGGAAAGGTAAAACAATGGCCTAGAAGATGCACCCCAGAAAACACTCAAATACAAGAGCCAGGTTTATGGCCTATCCTGGCTACAGAGATGTTTTACAAAGGCTGAGAATCTGGAAATCAGAAGACACCAATCTGTTAACAGAGCTACCCTACAGAAAGGGAGGGGGAGAAAGGGCTGTCAGGTGCTGCAGGAAGACACAGGCAGACTGAGAGTCAGGGATCTGCAGCAGGCATGCTGTAACACAGTCCCCAAATACAATGGGGAGCACCATGGCTGACTCATGTCTACTTACAACCTTGAGGAGAAGGCCAAGTATAGGTGAGGCAGTTGGGGTGTAGGCCTCTGTTGTTGTAAATCCATTTTTCTGAGTACTGTGCACCTATCGGCAAAATAAATCCTACTTCTTTTGGGGAAGCTGCTTCTGTGGCCCTACTTACAGGTGCCCAAAGGGAAACTCGTGCAGATGCCAAGCCCATAGGATGTGCTAGGTGTCAGGGTTGGCAACCAGAGGGGTGCCACCTGGACACCCAGTCAGGGAGTGATTGGATTGTGGAGTCTCATCCCAAAGAGAAGTGGAGGTACAGGCCTGTCACTTAAAAGGGGAAGTGATGAAGCTACTAGTGGGAGGACGGGGACATCTCTTTCCCCCCCCCCCCTTCCCCCGGCTGCCTTTAGGTGTGTGTAAGTGTGACTCCTTTTCAAGCATATTATGCACTTGACAAAAAGAAGTGTATGACCCAAATTTTCATATGCGGCTGGAGAACGAGCCCACCTCACACCCACCTGTCAGTGGCAACTCCTGTGCTGCAAGGCTGGGCCTGGCTCCCTGCTCTGGGCATTGCAACATGGCACAAAGGGTTACATAGTGTGGTGACCCCATACACTATGTCACAGCACCACTCACTCAAATTTATCCTAGCTGCCCCTCCATCATGATGGAGGGGTGGCTGGGCCAAACCCGAATGGCGCTGTGACCCTGTACGCCAGGTTGTAACACCCATAGTGAGGAACTGGGCCCCACCCCGTGGGCCAAGACCCATCACTGCAGGGTGAGTGCAGTGCGGCCTTGCTCTCCAGCCGCCTCCTCCCCACACCGTCCCCTGTGGCCTCCCTTCTGCTCCGAGATGGGTTTATGGTTGCAGTTCAGGGGCAGAGCGTGTAGCAGGCATGATAATGTGTGAAATTAGCAAGCCACCAGGTATAGCTGAAGGTGGCAACACCAATGACGTATGCCCCACCCTAGCTGCAAAACCTGGCTGTGCCAGTGGAAAGGGGTACACTAGGGGGACTGGAAAAAGGTCTCAGCTGGGTCAGCCTACCCAGGGACTGTGACAACACTGATCATTTGGGGGCAGCACAAATTATATTGAATTTAATGTTCAAATAAATCAATGAGATACTAATTGTGTTATTTATATTCCTATTTAATTCACTAACAACCTAATTTACCTGAGTCTGTCCTGGAATTTCCTGTCTGCTGCTTCAGGGGCCAGAATTGACTTCAGTGGGATCAGGATTTCATCCTCAGAGTGCTGCAGAATCCTGCAGGTTTTAGATGCCACTTGTCACAGAGAACATAGGGCCTTGCTACCTAAGTGGACAGGAGACGGGACTTCTCCATGTGCACCTCAGGAGGTCAGCAGTTTTGGAGCGGGGAGGGACGGGAAGTTTAGTAGCAGCAGATCAGGTGTCATGGAGGATTCAAAGAGAGCCCCTTGTCCTGCCCGCTTTAAAAGATCATCATGAAAAAACCTTGAGGGATTAAAGGGGCACCAAACACACTATATCGATGCCTTTTTCTGAGCCTCCTGTGGTACCTGAGTGCAACTTCTTAACCAATGGGTCTATGTTGTAAGGTAACACCACTTGTGGGCAGTGTCCAGTCAGAAAAAAGCATTTACTCACTGGGTGATTTAAAATACGCTGTGATTAGCAACACCACTAGACTATTGGCTGAATTCTCTGCTGACATGTCTCATAGAGGGAGTTTTCTGGAGTAACCCTAGCAGAGAATTTGGCCCTGTGTGTTTCCAGTGGATTTCATTGTATTTAATCACACTTATTACTGTGATGTATTTGTTATTTTTCACAGTGGAATACCCATGTGGGAAAATACCTGTTTTGGCAAAGCAAAACACAACTCAGCGGGGGAGAATTGTAGGTGGTTATGTCTGTCCTCCAGGTGAATGTCCGTGGCAGGTGAGTCTTCTATTTCATTTTTTGTCATCAACTGAGTCCTTGGGAAAGGTGCTGGATGGACAGTGCTGGATAACAAACCCCTCTGTTCAGCCACAGAACAGCTAGGGCACAGCTAAAGGTAATGCAAGCTCCCCACCCACTGCCACCCTCGGCTGGAGTGACTGCTTTTCCAGGCATGAAATGGCAATTCAGCCTCCTCCATGCCCTGCCCATCCAGTCCTTGGCCTTATTACTGAGATTGCCCACAAGCCTGTTGGCTGTAGTTACTGGGATGTGAACTCTTGGGCAAAATAGGCAGAATCAATAACATATGCTAGCAAAATTGTCCCATGGAAGATTTTTTTCCCTTCACACTTTCCATGTAATTGGTGCGAATGGTCTGTTCAAGCATGAGGGAATAAAATAGAGAGAGAGAGAGAGTAGCAATGCAAAACTCTCCCTAAATTCTGTGTGTAGAGTACCCAAGTTGTCAATTGTCTACTTTGGAGCCAGGCACGAAGTTTCTCTTTCAGCAAATAGGACAATAAAACCCTTTATTTCAGGACTAATAATTTTAGTAATTTAGATCCAAACACATTCCTGTGAAAGATTTAAATTCCGAAAAGGCAAAGCACAAGACATACAAACATTGCCAAGATCTCAGATGCTGACACCTTTACTCTCTCTGTGTACCTTCTTCCATGAGTAGTCTTGACATGATACTTTTGCTTGTAGATTAAGGAGCTACTCAGCATGAGCATTTACAGCCTCCTTATAAATGTGTTTGCATCTGAGGCTGGGATTTTCAAAGAGCCCTAAGGGAGTTAAGTGCTCAACTCCTATTGACTTTCAACAGAAGTTGGATGCCTAGTTCCGGTACCCCCTGAATTACTTTAAGCCTGAGTTACTAAAATGATTAGTCTAAAAACCTAGATCCCCCTGGGCTATGCACATTAGTCCCTGCCTTGAAGATCAAATGGTAACTTCACCAATCAGCAGTTAGGAAAATGATGACTACACATGGTCCTTGCAGGCTAAGTAAGACTAATGTTCTCTGTAAATTCTATAGAATTTCAGGTCAAACAAATTGGTGTAACATAAAAGTTTCTTTTGCATATTTCAGGCTCTGCTAATAGAGAATGAGAAACCAAAGTGTGGGGGTTCCCTGGTGGGACCAAGCTGGGTGGTTACTGCCGCTCACTGCTTAGAGAACACACATCCCGAACAGCTCCAAGTAAAACTGGGTACGTCTTTCGCTTGCCTCACTTTTTCAAACTTTGTGGCCCAAAATTTGTTGTCAGCTTCGCTTGGGTAAATCCAGAGTGATTCCTCCCAAGTCAGTGGAGTTATGCCATATTTACATGGTGTGACTCTGCAAACATTTGGAAGGGTTAAATACAACCAATATCTGTCAAAAACTGATTACAAATACAATGGCCATCTGCTTGCTTACAACAGGAGCAGTTAGCGATTCCTAAATGTCCTCTCGGCCATAATGTAAGTCTCAAAAACCAGAAGTTTTACAAAATGACAGTTCTACGGTTGGGATCAAAGTTGCTGAATTACCCCCATTGTAATGGGGATGGGTGAACAGATTAATTACAGTGCAGAGTGCAAAGGTGTGAATGGCATCTGCCTCTGCACCCTGGAACCCAGCCTTGAGAAGGGTTTGGGGGCAGTGGCAGTCAGGGCCAGTTAGCAGCATGACTCCAGGAGGAACTCTGCCGTCAAGGAGTGGTAGAGGAAAGGTTTTCTCCATGGACAATCAGCGTCAACCCCTCAGTCCCTCCCGTTCTTGACCCACTCCCTCATTAGCCCATGGATCCTTCAAGGTGTGGGGGAAAGTGGGGTACATGCTGTGGAGGTGGCACTCTGATTACTTCTCTCCCACTGCTGGGAAATGCAGATGCCAGTGGAGTTACACTCAGGATGAATTTGGCTCCCAGTGTCTGGTACTTAGGTTATAGATATAACCTTGTCATGGAACCTAGTCTAGTCTTTTCTGTGCTAGAATTTAGTCTTGGAACAGCCAAGCTGGATAGTTCTAATGCAGTAATAGGCCCTCTTGGAGCTGCACCCTTACTCTGCTTGCTTCTGCTGTAATTCTGTCACTGAACCCTATTCCACGTCTTCTGTCAAGGGAGAAAGCTGGAATGAAGGAAGAGGCTCTAGGAGAAACAAGTACTGTCTCTGCTGAACCACAGAAAAGAATGAGCAATGCAGGATTCAGTAGTGGCCATGGAAATGTAGTAAGAAGAGAAGAAATATCAGCTTAGTGATCTCTTTCCATAAGAGCTGTGTGGAGTTAAGGAGCTTACTATTTATGTGAACCTGACGGGTTTAATTCCTTTTCTAGGTGAACACATAATCGATCATGAGGATGAAGGGGAGCAAGAAAGGAAGGTTTCTGAAATCATAATTCATGAAAAATATATTCCACGAACAACTGACCATGACATTGCCTTGCTGCGCCTGGAGGCGCCTGTTAACTTCAGTGATTATGTGGTACCGATATGTTTGCCCGAGAAACAGTTTGCAGTGTCTGAGCTGTCCTCCATTAGGTTCTCCACAGTGAGTGGATGGGGGCGTCTAATAGAAGGAGGTGCTACTGCTGCAGTTCTTATGAGAGTTGATGTTCCACGTGTAAAGACACAAGAGTGTATACGTGAGGCCAACTTAACTATTACAGAGAACATGTTCTGTGCAGGAGACCTCAGTGGGACTAAAGACTCCTGCAAGGGGGACAGCGGCGGACCTCATGCGACAAAGTACAACACCACCTGGTTTCTGACAGGGATTGTCAGCTGGGGGAAGGGGTGTGCTACCAAAGGCACTTACGGGGTTTACACAAGGGTGTCTAAATATCTCGAATGGTTAAACAATCACATGGATTCATAAGCTGCCAGGCTTCCTCTAGTCAGAACGTTTCCAAATTGCAGAGTTGTCTTTGAGTCCCACCTGGGACACTTCCCTGTTTAGCATTTTTCCGGATCTTAAATAAATTACCCACACACTTACATAATGATTTGAAACCAATATCTTTCCTGTTCAGTCACATTACTCATTCACCTGGCTGCATTGTTTGTACATTATTTTAAAAGAGGAATTACTCTGCAGCAACCTTTTTGAAGGTTGTAACATTTATAAATTATATTTCCATAACATTACATCACAGTTGCAAATGCAAAAGTCAAATCTTCATGAGTGATCTGTCCTAAGACTCCAGAACCAAAGAAACGGGAAAAGATTCTTTCCAGGTTTCTAAGTCTTTACTGAGGGCTTAGTTTCATTTTTCTTACATCAAATAATAAAGTAATATTGCTAACAATTATAATATTGACCCATATTTTTGACTGGTACATCTGACTTTAAGGTAACTTTGCTCTGGTATAACATTATTACATTATGAGAACAAAGGGAATTGGAATACTTATTATGCAGCCCCGTACAGCAACAGTGTTCAAACTGTGGCTTTTGTCATTTGTGTGTGTAGAATGATACATTTTAAGGCCAGAACTATGTTCTGACCTCCTGCATAGCACAGGCTATTGCTGGTTGCACGTGCCAATAATTGTTTTCACGTGCAATTGATAGTATATGAAAAATTGTGAATGCACAATGAGAGGCTGCACTGTGGTTTCTTTGAAAATATGTCTCCAAATGTCATTATGAAGACAACATAATATATTAAGGAAGAAAGGTAGATATAATAGATCAGAATTTTAGAAAATAATTTACTCTCCAAATTAATTCAAATCCGTCTGAATAGCAGCACTGTCACAGGGATTGGCTGAAGAACAGTAAATTAATGAAACATGGTAATTCACTGAGATGGGAAGATATTTAGGGGGGTTCTGCAGCGATCCATACTATGTTGGGTCTCATTTTATTTAACATCTTCATTAATGATACAGTATACGGATCATATTCAAAACTGCAGATGCCATTGAATTGGGAAGAGCAGCAAATTCCAGTAAGGACGAAGAGATAATAATGTAAAGGGACCTAGAGAGATTTTTTTAAAATGGAAGAAAATAATGAAGGAATATCCATCTTGGAAAAATGAAAACTAATATATCTGGAGGAAAAGATAATCCAGATCACAGCTATTTAGTGGTGGGTGAGAAATCTGGAAAGTAATAATGCAGAACATGCCTATAGGTTATAGTGACCAGCAAATAAAGCATAACTTTGCAATGAGGCAGTTAAAAAAACAACAATCCAGTTCATTTCGAGATTCTTGAGACAGGACGTCTTGGAGCAGAGAGTTAATAGTTCCTCTATGTAGGGCTCCATTGTGAATGTTATGTTAACTTCTGGCCCGCTCATTTACAGAAAGATACTGACAAACTGGAGTGTATTCAGAAAAAAACGCAAAATGACAAGGGGGCTAGATGGACGGCTTTACAAAGGACATTTTAACTACAATTTTAATATGTGTATCGTGGCTAAATAAATGATTGAGGCAGAGTGTGAAAGGTATCAAAGGTGTGAACTCAAAGGAAGCAATTGTTTAATGGGGTGCTACCTAGGTGCAATGGGGTGAAAATATAAAAAGGAAGATTGAGGCAAAATATCCTGACAAATTTCCTGACAGTGGGATTTGTTCAATTGAGAAATAGTCCCCAAAGCATGTAGTGGAAACCCCATCCCTTGTGATATTTAAAGCTTGACTGGATAAAAGTCTAGAAAATAAGTGAGGAAGCATAAGAAACAATCCTGCACAGCCAAGAGTAGGGATTTCCTTGAGGACCAACAAACTCTGGGGGAGCTATAGCACTTCCACTCCTGATGCTGGAGAACAGAAGGAAGGGCTTCGCTTTAAAAGATCCTTTCCTGGATTGGGGGATGGGGCAACAGGTCTACCTGCTACTCCCCTGGCCCCAAATACTGAAGTTGTTGAATATGGGTCAGCTGGGTCCAGTCCTTCACCCTGAAGATGTTGGAAGAGAAGAGTGTAGAAAGCAACTGAAAACTACTAAAGGTAACTGGGTGGACACCTCAGGGTCTGATTCAGAAGGGGGTCAATTTCTAGACTCCAAAGGAGTCAGGGAATTACTGAGCTCTTCAACCTTCCTCTCCACTGGACCAAGAGAAGGGAGGGGGCACTTTTATCTCCTGCCAAATGATCCTGGCAGTGGGAGCGTTGGACCCAATGTAGACAAATCTAGCTCTGCACACCTCTTGCAGCTAGCATGGATGACAACAGTGGCCTATTAAACAAAACCATCTAATCATGAATATTAGCTGTAAATATTCAGCCTTATTCAGATAGCCAATTATGGCTATATTGTTGCCATCCCAGTCATTTTTACTCAGTTTGCTTACTAATAGATCCTTTCCATCTCTAGGCTACTTATAGCCTATCTATAAAAGCTTTGTCTTATTGTACTGGAAAATTACAAAGCACCCAATTAGATTTCTTTCAAAAATATTTAGCTTTTATTGCACACATAAAAGGTTTCCAAGAAGTTTTCTGATTAAAATAGCCAGCTTCTAAAAACTCATCTACTCCAGCATCCCCAGCTCTTCTTCTGCATCACTCTCTCCAGAGCATATAATTAAGCAGACGTGCAGATTAGAGAATTAGTTGCAACAGCATTTCCTCTTCAGTCTGTACTCAGACCCCGTCTAACCAATAGAAATGCAACAGCTCACACGGATCCTAGGCTTTTGTGCACATACTTTGGAATAATTAACATGTTAATTAGTGAATAAGCACCCTGCAACAAACACTGCTAAGACCCTGCAGGACATGTTTTCAATTTAGATTCAAAATGCAACATTTCCTAGAAAAGTGCTTCGGGGAGGACTTCCTTCCCTTTAGTGTTCCTTGCATGGAAATCTATAGGTGATTATTCCCATAAATACAGTCAGCTCCCTGCTTCCTGTATGTCAGGGCCAGAGGTAAGCAGAAGAACATTTTATTTTTCCTGGGGTTATTAGGGCTCCAGATTTCTCTAATTCAGTTCTGTCTCTGACATTGCCAAGAAAGGCCCAACCATCCAATCAGCACGTTGAGTTGGACAATCCACGTCCAAAGATGCATAAACACTATTTGTTGTGATAAGAAGTACAGCACAGTAAAGCACATAACAGGAAGTCTGGTACTGATTAAACCTTGGTCAGTGACAGCCCTGCAGTGTGGGGAGAGAGAGAGAAAACTGTTTTCTACAGATGAGTGTCATGGCTGGCCAGTTGCTCCTCGTACTGCTTTCCACTTCCCTAGCAGGTCTCCTGCAAGCTGAAGGAAATGGTAAGAGAATCTTGACTTTTTGCCTGTGAGGCTGGTTTGGGGTTTTACATGAGGAATGAGCTCTTACGTGGCAGGACAGGAGCAGAGTAAGCCAAGGGGAGTCCCCCCCTATGCTTGAGTGTCTCAGACATCTTACAAGTTGGTGTTTCATACATGCAGTGTGTGAGAGATCGGTTTCAGCGCCATGTACTGTCGCTGTGAACTGGTTTGCCTAGAGTTTTAAGTCATGTACATACTTTCAGTTTTCCCAGTCAAGGTGTGGGGCAGATAAGGGTGGGGCAGGGGCAGGACCTGCAGATACAACACTGTCTGTGGTGAAGAGAAAAAAGAGAGGAAATGTCTCTTCCCACAGCGATGAGGGAGGCAGAAAACAACCCCTCCCATCTTGGAGAAAAACTACCCTTCAACCCAGAAGCTAGTGGGAGGGAGGGTAGCCCCCTTCCACCCAGCAGCCTCAAGGAGGGGGAATGGAGACATAAAAGGGAAGGGGAAAATTCCCTCCAGCCCAGGAGAGGGGGAGATGCATGGGGGAGTGGAGGCAGGAAACCAACAATTAGAAGAAATGAGATGCAGCTCCAGTCAGTAGAAAGGGAAGTCTCTACTCCCCTGGCTCCCCCACTTCTTCAAAGCCTATGAAAAGGAGTCTGAAGAGAGGCAGATAAGCTTGTGAGAGAACACTACAGGGAAAAGAGAGACAAAAACTAAAATGGAGCTGGGGTGGGAAGGAAAAGGAATAAAGATCTGTATAAGAGTGGGGGAGAGGGGAGAGCTAGAAGAGACAGACATTTTAGGGTTTAGTGTTTACTGTTATTGATATTTTAATTTAAAAAGGGCTAGTGTCAAACTGCTTATGCCCCCAAAGCTACCGTACCATCTTGTGAGGAATGTACATCCTCTGCACTTCCTGGGAACGAGATGCCAAGTAGGTGGATAGTTTCCTAAATCAAATGAGGCCAGAGGGAGCTAGCATGGGACTCCAGAAGCCGGGGCTTCAATTCCCTGCTCTGTCACAGACTCCCTGTGTGACCTTGTGTAAGTCACTCTGTGCCATAGTTCCCCATCTGTAAAATGGGCAAAATAGCATTGCCCTATCACACAGGGCTCTTGTGAGGATAAATACATTAGAGTTGAAGTGCTCAGATCCTGTGGAAAGGGGGCCATCCTGGGGACCTTAAATAGACCAGAAAGTTTGCTTTTCCTTTATCCATTCTTTAAGTCCTCAGTGCTATTGTGTTTGGCTTGTTTGCGACTGCAGCACTGCTTAAAACAAACAACTACCCAGTAGTTCCTAAGTACAAAATCATCCTCCAAGGATTCTGCCCTGGAGCGATTTCTTTGCCAGCCTGTTTAGATTCCCAAAAACCCCTCTTTGCATGTTTCTCAACTGTTCTGCTTTACCAGGCAAACATCCTACAGCTCGCTATGTTCTGAGGCAGGAATATTTAGGGAAGCAAGAGACCAGCCTCACAGACAGAACAGGCTGGGTCATAAACACTCCATTCCTAGCTGTAATAATCGGTGTGGCAACATTTAGAGATTAAAACCACACTATTACATTGCTGCCTCCTGTCACTTCCTCAGAACTTCACAGAGCAGGAAAACTAATTTAAGGATAAGCAAAATAATGAGTGAACTATGAGCTGTAAATCATTTAGCCAGACACTCGCAGCTACATTTACAAAGAGTTAGACCTCATCCTGGCTGTAGGTCCATTGAAATCAATGGGAATCCATGCAGCAGTAAGGTACTACCCAATGTGAGTAACGCTGGCAGAATCTGGCCCTCTGGGTCTGATCCAGCCATTTCCCCTGAAAACAAAACACCAACTGTCTCAAATCTAATTAATAGAATCTTAGGCCTGGAAGGGCCCTAGAGAGGTCATCTAGTGCAGTCCCCTGCACCCATGGCAGGACTAAGTACTATCTAAATCATCCCTAACAGGTGTTTGTCTAACCTGCTCTTAAAAATCTCCAATGACGGGGATTCTACAACCTTCCTGGACAATTTATTCCAGTGGTTAACCACCCTGACAGGAAGTTTTTCCTAATGTCCAACCTAAACGGCCCTTGCAGCAATAACTTCTTGTCCTATCCTGAGAGGTTAAGGAGAACAATTGTTCTCCCTCCTTGTAACAACCTTTTATTTCCCTTAGTGATCGTTAAAGTGCATAGTTCATAAAAATCATCAATTAATTAATAATAATCAGGTGTACAACAAAACAGTCCAGGAACTGCATGTTCTGTGCCAAGGGGAGGCCGCATGGTCCACTAGATAGGGCATGAGGCTATAAGATTTGGGTTCTAGCCCCAACTCTGCCACTGACCCGCGGTGTGAAAAACACTCTTTCTGAGTTCAGTATCTTTATCAAAACCCACCAGCATGTCAGCGTTTACAGCACAGTAACTGATGATGATTAGTATACTCAATATTTATCCCTGTATGGTGGGATTTTTGACTCTGGTATTAATATAATGATTTGTGTGCATGAATTGCTGCCCTCTGCTGGAAGTAACTGCACTGTTCTTGCATGCAAGTGGCTGAGATGGACCTGCTGGAACTGCTTCTCCAATTTAATTCAATAGCAGCTGCCCTTTTAACCTATGGGGCAGCAGTTCTCAAATTGTTAACATCATGCCCTGCTCTTATTAAAAGAAATGAGCTCAGGCCCCACCTGCGCTAGACACAATATTCATATGTAGCCAGTGTTAGTTAAATACCAGAATGCCATTATAATCACCTTACCCTGACATGTTTCAATTAGATGGGGATAGTACTGAGGGCAACCTGGGGTGTTATTGGGTCTGAAATGAGAGCCTGGGGCAGCACAGGGGCATTTGGGAAGATGGGGAGGTGGGAGCCTGGAGTCTTGGGGATTGTGTTGGCTGGGAGGGAGGGCAGGGAGGCTCCTGGAACAGTCTCACCCATGAGCTCCTTGAATCCCTGTCTTACCATTTTGTCCCTCCTGGAGTCCCTGTCCCGTCCACCTCCTGGCCAACTGCTGCTGCTGCTCACCAGCTTTCCGAACAAAGCAGGTGGTCATGGTCTTCCTGCCTGTCAGTGCCACAGCAGCCCCCGGCAGCCAGGAGGAATTGCTGTGTGGGAAACCTGGCTGGGGCCATACAGCCCTGGCGGGTGTGGGAGACTTTATTTGGTGCTAGAGCGGGGTATCAACGAGCAAAACGTAAGCAGTGATTTGCATTTTCTTATTTTCAAGATTAAGTGAAGTAAGACAGAATTTCAGGGTCCATCCACACCCTGTCAAAGGGCAACTGTTTGAACAGGCTTTTAGGAGGGATGTACCTTGCCGGCATAAGGAGTTGATAAATGTGGGCCAGAAACTTTTCTTCTACTTGGGGTAATGGTGCCTAGAAATAGATTAGGGTTTATGTGTTTTTTTTCTTTCTTTTTTACTGAACTTATTGAATCCTTTCTAACAAAGTTCTTTGCCATCACTTTTAAAATGAAACATGTTGTTTCCTTTCCATTTAGTGTTTTTGCAGGAAGAAAATGCAAACAAGTTTTTGGGAAGAACAAAGCGTGCTAATTCCTTTTTGGAGGAGCTGAAGAAAGGGAATATTGAACGAGAATGTTATGAGGAACGCTGCTCAAAAGAAGAAGCCAGAGAAGCCTTCGAAGACACAGAGAAAACAGTAAGGACAAATCAACATGAAACAATTAGGCCTTCATCATCCAAAGTGAAAGGCCCCTATGATCATTAGTTACTTTTGAGCATTAAACCCACAGAGTGATTTCAAGCTCTTTCTGTTTTAAATATTAGAAGTGGGCAGAATGGCAAAGTTTGGTTTTATAACACCAGAGGAGTAGAGTGAAACGTACAACATCTGAAAAGGCATCAAGTCCTAGTTCAGGTCTTGCCAGATCAGATCATGTTAAAGCAGCCTGTTCACTTACATGGTTCTGATCTGTTTAGTTTAGACAGTGACCTACTTAGAGCATCTCTAACACTGTTAGCATAAAATACTTCAAGGATGGATTCTCAACCCCTCCTGAGCTCTGCATGTGTTGAGTGGAGCCCCTTTCTGCATTAAGAAGCACAGGCCAGGCAGAACTGATGTTTTCAGATGCGATTTGAAATGAGATGGAGAGAGTACAAGAAGGCTGATTGAGATGGCAACCACTGCCGAGGAGAAAGTTCTCGTATGATATTAACCAAACTTATCTCAAGGTGCCTGGTACATCTCCGATATTTAAGGGCTGGATTCGCTATTCCACGTGGAACTTGTCTGTGGTGTAAGCTAAAGCTGCTGCTGCGCAGCTCTAACTTACGCTGAGGCTCGTCAGCTGAGGATCAGGGACCTTGTAGCAGGCTGGACTGGATGATCTGATATCTTTTCACGGGCTCAAATTGAGGTAGTCGGTGCTACTGGCAGTTCTTGTCAGCCTGGCTTACTGACTATACTGGATGATGACCTCCTTTCAGTGTCCTTATGTGATACTCTGACTCTCCTGCTGGCTTTCTGCCTGTGCAAAAACAAAGCGTCCCCTTAGGTCTTGGAGAGGGAGAGTGGGTGGGAAAGAGGCAGGTCTGCCAGCTTTGAAGAGGTATGTTTCGGCTGCAGAAGCATCCGTCAGCATTCATAGCTGTAACAGTATGAAGGAAGGCCTAGAAGAATATACTCCTTTGGTCAGCAGGAAGGTTATCAACCAGGCTGGCCTTGAAAAGTCCATGTCCATGTCCCCTTCTCACCAGAGAGGAAGCTTATCCCAGCGCTAGTTTTAGAGCCTATGTTCTGAGTCCCAGCCTTGCCCTGACTCTTGGCAGCAGGAAGAAGGCTGAACCAGCCAGCCAGAAGAAATAGGAGGCCAGAAGTGGGAAAACCAGGAATGAGAAAGGCAAAGGAGCAGGAAACAGATGTGGGAGTTAAGAGGAGGGATGGAGAGATGGGGACTAGAGAGACTTCAGGGGATTGGTGTGACTAGAGAAGGGAACACAAAATGTTTGGAAGGCAAAGAGTGAAATTTGGTGGGGAGATGTATTTTGAAAGGTGGAGGAGGAATTGGGGGAGGAGCACAAAGAAACTAGGGGGAGGGCAGAGGCAAGATGGAATAGAAAGTGAGATAAAAATCAAGACAGCAGAGCCACACAGCCTGAAGGTTAGTAACTTGGATGTAAAATTTATATTCCCACATTTTATACTGTATCCCTGGCAAAAAATAGGGAGTCTGCTCTGAGCTATAGGGCATGGGAGAATTTTAAGGGAAGATTGTGGTACAGGGTATGGATTGTAAATGGTGTGTACGGGATAATCTTCAGGCTGACTGTGACCTGAACATGGGTTGTTGTCACTTTTTTCCGTATAGTTTGAGCATTAGAGCCCTATTTTTCCACCACAGGATTCAAATAACGTCCATGAAGTCAAACAAGTTCATTTCTTATAACTATTCTTCTCCTAAGGCAACAAGGTCTGTTAAAGCATTGTTAGGGTTGCACTATGAAATTCACAAAATATTAGGAAGTGGACTAATTAAGAAATGTTAGCTCAGCTGTGGTGAACATCTACAAGAAGCAATATATGATAAGCTATATATTTAACCAGGAAAACTGAAAGAAAAGAGGCCACAAGAGAGAAAGAGGAAAAAAAATAGCACTTTGCCTTCTTTCAGTGTTAACTTCAAATAAGATCATAGCTGATTGAGACACAAAACATCACCAGGGCCCTATTCTCCCACCATAGATTGCAGAGTTGCCAATTCTCCCTATAGCTGGTAGGTTTTTTTCTTAAAACCCCCTCTGGGATCAAGTTATTAGCTGAGTAGCAAAACTGTCACTGATACAAAAATGTCTAGACTTCATAGTTTTGTTTAAAGATGCAGTTAAAGTAGAACACTGTACTGCAAGGGCCTATATTTACATCCAACTTAAGAAGTTCCACTTTAACTGTGTCTTTAAACAAAACTATCTTTAGTATATTTGTATGAAAGCTTCTGTGTTAGAGTTTGATTCACTAATCTCTGCCTATCTGTTGTTTTTCCCCATTAGGATGAGTTCTGGAATAAATATATAGGTAAGGAATACTTTAAATTGTACTTTGTTCTTAAACCTCAGAGAAAATATATTACAACATATTGGACACTGAGGCCTTGTCTAAACTATAGGGAAAAGTCAATCTAAGCTACGCAATTTGAGTTACCTGAATAGCGTAACTCAAGTCAATGTAGCTTAGATCTACTTACTGCGGGGTCCACACTATGCGACGTCAACAGGAGATGCTCTCCCGTCGACTCCCCTTACTCTTCTCAATCAGGTGGATTACAGGAGTTGACGGGCGAGCGATCTGTGATCGATTTAGCGGGTGTTCACTAGATCCGCTAAATCGTCTGCCAATGCATCGATCGCCGCAGCGCTGATCCTTCGGTAAGTGTAGACAAGCCCTGAGAGAGAAACACTTTATTAAAAAAAAAAATTGTTGGATGATAAGTAAACAACACAGCTGTGTGACCCCTAGAAGCTTCAGTTTGCAATGGTATTTGCATGGTGACCATTACTGATTTAGTAATTTATTAAACCGGGACCATGGAGTCCGGTACACAGGGATTTCGCAGCAAATTGGCTCTTTTGCTTAGGTCTGGACTTTCAAGTTCCCCAAATTCAAACCTAAAGGACACATCTCACACGCACACCACTCCCAAGCCCTGGGACACCACTACTTAACATTTCCTGATTTTAAAAGGAGCCCATTGGCTTCCTCCATCTGCTGCCACCTGCACCCTATCGTTCCTCTCCTTTGTTCACCGAGTCAAACCGTCCCCTACCCAATTCCAAGGGTCTTTTTCATGAGGTCAAAGAAGCACCTGGCCTTCCTCATCACTCCGAAGTAGGGCTACCACCTGGCCAGTATTTGACCGGCCTGGCCAAGTTTTTTTTTAATGGATTTGCCAGTTTCCAGAAAAATAATTTAATCTGTTGGGGTTTTTTTTTACGTGGGTCTAAAGAATTACATTATTATCACAATACGCTGGGATATCTAATGTTAAAGCTTTCTGTGTCCAGCTAAAGATGCTGCAGTGTTCCCACTTGCGCAGTTTAAGCAATAACAGATCAAAACTGTTGAAAATATGGCAGCTCTCTGGCCACCAACATGGAAGCGCAGCGCGCATGTGTGAGAGAGGGGGTTTGAGTCATGTGAGAGCAAGGAGACGTGCAATGTGATCAATCTTATCTGTGTGTGTTCTCTCTAGATATTGTAAGTGACTGTAGAAGCGGGGGATTGCGGAGTTGCCTTGTGGTTGGGGTTGAGACAGACTTCCTTTGAGGGGGAGTTACCTTTTTTTTGCATTTCAAAGGTAGTAACCCTAGCCCCAACACACACAGGACAACACTTATGTCTTTACTGCAGAGTTAGCCCAAGGTAGCCTAGACCAGGTAGAGCATCCCCAGTGCATGGCACCAACTGTGCCAGACCCGTGTGCTGGGATGGGTTTCTGGTGGGATATTCCATGGTTCTTAGCGTGCATTAAATGAGCTGCTCTATGAATTCATTTACAGGGTGAGCATGCTCTCTCTCTGCCCCTCGCATGGAGCTGCTGTCTGGCAGTGATATGAGAACAATACTGTATGCAAATAACTTTCAAGCAGAGCTATTCATTGATACAGACAGTTCTGAAAGGGAAAGCAAACAGCATGTGGCAGCAGGCACTTTTAACAAGAATGTCATTATGGAATTCACTCTGCAAACCACAACAGTGATTCGTAGTGCACCAGGCTGACTTCTCTGCTCCTCTGGTTCTTTCCTGTCAGCTAGACATAAGTGTCATTTGGGGTACATTTCCCCAAACCATGGGTCTTACTGTTATCACATCTTTACCAGAAAGCCAGTGTCAGCTTCTGGCCAACTGGCGGTGCAGGAAGAAGATTTCTTGAACTGCATCTCAGTTCCAACACAGTGGAAATGCAGAGGAAATGGAGCAGACTAATGTAGGGTTAATACGCTGAGCCAGTGTAGGTGATTTACAGTGCAGAAAGAGGGGGGAGGTAGAAGACAAAGTACAGCCCAGGTAAAATTGTGGATAAGCTTGGAGATCCAACAGCACCTGGGTTTGATTAGCCTGCATTCTCACTGCAAAGTAGATGGGTTGCCAGCCCGGGCTGAAGCAAAACCCAAGCTCAAGTCAAGCCTATATATTCAGTCATGCCTGCTGGCAAAGGCCTAAAACACTTTCAGGACCAAGTTAGAGGTTTTTCTGTGTAGACAGAACGAGGGTTGTGGCAACACCCAAGCTATAGCCCAGGCTAACTCTTCAGTGAAAATACACCCTAAGCATGGAAAACAAGTTAGCTGTGGTTATGACCCTGTGACAAATAAGCCAGAGAGTCAGCTGGTTTCCTGATTATCCTGTAAGGAGGCAGCCCAAGGAGAGGAAGACAGGGAATAATGGTGGCAGCCCAAGTTCAAAGAGGCACAGAGGGGAGGTAATTTATCACTTGACCTTAGCTAAAGCTATACCACACTACTCCCATATTCTTGGTTGTTCTCACCTCCCTGCTGCAGAGGTGTCAACTGTCACAATATTTGGTGTTTTTCTTAAAACCCCAGCTCCTGGAGTCACGTGATTAGGTAAAAATCTCAGTTATTTAAAAAAAACATTGTGGCTGTGGAGAAGAGTTTGAAAATGTGACCCCTAAAGACTCAATGGCTGGAAGGTAAATAATAGGAACACCAAATTTATTATTTTTTTAAAATCTCATGAATTTTAAGCCAATCACATGATTTTGTAGGGGCCTGACTCATGATTTTGATTACTTGGGGACTGCAATACCACTGCTAGGTAAATACAAGGAAAAATGCCAGCAGAATAGGGGACACTCCTGAGACATCTCTCCTGTTATCTGAAGATTTTGGGTGTCCCCTAAGACCTTTTGGGTTATCTGGCCTTCACAACCCTCAGCACAAATGTTGCACTCTCTGACAATGAAGTAATACTGAAGCCTTTTCTGTAGGAGGCAGAGTTGTGCTCCGCTATACGTGAGTAGAGCTGGTCAGGAGTTTCTAGCAGCCTTTTGTCAGAAAATACCAATTCTTGGAACCCAAAATGTTTTGCGGAAACTTATCGGGTTTGATGAACTTTCAATGAACCATACGTTTGAACCACAGCTCACCCGGTGGACTGCTGCCCAGCCTGGGGCAATCTGTGTGGTGGGGTTGCATGGGAATTCTGTCAGTTTCACAACTGCTGTTCAGTGCTGGGCATCTGTGACACTGGCAATAATCATGTAAATTTCAGTCAGTGGCTGCCAGGGTCCGCGGGGAGCATATTTCATTTCGATACACCATGTGGTGGTGTTTCCAAAATGAAAATTTTAGGGAATTTCCAGTTTATGGGAAGTTTTGAACATTTTGGTTTTGTTCGGAACATGATCCATTATATACAAATGTCAAAGCAGCACAAAATGTATGTGTATGTTGATAAGTCTAGTGCATGATATTAAACTGAATGTATTCTACATGTCGTTGTTTACTGTTGCTCTAGGACCCTTTTGGAAATGCAGTATTATATCTCACAGGGTTATCTTGAGATAACATTTTAAATACAACTAACAAAAAGGACAGTAACAAAATTCACCATCCAGGAAAACTTCAAATCTCAATGAAAATGTTTATACTGTATCTTAAAAGCTGCTGTGGCCTCTTTTTGCAGACGGGGACCAGTGCAAACCCAATCCTTGTCAGTATGGTGGAACATGTAAAGATGGAATTGGCACATACACTTGTACATGTTTGGATGGATATCAGGGCAAAAACTGTGACTCTGGTAGGTCTCTGTTTTTACTGTAGGATGGTGATGAAATATTCAAAGAGCCAGTGGGTAGACAATATTTCTCATTTCCTTAGAGTTAAGGAATAAATGATAGAATATAGGGTTGGAAAGTTTTGACAGGTTTGAAACCAACAATTCCTGGCTTAGGAGGCCAGTGCAGTAAGGCATTAAACTACCGTGTCTTCGCAAATAGATAAGGTTAATAAATGCTCAAAAACTTCTGTTAATGTTGCAAAGCAGGTGCCCAGTCCTACAACCCTTATTGATGTGGGTAATACTTACCTCACAATCAGCCTGAACTTAGTAAGAATGCTCAGATGAGTAACGGTTGCAGGACCTAACTAATATAAATACACCTTATTTGAGCTCCCAGATACAATTCATCTGGTATTACACCACTTATTGACTAGCAAGAGGAGGAAGAGGCAAATCAGGGGAGAATGATTTACAGTAGATAGTTCAGTGACTTTCTACCCTCCTGAGCACCCCATGCTCCTTGGGGTTCCCTCTCTTCATCTAAATCCCTCCTGAATACCCACTTCTATTGGGACAGGTACAAGAAACTAACAATATCTCTGTACGTACAGCGCTTCAGCAGCGCAGCTGTACCGATACAGCTGAACTGCTGCAGCATATCTGGTAAAGACGCTCTCCCGTTGGCATAAAAAATACACCTTCAGGAGTGGCATAAGCTATGTCAGCAGGAGAATTTCTCCCGCCAACATAGCGCTGTGCACACAAATGTTTGTCAGTGTAACTTCTGTCACTCAAGGGGGTGGAATATTCACACCCCTGAGCGACATAGGTTTTGCCAACATAGGCTGTAGTGTAGACATAACCTAACGGAAAAAGTCATCCACTTATTTATTTATCTTGTGAGCGAGTGGATAATGTTTATCAAATGCTGGGAGAGAAGGGTGAAGGCTATTGAAACTGAGCTGGGAATTGGTTTTGGGAGAACAATGAGGGATATGAATTATACAAGGAGGGAGGAACGGAGGAATAACGTGCCTACCAGCACCCTGATCTCTTTGCTTGTATGTTATACTCCTTTCCCCCACCACTTGTTTGCCTTTTTAAACTATCCATTCTTTGGGGCAGAGACAGTGTCTTCATCTGTGGTTTGAAAGTGCCTAGCACGTTTTGGGCACTATCGCAACATGAGGAATAATGCATCTGCCAGAGGCAGGCTTGAAACATTGCAAACAAAAAGACAAAGGCTCTGGCCCAAGTTTACAAGCATTATCAACTGCATGTGCCTTTACAAAGTCACCATTTCTTTGTCATTTTCACACAAATGTGTCTTTTATGTAGTTATACCAAAATACTGCAAGCTGAACAATGGCGATTGTGACCACTTCTGCAGCCCTGTAAGAAACGGTGTTGAATGCTCCTGTGCTACTGGCTATGTTCTGGGAACGGATAAAAAATCTTGTACTCCAACAGGTATGAAGCAATGCACTGATAAGGATGGATTCTCCCATTGCTTTGATGGTGACAGAAAACTAGACTTGCAATTGTTTCTCATTTAAACAGTTTTCCCTCAAGTAGAGCTTGCTCCATTTAAAAAAAAAAAAAAAAAAAGTGTACATAAAATACTACATTTATAAACTATTATTGTCATACTAATATAGATTAACCTTATATATTAATATACTGACATTATTTATAAAACAACCAAGCTCTGCTTACATACAATGATGGTATTCGGTTCTTTGTGTATTATTAATCTTAAATTAAAAAATAATGTATTTAATCAGTATAAATGATTGCGCTTGTTATGACATCCTTTATAAGTTAAAGAAAAACAACCTATGTTTAAAGAGTCATATGAGTCATAAATATAGCTCTTTGCCCAGATACTCATTTTTTGTAAGGATGGATGCATAATCATAACAATTTAAATAATTGAAAACATTTCATTTTAAAGATTTTGAAAGCATACTTTCAGTGAAATTGTTTGCTCAGCATTGTCTCTATAGAAATTGAGCACTTGCATAAAACTTAGCACTGTGGACAAGCCTTAGGACAACAGAAATGCGATTGGTTTTGGTCCAATCTGGTCTTAGGCTCTGTGGTATCTGCCAAGCCCCTGCTGGTATCTTGAAAAATTTCATGGAATCTGCAATTGTAAAGATAACTGGGTAAATGATTCAGCTGCAAAAGGATATTGTTACGCTTATTTTTTTTTTTTTTGGTCATTTGTAGAGTGTTTTCTCATCTCTCTATTATTTATTCAAACATTTGAAACACTGAATGTGACACCTATTTACGTACAAATCATTTTCCTCCCTCCTAGGCACACATTTGTTTACTCTAGGGCTTCTTATGAATGCTGAGCTTCTGGAAGTTTAAAAAAAAGTGCACTGAAATTGTTTGTTCAGGATAAAAAACAAACATCAATAAATGTACTTGGACATTGCAAATGAACAGAAGCACAAGAAATGTCACATAATGAGCTTTCTAACCATGAAACTCTCCACTCAACTTAGCTGTCCTGAAGGGACTCTAGTGTACATTTAAATGTCTAAAGTTACCGTATTGTTAGGACATCAAATATTAACTTTTTGTCGTTGTCCTTACAGAGCCTTTCCCATGTGGGAAAGTTTACGTGAGAAGAAAAAAGAGGTCAGTGATTTCATTTGGTAACAGTAGCAGTGTTCCCAGTGAACAAGATGGCAAACTCAATGAACTGTATAACAACAATGGGGCAAGCCACAAGAACATCACCAGTATCACAGACAGCTCACACCTTCATCTTCAGAATGAAACAAAAGCTCCCAATAGAACAGAGACTGATCCTAAAACTAATGTGTCTCCAAATCCTCACACGAGGATAGTAGGTGGTGATGACTGCTTGCCTGGTGAATGTCCATGGCAGGTAAAATTGTATGTTTTATATCTTACATATAGAAAGATGTGCAGTGTTGTTGTAGCTATGTTGGTCTCAGGATATTAGATAGACAAGGTGGGTGAGGTAATATCTTTTATTGCATCAACTTCTCTTGGTGAAAGATAACCTTTCAAACTTACACAGAACTCTTCCTCAGGTCTGGGAAACATACTCAGAGTGTCACAGCTAAACACAAGTTGGAACAAATTGTTTAGCATAAGTAGTTAACACATATTGCGAGGGACCGTTCAAGGTGAGGTGGCCCGTTAACAGCTCTCCAGTCATAGGGGGGAAAGGAACAAAAAATGCTGGGCTGAAGGTGGTGGCGAGGGGAGAGATAGGGGGTTAGTGGGTTACAGATTGTTATAGCGAGCCATAAATCTAGTGTCTCTGTTCAGTTCGTGATTTTTAGTCTCTAGGAAAGTTATGAATTTAAGTCCTCGGGCTCATCTTTTGAATGTGTTGTCTAAGTTTCCATTCAGCATGAGGACTGATAGGTCAGATATAGAATGATCCCTTTGTGAAAAGTGTTCACCCACAGCTGATGTGGTATTTTTGCCCATTATCATTTTTCTGTGTGTTCATTCTAGAGAGTAGTGATGTTCTTATTTCACCCACATAGTTGTTATTGGGGCATTTAGTGCACTGGATGAGGTACACCACGTGTTGTAATAGGCATGTGTAGGACCCGTGGATCTTGAAAGGTGTGTTGTGGGGAGATATCACTGTAGCAGTGGGGATGCATCTGCAGGTTTTGCATCTGTTGTTCTGGCAGGATCTGGTGCCAGTTTGAGTTGGTGTGTCCTGGTGTTTAGGGAGCTTGCTTCTGATGATGGCTGGAGAAGTTGGGGGGTTGTTTGAAGCATAGAAGGGGTGTATATATACTGTTGCTGGGCAGATACAAATACAGGCAGTCCTCGACTTTATGACCTTTGAGTTACGATGGAACAGCACTTACGACGTTTGTAAATTGACATCCTGTTCCGACTGTACGTCGGTTCCAACTTTACGACGCTCGATCCCACAGTGTTCCTATGGGATTTGAGTTACAATGTTTTCAACTTACGATGCGATTCTCAGGAACCACCAATTTGTCATAAGTCCGAGCACTGCCTGTATATACACACACCGGTATGTACTGTAGTTGTATGTATGTACAGTATGTAAAAAGCTATTACCTATGAAGGAAACATTGCTTTAATTTTAACCAGCTATTTATGAATTCTTATGTTTTTGTATCCTCTGGAGTCACCCATTTTCTCTCCTTACAGGCTCTTCTAACAAATGAAAACAAGGAAGGGTTTTGTGGAGGGACAATTTTGAGCCAGTTTTATATACTTACTGCAGCTCACTGCATAAACCAATCTAAAATCATTAAAGTTGTTGTCGGTAAGTGACTGTTATTATTTTATTCCTTTAGTATAAGAACAGGTATTAATGACAAACAATATGTACTCTAATCTCTATATGCGAGATGCCTTCTGTCTCTTTCCCCATAGCTTTTCATTTTGTCTTGTCAGCTATCATGATTGCCTCAATTTGTCCCTGGACTGGTTCGGAAATGAGTGATTCACTTTGTAGCTGGCATCAGTGGAAATTCTTTTTCCTGTTGGTGAACTATGTGGACATGATAAAGAACAATAGTTCTAGTATTTTTACCCCTTCTTTCTCTCCCCAAGATACTAAGAATATTGCCTTTTCCAAAACCTCACCCTCTTTACCAGCCAGAAACGCTGAAATCTCAGGCTTTAGCTACACTGGGACGCTTGGGAAAGTTAAGATGAATTAACTGCATGAGGTTTAAGCTAAAGGAAACTTAAGTCATGGCTGCACTAGAGAGCTTACAATGGCACAGCTGGACTGATGCAGCTGTGCCGCTGTACGGTCTCTCATGTAGCCGCTCTAAGCTGACAGGAGAGTTGTGAAACTGCATTGGTGAGACTGACGGGTGATCTCCTCATGGTGATGGACAGAGGTCAAATTACTATGATGATAGAATAGTATCTGCAATTTTTGGCACCGTAAACCATTGGGCACTGCTGCCAGGGCAGCTCCAGGCACTAGCCGACCAAGCACGTGCTTGGGGCGGCACCTTGGAAGGGGTGGCCAATCTTGGGGTGGTGGGGGGCGCTCAGGGTTTTTTGTTTGTTTGTTTTTGTTTCAGCGGCGCCGTGGCACTGGGGGGGTAGGCGGGGGCTGGTGCGGTGCTGGGGGGCGGGGGGGTCGGGGGGGGGGGGGGCGGTGTTTTTTTTTTTTTTTTTTGCCTGGGGCGGCAAAAAAGCCAGCCCTGACTGCTGCTCTGACTTGGCAGAAATAATGCAATCACACTGGAGATGCACTCGAGAGTACCACTTCAGCAGCTATCCTTGTGTATTTCAAAAAACCAGCACAGCAGTATCTAATCTCCAGTTCACACACAAAATCACCTCCAAGACCTTGGAACACTCTCCAAAAGAAAGCAAGAAAGAGCACTCACCTCACCATATTTAGATCATACTCTAAAACCTTGTATTGATTCTTCAGTACGAAAGTCTTCAAAGGAGTAAAGAAAAAGAAGCAGCCCATTCCAAAACAGTAGCTACAAATTAAACCAAAGCCAGAATGGAGGAATTGTCTGTCCCATCTGAACAGACTCATTTTTCCTGCAAGCCATAAATATTACATAGGTGATAGTGATAAGGCAGTGCTCTGCTCCAGCCCAGCTCTTTCAGAGATTACATTATCCCTTATGAACTTCTGTAGCAGCTGCAATCAGTGGAGGAGCGCTGACTCAAAGCTCCCTGGTATTGAAGGATATGTCTACATAGCCACTGAGAGGTGTGACTCCTAGCTCAGGTAGACATATACGCACTAGCTCTGCTCAAGCTAGGGCAACCAGACATCCCAATATTAGGGGCTTTGTCTTATATAGGCAACTATTACTTCCTTCCCCCCGCCCCCTCCAAAAAAACCAGTGTCCTGATTTTTTACACTTGCTGTCTGGTCACCCTAAAGCTAGCACAGTAAAAATAGCAGTGTAGCTGTGGCAGCACGAGCGATGGTTTGAGTACATATCCAAGGAGTTAGGCAGGATCATACTCAGGCAGCTAACTCATGCTGCCGCAGCCACGATACAACTTTTAATATGCTAGCTCAAGCAGAGCTAGTATTTCTATCTTTATCGAAACTGGGAATCACACCTCCCTACCAGCTGCTGTGTAGACATGCTCTGAGAGTGATAGGGGCTAGGCAGTCTCAAAAGAGCCCTCAGCTATGAAATTCACTCCCGACAGAGATGAGCCAGGGTCCAAGTCCCATCGTCTTCAGGTTGTGATGCAGGACACACAATGCTCTTTTTGAAAGCTTGCTCCAGTCTCTAAGTATTGGTTACCGCCTGGTGACTGACTCCTGTTTGGTCTACCATACCCTCCCCCCGTACCCTGAGAGATGGGCCCTGCGCAGTTAGTAGATTTGGAGGAAGCTGGGGAGAAGGGATTTGAGAAATGTTGATTTCTGTTAAATAAATTATAAAAAGAGCCCCCAAATATTATGGCAAAAGGTGCTTTAGAAATACACACAAAAACGTGAAAAGTACAAAGGTGGTCAGTTCAGAATTAGGTTATTGCATTGTTATCCATCTTTGGTTTTGGTTTTTATGGGGGCTTTTTTCTCTTTGCATCTTTATATATAATAAAGACCCTGTGAACAAAATTAAACAATGGATAATATCTTTGTTTATCTAGAAATGATTAAAATCATATTTCAGGTTCCCATGGCATTACATAAATATCAGCTCTCCATTCGCTTCTGCCCCAAATTCAGAATCCTAATGCCAATCTACAAAACCACCAACAAAGTAGGAGTTGATTATCTTGGAGAATTTTTGCAGCCAGTTAAGACAGTCATATTTCCCAGGAATGCTGCAGCTGGGGAAGCCCAGACCAGACTTACAGACAGTGGGCCAGAGGATCTTGGCAGAAAGATCAAAAGCTGTAGAACTCCTTTCTAGAGGACTTCATATGGAGTCAAGGTCTGACAGACATACTTTCTTAGATGTAGAAGAACTGGCTTGACTGTGGATGAACCCCTCTCTCTTGGGAGTTGTCTACATACAAAGGTACACCAAAAGGTGTGATGTTAAACCAGTTTGGCTAAACTAATACAACTTTGCATGTGGACAGTATTACATTGGTTTAGACTTAACTTAAACTTGTTTAGCTTGCACCCTATATAAATCAGGTTTAAACCTGAGCGTACATGCACAAAGATGCACCGGTTTAGCTAAATCAGTTTAATATCAGACCTTTACTTCAACTGATGTAACTTTGTGTGTAGACCAGATCTTGGAGAATTCATGAACTAGCATCAAGGTGGTAATAATATCTATATTTGACAACATTTAGATATTGGTCTGAAATATGTTGCAAATTTGGAAAGGCCTAAAAATGACCAGTTCAATAGTTGTTGCTTTAATTTTTCAAAAAGAACACATCACAAGATGTAGGCACCCAAAAATACAGTTTGTAGTTCTACAACAAAAGCAAATCCTACCCTTTGTACAACAGCAAGCTGGAAAATTTACAAACATTATCAAACCCAAAGTCCCAACCCATCCAGTTCCCAAAGAAACCCCATGCAACAACACTGAAATATGTGGGACGCTGTTATTTTTTGCTGATGGCGAGAATGTTAAAAAAATTTGAAACACAAAGAAGCTGTGTTTCCAAATGATTTTGAATGTTACCAAATAAAGGGCCAAATCCCATTCACACTTGTGAGAATGCCTATCCTGTATGGCCCAAGTGGTAGGCAATGGAGAACAAAACATTGTATTACACTCCTAAATGAAATCTCCATTTTAACATTAAGGTCCTAACTTGACACTTGTTTAGCACTCTCTGTACTCATCTATACCTGTGCAAAGTGCAAGTAAAATGCTCCCAAATCAGGATGGGAGGATTGTCCATCTGATCTGCACAGTAGAAAAGACTACACAAGGTGCAAGGCCATGGAGTGTTTGGCGTTTGGTTTTTCTAGGAACTGTTTATATTTGTTGTACTGTGTCTCATAATAATTATATTTTTAATGATTTCACACAGGGGAAGTGGACAGAGATAAGGAAGAAAACACTGAAATGATGTACTCTGTGGAAAAAGTGATTGTACATAGTAAATTTGTTTCGGCAACTTATGATTATGACATAGCCCTTATAAAATTAAAGGAACCTATAAAGTTTTCTATGTATGTTATCCCGGCATGCCTTCCTAATGTAGCATTTGCTAACGAAATTCTGATGAATCAAAAATCTGGAACTGTTAGTGGTTTTGGACGGCTTTTTGAACTTGGACGGTTATCCAACAAACTTAAAGTGCTTGAAGTCCCCTATATTGATAGAAATTCATGCAAGCAAACCACTAACTTTGCGATCACAGAAAACATGTTCTGTGCTGGCTATGACAATGTAACAAAAGATGCATGTCAGGGAGATAGTGGGGGTCCACACGTAACTAAATACAAGGACACCTATTTTGTTACTGGTATAGTCAGCTGGGGAGAAGGATGTGCAAGGAAAGGCAAATATGGAGTGTATACAAAAGTGTCAAAGTTCCAAGGCTGGCTAAACAGGACATTTAGACAAAACTCTTAATTATATGAAATTAATTTAGCATTAATTTAGCATTATGTTTCATACACTCAGCAGATTCATAACTAAGAGTTCAGTCTCTTTTAGAACTTCCGCTGAAATACTTTCCTGACAGCTTACTATTTCCTTTGAGAGTTACAGTACTGTTTCTTCATGAGTTAACACATGGTTTTCAGCATGCGTACTTGCACTTAAAACAATTCTCTGTTTGATTTAAGGACTTTCATGAAACAAGATTGTTTTTTAGATTCCACTTTGGGTTCCTGATTTACAGTTTTCCAAATTGGTCAGTAGGAAACTTAGGGTTGTTGTGGGGTTGATTTTTTTTGATGAACACTGTCCAGTTATAATGAAATTCGGAGCTGACAGTACTTGAGTTGGAGAGACAAGACAAATGTAAAAATAGCATTTATATAAAAATAGGTGTGGGACATTACTGAAATTAAACAAAGTATTTCCAAAGCCTTATGGCCTCAAAGCAAATTGTCTAATCTTCCAAATGACTCTAACACACATACATACACACACATTAAAAAGCTAAAGAAGGCAGAGAGGTTCCTCATTGCTAAAACTGTGCAGCAAATAAATCTTTGACATTTGATACTAAATAAATGAGTATTTCATAGAAACAAAATGTCCGGTTGGTTTTAGAAAATTAAACTAGAGTACAGTCAATAGAAAAAAACTTGATCCTTATCAAGAAATCATATATATTCATCATATATCTGTTTGTTTCTCTTTTTAAAATACTTTATCACTCTTGTTTCTTTTGTGGACAATAATAAATGAATGTAGTATTAATGTGGATGTTTTAAGTACTTCTATAGAAATGTAATATTGTTGTACATCTGCATTTACCAACAAAATAAAGTATTATCTATATTTATTTAGTAAATAAGCGTTTGCAAATATATATGAACAAAATCTCTTTGAAGACTAGAAAAAGCCTGTGTCCTCCCAAACAGCTGAGTCTGACATACTGCATCTGCTTTATGCCAAGTTGGAGAATAAATATGGGCCTTTTCCCTCAGCTTAAAAATAAGTCATTACATAACAAGATGATGGGCGCCTTATAAAGAAGTGAAACTCTGTTATGGCCTTTGATGTATTTGTTTGTTTAATTTGTAAAATCCATAATTATGGGGGTTCAATACATTTTCATTCCCTCGCTTCAAAATATTGAATTTTGTTCAGCAAACATTTTGAGCTGTAAGTTGCTCCATTTGACATAAAACCCGCAGCAGAGGCCTTCATGGAGTTTCCACCAAATTGTTCCACCTGAAGTAGGGTTTGACCCACACACATAATGAGCCATGGGAGCATTAGGGTCTCTGCACCAGCTCCTTCCCCCCTATTGACCTGCTCTCTGCTTCCTGGCAGTATGGCTCTAAAGGATGCCCCCTGGTTGGCTACCCTGAGGATCTCACTTAAAAGGACCTACACAGGGGCCTTCATGGGAAAGGTAATACTCTAGGTAAAGCCCTAAACTGTATAAACTTATTGCTGTAACTTCAGTGGGGGTGGTGTGCAGTCAAGGCTGTTCCCACCCAGCCATGTCCCCACTCAATGTGGGGTGGACCGAGGCCCCGCCCGCTGCTCCGCCCCGAGGTCCTGCTTCTCAGCCTCTTTCCCCGCCCCCCCCGAGGCCCCGCCCACCGCTTCGCCACAAGGCCCTGCCCCTGGTCGGCCTCTTCCCCCCCCTCCCAATGCCCTGCCCAATGCTCGCATGGGAGGGGTGGGGGCGGAGAAGAGCACTCACCAGCAAAAACGAAAGTCAGCGCCAGTGGTCCCCACCACTTCCGCATAGATCCCAGCCCTGCGGAGAACTCTCTCTGCTGGGTCCAGAGAAGGTGGTGGAGAGGGAACAGTTCTGCAGAGTGCTGATCCCTAGTCTCCAGGCAGGAAGGGTGAGACTCAGCAGCATCTAGCTCTGAGTTATGGGGCTCATTGGCAAATGAATTCAAACCTAGTCCATGTTAAGGGGGTTTTATTTTCTATATAGAAATGGATTGCTTCATAGCGATGGCATTCAAATTAGACTTTTGAACGATTTGCCCAGCTGTGATACCAACAATAACCAAACTGAATGTGGACCATGGAAACTGGGATGATCACTGGAGATTCATTCTAATATGCACAACACCTCCTCCTTTCTCCCATCTGCAGGCTCTGTTAAAAAGTCTGAACCAAAACCTCTTTTTCCCTGTTAGGCCCATGCTGAGTTTGTGCAGAGCTAGATTCAAAAAAAGAAAACCCTCCTTCTGAAGCCATGAGACCCTTTGTGGCGGGGTCAGTGAGAAAATAAAATGAGCACAGTTCTTTGTTGAAGACATGGTCATGGAAGGGTCTCAAGCTATCAGAAAATGGGAGATTATGTGAGAGTTTCAGGTGAGTGGGGGATGGGAGAGAGTTCGGATAAATAGGGGAAAGATAATAAAATGGATCCATTGTAGTGACAGTCACAGGGATGCAAACAGAATATTCATCAGAAAGAAATCATCTAAGAATCTGCCTGCTGGGACTTTTAGGTGCTACGATAATACAGATGATGATGATAATAATAATAATAGAATTACTGGTGGAGGCGAGGAACTTCTAAAATCATTTCCCAAAGACTTTATATAGAGAGTTTGAACAGGTGTGAACAAGAGAGGGACAGTGCTGTCACAGAGGAGAGCCCTCTTGCAGAAAAGATGGCACTGGCAATATTGTATTGGCTAGCTCTTATGCCCTCATCTTACTGGCATAATGAGTTGTGAGCAGGCACAATGCCATTTCAACAGATGAGCTTGCAAGCAGAGAACCAAAAGAACATGTATGTGCATGAAATTAATGTGCTTGGAACAGCAATGTCAGCCTTCTATGGATGTGTTTAAGTGAATTTAGCTCTTGTGTTCAAAGCTAGATTATCTTTAAAAATCCAGACATAGTTCTCAGGGTCAGCTTTCATCCTGCTCAGCAGAGTCAAAATAGTTTCTTGTCTCAAGCACTTTCCCCACCCTGCAGCAGCGACACACTGCAGCTGTCCGGCCCCACCACTGCAAAAGTACTAAATTACTTGTATAAGTCCACCTCCCACCCATCTTCTTTCATATAATATCCTGCAAAACCTACAACCAGCTCTAGTGCCACAAGGATAAAACAGAAATGAGGAAAGTGCTACAATAAAAACACATGTTTACATAAGTTAATGTTTTGTACAATCTCATTTAGCAAAGTTTAAGCAGTTCAAGACCAAAGCCAATCAAAACAGCACACGCTAACTATGTAAACTGGCAGATTTTAAAATACTGACAATGATCAAGGTGAACAAATGAACTAACATTAAGCAAACACTGGATGGACTTAAAGCTCAATCCTTAGATGGATTTAAAACCCACAGAAGCTAAGAAGACAACTCCTCTGATTTTAATGGGTGCAGGATTTTTTAACGTTTTAAAAATGTAGACACCAGAACCGGATGCAGTATTCCAGCATCTGTCTCACCAATGCCATATGCAGAGGTATAATCACTAGCCTACTCACTACTCTACTGTTTATACATCCAAGGATCACACTGATCTTTTTTCCACTACCACCTCTATATCCTTTTCAGTGACCGCTTTTCAGGATATGACCCCCACACACACTCTTTTGGTAGGGCCTGAATTCTTTGGTCCTAGATGTATAATTTTGCATTTGGCTGTTTGAATGGGCCCAGTTTACCAAGACATCCAGGTCACTCTGTTTGACTGCCCTGTCTTCATCATTTTTTAGCACTCTGCCAATCTTTGTGTCAGCTGCAAATATTAACAGCAGTCAATTTACATTTACTTCCAGATCATTGATGAAAAGATAGAATAGCGTCAGGCCTAGTACCAATCCCTGCAGAATCCCACTAGAAACACCCCCATGCAGTGATGATTCCACACTGACAACTTTTTTTTTTAAGGTCTATCAGCGAGCCAGTTTTTACTCCACTTAAAATGTGCTTGATTGATACCGTATAGTGCTAATTTTTAACAGAATGTTGTGTGGTACTAAGTCAAACACCTTACGACAGCCTAGATATATTATACCTACGCAGTTACCTTAATCTCATTATTTTTAAAATGGGAGGCATTTTAATTTTTAATGGCAAATCCTGCACTAGGGCGTAGTCAAAGGTGGACCCTGGGCCAAATCTGGACTTCCAGATGCTTTTGAATGGATTCTGAAATCTTTTTATTTACTTCTTATTATCATTACTGTGATTTTTTTTTTATTATTTTCTCTGGAGTCCGGACCTTGACTATACCCTGACCAAGAAATGTGGACCTTGACAAAAAATAATTGATGACCCCGTCCTACACCTACCCCACCCTGCCACTTTTGTGGCCACAGTGTGGGGCAGGATTTGGGGAACTTGTGCACAGCGTTTGCAATGAGCCAGAGAGCCCAGCTTTCATGGAAAACCAAGTTTTGGATGGGCAGGAAGGGTTGAGCTGGGAGATGAACTGGCTTTGGGGTAAGTAAATCTACTGCTCTAGAGCTCTGCTGACCATTTCCCCCTGCAAAGCACAGCTGCTGGAGTGACAGGGTCTACTACATTCACAAGGCTTCACTGCTGCTCTGTTTTCTGTGGTGGATTCCTTCCTTCCAAGCCTGGTGCCAAGGCTTGTTGATCAGTTCTTGGTGCCCAGGGGAGGAGCAACTGTTCCAGGTGTATGGACTAGCATGGGAAAATACACTGTCATGAGTGCAAGGATCCAACGAGAATGGTAAGGTGAGAGAAGCGGACAGAGCAAAGGGTACAAGATGGGGAACGGGTGGATCAAGAGCTGTAATGTAAACGAGACAGAACTGTGAGAACCTTGAGGCTGATGGCAAACAATTTAACCTCCATTGTAAACTATTGCTTCATGTTGCAAAAATTGTTGACAGAACTTCAAAACTTTATGATAAATATTTTTAGAACCTATAACTGGCTTTGGTAAAATAATAATCAGACCATCAAAATAAAACCCTGCTAGTATCCAGTATTTGGGTTTTAGATGGTGGCAATCTTTTGAGGCTCCGATCACCAGCAGACTTAAATGCAGCTTTAACATTTTATTAAAGGTAAAGACCTAACAGCTGACTACTTCCAGCATTTACCCCAAATTCACCAAATGGCCAGCATCAACTGCTTCTCATGAAAAACCTGGGATAGGTTATTTGAGGGTGTCTCTACATAATTTGTTCTGATGTTCAGGCCAGGAACACAGAGGAGACTTTTTCCAGGGCATTGCATAACCCTAGATCAAACAGACTTAGCCAGCAAACAGAATTTTTTGGGCTTGAAGCAATGACCTTTGCTTATGCACACAGGCAGATGCGCACCTGTGATGAAATTTACCACTGTGCACAAGACCCTATGCACCACTTAAGCCTCATGTTAACGGTTTCAAAGGTACATAATTCCTTGTGCAGGCGTGATGTAATTAGGGCAATATTGCCCATAAGGCCCAATCCTGCAAGGTGCTGAGAACCCTCAACATGCACTGAAGTTGTTTGGAAGTTCAAGTTGCTCAGCACTTCATTGGACCAGACCCAGCAAAAAGGATTAGATACAAATGTTCTTAAGTACGGATAAGCTTATTCAGTGGAATTACAGGTCTATGTGCTTTTCCAAACTTTTCTGAAAGTTTTTCAGACTTACCCAACACATTTGAGTTTTTGTGTTCATGTTGTTGTCAACAGCGAATCAATTAAAAAACACATTTTTTTTATCAAGGGACTGTGGTAATTAAAACATGTATATAATCATGAAAGATAATTGTATGCTGCTGTATTTCTCTACAGGCCTGACTAGCCACCAGGCATTCTACAGATGAGATAATGTAATGGTTTACACTGGAAATCAATTTGCCATACAAAGAATGTGGGGAAAAAATAAAATAAATAAAAGGCTGGCAACAGAGCTATTATCTTGTTGTCTGCACCAGTCATTGCCTTGCTGGTCTATGTCGCTTAAAGAATATTTCTGCCCCAAAGATTCTCTGTGTGCTATATGATTTTATATATACACACCTTCTTGTAGGCACCAAGACATTTCCATTGCTCCTAAGCAGTAGTCTGTAAATATTTTCTTCCCTGATGTGGAAAAACTAGAATCCTTTCCTTTGTTTCTGACTCTCCTGCTTCCATTTTCACTTCATCTGCACAAACAATGGTGGGCGACTACACAACAAAATGGTTCTATATATTCACTGACAAAAAACTTCATTAATGCAGAGTAAAGATTGCCCTGTGTTATCTCATGCCCTTCCAGAACACTGAGTTCAGCAAAACTCAAATCACTGACAACCAGGCCGTAAGGAATGAAGGTAAGTAAACTTAAACTTCTAAAAAACAGAAAATACAGAGTTGAGGTACACACCCACACAACCTTAACTCTGCCACTGAGAGCTGGCAATAGCCACTGGGAATTAGCTGCATGCATTCCAACTGCATGCACTGTGTTGTGTGTAGCTGTACAAAATAGTGGAGGGATTTAGTTGGAGTGGTTTGAAAAAGCTGTGGTTGTGATAGTAAGTGATCTGGGAGGCCCTACCTTTCTGGATCCTGTTCTCTGTCTCTTCTCTCCTTCCCTTTCCCCTCCACCATATGTGTGATCAAAGAAAAGAGGTGTATGTTTACCTTGAGGGATCCATTGTGTCTCATATTGCTGCTGAGTTAGGTATGTAAGTTATGTCAGTAGCAACACACAAGGATCTTCATGCCATGGGGATTGTCAGCAGTGAGGTGGGAGATAAAAGTGGTCTCTGCATTGAATGAGGGGGAAGTGAAAGTATACGATTAAATGAAATTGTGTGTGCAAGGGTGAGGGGGCTGTGAAATTTAGCTGGTGTGGGGTTATTGCTGTGGAGTAGGCTAAATGTTTGATTGTAGGGCAGATGTATGTATCTCCTGTTCAGTCCAGCTCCCCTAACACAAGTTTTGTCTGAGCAATAATAAGGCATTAGACTTTGTCCTACAGCAGTCACATGACCTATCCCATGAGTGTTATGGCCTATCTGTAAAGGCAGTGTGTGAGCATGTGTGCTATGGGCATATTGGTTCATTGATGAAAGAGGGCAGAGTTAAGGTTGCATGGCTATACCTTAATTCTGTATTGCTTGCTTTTCAAAGGTTTGAGTTTCGCTGAACTCTACATTCTAGAATGGCACGGGATCCTACCAGGCAATCTTAACTCTGCATTTACTATGATTTTGGTCAGCGAATTTCCTTGTTTTCTGAACACAAAGAGAAATATTTTTTGTAGGCATTAGTGGTCATTAAGGCAGTTGTAGTTATCAGATGAGTTTGCAGTGGAGGCACTACCGTGGCTAGCTAAATGTAAAGGATACCATGTGATTGCTAAGTGCTCCTCCCACATCCTGTACAGTTTGTAGTAATAGAATGAGGATAATGTTTGTGCTTTGTAATCTTTAGAGGGTGGAACTGCCAATGAGGCAGGGAGAGACATTCCATACATGGTCGATGTCCCAAAATGTTGACAGTTTTATTTCGTGTTGGTTACAGTAACTTTAAGCTTATGACAGAATACTGGTATGTGTATCTCCTCCACCCTTCTCCCTCGTTATCCCCTGCCACATATAATGTCCTCGCCAACATTTCCAGTTAATTCTCCCATTCATGTTTCATTAAGCCCTTAGGACCTTAGAAGCCATTAGCACATACAATGTAACTTTTTCTTCTCTGGTGGCCTCTGCTGCAGCTTACTAAAGGGTTGCACACTTCCTTGGTTAAGTAGGCTGACCTGTATACCAAGGTGTGCTCTGTGCCCAGTCAGTTCCAAACAGACCCTGCCCCCACACTGGTCAGGCCTCTCCAGCCGTAATCTGGCCCAGCCAATCCATCTCCTCTCCAAGCTGGCTCTCTTCTCTTGCAACCGCTCCAGCCAGCCCTGTCCACTTCACATGGGGATGCCGCATGTTTTAACTTTTTATTTCCTCCTTTTCAGAGGTTTCAGTTTAGCCACTCTCTACATTCTGGAATGGCAGGAGGCACCACTGAGCAAATGTAACTACATTAACACAGTTTGAGGGTATTTAATTTCTTCGGTTTTAAAAAAATAATTTCTCAGCATTCCCATTTACTACAGCCTAGCTCCTCCTCCACTGCCTTTGGACTGCCTTTGGCTCCTAGGCAATGAGTTCCTCAGCACACGAATGGACTGGCTACGTGTTAGTCCCTCCCTTCACTGACTCTGGAGCAGCTCCTTGTCTCCCTGCTCTCTGCCTGCCCAACCCAACCTGCTTCTCCCTCCCCACAGAGAGGCAGACCTTAGCATAGGACTCACTGGTTAAGGAGCTGGGAAGTTGATGCGGGAATAGTGCAGAGACTAGCATGGAGTCAGTGGGGACATATTTTTAAGGGGAGCAGGAGAGATGGCGGAGCAGGGGGCATGAGAGAAAAGCTGGTCCAGTGGTTAGGACCTGGAACTTGAGAGGCATGGGCTGAATTTAATTCCCTGCTCCATGACAGACCTCCTTTGTGACCTCAGTCTCTCTGTGCCTTAGTTCCCCATCTGTAAAACAAGGATAATAGCACTTCCCTGTCACACAGGGGGGTTGTGAGAATAAATACATTAAAGACTGAGGGGTTCAGATATTACAGTGATTGCATCCCTATAAGTACCTATAACAGATTGATTGATGTATATGGGGGTTTGTGGGGGGACAGAGCTGAAGCTTCCCCCAACATTCCTCACTGCATAACCCTGACCCGTCCTTTCCACCTCATTCTTCCCTGCACCAACACTCCTCTCACTGCTCTGACCCCCATATTTACCCACAACTGCGCAGACTCACATACCACTGCTCCAACTCCTCCAAAATTCCCTCAATTATGCCCATTGCTCCAAGACTCCCCCCCTACACCCTCCCCACACACCAGCTCCCCCCTACACCCTGTCACTTCATGCTCTTGGTAAGCTCAGAGGGCCATGGGGAGATGCGAACATACTGAGGCGGTGAGGACTGCGCATACTAGCTGGAGGCAGGAAGGAGCAGGAAAGTAGAGGTGCAAAATCCTAACGCCAGATCTGGGCCTTGTTTGTGAGGAAGGGGCATTATACATCCATCTATAGCACAAGGGGCTCAGACAGCTGTGCAATGGCTCAGTCATCTCAATGAAATGTTCTCAACTGAATGATAACAACTCATGGATGTGAATACAGCCTGAAATAATAGCTCTGAAATGTGTGAACTGCTCCATTCATGTCAGTGGGTCATCCCCTCCCCGGTGGAGTACTTGTGAGCCTGTGACAGGCACCAAGCATGCTTATTCTCACCTCCTCACCATAATCACAGCAACCTGTTTGTGTGCCTGCTCCAAGTGTGTCTGTACTCAGCTTCCCCAGATGTGGGTTCACATGGGGGGCAGGGTACAGGGAGAGGGGCTCAGACAGATCCAGAGAGACAGGCCCTCCCAGACCCTGTCTGGGAGTGGTGGTGGGAAGGGGGGCTTAGATATCCTCCAGAAGGGCAAGAAGCCCCTAGATCTGGGCTTACATTGAGGGATAGGGAGAGAGGCAGGGCCCCCGGACATCAGCTCCCACACGGGAGGGGAGAAGGTGGGGCTGACAGTTCCTCAGCCCCTAATCCCCCTGATTCCCCCTGCCACCCATCACCATGTTCCTCTTCCCAGTGTCCTGTCCCCTCCACTCCCTGCCCCACTCTCCTCTAGTCCCATCCACATTTACCCGCTCTCCTTCCCAAAATTCCCCCTTCCTCAGAGTCCCAAACCCCTTTCCTCCAGTTCCTTTTCACTCCTCTGTCCCCTTCTCCCCCGTCCCTCTCTGCCCTCTACCCCTATTCCTTTAGCTTTAAGGCTATGTCTACACTAGCACTTTTGTTCGTAAACCTTTTGTTGATCGGGGTGTGAAAAAAACCATACACCTTGACCAAAATAAGTTAAACCAACAGAAGCGCCAATGTAGACAGCGCTATGTTGGCAGGAGACACTCTCCTGCCGACATAGCTACCACCACTTGTTGGAAGTGGTTTAATTATGTCAACAGGAGAGCTCTCTCCCATCAACATAGAGCGGCTACAGGGGAGACCTTGCAGTGGCGCAATGGCATTGGTACAGCTGTGCTGCTGTAAGATCTCTAGTGTAGACATGGCCTAAACATCTAAACCATTTATGAGCACATCATGTTAATGGGCTAGTTAGGATAAACCCCTGGACCTTAAGCACACTAAGGCCTTGGCTACACTTGCAGATGTACAGCATTGTGAGTTAAACCTGACCTCGTACAGCTGAGTAGAGAAAGCGCTGCAGTCGGTCCACACTGACAGCTGCCCAGCGCACTGTTGTGGCCGCATTTGCTGCGCCATTGGGAGCGGTGCATTATGGGCAGCTATCCCACAGAGCACCTCTTCCCATTCTGGCGCCGTGGATTGTGGGAAGGGGGCGTGGGTGCGGGGCATTCTGGGTCCTGTCCCAACGCCCCGTGATGCATCGCTTAGCATCCCAGAAATCCTTTGTTTCCGTCCACCTTTGGCGCCATCTTTCAACGGTTTCTGTGCAGCGCGATCTGTCTGCGGGAAATGGAGCTCGAACTGCTGAGGCGTATGCTGACTTATCTCGCCAGCACGTCACGTTTGGCTGTCGAACTATTCCTTAAGATCCAAAGTGACAGTGAGAGTGAGGAGTCCGACGATGCTATCAAGCCGCCTAACGCGTACGACACGAAATTGCTTGTGGCATTCACGGACATGCTCAGCACCATGGAACGCCGCTTTTGGGCTCAGGAAACAAGCACCGAGTGGTGGGATCACATCATCATGGAAGTCTGGGACGATGAGCAGTGGCTGCAGAACTTTCGGATGAGAAAAGCCACTTTCATGGGACTGCGTGAGGAGCTCGCCCCCACCCTGCGGGGCAAGGACACGCGATTGAGAGCTGCCCTGCCAGTGGAGAAGCGGGTGGCTATTGCAATCTGGAAGCTGGCAACTCCAGACAGCTACTGGTCGGTCGCAAACCAGTTTGGAGTGGGAAAGTCGACCATTGGAATCATGTTGATGCAAGTTTGCAGGGCCATTAATCGCATCCTACTCAGAAGAACCGTGACTCTGGATAACATGCAGGACATAGTGGATGGCTTTGCACAAATGGGGTTCCCTAACTGTGGAGGGGCGATAGATGGGACGCACATTCCTATTCTGGCACCACCCCACCTAGGATCCGAGTACGTTAATCGGAAGGGGTATTTCTCTATGGTTCTCCAGGCGCTTGTGGATCACCGTGGGCGTTTCATTGACATTAACACAGGCTGGCCTGGAAAGGTGCATGATGCACGCATCTTTCGGAACACTTGGCTGTTCAGGAAGATGCAGGCTGGGACTTTTTTCCCAGAGCAGAAGATCACGGTAGGGGAAGTTGAAATGCCCATTGTGATCCTTGGAGATCCCGCTTACCCGTTAATGCCGTGGCTCATGAAACCCTACACAGGGAGCCTTGACAGCAGCAAGGAACGGTTCAACTACAGGCTGAGCCGGTGCCGAATGACTGGAGTGTGCCTTTGGCCGTTTAAAGGCCCGCTGGCGATCTTTGTATAGGAAACTGGACTTGGCCGAAAACAGCATCCCCGTGGTTAGATCCACGTGCTATGCCCTCCATAATATTTGTGAAGGGAAGGGTGAAAGCTTCACTCAGGCATGGACCTCCAAGGTTCAACACCTGGAGGCTGAATTTGCACAGCCAGAGAGCAGGGCTATTAGAGGGGCCCAGCCCGGGGCTGCAAGGAATAGGGATGCCTTGAGGGAGCAATTTGAGGCTGAAACCCAGCAGTGATATCTGGTGCCCTGCATGGGAGTGAAATGCAGTAGTTCCAATCTTTAGGAATCAATGTTTGCTAAGCAGACAAGCAGACTTGCAGTGCCTGTTTATTTCCTGGGCTAAGGAGTCTTTTACTTTATGCAATAATAAAGAATGTTTTCAAAGCCAAAAAAAATCCATTTATTGAAAAGAAAAAAAATTTATTTATTGAAAAGAAACAAGGGGGTGGAGTGGGGAACGGTACAATCACAGATTCATGTATGTCCTGTCTGGTGTGCTGTGCAGTGAGTGCTGCACTTCAGGATAGCTATACTGCATGGTGATGGAGGTTGAGCGCAGAGGGTAAGGGTTGTGGTTTTCAGGGCTGGGTGGTGAAGATACTGGTGTTGGAGGCAGCTGGTGGCGTGAAGAACACGGAAGTTGGGGAAAGTGGGTTGGAGGTGACAGTGGGGCACAACGGAAAGAGTTTTGGGACAAGGGCTGTGGGGGTGGGTGGCATTTGCGTTTGCGGTACTGCTCCTTCTGTATGGCTATGAGCTCCTGGATAGCGTCTGCTTGGCGCTCCAGGATGCTTATGAGCTGATCGATGCTTTGCCGCCGGTGCGCTGCGTTTTCCTGGCGGATCCTGCTTTCTCTCTCCTTCCAGTTCTGTGCTTTCTCATTTTCTTTAATAGATTGCCGCATCACTTCTTGCAGCATGTCGTCTTTGCTTTTTCGTGGTCTCTTCCTGAGTCTATGCAGTCTCTGAGCAGGTGATAAGAGGGACGGCTGAGGTCTCAAGGTTGATGCAGTTGTATAGGCAAAATGCAACATTTAACAGAGGCAGCATTGTTTATACCAGACAGAGTAATGATTTCCCCCGCACTTAAGGAGTAGAAAACACACAGGGTCTACACAATAGCATAATTTTCCCGTCCGAAACAGAGCACACATTTCCAACTGGAGCCTCAAAATGGTGAGTAAGGGGGACTGATTGTTTCAGGGCTGCACTGTCCTCTGGGTTTCTGTGCTTTGGGGAGAGCCAACAGCTTCAGGGGGCACCTACACTGAACACTGTCCCAACATTTTCCACAGGAGTTTGTCCTGGATGATATCTCGCTGCTGAGGGTGACCTGGGAAGCAAGGGAGGGTCTTCTACTGCAATGCGGCTTCCGCACTGGCCCATATGCAGCTTGCCTGTGTGCAGCAATGGTCCCCCCACCGTTCGCGGCACAGTGGCGCGGACACATTAGCTTGGCTGGGACAAGGACCCCGGTGGCTCTCCCGCTAAACCTGCGCAAGCGCATTGCACACGTTCTGGATGAGACATTCGAGGAGATTACTGAGGCCGATTACGGCGATGTGATAAACCACATCAATGCACTATTCCGCATCTAGGCATGCATGCCTAAGCCTCTTCTCCCAAAGAGCCCGCACCGAAAAAATTCCTTCCCGAAAAAAAACCCGCTTACCGGGAACCTGCTCTTCTGTTTGTCCTCCACCAAGTACCAGCCGCTGTGACTGGCTACCTTCCTCCTGGCTCGAGAAGAGCTCCTGGCTGCATGGCTCCAAGGCTTCCGGGGTGTCTCCATCCGCCCCACCACCCTCACTCCTGTTTTCCTCCCCCCCCCCCCCCCCCCCCCCCCC
>NW_020664372.1:34190310-34191349 GCF_002925995.2 Terrapene triunguis
GCAGCTCCTTCACTTTAATCCTGCACTGCAGGGCGTCCCCGTCATGGCCCCTTTCCATCATGTCCTTTGATACCTTCGGGAAGGTATCATAATTCCTACGGCTGGAGCACAGCTGGGACTGTACAGCTTCCTCCCACCAAACACTGATGAGGTCCAGCAACTCGCCATTGCTCCATGCTGGGGCTCGCTTGGAGGCATGGTCACCTGGAAAGATTCGCTGATAGCACTCCACACTATGCCGGGCTGAGCAAACAGGAAGGGGATTTTTAAAATTCCCGGGGAATGTAAAGGGTGGGTCAGATGGTTGGTTACCTAAGGCCAGGGCAGTAGAGTTTGAACTGATGACCAGAGTGGCTAGAACAGGCATTATGGGATACTGCCGAATACTTCTGGAGGCCAGTCACAGCGCATTGGGCGGCCACACTGGCGCTGCAGCGGCAGCGCAATACTCGCTATTCCTCTCGGAGAGGTGGAGTACATGCAGCGCTGCAACCACGGAGATACAGCGCTGCAAATGCCTTGCCAGTGTGGACGGGGAGTGAGTTACAGCACTGGGGGCGGCTTTACAGCGCTGTAACTCGCAAGTGTAGCCAAGGTCTAAGGTCTGTTATTGAGGAAACATGATTACATTAGCCATACTGTCTTTCATCTTCCCTCTAGTTCAGGGGTCGGCAACCTTTCAGATGTGGTGTGCCGAGTCTTCATTTATTCACTCTAATTTAAGGTTTCGCGTGCTGGTAATACATTAACGTTTTTAGAAGGTCTCTTTCTATAAGTCTATATTATATAACTAAACTATTGTATGTAAAGTAAACAAGGTTTTCAAAATGTTTAAGAAGCGTCATTTAAAATTAAATTAAAATGCTGATCTTACACCACCAGCCTGCTCAGCTCGCTGCCAGCCTGGGGTTCTGTTCACCTAGGCCGGCAGCGGGCTGAGCAGGGCCTGCAGCCGGGACCCCAGACCTGGGGGGGGGGGGGAAGTGTTTCAGGGGTCAGGGCAGAGGGCTGGGGGCTGTGGGGGGTGCAGGGCAGAAGG
>NW_020664372.1:34191449-34204814 GCF_002925995.2 Terrapene triunguis
GGGCAGAGGGCTGGGGGCTGTGGGGGGTGCAGAGCAGAAGGCTGGGTGTATGTTGCGGTGTGGGGAATTCAGGGGAGGGGTGGGGGTGCAGGGCAGAAGGCTGGGTGCGTGGGGGGAGGTTCAAGGGTCAGGGCAGAGGGCTGGGGATATGGAGGGTGCAGGGCAGAAGGCTGAGTGTGTGTGGGGGGGTTCAGGGCAGAAGGATGGGGCTGCGGGGGTGCAGGGCAGAAGGCTGGGTGTGTGTTGGGTGGGGGTTCAGGGCAGAGGGCTGGGAGGTGTGGGGGGTGCAGGGCAGAAGGCTGGGGTGCTTGGCTCATGGGGGTGCTCTCAGCCCCCTGCCCTGAGTGGCTCATGGCAGGGGGCTGGAAGGGATATGCCCTGTTCCACCCCTTTCCCCCAGGCTCCGTCCCTACCTCTCTCTGCGTCCTCTATGGAGCTGTGTGCACACTGCCACTCTTCCCCCTCCCCCTCGCTAGGGCCATCAGCTGATTGGCGCAGGGAAGGAGAGGAGGAGGGGCAGGAAAGCACCATGCTGGGGGAAGAAGCAGGGGTGGGGGGAAGCTTGGCTGCGGCAGAACCAAGCTTCTGCCTCCTGCCCCCGCAGGGGAGAGCAGTGGGCGGGGGGGCTGAGTGGGGCTGGGGGCCCGGACTGCATCAGGGAGCTGCGTGCCACTCAAAATCAGCTCTTGTGCTGTAGGTTGCTGACCCCTGCTCTAGTTAATCAATGCTAATTGATTAATTAAGGCTGGCACTCTGCTATACTAATCCCCCAGGCAGAAAAGTAGCACCATGCCCAGCAATCCTTCTCACATATCTGCATAAAATGTGTGTAATACATTATGGTTCATGTAGCGGGGTGGTCCCCCGCTCCTGCCCTGAAGGGCTTAAAACAGCCCTGGGGGAAGATTGTGGCTGGGAGCTGCTAAGCTGGGCTGATTGGGGAAGCAGCCGCGGCTGAGCCACACCCCAATCAGGCCACAGCTGGCCTGTATAAGAAGGCTGGGAGCCAGGAGCCCAAAGAATCTCTCTCTGCATTCAGAGAGAGAAGGGCCTGGCTGCAAGGAGTTAAGACAGAGTACCTGAGTGGAGTAGGCCTGGGGACAGGCTGAGGAGCTCCAGCCTGGAGAGCCCCAGGCTGCGGCCTAGTAGAAGGCCAAGGGGTACTGGGGGTTGCAGAGGGCAGCCCAGGGGTAGGCCAAGGCAGCAGGTCCAAACCCAACCTTGCCTATGATGAGTGGCCTATACTGCAGTCTGCCCCAGGGAGCGGGGGCTAGTTGGTGACTGGCAGTGGCCTTATTCTGAGGCGAGGTGGGGATAGTGGGTGGGGGTTCCCCAGGGAGGGGAGACCCAGATCTGAGGGGTTACTGCTAGGGGGCAGCACCCTAGGTACAGGGGCACTGGGAGGGACTTGGGGCCAGAGGACAGGCAGATCACCAGCCTGCAGAGGGCGCTCCAGGAGCTGGAATGAGCTAATTCCCTGAGAGACCAGCAGGAGGTGCTGCAGGGGTGAGTCCGCTCCTCTACAGTTCAGAAAACAGTTAGTGCCACTTCTAAATTAGCTGTGTAAAGAGGCAGGGCACATTTCCCAAAAGGAAACAGAAACCCTTAAAAGAGGCAGATGGTAGCAACATGCCTACAGATCATTTCTGTCAATGGTAGGCTTTGAATTTACAGTGCATGGGTCTAGCTCAAGTTCAATGACCATAGCATGTCCCTTGGAGCCATCCAGCTACTGTAACAATGGAATGTCTGCAAACCCTCTGGCTTAGGCTTGCTGCACATTCACATTTCAACCTCTTTGACTTGTGAATGTTTGGCACGTACCATGCTAGCAAGCCAAACCTTTTCAGCGACAGTGGGTGCCATGCACTAGCTGAGATAAATGTCAAGTGACTGAGATCAATAGGAGAATGGGGGGAAAGGGGAGCATTTGTTTGTTTGGGGGATTGGATTGGGAGAGGGGTTGTATCTTGAGCTATTCCTTGCTCAAATGACCCCAAATTTGGACCAGCATCCCCACAAGGCACGACGGATTTCAAGATGATCTGAGAAAGCTGTGGATGTTAGAGCGCATGGAAGAGTCCTTCTAACGAGAAAGCACTTCTCAACATTCACTATAGCAGAGCTGGTACTCTGCCCTAATGAAAAAGGGAAATACCCTTTGGAAGGGGGGTTATAGATAATGGGGTCTCTAGGTCCACATTAATGTGCCACCTCTGAGTGCTCACAATCTTATTTATGAAGAAGAAATCCAAGCGAACAAGAATAAAGAAGTGCCATATGGGGAGACACTAGAAGAGTGACTTTTTAAAAAGCTTTGTTGAATTTTCTATAATATGAAAATACAAAGTACAGATTACTGCCTTTTGTAGCTGGATATTACTGCAAAGGCAGTGCTATATGTGAGTGGATCCATTTTGATTTATGTCCAGGGAAATAAAGGCATAGGACAACTACTCAGTAGATTGAGTTTTCTTTATATAAAAAACAAAAACAAAAAAAACACACCCAGACAATAACATAAGGAAAGCCTAACATGCAACCTAAACTGCAAATAATGTAGCTTCTGACTCACCATTTTGTAATTAACTTGATTGGAATAATCTTTGTATCCAGAGTAGATTCTTCATTGACCTTAATGTGTAGAAAGAATCAGCTTGTAAAAAACATATTTACAATTTCCCTTTAGTTTCACAGGTGAGTCCTGTGAATGTGGTGACATCAAGTGGTGACATGTTTTTAAGCTAACTCCATTAAGCAAGCCAAACTTGTGTACTGTATTACTAATTATACACACGATGCCCAGTATTGTGAGAGAGCGAAAAGGAACAAACCAAACCCTGAATACTCTTAGCATTGTTATTGTTATAAAGTCAAACATTGTGTGGGTTTTTAACCAGGAAAACTTACACCAGTTTAGCTCAATTTGGATGAATCAGAAAAAGTCTGTCAAACTATAGTGATTGGGAATGCAGTACACCAAAGAACTATGAACTATTGTAGGACTCTAACCAGACAAAAGCCTGATGTTTTCCCTTTTTTATGCTGAAATGCACGTGCTTTTTTATTTGATTACTAAGGTGTCTGTCTAATCTGGGAGCCAACCTATCGGCCAATCTTCAGATGAACAGAGCTCAGTGGGCACAGCTGGGTGGGAGCCAAAGGACCTAAACCATCTTTATGCTTCCCTTGATCCTTGACCAGGCAGGGGCCAGACTTGCCCCTGGTACATGTAAGGGTAGCCACAGTGTTTGTACAGATATGTATGTGTGTTTATGTAGGTCTGAGAGCAGTTGGAGAAGCTACTGGTACTATAGATTATACAAAGATAGCCCATGTCCCAGTTCCCACTCTGCATGAAACAGAAAGTGGAGAGCTGCTAAAGTGGGTTTTTCCTCCCATCTCTTCTGAGGGTGTAGTACTGCCACTGGCAGCCAAAAGCGAGAATGGAGGTGTCATGAAAATACAGCCCTACGGAACAAATTCTGCCCCTGGTTATTCAATGCAACCCCAGTAGTCAATGGAGTTTGACTGGTACAATGGAGCTGAGAACATTTTCAGAGATTCTGAAAGGCAATGTAAGGAATTTCCTTAACCTGTTATTGCCCTGGTAAATAGTTTATGGGAACAGTCTTTTTATGAAATCCTAAACCAGTCTTACTGTGTACTCTTCTCCTACCAGTTATCTTCCAACTTCTACCTGTACTGCACTTATGTATGGTACTAGCTGTCAGCTTTTTAGCAGCTCTCCCCTTTGTGTGTCATGCAAAGTGGGGACTGGGATATGGGATGGATGTTCAAAATGTGGTGCTGCCCAGCAGTTTTCAGGATAGCTAGCAAACCTGCTCTACCCCATGTGTCCAAAGGATAAGGGATTGCCTCCTTCCTCGAATGGGAGCATTGTTGTACGACTACATTTTTTTTTTTATAGGTTGTCATTTGTTGACGCTGAGCCCAGGCATTGCCCTTAGAGTTACTGAACTTTCAACTTGAACATTTCTCGACTTCCCTGAAAGCTCTGCAGGAATGCAGGCAAGCTACAGTTAACTATTACAGTGGATCAAAATGGCAACTCACTTTTGGACAATATGCTTTCTTCCTTTTGTCCTCCTTTTCCTTCAGACAGAACAGACAGGTATGGCATTTGCTTTGTTGTTGTTTTAATTTGGCTTTGTGGTGATCTTCCTAAAACACAAAAATATTATTTGCCTGGTATTGTTTTAACTTTGTTGTACAGGTTATCATTGAAGCTGGCAGGTCCTAATTTTCACCCACATTTCTCTTGTGCACTTTAGCAAAAACTGCAATTCAGTTACTGATGCAAAAACCTTGCTTTATTTCACAGTATGTTATTCTATTAACATCAGTACAATGCTTTCTCTGAACTCAGTACTTATCATCCATAAAGAGAGCCCATATGTGCAGTAATGTGCCTTCTCACTTGGTCTTTCTAATCATCGTTCTGATGAAAATTGAGTTTATGGTAGAAGGCCAAAAGACATTGCTTTTACGTGATTTGCATAAATGCACTTTTCTGTATTAATGCTCTAGAATAGCTCAGATGGCTGGGGAAAGGATGGGAGAAGGAGAAAGAAGCTCTGCATTTATGCATGACACTCACAGTAATAATAGTAATGATTTTCACTGAAGTTCATCAATCATGTATCACAATATGATTTTAAAAAGATATTTTAAATGCACCAGAAATCAAACTAATGGCAAAAATACACTATCAATCATGCAAAAAAAGAGACTCACATTTTAAAAAATATATTATGCACTAGATAGCTTTTTTTAAAAAATCATGGAATTCATTTTTTAAAACCGTGTAAACGGTGCTAGAATTAGTCTGTTCTCTTTTCACTTGTTTTTTTTAAAAGGCTTAACTAAGAAATTACATACAATTTCACAATATTGTTCTGTTACTAAGTATCATAGCCCCCACTTCCTTGATCCCTCATTAGATTGACATGGTTCTAGTCTTCTCCACCTAAGGAACTGGTCTTTTTTTCTGGCCATTGTACATTATATTTGCTTTTCCCCCAAACACGTAAATTAAAAACCAAATTTGGCTATCTTTATTCAGCCAAGACTCTCAGTAGAGTCAGTCTGAGTAAGGAGTGGAGGATTGGGCCCTTAAATAACAATTGAGGCACAAATCGTTCCCTCCACCTCTGCAGAAGAATTTTAAAACCCCATGGATCTTCTCCCAAGGGCTCTAAAGTGGGGAGTGTTGCCTTTATGGTAACATTTCTCCTCCCTTCCCTGCCCTGCGGAAGCCCCTTCCACAGGTTTGTGAATTTGCTTTGGAGGGGTGGCATGAAGCCAGGGTGGGAGAGGAGGTTGCTAGAGGGACATGCCTAATTCTCCCTCCAAGAAGAATTCTGCCGGCAATTAAATACAGAGTCAGCACTAATTTTACCATGCACCCTGTCTGTACTGCAGATCTCCAGTTGAAGAAGAGGGCTCTGGATAAGTGCGCTTGTTACACTTAACAAGTATGTATGGTAGCATGACTCCATCTGAACCAGATTGTCATGGAGTCCAGGACAGAGCAGGGGGCAATGGAGGCAGGGTAGGGATACAGGACTGCCATGTGGATGGCCCTGCCTCTGGTGGACTCCCTGAGATCTGGGGATTGGCAAGGCTGAACTAACTTCCTATTCTACAGGGTTCAAATCCTGCACTTCCCAATGGAAAATAAAGACAAAACCAGTGCTTAATTTGTGTGAGGGCTTTCCAAGGCTGAGCCCTGGCTCCTCTGGGCTTGGCAGTTCATAGCCCTGGCACCTCTGGGCTTGGTACATCAGTTATGAAAGTTAAAAAATTGCACCTCTTTCATTACAAATTAAGCACTGGACAAAATTCCATGATTTCCCAGTCCAATCTGGGCTAAGAAAGAAGTGCTGGTGCAGTATATGCACTTGTACAACTTTGACATTAATGCAATTCCTTCATATTTCTCTTCATATTAAAAACTGCCTGCTTCCTGACCTATTTTAAGAAGAGACAGAAGTAGATAACGAAAACCGTCTATATATTTACATTAGTGCGAGGGTGACCAGATGTCCCATTTTTAAAGGGACAGTCCCATTTTTTGAGACTTTTTCTTATATAGACACCTATTACCCCCACCCCTGTCCCATTTTTTCCACAGTTGCTATCTGGTAACCCTAATTAGTGCCTCTTGTTGTACAACTTTTCAGTCTTTCTATCGGCCAACAATGCAAATCAAGTTATCTCAAGACATAAGCGTGGGTCTTTCCTAATTATTGAGGAGTTCTTTCAAGGCAACTTGGAAAGAGAGTGCCTAGAAGAAAGATGCACATATGAAGAGGCAAGAGAAGTATTTGAAGACCATGAAGACACTGTAAGTATTTTTTTTTATTGTTTGTTTTTCTAAGAATTGCAACACTTGCTGCTTCTTAGCTGGTCAGAAAGTGGCTACACTACGGCAATATTTGATGCTTTGCAACCTAACTGTATTGCCTAGATTTCTCTGCAATGTGAAATCATCTTGCATTGCACCGCAACACTTTTTTTGCTACAGTGTTCGAATAAGGGATTGATGATGGGAGAGGGGGCCAAGAAAGAGGCGGTGACTTCCTGGCAGGGACAATCAGCAGCAGCTACGAGGGGAGCCCCCTCTCCTGAGCAGCAGGCAGATGGCTCCAAGTACAGCATTGTGTAGCGCGCTACCTCTCCGCAGTTAAGATGCATAAGGTGCATGTTACGGGAACATTGCCAGGGGCCCTATCTGCAGGGAGAGTGAGGGAAGCAGCTGGGGGAAGGGGTGCCAAGGCCAGCAATATGGGTAGTGGGGCTTCAGGGGGAGTTTGGGAGGGGTTGGTGATGTTGAGAGGCTGGTGCAGCTGGGGTGTGTGTTGGGGGCAGGGTGAACCCAAGAGCAGTGTTTTATATATATATATATATATATATATATATATATATATAGTGACAAAGTTCCTCCTCTATCTTGGTGGGTCCTGCGCTTATTGGCAGATTTTCTTGCCTCAGAGATTCACCATGTGGGTTGGGGAACAGCCCAGAGACCTTCCCCTCTGGAAGAACCCACAGTCCAGGTCAATTGGGAGGTTTGGGGGGAACCCAGGCCTGCTCTCTACTCCGGGTTCCAGCCCAGGGCCCTGTGGACTGCAGCTGTCTATAGTGCCTCCTGTAACAGCTGCTTGACAGCTACAACTCCCTGGGCTACTTCCCCATGGCCTCCTCCCAACCCCTTCCTTATTCTCACCACAGGACCTTCCTCCTGGTGTCTGATAATGCTTGTGCTCCTCAGTCCTCCAGCAGCTCACTCTCAACTCCTTGCACCTCTTGCTCCCAGCTCCTCACACTCACACCACAAACTGAAGTGAGCTCCTTTTAAAACCCAGGTGCCCTGATTAGCCTGCCTTAATTGATTCTAGCAGCTTCTTCTTAATTGGCTCCAGGTGTCCTAATTAGCCTGCCTTAACTGGTTCTAGCAGGTTCCTGATTACTCTATTGCAGCCCCTGCTCTGGTCACTCAGGGAACAGAAAACTACTCATCCAGTGACCAGTGTATTTGCCCTCTACCAGACTCCTGTACCCCACTGGTCTGGGTCTGTCACTAATATATACACACACACACAGAGCCACCACCTCTGCTCCCAGCTGCGTCTTTCCTGGCTGGGATCCAGCAGGGGAAGCAGCAGAGAGGAGGCAGAAAGGAGTCTTGCTCAGCAGGTGCCACAACACACACCAGTGGCCAGGAAGAGCAACAGCATGGAAAAGTTCACTGTCTGCCATGAGATTCCACTGGGACTAAGTGACCAGATGCAGGCCTGAGTGACTGGATGGAGGCCTAAGTGCCATGTGAGACGTGTGACCGGGAGGAAGGAACAATGCATGTAGTGGGGGTGCTGAGAGCCACTGAACCAAACTGTAAACGCTGTATAGAATGGAAACCACTTCAAGCCATGGGGTGCATCAGCACCCCCAGAGCCTCTAGTTCCAAAACCTATGGGTTTGACACTTGGCAGCCTTGTATTTTAATGCTTGCTCCAACTCCGTTAATGTCAAGGGGAGTTGTCCAAAGCCTGAGTCCTATTCGACTCTCCAGTTAACCAGCACAATCAAAAGTCAGTATTGCCAATTCTGGGAGAGCAAACATCGTGAGAGGGACCAAATAAATAAATCATGAAATTGGCATAAATATCATAAGATGTTGTTTTTTAATTTATATTTCTGTTCTGATGTTTGAAATGTTAGGCTGTTTTATGCCTGCACTTCAGGAAACTCAGCCTGAAATGTGTACACACACACACACACACACACACACACACACACACACACACACACACTGGGGGAACTTGGCTCTTTCACATATCCTTTAAAACAGATTTTATATTTTAAAAAATTAACGTCTGTCACTGATGGTGCAATACACAACAAATCAAAACACGTCCAAACTTTCTGCCATTTGGGGCCCAGGTGACAGAGCTTGAGGCTCCCTTCCCAGGCTGATGGTGTTGGGGGGGGAGGATTTCAAGTGGTGATCACTGCCAGACTTGGGGACAATGGGGTTAGGTATTGTAATTGATACATTGTCACATCATTGTCCAGATGTTTCTTACATGCCACACATATTTCTTCTTCCCTCCCTAATATTTTTTCATAAGAAATATTTATTTTGGAATAAAGCAATAGATTCTGATCCTGTACTCCTGACTCAAGGAAAAGTCTCATTGCATTCCCCAAACAATGGGAAGTTTGCCTGAGTAAAGAGTATAGGACCAGGACCAAAGTTTGTGTGACTATTTAACTTTTAAGCATAGACTATAAGATTTGTTCTCTTGCACATTTTATGTTGTGACAAAGTATTTGTGGGAAAAGGTATTAGCCAAGAGTTGTAACAAGATTTCTTTTTAAATTTTTCAGAAGAAGTTTTGGGCTGGCTATTTCGGTAAGTTGACTGTTCAATCTCTTTTTCTAGAATGATTTTATGAAGGGATCATTACAGTTAGGATTATGGAATTTAAAAGACTCTCGAGTAGTTTATTCAACTTGCACATTATTTTACGTATCCTACTACTGTTTAGAAAGCATCTGGTGAAGTGGGAGGAGAAGATGTACACAAAAAAAGAGTAGGAGTGGAGTCATTAAAAGCAAGCCATCTGAGAAATAATTAACAGTCAAGACTGTAAATCAAAAAAATAGTGTTAGAATACTTGGCTAGATGCAATGACATTAAATAGGCTATTTCTTTTATTGTTTTCCCTATGCAAGGCTGGGCTAAGTTAATCTGGGACTCTGGGCACTCCACAACATGGAGCCTTATGTGGCTCCACTCACCTAGCACCATCCTATACCGTTGCCTTGTTCCCTACCTTGGAATGGCAGTGGTAAGGGGCCTCTTCTTTCCCCCAGGAGCAACAGCAAGAGCCCTTATTCTGTCAAGAGGAGCCAGTAGTTGTAGTAGGGACCCCTCCCCCCCCCACCCCAGAGATGTAGGGATGGCAGCAAGGGGGGAGGGATAGCTCAGGGGTTTGAGCATTGGCCTGCTAAACCCAGGGTTGAGAGCTCAATCCTTGAGGGGGCCATTTAGGGATCTGGGGCAAAAATCTGTCTGGGGATTAGTCCTGCTTTGAGCAGGGGGTTGGACTAGATGACCTCCTGAGGTCCTTTCCAACCCTGATATTCTATGATTCTAAGGGGATGCAGGCCATACTCAGCACAGCACCCAGGATGTATCTACATGGGTGGGTAGTTGGGCCAGCCCTGCGTGCACCCTCCCCGCCTGCTTCAGACACACACAATCCTATGTCGGGGTGGTGTTGGCAGGGCATTCCCAGAGCATGGGTCTTAAACCAGATCTACACTACAAACTTTTGTGAGCATACCTGGGTCAGTCAGAGGTGTGAGGAAGTGTGATTTGTGACCAACACAGCTGTGCTGGTAAAAGATTCCATGCTGGGAAGAAAGCTCTGTCATGAATAGGAATTTGTCCCTGTTGATGACTTCTATTACTCGTACTGATGCAACATTCATTCAGGTGGCAGACAGTGCTCCTCAAACCCATGCCAGCATGATGGTGTGTGTCAGGACAGCATTCGCAGCTACACTTGCACCTGCATGGATGCTTATGAAGGACCAAACTGTAATTTCGGTAAGGCAACATTTCCTCTAGAGGCTACCGTAGAAACTATATAGACCTCATGCAGACAGTCTATATTGTTTGTTTTATGTTAAAACATGTGATTCCTAGTGGAGGATGCATGACAGTGACACATGGGAAGAGGGGATATGAATTGTTCATCTCAACAACCTGGGGTAAATCCGCTAAAATGTTAATGCAGCGTGTGGCTGCATTAACTTTGCTGTGCCCTGTCACCTTCCTTCTATCCTAGAGAGACTGAGGAGGCAGCAAAGGGCAGAAGAAACCCTGGCACCAGTGAAGCCGCAACGGAGGCAGAATTGAGAGCCTGGAGCCAGGGCAGAGGGCCTGTGTGTGGATGGCCCTCTGCTCATCATCCAAAGGTTCTCAAAGTGTGGTCTGCAGGTCACTTGTTAGCTGGTCACATGGTGCTCTCTCTACTCCAGATGCTATTGCCTTAAATATGTTCCTAATATTACTTCTCCAGATAAGCAATTGCTATAGTTGCCAGAGGGAAACTGTATGATTGCAAATAGCAGGGAAGATTGCCCCCACCATCATGAATGAGAGGTCAGCAGGTGCCCACACAGGACAATCCATTAAGATATGGTCCAACTTCTGAAAATGTTTGGCAACCCTGCTGTAGTGGATCCCTCTCAAGGGACCCATGGAGTGAGTATGGGAGCTAAACTACTGCCCATCTGATCAAATGATCTGGGGGAAACTCGATGGGGGAACTTTGTGGAGATTTCCTCCATGGGTCCCAGAATTCTTTTTCTTTGGGTTTTTTTGTTAGAGGGGGCAATCCAACTCAGTTTTACTCCGTCCTGACTCAGGCAAATATCCACTGACTTCAGTGGGAGTTCTCCACAGTAAGAACTGAATAAGGACCTCAGGTACTAGTCCCTAGGACAAAGGAAGTCTATCCTAAAAAGTGAATTTCTCCCATGTTGATGTTATCCTTAAGAAAAAACTGAAAGATTCAAAGTTGAAATTTTCTGGGTGCCAAGGCCTCTTCCAGTGTGAACAGGCTAATTAGTTACGAAGATCTGACTCTTTAGAAAGTATTTTGTTGGGATTCAGACTCACAGACCCCCATTTTCTACATCAGATATGTAGCTTTTTGATGCATAAAGATAACGTAAATAATACTTGTGCTCTTCTTAGGTCTACTCTGCATTTTACAAGCGCTTTTGAGCAAATTGCTCAGAACTTGAGCACATACTTTATAATTAGTCAATTGTTACTATTTACTGTTTTATTTACATCACAAATTGGAGGACACAGGCAGTCTCATTCACATGGAGCTGACTACTTTTTTTTAGAATTCCCTATTCTAGAAAGTCCTTTACACCGACAAACTGACTGATAACAAAGCTTAAATGTTTTTTCTGGTCTAGTTTAGAATGTGAATGGATATCAATTTAACTAGACAAGGATAGAAAAAGTAATAGTACTTAAAAACACATTGGGCCAGGTCCTTGAATCTGCTGCTTAGTGCTACTTCACCAACCTTAAAACCAGTGCATTTGGTTATTTGGAGATTTGCCCTGGTATGGAGGAATCCCTGGGTGCTGTGGGCCAATTTAGCCCCTCTGGCATAGGTGGTGTAGCTGGGAAAAGGGGCAATGGCAGGGTGATGGGTATCATAGGCTAGGGGAGGTTGTGCCTCCCCAAACAGCCTGGTCTGGCCCTGCTATGCTCCACCCCTAGGAGGCCCCCTCCTGCAGTGCCTGATGTTCTGCCTTGGCCCAGGCTGACTGGGGCTGGGCAGCCTATCGTGGGGACTCGGGGTGGCTGGCGCTGTGCTGCCTGCCTGGTGCTTGGACCGTGCTGCCCGGCACTCTGGGGCTCAGGGTGCTGCTGCCACTCTGCGAGGTGCTCCAGGGTAGGGGGGCTCTGGGCTTCTGGGGGGGAGGGCACAAGGGGAGGGGAAGGGGCAGAGCCTCAGGTAGAAGAGGAGGGGCTGGGGACTAGCCTCCCCCAATGGCTAGGTGACCAGCCACTAATGGGCAATGGCCACAGTCATCTTTAGCTCTGGCAGTCCCCAACCATGGAATGCCTCCTTGGGACCATTGCCAATGGCACAACTTAGCTCATCCCTTACCGCTGGACCTGCACAGCCCTAAGCCTCACAGAGCCACAAAAACGGCTTAAATGCAGCTTTGGTACCTCCTCATCCCTGAGCTGTGTCAGGTACCAAATGTCCAGTCTTGGGGATCTGCCTATTATTTTTAATATTGTTTAGTGCCAAGCAAATCTCAAGTGTTTGCCCAGCTATGCGAACTGAAGAGACTGGCTCTGTTTCAGAGGCAAGAAATGCTTCTTTTATTTTCTGTTCTTTTACATTGGTTGCTGTTAAGTTTAAATTTTCTTGGCATGAGCATAAAAAGAGCCAAAAAAGAACAGCTTAAGTCCTTTATTTTTTAAGCAACTCCTGCCTCCATAAAAAGTACAATCATTCTCTTCTTTCAAAGACACCTGGCACTCAGTGCAAATACATGTCATGGCATTTTCCATGCGGAGAAGAGCTAGTGTTACTTTAGCTAGTACGACCTACAAACACAATCCTGAAATACATCCTGCCTGATCCAGTGGGGTAGGGAGCAATTCACTTTACAATGACTTCATGGGAGTTGCTGCGGCTCAGTACCTCTCCAACAAGTTAAAAAGAGGGAGTAGCAAGAATTGCTTAAATGATGAGCTCAGAAGAGCATGAAAAGTGAGCAAATGTCATTGCTTAGCAAAACAGGGCCCATGGTGTGCAAGAAAATCCCAGTTTATTGCTCAATTGTTGTTTCTTAGCGCTTTGCTTTTGTTATTCTCTTTAGCTAAAAATGAGTGTCAACACAAAACTAGAGAGGGATGTCAACACTTCTGCTATCCAGGATCTGAGTCCTACCGCTGCGCATGTGCAAAAGGCTATGAACTTGGGGAAGATAAAAAATCATGCATTCCAAGAGGTAAGTATAAAAAGAAGTCAGAAGAGAGCATGCTTAGTCCCAGGGTAGGCAGGCTGGGGGAACGGCATCAATAGGAGCTATTATGATTGCACTGAGACCATTAGAATGAACCAAAAGGAGGTGTCCTGAGGGCTCCAGTAATGATGAATTTCCAGAGAAAAAATAAATACAAGGTTGCTCAAACACAGCTTTAGAGCAAAGCAAATCCTAAAATTCATTCACTGGCCCAGATTTTCCAAACACTTCCAGTGTAAAAGAGTATCTCCTCTG
>NW_020664372.1:34205214-34206058 GCF_002925995.2 Terrapene triunguis
TGTCTTTTTTTGTGGTTGCTGCCACGAGATCAACTCTCCCTGCTGCAGTCAGGGTAGCACATGCCTATGCAGTGAATAGCTGTGAGAGCAGCCCTGATCAGGGGTGGCTCCAGGCACCAGTGTGCCAAGTGCGTGCCTGGGGCGGCAAGCTGCGGGGGGGCAGCCTGCCGGTTGCTGTGAGGGCAGCAGTCAGGCTGCCTTTGGCAGCATGCCTGCGGGAGGTCCACTGGTCGCGCGGCTTCGGCAGCAATTCGGCGACGGGGATGCCGAAGCCGCGGGACCAGCAGAACTCCCACAGGCATGCCGCCGAAGGCTGCCTGACTGCCGTGCTTGGGGCGGCAAAATACATAGAGCTGCCCCAGCCCTGATCCTCCTACATCAATGGGCCAGATGGGGGAAGGGACAGTGCCTCAAAGGCAGCTGAGCTCCCTTCCATGTGTGGAGGCCCCTCTACACATGTATCAATGGGGTTATGGTCTGGCACCAAGATTTTAGGAGGCACTGCTCCTTGGCAGCTAGGCCACTTTTTTCTCCCTTCCACGAGCTAGCACACCCACACTGCTCAGTATCAAATAGCCCTCTGATCCCTCTTATTTAGGGTGACCTTATGTCCTGTTTTGGCCAGGACAATCCCCTTTTAAAGCCCTGTCTCAGACATCTTGATTTTGTTTTGACGACACTGGGCATTTGTCCCATTTGCTCTTGACAACTGATCGTCACATGGCAAAAGCAAATGGGACAAATGCCCAGTTTTGCGCAAAAAAAAAAAAAAAAAAAAAAAGGGGGGGCGGCCCCCCCCGGGGGGGGGGGGGGGGGAGGGGGGGGGGGGGGGGTGGGGGGGGGG
>NW_020664372.1:34206158-34226704 GCF_002925995.2 Terrapene triunguis
TACTTCCATCCCTCTCCTCTCCCCAATGGTAACTCGTCACACCCAGTAGCCTCTAGACATATCTGTCTGAGGGCTGGTGAATCACAGATTTGATGTTGCCCTCAGCATAGCTCCTAACTGACATTTATAGCTATACCTCAGAAACAACACACTTTGGCACAACTGGCAAATTATTGCATAGGCAGACAAGCACTGGGAAAGCAAGAGGCAAGGTAAGACAGTTCTGTGGTGATATAGCAGCGCTCCTTTGTGGGTGTGGAGGGACTGGGGGGGATGGGGCCTGCACAGCACCTGCTTGCTCTTTGGAAGCCATGAATAATTTGACTCAGTGGTTGGAAAGGGTGGGGTCCTTTTAGGGCATGGCATATCCTTTTTCCAACTGGACAAGGTCTCATGTTGGGCCTCCCTATGTAGGCTAGAAGAGCAGGGCCACATTGCTTATGAAAGGGACTTGTGCTCCCCCAATCCAGAAGGTGACTGGAGTCTGTTTGGGAGCAAGGTTGATGTTTCACTGGCTCCCCAATTCAGTGTATATATAAGCCAAATCCCTGCCTCTTATTAGGCAGTAAAATATTTGACAGGGTAGGGGAAGCGCCTGGTGCAACGTATTGCAAATGTTCACGAGTTGGCAGCGGTGTTACTGGTTTAAATCTTCTAGTAGAGGAGCGACCTTTTCTCCAAAACTGTACCTGCCAGCAGATGGTAGTATATTCATAATTACTGTTTTGAATTGCTTTGACCATAGCAATAAGAGAATTATTTTGTCCAGCCAAATAGTGAAACAGGGTCCTTACCCTCAAGGACTCACAAACTGAAAAGATAAGTTTCAAAGGGTTGGATTTTGTTTGATATAAATATCAAGCACTTATTGCAATGGGAAATTATGAAAGAAGCAAACAATAAATAAACCATTGATCTTCCAAAGTCATTAGCAAGCTACTAGAAACTGAGGATCTGGCCCTCCATTTTGAGGGGTTGGCGGGGGAGGGGAAGAACCAGTGATCTTAAAGCCTTAAAATGGGAACACCACAATATGTTCGGGATAGTGGTGATCTTCAAACATCGCCACAAAATTTAAAAATTTTTGCACGTCTTTTTCTTTTAACCATTGCTAGATCAATGTGCATGTGGCAGACTTGATGATGTTAAAATAATGAGGCTGAAGGAATTTAAGACGACTTGCAACAGAGGATTCCCTTGGCAGGTATTTATAGAGATCTTCGGAAATACTGTTAGTGTAGAAAAGTCTATAGTAAAGCAGTGTTCTCAGATGCAACACACTTATCTTCGAGTACTTAAAACATTTTTTGAAGGTTTAACTAAACGAGGTCAGATAAGTAGAAGCAAAGAGGTGATAGACAGTAGAAGACAGCAAGACCCATTATTACAAACTGTTGTAGTCAACCTCCTTGAAAAATAAAAAAGTAACTTACTGTATTTAAATGTCACAATTTATAAATTATGCTTGTCAGCATCTCATTCCTTGCACTTACCTTTGCACTATTAGAAAACTTACTAGAGCATCAAGTATCAATATAGCAGGATTCTACCATTTTTTCAATATAATTTGAAAGTCCTATGACTCAGTGCTTATATAAGGGGAGCCCCTTCTGAACTGTCAGTCTCATAATACATGGTATATTATTAGATATTTAGTGCTACCTTCTTCTCTCTTCACTACTACAACGCTATTTGATTTCTTTGCAACTGCAGCTGTTGATAGGCTAAATTAGGGCTTCCATACGTCCGGATTTCCCCGGACATGTCCGGCTTTTCGCTCTTTAAATAGCCTTCCAGGGGGAATTTCTAAAAATCTAAAAATGTCCGGGATTTCCCCCCGGTTGGCTATTTAAAGAGCGAAAAGCGGCTGACAGGGCAGCCGAAGCCGCTCGCATTGGGGCCTCGGCAGCCAAAGCCCCTTCCCGGCTCCCCCCATCCCCTGCAGCCTTAGCACGCCACCCGGCAGCGCTGGGGAGCAGGGCTGTGCGCCTGTGAGGGAATGCGGCGGCGGGGCTGGCAGCGGCGGCCAGAGCCCCTCCCCCGCTTCTCGCCTCCTCCACAGCCTCAGCATGCCACTCGGCGGGGTGGGGCGCTCCTTGGGGCGCGGAGCCAGACACCTGCTCTAAGCTGAGCGGCACAGTAAGGGGGCTGGGGAGTTGGAGAAGGGGGGCAGTCAGGGGACAGGGTGCGGGGGGGGGTGGATGGGTCGGGAGTTCGGGGGGGCTGTCGGGGCAGGGGTATGGAGAGAGGTTGGGACAGTCACGGACAGGGAGCAGGGGGGGTTAGATGGGTCAGGAGGTTTGGGGGGGCTGTCAGGGGGGCAAGAGTGTGGAGAGGGGTTGGGACAGTCAGGGACAGGGAGCAGGGGGGGTTAGATGGGTCGGGGGTTCTGGGGTGGCTGTCGGGGCGGGAAGTGGGAGGGAGTGGCTAGGGGCGGGGGCGGGGCTACCCCCCCCCCGAAATGTCCTCTTTTTTGAAAGTTCAGATATGGTAACCCTAGGCTAAAGCAGTGGGAGGTTTTCTGGATGCTTAAATAGGAATAAGATCCCCGGGGCTAATAGGGCAGAATGTGGACATTTCATTTGAAAGATAATTAAATTACAAATCTTAGCTGCTTACAATAATTCAGTATTTTGCTCTTATCCCATCATATTACAAAGTCAGGGCCGTCCTTAGGCATACGCAGCATACACGCTGCGTAGGGCACCTGAAAATTTGGGGCACCACTGGGTCTTAGTGTCCACCAGCCCAGCTCTTCCTAGCCCTGTTTTGACCCTTCCTGCAGGCTCCCACAGCTAGCTGCTGCAGCCTGGTGACTCTGACTCCGGAGGGGATCTAGTAACTTAAAAGTGAGAAGCCTACCAGACCTATTAGCACAACATTGAAACTGTTAAAGAGCCATTCAAGTGGTAATGAAGCCATTTAACAGGCATTTGCCAATCCCCAGCTATATACTGTCAGTTTCTGAATTTACTGACAAAAACAGTTGTGCATTACCGTAATATTTACTCAGAACATGTTAGTCTACAGGACCTTAGTTTAAAATTTGCCTTAAAAATATTTCATTAGTGAGTTGGTGAAGATTACAAAATCACATCTCTAAAAAAATCCTTGCATAGATTTTTAGATGCATAATCATCTTTAGCCTTAAATACTTGGATCTTCAGACATAGTTTTTTAAATAAATCCTTCAAAAGACCACCCTTATCTAAAATACACATTTTAATTTTAATTACTATAGTTAAAAATAACTTGCTTCCAAAGTAAAAAAAAACTTGCTTCCAAAATCTTCCTGTCCATCCCTTTCTCCCTTCACGGCCCCCCCAGAGAGCCCTTAAAGGGACAACACCCTTTTCCTTCCAGATAGCTGGACAAAGAGTTTCTCTTTCTTTACTTCTGACTATCTGATGAACTAGTTTCAAGAGAACCCTCCAGCAAAATCAGTACCTCGTAAGATATAAAATCCTTTCTTAGGCCTAAAATCTTTAGAAACATATTTTTTAAAGTTGGTGAAATTTCATCAACATGTCTATTGTTATGGAGATCACACAAAGTAAATTAGTGTTCCCTTTTTCTAAAAGCAATGAACATTGTTATGAACACACCAAACCTCTGTGACTGATTAATTTAAAATAATGTCTTTGTTTCAGTGAGTTAAATATGTAGTAATCTGAAATGATTACTTTATGAAGGCTTAAGAGTACATTTAAAATATAAAATCAGCTTAGAAATACTGATTAAGAAAATGTAAAACAGAGAAGAGCTGCATCATGCATATTCCAGAATATTTAGTGTTGTATTCAGCAAGACAGCTGACTCGAACTTACTGCAAAGTTTTTGCAAATAAATCTCTGACAAACTTCAGGGCATATAAAAAAAAAAAAAAAAACCTGTGACTGACATTTTTTATTCCCAAGTTTAGTGCTTTTAATTAGGTACCTTCTGCATGTCCAGTAGGGTGACCAGATCACCCAGGTCAAATATCGGGACGTGGGGGAGACAGGGCGGGGGCGGAGAAAAAAAAAACAAAAACAAAAAACGGTGGCAGAGCAAAAAAACAACCCCACCCCTTCCTCCTCCCTCCGCAAGTACTGGAGGGAGGCCCCGGAGACGCAGGGGGAGCGCGGGGCCGGGGTGAGTGTCAGTCTGGCCTGGCCCCGAGCAGACAGGACTCGGGCGTGGTACCTGGAGGGAGGGTAGGGGGGCGGCCCTCAGGGCCAGGCGGCGGCTGTTCTCCCCACCTGGGCAGCGGGACTCGGGAGCAGCTGTTGCTGCAGCTCCCACTGCCGTGGGGGGAGGAAGCAGCCGATGGCCAAACTCACGACTCTGGCGCCCGCGAACCCCCCGGGCCTGTTGCGGGGACCCAGCAGCGCGCACGCTGTATGTGCCCAGCCCCTGACCAGTTGCGTCTGGGCTGGCTGCCCAGCTGGTGCAATCTTGCGGGCGGCCCTGGAGTGGGGGCAGCAGGCCCCAGCCCCCCTGTCCCGCTCGGGTCCCGCAGGGGAACGAACGGGGCTGGGCTGCCGATGTCTCCGCCGCGGGATTGTACCAGCTGGGCAGCCAGCCCAGACGCGACTGGCCAGGGGCTGGGTGCAGTGTGCGTGCCTCTGGGTACCCACAACAGGCGTGGGCTGTTCGGGCCCGGGCGCCAGAGTCGCAGCCGCCGAGCGCCATGGCCGCTTCCTCTGGTGGGAGCTGCAGCAGCGACTGCTCCCGAGTCCCGCTGCCCAGGTGGGGAGAACAGCCGCCGCCTAGCCCCACGGGCCGCCCTCCTACTCTCCCTCCAGGTACCGCCCGAGTCCTGCCTGCGCTCGGGGCTAGGCCGGACTCTCACTCACCCCGGCCCCGCGCTCCCCCTGCATCTCCAGGGCCTCCCTCCAGCGCTTGTGGAGGGAGGAGGAATGGTGTGCTTGGGGAAGAGGCGGGGATTTGGGGAGGGAGCCAATGGGGGAAGGAGAGGGCGGAGTCGGGGTGGGGGGGCACAAGCCCTTCCGGGCTCTGGAGCCTTTACTTGTTTGTCCAGTGTCCCGACCTAATATTGGTTGGGACGTGGGACAAACAAGCAAATATCGGGACAGTCCTGATAAAATCGGGACGTCTGGTCACCCTAATGTCCAGTCTTCACCATCTGGCATGCAGTGGAACACATGCTCCATTTTCTTTAGAAAGAAATTGCAGAAGAGTGGGGTTTTTTTCAAATGTCATTTGCTTCATTTGGGTTCATAGATTTGGCTGGAAGGGGTGAGCAGGGTGGAGGAGGGAAGAAAGAAGGGAGACAATGGGGAGAGGGAAAGGCCTGGGCAGAATAGGGCAGGGCCTGGGGAAGAGCAGGAATGGAGTATGGGTGGGGCCACAGGCAGAAGAGGTGGGCTGGGGAGCTAGCCTCCCCAAGTGGCAGCTTCACCCAACTGCCCATGACAGCAGGTAAGAGCAGGTCGGCTCACGCACACCCAGCACGCACTGCAGTCTCCTTCGGCAGGGGCCGTATTCACAAAGCCTAATGCGTCGGCGCTGCACATTCTGCGTGAGGGAGAAGGTACGGGGGGTCTCTGCAGGGAAACGTGAGTCTCCGCTGCCGTGAGGCAGGCTGGGCATCTTGGTATCCTTTGCTGACTCGTCCCTTCCCCCTCCCCGGGCTGCTGTCAGGCATAGGGGCACCAGTTTAATAATACGGTGCAGGGCCCCACCAATCCTGAGGACGACCCTGTACAAAGTTGAAGACAACGGCAGAATTTACTGTTTTTTGTTTTATAGGTCCTGTTGCTAAATTCGGAAGGAAAGGGATTCTGTGGAGGTGTTCTTGTGAAGAGCAACTTTGTGTTGACTACAGCTGAGTGCGCCCTTCTGCACAATCATTCTGATATCAGGGTCAGGACTGGTAAGTGACCGAGTTTTCTCCTCACCCCCCCCCCATTGTCAATCTACATTTTTGTGTTGTCAAAGCACACTTTCAAAGAGTTTACATAGAATGTTCTGAAATGGCAATTTTTATGTCTATCCTAGGAAACAGTGTCTGCATTTAAAATATTTTACTTATAGGGAACAATTGGCAATGTTCAGTCACCCCCATTTTTATTGTATATTTTACTTTGTCATCCTGAAATTATAGTTTCTTCCTATTCACTCACACCTATATGCTCCTGAAGAGTTAAAAAGCATCTTCAAAATTTGTATAACCAGGATCTGATATGCTTAATCGCTGTAAAATCAACACCTACTACTACCTTCTGCCTTTATCATACCCTTATTTCACAGTAATGGTGGTAGCTATGTTGGCAGCATAGCTCCCATAACTATTAACAATTAATCTGTGTTCACCTTTGGTGAAAGATGCTAAAACTATTTCTAAGAGCAGTGAACATGTCATAACTTCACAGGGCATAACAGGATGCATGGAGCTGCACAGGTAATAGATGTGAATGAGAAACACATACATATGCGGTACGATGAAGCTACTGGTCAGAATAACCTTGCATTGCTACAACTCGGACAGCACATTGAGTGCAACAACTACCACCATCCTATATGTCTTCCTGACAAAGACTTTGCAGAACATGTTTTGATTCCACAGTTGGCAGGCACTGTCAGTGGCTGGAAACTGGAAGAAAGCGAGGTGAGAGGTTCACTAGTTGAGTTGCAGGTCTCCTACCTTGCTGAAAGGGAATGTGAACAAATACTCAATACAAGTCTTACGAACAGACAGTATTGCGGACATCACCCAGAGCCTGTGGACTGGCAGCTGGCAGGAGGAAACTTTATCGCCCATGACTACAAAGGCACTTGGTTTCTGACAGGTATTTTTGGAGCTTGGCCAACTAATGTAAGTAACTGGGAACCATTTATTTTCGCAAAGACTTCAAGATATATGATGTGGTTCAAACAAAAAACTGAATAAAAGAAAGTCCCCACAGCACCAAATCCATAACTGCAATTACAAAGATCACTTGGATGCAGCAATTGGACTGGTTTCAGCAAGGTCAGCCTGTATTGTGTTGTTCATACTGTAAATATTTATCTGTAGTTCATCCCTCAAAAACAAAATCCATTCTCTTTCCAAACACAGGATTGAGGACTGGTGTAGTAGACACATGGCTACTTCACTTTGAAAATAATGAGTTTGAATTTGTACAGCACTGTTCATCTAAGCTGATCCTAAGAGACCTTAACATTTTTACTGATTGTGTATTAAAAATACATGAATCATTTTCCCTACTCACTGAAATGTCCCCACTGCTAGGGGGAAATGCAGCTACTGTTTCAGGGACCAGTGATGTTCACTGTGGTATATGGCCAAATCCTGCACAACTTTATTCATGTAAGTACTTGCAAAGCATCCTCCTGACTTTGCTAGGATTACTTGAGTAAAGATTTGCTGAATCAGACCCTAGAACAGGAATAGTCTAAAAATCAGACATAAGTGAAGTGATTCCTCAAGTCACAACTGCCCAGGCAGGCTGCCCCAGGGGCAGCAACAGAGTGGCCCTTGCTCGCCAATTGATGACCTTGCCCCATTTGAGCAAAAGCAAAATAAAAAGTTAATGCATCACTACCACGTACTTTGTTCATCTGACAAGTGTAATTTAGCTTTATTGCTGATGCTTCGTTGTATGTTTTGTAAAAGTAATGAAATCGCTGCAAGATGAGCTCAGTGCAGTGCCCTGCTTCTACATTCTTGCTATTGAGTAGGGACAGTCAAGTCAGAACAACCCAGCTGAAACAAAGTACTCCATTTTGATTCAAATCCTTCTGAAACTGTGCCATCAAATGTCACTGGATGTACCCTTGTGAAATGTAATGATTTTGATGAAACAGCATTTTCTGACAGGACACTGTTCAGCCTAAGCTTTTTGACCATCTCTATTTACATTGTAGTAGGGCCTAGAGCTGTCCAGTGAGGTTGAAGCCCTACTGTGCTAGGCACTGTACAAACCGATAGTAAATGATGATCCCTGCCCCAGAGAACTTACATGCTAAAGACAAGACAAACAGGTAAATGAGACCAGTGGGCTGAGGTGGAGGCCAGGGGAGATGGAGTTACAGAAAGAGTAGGCTGTACACTACTCTTAGCCAATCAGGAGCAGTGATCACAACCCAGTCCCTGCCTGTTTTCTTTGTCCTACAGAAAGAGGGGCATTTTGAATAGAGCACATCTATTTTCCTCACTGATCCTACAGCACTGAGGTCAATGGGAATGGGATTCAAAAATAAAGAGGCTTGGATCCTTTTCCCAGTACTGCATGTTTTAATTATCCACTCTCAAACACTCATTAAATATCCACTCTTCATAATGGTACAACCTGCTTGTAACACTTTCCCAACACTCTTGACTGGACACTTTCAAAAGGTGGATCTATGAACCCACACTACTATAAGAATGACTTAGGGTACAGATACTCCACTGCCAGCTAGCCCTGGTATAAATAGCAGTGTAGCTGGTGAGGCATGGCTTGGGCAAATAGAGACGAGGCAAGCCAGAACCCAAGGGTACATATCTACACGCCCAAGCAGTGCCTCCCTGTCTCCACTGCTACTTTTAGCAGTGTAAAGCTCCAGAAGGGGGGGGGGCCTTTCTCTACCAGCGGGGAAAGTGACTTCATATTTGAACTGATAATGAAATAATATTTTTCACTGCTAGAGTCAATTTATTTTTAAACTATGCAAAATCATTTTCAGCAGAAACAAAATAAAGTGAATGACCATCTCACATGTCAACACTAAATCACTTGAACACCATTAGAAGCAAAGTGCACAGAAATCAGAAGTACGGTTCTATTTTCAAGTGCTACTGAAGTATGTTGTATGCAGGTGGCAAAACAACCTGGGTTTGTAACTTTTAGTTCTCCTATGGTACAGAATAAGTCAGAACAATGAAAACAGCCTGAATATCCCACTAAAATAATAGCAATCTAGGAAACTACTTACCTCATAGGTGCTTTAGTATTATTTTTTTTATAAACCTATAATAATTTGATTGAAACTTTCATTATAAAGACGGTTAAATGTCTTAGATGGTGTGTGCTGGTGCTAAAACGGTCTGGAATAAAATTATCACTGTCACCACCAAGAGAAAAATATCACATTTGGTTTATTATTTTACAAAACAACCAGCATGAACAACAGGTAAGCTGTGCAAAAATAAAGAACACTTAAAAGAATGGACCTACTGGCAGAAATATTCCACAAAATCAGAATTAAAATGGAGTAGGACAAGGTTGCCTAAATAAATTCTTATGCCTCAAAGGGAAACGTTAACAAGTACAGTTACCTATTGCTGCTCAGAATTGGGCCTTTGGTAACCACACCTCACACCCTGCTGTACACTCATAAATCCTATTGAAATTGAAGTGAGGTTCCAGGGGTGCAGCACCTATCAGGCATGGGTCCTTAATTTTTAGAGAGGGTTTGAAGAGCCTTGTATCCAACCAAGATTACTGAAAAAACCAAAGTTTCACATAACTGGGAGTTAGGTCAAGAACAGGTGAAATAAAAGCATTGTTTCTACCTATGAAGAATGATTAAGTGTCACCGATGGACACTTGCTTTTGACAGATAAGGACAGAAATAGTTATGGGAATATAAAGGGGTGTCAGTACACATGACATTTGAGACAGGTGAGGCAGGCTTTTTAAAGATTGTAGCTGAAATTTTGCAAATGTTCTTGTTTCTTTTCCAGCCACTATACTTCAGGGTTTGTAGAAACTAACTTTAAAAAGGAAGCATTTTGTTCTCTGTGCTTGGTCAAGATGGCAGGCCCTGTCCCACTGGGAAAGGAGTCATGAACAGTTTTTTTGTATTCCAGTACTGAACATAACCAGGTCATTAACAGTTTCCACTGAGCGATTTGAGAAACAGTTCCATTGACAAGTAGAGTCTCTTATAAATACTCCATCTAAGGTGCAGTAAACTCAACACACTGTAGAAAGTGGAGGGAATGGGTTCTGCTTACTGACCACAAGCTTCTGATGTTGATGAGATATATATCCTTTAATATGACCCTGACAGAGTTAAAAAGAAAGATGTTTTAGTATTGAAAATTGGCAATAAGTTTCTTTTTGCTACCTTCAGTCTTGATCAAGCAAAACATCTGTGTGCGTGTGTGCACTTAACTTTAAATTCATGAGTAGTCCCATTGACTTCAAATAATATAAATAAAAGATATAAAGTTAATCACACACTTAAGTTAAGTTTGAGGGGAGGGATAGCTCAGTGGTTTGAACATTGGCCTGCTAAACCCAGGGTTGTGAGTTCAATCCTTGAGGGGGCCACTTAGGGATCTGGGACAAAAATCAGTACTTGGTCCTTGCTAGTGAAGGCAGGGGGCTGGACTCAATGACCTTTCAGGGTCCCTTCCAGTTCTATGAGCTAGATATATCTATATATAGTACTTTGCTACATAGGGACCTTAAGCATGCCCATGAACTTTGAATTTGCTGTTACTGACAAGCCTTCCTAGTTGCCAATTTACATTTTGAGGTCCGTCTCTACAAGAAAAAGGACTATAAATTTCCAATCTATTCCTAGATTACCCAATTTTAAGACCAAAGTTTTAATAACCTTTAAACATAGAGCTTAATTAACTCATCTTTGTTCATGTGCACTAGACCCTTACAAGAGTCCAGTAAACTAATTTATCTCTCTCCTTTTTTACATCTTTTCCCTATCATTCAGCTTGTGAACTCTTATGAGTACCTCTATTTTTAGGATGTCAAATCAGGAATCCCATGTCCAATTGAACTCAAATTTAGTATAAATATTCTACCTCAGCCCTAGTCATAATTTACCAATTTTGTAACTGTGTTCGTAGACTTTAGCAAAAGGGCAAAGATTGGCTTTATAATGGAAACTCAATTGCAGTCCTTACTGTTTTGCATATAAAAGGCAAGAATTAGAGCATAAGAATCTTCACTGTAGTTAGATACATGAGAGGAACAAATGAGTACAAGTATAACGCACAAGCAGCCCCCCAAAAACCTAAACGCAGTACACTTCCTATTATTATTACCCTTCTGTAATTAACCTTCCTGTTGTGTGTAGTCATTTCTACCAACAACAGTTGCCAAGGCAAGCTAATGAATGGTGAACACATACCATGTATATAAGATTAGCCAAAATACACTGGACTTCATCAATATCAACATCTTCCACCTGCATGAATTTCAGGGCAACCAGAAAGGCATCTAGAGATAGCTGATGGGTTTTAAGTAGCAAATATCTGAAAGACGCAAACAGAAATACATTTCAGTTATTTCGGCACAATTACCTCAAAATTCTGCTTCTCTGAGCAAAAGGGCCCTTCTACCATAATTCACTTTGCTTAAGCTCTGGCCTCTAAGGGACAAATAGGGACCCTGGATGTTTTAAATTCAATTCTGTGGTGAAACCAAATGAAGATCTCCCTTCCACAAAATAGGATTTCTACTTCCCTTACACTTTCTTAAACAGGTTCCTGTAGGTGATGATTTTCAGCTTCTCAAGGATCAGGAAGATACCACAACGAATGAAGAAGGTCTCGTGTTTTGTCAGAGCATCATTCAATAGCAGAAGATTTCCTTCACTAAAATGACAGAAAATATGGAAGTACCATGAGAAGGTACAACTCTGGGAAGATGAAATATCTAACTCAATGGATATTTTTCACATACTATAAAAACCTTTCACTTAATACTATTTTGAACAAAAATACGTGATCCAATAAATATACTGTACCTCACAGCCTTAGTTACTTCAGCAAACTGCATAAGCTCATACTTTTTCAAAAGTTGAATTGTTGGCATATGGCCCTGAAAAGCAAGCATAGTTAAAAATGTTCAGGATAAGTTTAAATATATTTCCAAATCAATCATCTATAAAAACAAAAATACAAATACAAACATTTATCTACTTTACTTTTTCAGAAAAAAAGGCGGTGAATTAAGGTATTTTTAGGTCCCCAATACACTACATCACTAATCATGCCAACAAACTTTTGTCTGGCATAGTTACAGAAGTGTGGGTTTTAAAAACTTTAAAAATATGGTAGTGTGATCAATTATAAAACTAGTATTACAGAGTAGGTCACGCTTCACATGATCTAGACTGTTACAAATTTTACACTTGTGTTGCACTCCACTCTGCAAACAGAAAACTGTTTTAGAACACACCAGTAATCATGACTGTGATGTGTGTCTCAGCACAGTTAAGATTATTGATTGTCTAACCAGACATATTTTCCGTAATTTCTCCTGGTGGATTTTTAATGTCCTTTCTTTAAAAAAAAAAAAAAAAAAAAAAAAAAAAGTTAGTTTGAAAAGACAAAACTCATTCTCATTGTATCAGGTCTGATGAGACTTTGAACCACACACAGTACCAAAAAGGAATTTGTGTTTTTTTAATTTACACAGCAGAGATTAGATTGCACATCAACCCAGGCAGCACTGAAACATAGCTACCTGGCTGCTATGCCAGTGGTAGATCCTTTACTGGTTGGAGAATCAGATGAGATGTGAAACAGAACTCTGCGTTCTAGGTTTCTAGCTACCTCTCAGTGAACAAACAGCCACTTGTGTTATTTTAATACATTTTTAAATAAGTGTAAAGTTTGGAAGCTTATAATCTTGCCAAGTTGGGCTTTCTATATGGCAAAATTGCTCTAGAAGAGAGAAGACAGTAATTTAAGGTACTAAATGATTTGGTTATCAAAAGCCTTGCATTTCTGTTTCATGCCACTAATAATGGGTTTAGCATTCCCATTTCACAAGACTGCCTCATTTAATGTAATTAGTCATGACTGCTCAAAAGAGCTCCAAGACTGGAAAAAAAAAAAAAAAAAGAAAGGAGTGAATTCATCAAACATCAGGATTGAAGTTCTCTACCTGGCAATTCCTCTAGCACCCATCTTCAGAGGGTATATACACACCAGGTAAGGGAGGGGCATGAAGGAAAGAATCCTTCCTCTTCAGGCTGTGGACCTGCTCAAGTAGACTATGCAGGCCTTTACACACACTCTTCCTCTCGTGGGGTGAGAAAATGGAAGAATCTGCCCTGACGGACCTGTACCCACTCTCTCCCCCCCCCGTCCACACTTACACAGGGGACTGCTATGGAGCTACAATACTGCACTCCTCTTATACACTGAAATCGCGCCATTTACAATGCTATGGGTGCCTTTGTTGCTATGAAGCTAGGAGCAGTATTTGGAATTAGGAAGTGTGTGGGGAATCATGCATTTTATTATTTATCGGGATAATTTACAAGTTCAAAAAAAAATTTTAGGGTTGTTTACCCCCCTTTTCTGCAATTACAAAAATTACAATTCACCAGTTTCAAGTAAGTGCTTGACAAACCATACTTCTCGGCCTTGACCATACAAGGTCTGCATGAGCTGACGCCTGTGTCTGGATAGGGCTCCAGACAGCTTCTGAATAAAAATCAGGGGAAGTCATGCTGTAGTGTGTGTCAGCTTGGTCATTTCTCCCACAGTGACTGATTTGGAAGTAGAGAGCTAAACCACTCACCAATAACATTTTTACTGGCAAAAGGTAAATCAAAATCATCCTTTTGTTTTTCTGACTTGAACGGTGACAGTGCTCAAAGGCGAATGACAGATACTCTTCAGCTGTAGACACAGAAAGAGGATCAGCACTGCTGCTGGTAACGGAGACCAACAGCAAAAATGAGTTAAACATACAAATAAACAATAATATGTTTAACTGAGCCTGTCAAAACATTTTCTCCCATATTTACAATAACCTAGAAGTATTCACACAGGAACTAAGTCAATCTAAATTGCACACTAACTAAAAGGGTAAAATAAACATAAATGCCTTAAGAATTGTTGGATTCACTGAAGATGGGCATTAGCATAAAAACGGTTTCCTTTTTAAAAGATATACTGACACTACATTTCAGATGGAGCAGTTGCACAATCAAACTACATTATGAAAAGAATTCCAACTCAATATAGCAAGGTTATTGTGTTACTGTTATAGGAGAGGGAAAATTTCAGGATGTTTAGGTTTCTACATGCTATGACATTTTCCAAAATTGTGTGTTAGGGCTCTTCTTCAGGGAAGTCAGATGGCATATAATGTGTAAACATACGCCCAAGTTGTGCAAGTGACTATGAAAGACCGACGAGCAAAGGACTGGAAATGTCCTTATTTGCAAAGGGCTATATTGTGCAACCTTACTCATGGGGCACTCAAGCAAGTAGCCCCAGCACCCACCAACATGAGTGAAGGCTGCACAGTCTAGCCCTAAAGCAGTGGTTCTCAACCAGGGGTACTTGTCCCCTTTGGGGTACTCAGAGATCTTCCAAGGGGTACATCAACTCATCTAGATATTTGCCTAGTTTTACAACAGGCTACATAAAAAGCACTAGCAAAGTCAGTACAAACTAAAATTTCATACAATGACTTGTTTATACTGCTCTATATACTATATGCTGAAATGTAAGTACAATATTTATATTCCAATTGATTTATTTTATAATAATATGGTAAAAATGAGAAAGTAAGCAATTTTTCAGTAATAGTGTGCTGTGACATTTTTATGTCTGATTTTGTAAGCAAGTAGTTTTTAAGTGAGGTGAAACTTGGGAGTATGCATGACAAATCAGACTCCCGAAAGGGGGACAGTAGTCTGGAAAGGTTGAGAGCCACTACCCTAAAGTCTCATATAATATTACTGAGAAAGGTTAAATAAAGCTACAATGTATCTTCAACATCAATGCACCAAGAGAAGCTAAATTGTATGGTACAGTTTGTTGAAAGTCTGATGCACAAGCGACATCCAAAAGGGCAAGAAAGCTGTAAACATCTCTCATATACATAAATCACAAGTACCTTGCTGGACACTCACCCAGAAAACACATTTTAGTAACGTGTGTACCAAATGTATAAAGTGTATGCTAAAGAAGAGTTTGGAGATGTAAATAGTTCAAGACTGATTACATGTTGCAATTAGAATTGTAATGTAATCCATACTCTAATCTGGTTGAGCCTGCAGCAAATCCCTTTGGATCTTGTCTTTGCACTGACCGAACGACAGGTTTTGAGTCACACACATAAAACACATCAGCTGGTGTTCACTCCCAGCAGTGAGAATATAAATCTGTTCTACTGGCATATAGTACCTTGCTTAAAATCACTGTCAAACATCGCCTTGCGTCCAACGTAGTATTTGAATGTAACTCTCTGTGCCATGCTGTACTCATCTTTCAGATTTGAGCTGTCAATAGCTCTAATTAATGGTTTACACAGATGAAGTTTGTTAATCTGAGAAGAAAGTCACATGATTGAAAGGTATATCAATGTAGCACGATGTGAAACGGGACTTGATTTAGAACATGAAATACAAAGAAAACAAACTTAGTAGACTTGGATCATACCTTAAAATAGATTTTAAACAGCTGATTCACCAGAAACAACATGCCCCACTTTTTGGAGTCATCAATGCCAGCTCGACTGTTACAAAAGATAAAACATTAGAAATGAATGTTTTAGGAAAATACATATTTTGCTTTTAGAATGAATTCCCTTCACACGCCTTTGATCCATATTTTTAAAACAAATGGTCTTACATTAATATCAAACAAAAACAAGCCAAAAATTCCTTGTAAATTTTAGACCATACAATCTTCATCAAAACAAAGCGTCCAATCCCATTTCCATTCTATAATCTTTGTTAATTTTAAGATTGCTCAACTGTGTTCCCCCGTCAATGCAATCACTTCAAATCAAGAAAGTCGCTTGGTAAGACAACAAGGGTATCCACCCCAATCTCAAGTCACCTGTCTTACCATTCACACACTTCCAATATATATATAGCCACCAACAACGTACACGTCCATCTCCTCAGAATTTCACTCAATGCACAACCTTAACTCCAATCACAGCAAGATGAAAGATATTTTAGAGAGAGACATGATTTTACTCTGAAATTCTCATAGCGTTTATTTCATCTTAAAATACTCAGACTGGAGTTGAGTTTGTATATTTTGGATGAGATTTTGAAGAACATGATGTGTGCATCTGAGTGGTTGCACACTGGAACTGAAAGGGAGCTTGTTGTACAGGAGAGAAATCTAAGCGTGCTTTGGTATTATGATATCTGAGAGGTCTGAAGAGCAATTTTAGACTTTAGTGTATGCTAATGCTACTTAGCTGGAGATTTCCTTGTTTTCTAGTGATTGTGTTGATAGGAAATATTTGAGTGATTTTAAGTTTTTTATTTAGGAGTTTCCCTGGATTTTAAGCTAATGACAGAAGTTTAAATAACTTAAGGCTGTCCTCCTCCAGACTTTACACACTAGTTATGATAGAGGCTACAAGACATACTGTAATAGAGAGAGACTGGGGTTCACTACAGTGGAATTCCCCTCCTGTGGCCTTCTGCACACCTGTATGTAGCATGCGCCTGAGAGAGTGAAGAAGCCTTTTCTCCATGTTGAGAACATTAAAAATCTTAAGAATGGAAGACTGAAGTAAAACTCCCTCTCTCCCAGTCCCACTGTGATGACATGTACAAACTCCACACTGGAACAGGACAAAGAGTTAATTGTTTGCCTTGGGAGACCAGGATGTAAATTAGTCTCTTCTGCAACTCCTGCTAAGAATATCAAGCCTAAAGAGAAGCCTCTCCAGCTGTAGTTGATATTCAGGAGAGAACACAGTACAAAGGGAAGGAGGCAGGCAACAAAAGTGACTGCCCTGACCTAGATATGGTCTTGGTTAGTGGAGAGAATTACCGTATATACTCGTTCATAAGCCGAATTTTTTTAGTAAAAAAGGGAAGCACCAGAGAAGGGGGTCGGCTTATGAACGGGTTAGAGAGGGAGAGGTGGGACACAGCCCCTCCCTGCAACAGAGGAAGCAAGGAGAGGCAGCACAGCCAGAAGGGAAGAGGCGGGGCCAGAGTCTCTCCACTTCTGGCCACACTGCTCTCCCCCCAGCCTCCAAAGCAGCTGCAGCTCCGGGGCTGGCAGGCTGCAGCCGTGCCGCTCGGCCCTGTCCCCCAGAGCAGGCTGTAGCCACGCTGCCGGAGAACGCTGCGGCCGTGCCACCCAGTCCACTGGAACACACTGCGGACACGCAGCCTGGTCTGGCCTGCTGGAGTAGGCTGCGGCCACGCTGCCCAGCCTGCCGGAGCAGCTCCAGCCAAGCCAGAAACATCCTCCCCAGATAAGTGGGAAAGAATGGGATGGGGAGAGTGTGGGGATCCCAGGCTAGGGGTGGGGTCATGTAGGGGGTGGTCACAGGGGTTACTCCCCTGACTCCCAGCTTCTCCCAGCCCAAAAAATGTCCCCACTAGTTGCTGTCCCAGCCCGTCAGGGTAAGCTGCTGGCGTGCCGGGACAGTTTACCTCAGTGCCTGCGGCTGCTTGAGGTAAACAAACCATCTCGGCCCACCAGCGGCTTATCCTGATGGCCTGGGAGCCAAAGTTTGCCGACCCCTGAATTATAGGGTTGGCTTATGAACAGGTTATAAAAATTTTCCATTTTTACGTATCCATCTGGGCGGGGGGGTAGGCTTATAAACGAACTGGCTTATGATCGAGTATATACTGTAATTCTTATGCTTTGCAAATGGGTAAAGTTATTTACATTTCTTAATGATTCAACACAAGATCAAGGAAGGATCTTTCACTCACGTGTCACTGGCACAGACGCGAAAACAGCTCATCAGCAATTCTGCTGCTTTTTCCAACATGTCACCAACTTTGCTTTTCCCTTTCTTCACCAGCTGTTGATCGGCCTAGCATTCAAGGTGAGAGAGACATCATGTATTCCTACGTCCAGGCTCATTTTTTAAAAGCAGTAAGTAGACTAGTTCTTTAAACATAGTATCTTGTAAAGTAAAGAGGTAAGTTCCTTACACCTGTCACCCCAACATACTGTACGTATTAAAGTATCTCTTGGGAGGTTCTGAACACCCCCCGCTCATTAACCTCAGGCTGGCACTGCATGGATAGGAGGCAGGTCGGCCCAAGCGCGGGGAGGCAAGGGGTGGCCTCTGGCAGCCCTGCGCACAGGGAGGCTGGGAGACCTCAGGGAGGGCTTAGGCTGTCCCCGCGCTGGGGCTCAGGCCGGCCCACGGGTGTGCCATTTTCCCGCTGGGAAAATATGGTCACCCTAAGTATTGCCAACCACAAGCCTTCAAAAAAATCATGACTCAAGCCACCTCCACCCCCAAAAAATAAAAGTTAGTTAAAAAATAAATTTGGGTTCTTTTAATTTGCCTTCTGGTGTACGAGCCCTCAGGGTTCACTTTTTCAAGCTCTCTCTGCAACTATGAGGGCCAGCAATTTTTCTTGTAAATGAAAGCTGAAATTCACAGGACTCCGGGTGCTGGGACTTAAAGAAAAACACCAAATATTGCTAAGCTCACGATAAAATCATGAGTTGGCAACATAACACGTAAGACTGGAGAGATCTGAAAGGTGGATTAACTAAAGTACAACTTTATCTCTGAGTAAGGATAAAGAAAGACAAACCAATGGCCTTAATATGAACTGGAATTTGCCTTGTGAATTAAGCGATGTTTTAATTTTGACTTTTGTTTACATTCTCCCCACTTTTAAGTACCCTAAAAAAAATGCAAACAGGCCAAAAAAAGAAATGGAGACTCATCCTTGTTATTGAAGATATATCTATTCAAATGTCCCGTCAGCTCTCATATAACACCAATCCAATCAGTGTACAAACTTCTCCAGTCCAATAAACCAAAAACTCCCATACAGACCCTCCAGTTCAGGTTTCTTACAGGTAATATATGGGCCCAAATACATAAACGGCCTTATCAAGATTGGATCTTGAACAAGGAGTAATGGTCTCAAGCTGCAGTGGGGGATGTTTAGATTGGATATTAGAAAAAAAATTTCACTAGGAGGGTGGTGAAGCACTGGAATGGGTTACCTAGGGTGGTGGTGGAATCTCCTTCCTTAGAGGTTTTTAAGGTCAGGTTTGACAAAGCCCTGGCTGGGATGATTTAGCTGGAGATTGGTCCTGCTTTGAGCAGGGGGGTGGACTAAATGACCTCTTGACGTCCCGTCCAACCCTGATATTCTATGATCCTCAGGCTGGATGTGGTCATAAATATAGGATCTACTTACTACCCTGTTCAGACCATTTCCTACTCCAGGCAGAAATGAAGTTTTTTCCCACTGCAACATAAACTACCACCATGGTCCACCACAGAGACCCAATCTATTTCAAAAAAAGTTTCTTGGAGAAAATTCTACCCAATCACGAAGCCAGGGAGTAAAAGCATTACTGAGGCAATTAAGGCATGCCCCACAGAGCTTTTCTGAACCATAAATCACATCAGAAACCCAGACTGACATCAGAGAGACTTGCAGGTTCTCAGCACCTCCCAGGGTCCGGGCCAAAAATAAGAGGTAGTTAGAATAAGCAACTTAAATATTATTGCAAGAGTAAGATGAACTTAGTCATGGGTGAAACTCTGAGTATATATAATTTTTAGGGCTGATTAACTGCAGTTAACTCACACTATTAACTCAAAAAATTAATCGTGATTCATCACAGTTTTAAATCGCACTGTTAAACAATAGAATACCAATTGAAATTAAATATTTTTAAATGTTTTCCTACATTTTCAAATATATTGATTTCAATTACAACACAGAATACAAAGTGTACAGTGCTCATTTTATATTTTTTATTACAAATATTTGCACTGTAAAAATGATAAACAAAAGAAACTGTATTTTTCAATTCATCTCATACAAGTACCATAGTGCAATCTGTATGGTGAACGCGCAACTTACAAATGTAGATTTTTTTGTGTGTGTTACATAACTGCACTCAAAAACAAAACAATGTAAAAAACTTTAGAGCCTACAAGTCCACTCAGGCCTATTACTTGTTCAGCCAATCGCTAAGACAAACGTCCTCTGGAAAATGGTTGAAGCATGAAAGGGACATATGATTCTTTAGTGCATCAGGCACATAAATATCTTGGGATGCCAGCTACAACAGTGCCATGCGAACATCTGTTCTCACTTTCAGGTGACATTGTAAAGAAGAAGCGGGCAGCATTATCTCCTGCAAATGTAAACAAACTTGTTTGTCTGAGCGATTGGCTGAACAAGTAATAGGACTGAGAGCACATGTAGGCTCTAAAGTTTTATATTGTTTTATTTTTGAACGCAGGTTTTTTGGTACATAATTCTACATTTTACTCCTGGTGGAGTTCTGCACCACTGCGCAATGCAGAATTTTGCAGAAATTAGTGTTGTGGGTGCAGAATTTTCTCTCCCCCTCCCCACCCCCGAAATGGGCTGCAGAGATGTTGGTCGCCACTAGGGGTGGCTGTACCCAGCAGACCCCAGCTTGCAAATAGAAGACAATGCCAGGGGGAGGGAACTGGAGAGTTCCCAGCAGTTGCAGTTCCCAACATACCCTGAAGGAAGCGGCGGCGCACAGGAAACGCCCTGCAAGCCCAGGACCCAGCATCACGCTGTTTCTGCCTCTTTTTCCCTGGCCTCTAGAAGGACAGGGGATGTGAGTGTCTGGGCCAGAGAAGGCCCTGCAGCTGGGCTCTGGGGGG
>NW_020664372.1:34226804-34238070 GCF_002925995.2 Terrapene triunguis
CCTGGTTTGAGAGCCTGGGAGGGAGGGGGAGACTCCGAGTGGCCGCGGCGCGGGCGCCGCTTCTCCCCCTCCCTCCCAGGTTTGAGAGCCTGGGAGGGAGGGGGAGACGCCGAGTGGCCGCGGCATGGGCGCCGCTTCTCCCCCTCCCTCCCAGGTTTGAGAGCCTGGGAGGGAAGGGGAGACCCCGAGCGGCCGTGGCGCGCGAAACAGCTGTTTCGCACGCCAGCAGCAGTGGAGGTGAGTTAGGGCGGCCGGGGCACATTTTTAGGGGCGGCATTCTGGCGCCGGCCATGCCGCCCCTAAAAATGTGCCGCCCCAAGCACCAGCTTGTTTTGCTGGTGCCTAGAGCCAGCCCTGGTTGTCATAGGGGTTTCTTTAATTCTCTACTCCTGGGGGAATTTTTTGTGTGTCTGTATTGCTGACAGGTATTTTGAAATGAATTATCAAAATAATTAAAACTGGCGTGATTATATAGTGTTATTTTGACAAATAAAATTTGCAGAATTTTAAAATATTGTGCCCAGAATTTTTTCAAGCAGAATTTCCTCCCGGAGTAACATCTGCAAGTTCAACTTTTATGATAAAGAGATTACACTACAGTATTAGTATTTTTCAATTCACTTAATACAATTTCTTTTCTTTTTTACAGTGCAAATATTTGTAATCAAAAATAAATAAAGTGAGCCCTGTACACTTTGTATTCTGTGTTGCAATTGAAATCAATATATTTGAAAATGTAGAAAACATCCAAAAATATTTAAATAAATGGTATTCTATTATTGTTTAACAGTGTGATTGATTGAGATTATTTTTTTTTAATCACTTGACAACCCTAATTATTTTGTAACACCTCCTTACATAAAAGGGAGACCACAGATAAGATTAAACAAAGGCTGAAAGTTTAAGACACTTCAGTCAAATAAATTCCTTATTGACAGCTAGAGTACATGAAATTGTTAAACTTCAAGTTTCCTGTCTACTTACATTATTAGCAAAAATTCGAAGGTCAAGTGCTACAGCATACATAATAGGCAAAGCCCTACAGAAGCAAAAAATCAATATATTTATTATGCATGAGCAACTAAACCCATACTGCAGGTTAAGCCACACAAGTTATTTTTTAGTCCATATGGAGGTAAGTGTTCCTGGTGGGTATACGATTTCCTACATATCCAGTTTTCCTTTCCTTAAATCTTACAAAATCACATTTTATAGGAAAATGTCTTTAAAAAGTCAGTGTTTCACACATCATTACTTGCAGTAAATGAATAATGCATTTAATTAATCTCCAGGTGACAAACTGTCAAGCAGAACATCATCCTGCAATCAATGCTTTACTTAAAGGGAAACAAAGTAAGTTTGCTAAACAATTTGAACAGAGAAATGAACAGATTTTGGGCTTGGTCCTTTATACAAATTCAAAAGGGCAGAGTGACATAACAGTTTTAATTAGTAAATAACTGGTGTACATAACTGAAACAAATCATTATAGATAAATGAAAGTTATTTTTATGGTGGTATCTTAATTGAACTATGGTTGCATTTTGGGATGAAAGGTAGCAGTAACAATCATCTAAATCTATTCACCTGCCTAGTTACTAACATTACATTTATAAAGTACTTACCAGTTTTCTTCTTTATGTGCTTGAAATGCTCGCAGGAATGATGTGTTATATTTAGGAGAACACAACACACAATTTACAAAGTGACCCGTGAAGTAAAATGGGATAGGTGTAAGAGGCTATATGGTATGCCCTATTTCTGAGTGTAGAAGACTGCAAAAAAGGCAACAGATCAGGAATTGGAGTGTAGGGGCACATAAGGGATGAGTCCAGCTCTATTGCATGCTACCTCCTTTACCCTGACTGAGGAAGCGCGGTGCCTTGCACATGGGAGTGGGAGAGGCCCAAGGAAAGGAACAGGATAGTGGCTCTTTGCAATATCATCCTCCCCTCTACATTATGTGGGGGACTCCAGGAGACTAATTCTCTGGCTTGGGGGCAACTGGTACTTTTTTTTTTACCCCTGTGGAGAGGAGAAGGGGGAAATTTTATTTGGGTTTCATTTGTTACAAGTCTAAAGAGCTTTATATATATATATATATATACACACACACACACACATACATACATACATACATACACACACACACACACTCTGAAATCAAACCACGTTTATATTTTGTAATTCCATCACATTTGAAAGAATCTTCCCCTCCTCAAACATGAAGTTATCCCAGATAGTTCATTTAAGAGCTCTTCAATTTTTTCAAGCAGAATTTCCTCCCGGAGTAACATCTGCAAGTTCAAGTTGAACTGATGGTAAAGGATATTGTACTATCACTGTTTGGCATTTGTAAGCTTCAATAAAGTCATGGTTTCCAACAGCGTAAGTACATCTGTCAAAAGAAAAAGCATTAAGGAGGACACTGAAAAGTGTTTTATATTTAAAGGGTAGCTTAATATATTAGTCTCCTTCTCTATAGATAAATTAAAGCTTTGCAGTTTGTTTTAGTAACAGGCTTATTAGAAGTATTCTTAAACAGCAATAAATATTGGAATTGAATATTGAGTGACATTATACAGCAACAGATCTGAACACACCAGTTTTAAGTGACATCTCTACAATTGTCATTCAATATAACCTAGATAGATAATTTGCAAGATTCTTGAAATGAGAGAAAATTAAAAAGACAATGTCAACTTGACCTCTATTTAATTTTAAAAAGCAGTAAAGAAATACTTTGGATACTAAAGATGCATGAGAGAGCTCTGCCAGTTTTCACAGGTTTACAATCACTTTTTCCTATTTAAGAAATTTCTCTTTCCCGTTCACTTTTGTGCCTGCTATAGGGTGACCAGACATCCCGATAAAATCGAGACCATCCCGATATTTAGGTGTTTGTCCTGCGTCCCAACTGATCTTTGGTCGGGACGCAATTTGTCCCGATATTTCACTCCACTGGCAGCATTTCCCCCCTCCGCCAACAGCATTGGTTTTTTTTGTTTTGCTCCGCCGGCGGACACCCCCACATGTGTCCCGATATTTTCTTCCTCTCATCTGGTCACCCTAGTCTGCTATTGCTATTAAAAGCAAACACACTTTTGCAACGCCTGGAAAAGGGCATGCATTATCAATAAGATGGTGACATGGACTATACATGAAGTACTATCAAAATCCACACAGTAAACTAAAAAAAAAGATAAATCAGTAAATGTCTTCTGTATCATTTATTTATAGCAATTTTAGGGATTATTTATAACAGTAATAGGTACAAAATTTTCAGATGAAGGTGTGATTTCTCTCCCCTCCCCCATTTAACAGTGACCTTCCAAATAAATCAGATCAATTCATGGAGTCCCTTCCCCTTTCTACCTGGATAGAACAAAATTAAAACTCTCATTCTGAATCCGTCTTTACCTTAAGTGAGCAGCAAACATTTCATCGTATGGTGGCTCCAGAACTTGTTGACATTTGTCTTCTGGAGATGGAAGCTAATTATAGAATCAATGGAACATTAAATGTATAAAATTCCATAAAAATATGCATTTTTTATCAAGCTAGTATTTTTATACATATAAGCCTTAGCTATATATTAGAACATTAACAGTCATGCTCATTGTAGAGGAAAAGTGGAAAATTAAGGAGAACCAAGGTTAAGGAAATGGGGAGGGAAGGGAAAAAGCATGCCGTGGAACAAGATAAAGAGAGAAACAAAGGAAGGAGAGAGAAACTAAACCAGAAACGTGTGCTGCTCTGGCTTGTTAAACAACAATTTTTTCAATAAAAGGATACCTGTGACAGAGCAAAAAGAGACAGTACAGACAAAAAGGGAAGGGGAAAGAACAAGAGACATTTAGATTAGTGACAATGACAGAGTTCACTTCTCAGATACTACAGTGAAGTATAAAAACCTGAACAGAATAGAATTTCCATGTTTCTTTGTATTTCTCTGGACAGCATCCTACAATTGTGTTGTGTTGTGGCGGGAAAGAGAAGAGATGCATGCTAATAGCAATAGTCGCTAATGGAATTCATGTCATATTGCTGCTTCAGTTGACCTTGGGTTAAGTGCACAGTTTTTAAAAATTGCATACAACACCATTAAGTCTTATAGAATTTTAAAAGATGTTTTAAACCAACCGAAGGAATTTTATAATAGGTCATTCTCTGTTGAAGTCTATAGCTTATTTAAACATTCTATAGATAAAATATAACTTCATTAAACTCTGTAATCTTTTGAAGAGGTATTTTCTACAGAACTGTTGCTCGCTTTTACATTTTGTAGGATGTTTTTTTCCCTCTATAAGAGCAGTGGCAGAAAATTGTTTTTCCCTAACTATCCTAACTAGGGTCTCCTTTCTGGAGCAAGAGAGTTTGGGTTTGTTTTGTGGGGGATTTTTTTGCCTACATACATGTTATGCACACTATTCTTTTCTGTGTTAATTTCTTCAGAACTACCTGAATATTTCCATCTCAGCCCCCAGAAATTTCATGCAAATGAGCAAATTCCTGGACCCTTTCAGAGCCTCTCTGAAGTTAATAGAAGTCTGCCTGTGCACCTCACCTTTCAGCATAGGTGCTGACTTTTGGTTTTGCTGGTGGGTGCCCCATCCTGGCCCCACCCCCACTCCACCGCACCTCTTCCTGCCCCCGCTCTGCCTCCTTCCCTTAGATCCCCTCCCCTGAGGGCCTCCCACTCACTCCTTTCTGCCCCCTCCTGCCTTAAGGGCGAGGTATGCGTGTTGGGGAGGGGGGGGGGGCTCAGCCTCCCTCCCCAAACTGGCAATTTTCAGCATATTTATACACTTCTTTCATATTCTAGTTATTGAATGTGTGTCTATCATTGGTATCTTAATGTAATCATTATTAAAATAGTAATGAACTACATAATTACATTATCATGAATTACAGAATATTAAAATCATTACACTCAGCTACAAGCGGTCTTCACTAACATCCCAGTTTAAAGACATTGCGTTCCCTCTGTGCTTCACACTTGCTTAGGGCCAGTTTGGGAGCTGAGGGCCACTGATGGCTGTGGGAAGAAGGCATATTGGCGGGACAAGCAGTGGGGAGTCTTTCCCCTCTTTCTTTTCTCTTTTCCTATCACTCTCCCTGCACTTCTCCCTCTCTCATTTCTTCTCTAAGTCCTTGCTCCCCTTCCTGATGTTCCCCCTTCTTGCTTCCCACCCATGTCCCTTCTTCCCATCTCTCTCTCTCTCTGCTCCCCACCTCCTGGTGGCTCTGGGCTCCTGCCGGGGTCCAGGGCTTTTCGTCCCCTTAATCCGCCACTGCACCCATCAGCCCTAGCCTAGCTGGGCTCCCTTGGGTCACCTAGTGCTTGCTGTGGCCAGAGTCGAGCCTGGCGGGAGAAACCATACAGGTGGACACCATGGCCACCAGCCCAAGAGGTGTGTGCAGGGCGACCCCAGGTGAGCAGGGGCTGGCTGCATTGCTGCTGCTAGTCCGGCCACCCACCCCTAACCCTAAGGCTTTTTTTTTTTTGGTTGGGTAAGGCTCATTCAGCCCCTGCTGGAGCAGGGGGTGCGAAACAGCTGACCTGAGCCTGCCTGCCAAACAGCTGATTGCAGCTGCGCCCAGGCAGCCCATACCAAACAATTCATCTGCAGAGGCACCCCCACAACAGCGGATACCTGGCTGCCAACAACTGGTCATCCCGGTGGGTGGTGAGCACCCCCTATTTTTTTTCCATGGGTGCTCCAGCCCCAGAGCACCCATGGAGTCGGCACCTATGCCTTGTAGGATTGGGGCCTTGGTTTGTTAGTGCAACTAATTCTTGTACCTGAAGCCTGGGGTTTGCAACATGAGGATGCTTAAATGACACCAATTCTGCACAAAACAGTCCATCTCTGGAATCAATGGCTTCCAGAACCTACACAAAAAAATTACAGAAAAAATTACACACATTAAGGAACAAGATCTAGCCTTAGCTATGTAACATATTGCCACATAGCTAATAAAAATCATCCTCTTGTGATGACATTTGCATTCTTGTCAATGACTCTGCAAATATTAATTTCTCATATGTTATTCCCAAGAAGTTTTAGTTTGGAAGAGGCGCATTAAAATTCAACAGGAAAAAGCCAGACACCTTTATTTTTCCTTAGTTGTACAAAGTGTCTCAGATCAGTGACCTCACAAGGCAATTATATGAGTCCACTGTCTTTCGTTGACAGTAGTTATACAGAATTTAGAAACTTTGTATAACAACAATAGACAGACTTCAATGAAGAAAAAGTACACTTGCAGTCATAAACCAAGTTTTGAATATTTTACACTGGAGTTGCTAAAAGGAAGGAGAGTTTGGATTTCATTAATAAGGATTCTTAAATGTATTTCATACACATATTAGTATTTAACAACACAGCCCAATCATAAAAAGACTAATCCTGCCTTCTCTACTCAGAAAAATCTTCCCCTTTAATTCAAGGGGAAGTTTTTCTGAAGTCGGAACTAAAGTACTGGACCCAGAGCATCTTTGTGAACTCACATAAATCTGAGTTTTGGGTATGGATCGGATACAGGATTGGGCACATGGCATTATTCTTGTCTACACTATTCAGGGAAATGTATTCCCACTTCTAAATCAGCAGCAGAAACCAAATTAGTACTAAGGTCAGCTAAGACTTTCAGTAAAGAAATAAAGCATTACTAAACAGTTAAGTATAGTCCGCATACAATCAATGAGTTCAGTTCCATGTTGACTTTATCTTCAGAGTATGCTTTTTTTAAAAAGACGTTTGATGCAAAATTCTCAATAAATAGAAATATCTAAAAATATGAAGAGAATTTGGACAATAAAAGATAGCATAACTTTGTTATTGCAGTTAAGAAACGTGACGACAGAGCTAGAGATTTAAGGTTCCAGAATGTCCTATCATGATCAAATATACTGCAATGCAAGGATTATTTAAAGGGACATGATCAATTTAAAAATACTTCCTTTTTACAGTTTTACTTCATGCATTTGACAAAATGTTGTAAATAGTCATTTCACTGATTATTATATTAAATTTCCTATAGTTTTGCGGGTCTGTCACTCAACAACAGCTGGGGAAAAACCTTTTCTAAAGATATAAAAACATGACTGATAAGCCACAGAAATTGGGAAAGGGATCTGGGCAGCTAATATTTAATTTTTGGCTCCTTTTGCCGAACTGACCAAATTTGACATGTCTCATTAAGGTGCTTAAATAAGAGTGTGTATTACATTTGACAAGGAAGGAACCTTTATAGCAAGTATATTTGGACCTTGATCCTACAATCGCATCCATTAATGCAGACCCCAGCATCTGTGCAAAGCCTCACTGGGTATGTTTACACTGCAGCTGGGAGCAAATCTCCCAGCCAGGGTAGACAGCCTTATGCAAGCAGAGCTTGAGGTAACTTACTAAAAATAGCAGTATGGAAGTTGTGGGTCCAGCAGAGAATTGGGCTAGCCTCCCCATCTCAGACGCGGGGGGGCGGGGGGGCTTGAGAGCCTGGACTACCCTCTGTGCTACACCATCCACGTTGGTGTTTTTAACGTGCTAGCTTGAACTGAGTTAGTGTGTGTGTCTACTTAGGCTGGGAGGCTCACTCTCAGCTGCAGTATAGATATGCCCACTTCGTAAAGATGCCAGAGCCCACACTAACAGATCCTATCACACGATTGGGGTCTACATATTTATATAGGCCCTGCATTTTTAAGCGCCATATGAATGTTACTTTGTTTTCACAACAGTCTTAGGAGAAGCTTACCTAATTATCACCTCCCATACTCTAGGTTGCCTTTTCTTGAACAGGGTAAGTTATCTGTAGTATGGAGAAAAACAGGCAATGGTGGTGGCAAATAAAACCCACTTACCTGCTGCAAATACTGGTTGATGGTGATGTGCGCCATGGACAGACCAGCGGGCCAGGCAAGTGCTGGCGATCAAGGGCGGGGCGTGTCCTGTGCGGCCAAAGAAACCGAAGTGTCACCGCGAAACGAAGTTATCACGACAGTTTTAAGTCCACCCGCGTTTCCACCTCCCCGCGGGGCCAGCGAGGGGCTTCCCTCAACTCAGGCCGGAGCAGCCCCCGCAGACCAAGCCCCCAGGAGCGGAGCCAGACACAGGCGGGGCGGGCGGCACCAGGCACAGCAAGGGGAATGGGGGTCTCCCAGGACGCGCCTTACTCTCCTCCCGCGGGGCTCCCCCGCACCCACTAACCAGGCTCGCAGCGCCGCTCCCGCCTCACTCCATCACACCACGTGGGCGGGGCAAACGCTCGGCACTTCCCTCTCGCGCACGGCGCGCCAGCCGTGCGTGAGTCACGTGACGCGGGCGGGGCAAGCCGCTCACGTGATGATCCCTCGTAGCGCCCCGCCCCGCGCGACCCGTTGGGTAAAAGCGGAGTAGTTGTTACTGTTCGTCCTGCAGAATGGGGCGGGCGCGTGGGGCCTGATTCTTCTCCCGCGGAGAAGGCGGGACTGTGAGACGAGCGTCACGCGCCCCAGCTGAACGTAGCGTTCCGCCTGCTACGGGGTAGCCCGGCCGGGCGGAAAGCGCTCTCCGGCCCTAGTGACTGCTGTGCGTGCCTGTACGGCTCCCGCACGCTGCCGGGAGGGCGCGTCTCTGAGGTGCCTGTAGCTGCAGCGAGCTGGGCGGGCAGCTGGCTCAGTCAGGGGTGCTGGAACTGGGGGTGCAGGAGCACCCTGGCTTGATGTAATAATAACCAAATACATGGTTCACAGTTTTGTACAGTGGCTTTCAGCACCCCCCACCCCATAATAATTGTTCTAACATCCCTGTATACAGTGTTGTAGCCATATTAGTCCCAGGATATTAAAGAGAGAAGGTGAGTTAAGACAGTGGCTATCAACCTTTCCAGAGTACTGTCCCCCTTTCAGGCATTTGATTTGTCTTGCGTACTCCCAAGTTTCACCTTACTTAAAAACTACTTGCTTACAAAATCAGACAAAAATACAAAAATGTCACAACACACTATTACTGAAAAATTGCTTACTTTTTCATTTTGACCATATAATTATAAAATAAATTAATTGGAATATAAATATTGTACTTAGTGTATCATTTATAGTGTAGTTTAAACAAGTAATTATATGACATTTTAGTTTGTACTGACTTCGCTAGTGCTTTTTATGTAGCCTGTTGTAAAACTAGGTAAATAGCTAGATGAGTTGAAGTACCTTCTGGAAGACCTCTGTGTACCCCTGGTTGAGAACCACTGGGTTAAGTAATATCCCTTAGCGGTGAGAGAGACAAGCTTTTCAGCTACACAGAGCTCTTCTTCCGGTCTGGGAAATGTACTCAGAGTGTCACAGCTCTATACAAGGGGGAACAGATTGTTTAACATAAATAGCACATATTTCAAGGGCCCAATCAAGGTGAAATAGCCTATTAACACCCTTCCAGTCCTAGGGAGGCGAGTGATAGCTGGGGTGCATTAGTGGGTTACAGATTGTTTTTAATAAGTAAGGCTGTCTATTAATCGCTGTTAACTCACACGATTAACTCAACAAATTAATTATAAAAAATTACCAGTAATCTTGATTAATTGTAGTTTTATTATACTGTTAAACAATAGAGTACCAATTGAAATTTATTAAATATTTTGGATGTTTTTCTGCATTTTCATATATGCTGTATTCTGTGTTGTAATTTAAATCAGAGTGCACATTATTTTTATTACAAATATTTGCACTGTAAAAATGATAAATAGTATCTTTCAATTCACCTCATACAAGTTCTGTAGTGCAATCTCTTTGTCGTGAAAGTGCAATTTACAAATGTAGATTTTTTATTTGTTACATAACTGCACTCAAAACTAAAACAATGTAAAACTTCAGCGCCTACAAGTGCACTTAGTCCTACTTCTTGTTCAGCCAATCGCTAAGACAAACAAGTTTACATTTACAAGAGATAATGCTGCCCCCTTCTTATTTACAATGTCACCAGAAAATGAGAACAGGCATTTGCATGGCACTTTTGTAGCTGGCATTGCAAGGTATTTACATGCCAGATATGCTAAACATTTGTATGCCACTTTGTGCTTTGGCCATCATTCCAGAGGACATGCTTCCCTGCTGATGACGTTGTTAAATAAATAATGTGTTAATTAAACGTGTGACTGAACTCCTTGGGGGACAATTTTATGTCCCCTGCTCTGTTTTACCTGCATTCTGCCATATATTTCATGTTATAGTAGTCTCAGATGATGACTCAGCACATCTTGTTTGTTTTAAGAACACTTTCACTGCAGATTTGACAAAACACAAAGAAGGTACCAATGTGAGATTTCTAAAGATAGCTTCAGCACTAGACCCAAGGTTTAAGAATCTGAAGTGCCTTCCAAAATCTGAGAGGGACGAGGTATGGAGCATGCTTTCAGAAGTCTTAAAAGAGCAACACTCCGATGTGGAAACTACAGAATCCAAACTACCAAAAAATAAAATCAACCGTCTGCTGCTGGCGTCTGACTCAGATAATGAAAATGAACATGTGTCGGTCCGCACTACTTTGGATTGTTATCGAGTAGAATACATCATCATTGTGGAGAAATTGGAAAGGGTCCAGAGAAGAGCAACAAGAATGATTAAAGGTCTTGAGAACATGACCTATGAAGGAAGGCTGAAAAAATTGGGTTTGTTTAGTTTGGAAAAGAGAAGACTGAGAGGGGACATGATAGCAGTTTTCAGGTATCTAAAAGGGTGTCATAAGGAGGAGGGAGAAAACTTGTTCACCTTAGCCTCTAAGGATAGAACTAGAAGCAATGGGCTTAAACTGCAGCAAGGGAGGTCTAGGTTGGACATTAGGAAAAAGTTCCTAACTGTCAGGGTGGTTAAACACTGGAATAAATTGCCTAGGGAGGTTGTGGAATCTCCATCTCTGGAGATACTTAAGAGTAGGTTAGATAAATGTCTATCAGGGATGGTCTAGACAGTATTTGGTCCTGCCATGCGGGCAGGGGACTGGACTTGATGACCTCTTGAGGTCCCTTCCAGTCCTAGAATCTATGAATCTATGAATCAGTATGGAAGCATGTCCTATGGAATGGAGGTTGAAGCATGATGAGACATATGAATCTTTGGCGCCAGGGCCGGCTCCAGGCACCAGCTTAACAAGCAGGTGCTTGGGGCGGCCAAGGGAGAGGGGTGGCACGTGCGGCAATTCGGGGGCGGCAGGTCCCTCACTCCCTCTAGGAGCGAAGGACCTGCCGCCGCCGATCGTGGCTTTTTCCCCTCCCTTCCCCCCCCCCC
>NW_020664372.1:34238170-34265018 GCF_002925995.2 Terrapene triunguis
TTTTTTTTTTTTTTGTTTTTGCTTGGGGTGGCAGAAATGCTGGAGCCGGCCCTGTTTGGCGCAGCTGGCACATAAATATCTTGCAATGCCAGCTACAACAGTGCCATGAGAATGCCTTTTCTCACTTTCAGGTGACATTGTAAAGAAGAAGCGGGCAGCACGATCTCCTGCAAATGTAAACAAACTTGTTTGAGCGATTGGCTGAACTAGAAGTAGGACTAAGTGGACTTGCAGGCTCGAAAATTTTACATTGTTTTATTTTTAATGCAGTTTTTTTGTACATAATTCTACATTTGTAAGTTCAACTTCCATGATAAAGAGATTGCACTACAGTACTTGTATTAGGTGAATTGAAAAATACTATTTCTTTTGTTTTTTACAGTGCAAATACTTGTAATAAAAATAAATAAAAAGTGAGCACTTACACTCTGTATTCCGTTGTAATTGAAATCAGTATATTTTAAAATGTAGAACACATCCAAAAATATTTAAATAAATGGTATTCTATTATTAACAGTGTGATAAATTGTGCGATTAATCTTTATAATTGCACAATTAATCACAATTAATTTTTTTAATCGCTTGACAGCCCTAGGGTAATAAGCCATAAATGCAGTGTCTCCATTCAGTCCAAGATTTTTAGTCTCAAGTATAGTTATGAATTTAAGCTCCCAGACTCATGTTTTGAAAGTGTTGTGCACGTTTCCTTTGAGGGTGAGGACTGATAAGCCAGATATAGAGTGATTGCCTTGTGAAAAAGAGTTCACCCACAGCTGATGTGATGTTTATGTCTTTTATCATTTTCCTGTGTGAGTTCATTTGAGATCTTAGCAATTGTCTGGTTTCACCCACATAGTTGCTATTGGGCAACTTATCTCTCTCGAACAGAAGTTGGGCCAATACAAGATATTACCTATTCATCCACCTTCTCGCTCTCTATGTTCTTAATGGCACATTTGGGTCAAAAATTTCACAAGTGATCATTAACATGAAAAAAGTCTTACGTCCAATTCTCTACTGTTACTACTAGTACAGCTTCTTCTATGGTAGGAGTACTGATTTTAAACAGTGTGCTGTCTAGAGCTGCTCTGAGTAGATTTAGATGACATGAGGCTGGTCAACACCTATCCTTCTATGACATTTACCACCGTTGGAGCTGCTGCAACCATAGCAAGAATGGCAAGTTAAAAACAGCTAATGAAGTCCTGGACCCTTCTTGTCAGAGGCACCATTTAATTTAGTGGTTAATGTTCATTGCTCTGAAAATAAGGCTGTGTTTTGGGCTGGGAAGAGGAAACTAGGAACACCAGGAAATGTTGGGCTTTGTGTTCAGGTATAAACTTTTACGGTCTTGGCCTGTTTTCTTTGTAAGAAGATGTGTGATGTTACATAGTTACCCGAGATATCTATCTTGACGTAAAGGTTGAGCAGAAACAAGCCACTGGTAGATTCCACCATGATTGTAGCTCCTCAAAGGCAACACTATCCCCGCCCCCCCACCTGGGTTGACCGCCGCTACAAACAGTGGCAGATTAGCCCCTTGGCCAATGGGGTCCGTGCCCAGAGGCCCGAGCCAATGGGGGGGGGGGGGGGGGGGCCTGGAAAATCGAGTGCACCCACCCGCTCCACCTGGCACTCTTCCCAAGGAGCAGGGTTGGGGTACTGGGGCATGCCCACTCTGCCTGGTGCTCCTGTCCCCATGCCCTGACCCTGCTCCCCAGCAGGAGCACAGGGGGGATGGTGGGGAGGACTGCAGGTGGAAGGGGTGGGGAGGGGCCCCCACTTGCTCTGGCCCAGGGCCCCAGAAAACTGTAATCCACCTCAGGCTACAGAGAGGTAAAAATTAGTGTCTTGTCTCCACTAGAATTTTGTCCCTGGGTAGGTGCCTATCTCAGTGTGAAAACTACACACGTTCGCAGAGAAGACAAAGCCTTGGGCAAAAGTTGGGATTTCCAATGGCGTTAGTTTAACATAATAGCAAAATAATGGAGAGGCTGAAGCACGTGGTCAGTTAAGGCCATGGAGCAATGTGACGTTAACGTGACTGAACGAGCCCGGCTGGAAAACAAGCCCCTTTAGCTCCGTGGAGACGGGCCAGAGACAGACCCTCACCTCACGGGGGATCCCGCGCTGCTCACCCTGTTCGTCTCGGCCCCCCTGGCCCCAGACTAAGGCCGCTTCACTTTCTTGCTCGGCCTCTGGAGGGAGCCGAGCGGCGCCTCCTCCCGGTTACCCCCGCGGGCCGGGGAGCGGAGCCGCCGCTCTCCTGCCCCAGGGAGGGGCCCGAGTCCGGCCGGGGCCGCCCCGCAGGCGCTTCAACCCCCCGCGTCCGGCGCAGCAGCAGCGCCAGCCCCGCTCTCGGGAGCCATCTTGTGAGCGAGGCCGCGCTGCCTACACGGCGGAGCCGGCTGCAGCCGCGGCCGGGTGACGGCCTGTCCCCCTCCCCCTCTCCGCGGGGCGGGGTTGATGGGGCCCCCGGAGCCGGGGCGCCGCGGGGGGAGGCCGGGCTGGCGGTGACTCTCCGCCCGCCGGACAGAGCAGCAGCCGCTCCCAGCAGGCGGCCGGGCACGGGGGGGCGGGAGCCGAGCTCCGGCACGAAGGGGGCGGCCATGGCCGGCGAGCCGCAGAAGAAGCCGCACCTGTCGGCCCTGGTGGGACACACCAACGGGCTCACCAAGCCCGCCTCGCTGGCGGCGGCCGCGGGAGCCCGGGCCGGGGGCGCCGCCGCCACCTCCAAGAAGCTCGTGATCAAGAACTTCAGAGGTGGGCCGGGGCCGGGGGTGCGGGCCGGGGGCGGGCGAGTCCCCAGCGCCTGGTGGCGGCTCGAAGTGTCCCGTGTTTCCCCCGCCACAGCCACAGCCCCGCCGGCCCCGGCTCATCCGGCCGGCCGCAGCCACTGGACCCCGCGGCCCTTTCCTGACCTGAGTTTACTTTACTCCTGGCCCTGCTGCCTCCGCCCCTTCCCCGGAGAGGGAGGCCGCTGGGCCCGGCTGGGAGGGGCCCTGACTGCGGGCTGTTGCTACTGCGAACAGTGTCAGGCAGGGTAGGGTGGGGAGCGGCCGCCCGAGGACCCTGCCCTGTGGTTGGGGGGTCAGTGTAGCCTCTGGACCGCTCTCCAGGCCGAGCTCCAGGGGCCCACGGTACACCCTGCACCCCATGAGGGCAGCCCCTGCCCAGCCGCCAGCGCCGCTCCTCTGGTCATGTGTGGGGTCTGCTCCAGTTCCTTCCTCACCAAGAGATACGGGCCAGGCTGGGTTTGCTCTGGAAAGAGACCGTGAAAAGGCCTTAACTCGGCTAACTTGCTCTCAGTGCCTCCCTCAACAGCTACAAGGGCCCTTACTCAGCTAGTCTGTTCACTGTGTATAGCCAGTCACTTTTTTTGGCAAACAGGGGCCTGATCCTCCAGCCCCAAGGAGGTTAATTCAGCTTACTTACATATATGAAGTTCTGAGCACAGGGGCCCTAGTGTAACTCTCATCTGTGGGTCTCAAAGACAGGCCAATATTACTGGGGTGCTGGAACAGTTTTTCTACTGGAGGTGCTGATGATAGAAACCACGTATTTGGTGTTATTATTACTTCAAGCGAGGGATGCAGCAGCACCCCCAGCACCTTTAGTTCCAGCACCATTGAGTATTGGCACCACTGTTTTACAGATAGGGGAAATGAAGCATAAAGAAGTGTAGTGATTTCTCCATGATCACGCAGCACATCAGTGGTGTAGTTGGCAGCAGAACCCAACTCCCCTGTCTAACCAGTCCTGTGTCTGGCATCTGTACTGCTTTAGTATTCCCTTTCCTCATCTCAACTAAGTGATGCAGTTTCTATATAGACAACAGTTTGTGTTGCAGTCTTTTCTAATGTTTCAGTTAACAGCATGTTCTGTAATAAAATATATGTTATGTGTAAAAAGTTCTATTACACACAGTGTAGTTAAGATAATGTACAACAATGGTTTGGTGGTCAGTTACTCTTTAAAGAACATATAGAAAATAAATCTATTATAGATAGTGTTGAAACTAGAGTGTTGTCAAAGATGTTGCAGTAGACCACATTCGTTTGCTAGTGTTTGGAATGTTTATTTAAGCTTTATTAAATAAAAAACCTTAAATTGCAACACTTACTTCCTGAGTGCATTCTGAGATAGTACCCTTGCACATGTTTTACAAATTTTGTCCAGGATCATGCAAGCTGCTCTGTCTGGGCAGATATTTTAGTAGGGATCTTTGCATGTGAAGAGGGGCAGCCCATGTGAAGTTTCTTGCAGGAGCAGGGCCTTTGTATGCCACAATTCAGAGATAAAAATGGCACTTAGTGGCTTTTGCCATATTATATGGTGTTACAAATATTCCTTTATTTAAAAAAAAATTTCAAGCTTAAAGTGTGAAGTGAAATCCAATGTGTCTTTCACTTTATTAAATTATTCCAAAAGTATTTTAAAATATATAGCTATAAGTAATCTTGTATTGCGGGTTCAGTTTCTACTTACTTGTATCTGGTTTTACAGAAAGACCTAAATTGCCTGATAATTACACACAGGACACGTGGCAGAAGCTTGATGAAGCAGTGAGAGCTATACAAAGTAGCACCTCCATTAAATACAACCTTGAAGAGCTCTACCAGGTAAGAGTCAAGGTTTTGTGCGTTTTTGTTTGCTTTAAACTAGGAAAGTGGTAGAGCATAATACTGATTGCTTTGGGATTTTCATTGTTATAAACATTTAAATGTAAATGGGATTTTTGTGTTTGCAATGTATATCATCTGGCTACCGATTAGGTCAGTATTCTGTTCCTAATGTATGTTTGCCGTTTTCTGGATCAGTGGCTCCCCAAATGTTGTCCTTGGAACTTTCTGATGGTCCATGGAGAGCTAGCAGGATTGGGGCCTGTGATAAATGAAAAGGGGGGAGGAGTAGCTTCCTTTTATGGACAGCCAGCCAGTTAGCTATAAAATCCTTCTTAGTAGCTGTTCTCTACTTGCTTTACCTGTAAAGGGTTAAAAAGTCTCTCTGTGATACATAGGTGAAAGGAAGGGAGTGGGCACCTGACTAAAAGAGCCAATGGAAAGGCTAGAACTTTCTAAAATTGGGGAAAAAACTTCCCCTTGGTCTGTCTGTCTGTTGCTCTCTGGAGAGAGGGAATAGAGCAACTATGCTGTAAGAAGCTTTGGGCCAGGTATGAAAAATCACCTGAATCATACCTAGAAACTACTCACTTGAAACCCCCAGATATGTAAGTAGATCAGGAAATGTTTAGGAAGACACAAATAGGTTTATCTCTCTTTATTTCTTTATGGCTTGTGAACTCCTCTGTGCTAACCCCAAATGCTTTTGTTTTGCTTGTAACCGTTATGCTGGACCTCAAGAAGGTTATTCTTGATGCTTAATTCTTGTAAGTGTTTTTTTTAAATCTAGCAATAGCCTACGTTTCCAAATGTATTTTCTTTCTTTTTGTTTTTAATAAATTTATCTTTTTAAAAAACAGGATTGGATTTTGTGTCCTAAGAGGTTTGTGCACATGTTGTTTAATTAGCTGGTGACAACATGTGATTTCCTTTGTTTTCTTTCTCAGTCTTCCCCAGATTGGGGGGGAGGGGAAGGGCTTGAGGATACCCCACAGGAAGGAATTCCCGAGTGTGCCTTCCTGGGTTCTCAAAGGGGTTTTGCACTTGGGTGGTGGCAGCATCTACCCATCCAAGGTTAGAGAAAAGCTGTAACCTTGGAAGTTTAATACAAGCCTGGAGTGGCAAGTATTATTTTTAGAGTCCTTGCGGGCCCCCACCTTCTGCACTCAAAGTGCCAGAGTGGGGAATCAACCTTGACAGGGCCCATCTAACTAGCTAGTCATATTGAGGACTGTGGAAGGATGCATTTTGGCAGGGGTCAGAATGGGGGAAAGAGAGGCGAATAAGTGGTCATACTCTCCCAAACTCTGCTGGTTCTGAATGCTGAAATGAGATGTTACACTCACTAGATTTTGCAGATACTCGTAATATAATTGGTTCTCTACCTTGCATGCTTTGGTCTGCAGTGAAATAGTTGTTAATGTTACAATATTCATTATCACAATTAAGCTTCAGAGTCAACACCCCTGGTTCAGACCTGGGTGGGCAACAACACATTTATTATATTTACATGACAATTAGAGACTTTAAAACTCTTGTTTAAAATAATGAAAGAACATTGCATGAAGGGGTAAAGGACATATCCATGACTCGTTTCCTTCTTTCCTCCCTTTCTATTTTGTTTTTAAATATGGTCAGTTTTCAGTTGCTTTCCTCAATATTCTTTTTTATAGCTTGTGTGTTTTATGCCACATAAAATAAGAATATTTATAAATTTCAGTAACTGCAGCATTGCAAAATACACAAAATGTGTTTTCCCTAGTCCTGCAAGATGCACCACCTCTGTGTGCAACTGAAATGAGTGAGTTTCTACATGGGCATGCATGGAACTCATTGCTAGAGCCCTGTGGGGATACAAAACTTGTATCCGAATCCAATTTACAAACATGGTCTGCAGATATCTGCATCCACATCCGTGGATATAAAGCGGATATCTTCATTTTTGCAGGGCTCTACTTGTTGCAGTATTGGGGCCTAAGAAATTGTATATCACCAGAAGTGGTCTACGAGTTTCATTGGAGTTCTGTGATGGGTTTAGGGTCATTAGCAGAGAGCATGCTGGGAGTTAGCAGTCTGCATTGGGTGTGAATGTTAAAGACATAAAAATAATAATTATTGGTAAAGGCTTGATTGCCCTTTTCTCCCTGATCCTGTGGGGGCATTTAACGTATAGTTCTAAAAATACTTTTTTTTTTTTTTTTTAATTCAGTACTACCTTTAAAATAAAGGGATGTAGCTTGTTCTTTTAAATAGACAACTTGACTTGTATTATTTACATTCTGGGCATTGTAAGACAGCAATATTCCAATTGAATAACATTGATCCCTATTTAAGGGTTTTAAGCTCAAGGCTGAAAAATCATAACTATTTTTTGTGCATTCTTATTTGAAAAAAGTCCAGATGTTTGTAATTTTGTTTAACTAGCTTTCAAAGGTTGAGAGGAGATTATAGTAGCATGGGCATGAAATTATCAAGGCCTGAACAAGAATTTTGGTGGGTGGGAAGGAAGGGAAGGGATGGGATGGGTTTTTGGATACATCATAAAAGAAAAAGCAAGGAAATTGCCAGTTCACCTGTTTGCACACTAATTTGCAAAACTTAATTCATAATGGCAATTCATTAATTCAGAACAGATCTTCCAGTCATCAGTGCTAATTAACAAGGTTCCACTGTGTGTTTCTGTGCACACTTGTTTGTTCACCTAGAGAAGGAGAGAGAAGATAATTCAGGCTTGACTAGAAATGTGGTTACAGATCATTTTAACTGCCTGGTGTTGGATATGAAATCATGCACAGGGAGGAACGTGTGTATAGGTTCTCTTTACCCTCTGATCTTTGTGGTCTTTACTCATCATTATGAAAGGAGGCCAGCAGGCCTGCAGAAACCCATGTGTTAAGTAGGTTGGTCTGCCACATAACCAAAAGCTATAATCATCTGTCATTTCCCATGTTGTTTTGATTACTGCAAATAATTACTGGTGAGTAAAGTCTAATTAAAATCAGTCATTGAGTTTTGAAATTTGGGAAGAATTTGCGATAATGATGCCTAAGCCTACAGTGCTTGCTAAAATATTTAGCTTGGAGATTTTTGAAAAAATAGTGGTTTTTAGAAATAATAGTTGTGCCATATCTGAAGTCTGTCTCACTCTTCTTCACCAATCTGAGCCTTCAGCTAAGCTAAAAGTAAAAATAAAACAGAGCAATGCTTTTCAAATGCTCTGTAATTCCTTTACTCCAGGACTGGTGATTTCCTAATATAGGATCATAGACATGTAGGGCTGGAGGGACCTTGAGAGTCATCTAGTCCATTTCCTCCTCTCTTCCCATCTGTCCCCACCCCATGCTGAGGCAGGGTCAAGTATACCTATACCATCCCTGACAGGGGTTTTTCTAACCTGTTCTTAAAAACCCATCATTGGTTCATCAAAGTGCTGCACTGTAAATCCTGTGTGGATGCCATGGGCACAAACTAAAAGGTTCCTAGTTCGTATTAACATAGTCCAAATTGCATGGTAATGTAGACAAGCACTATAATTCTATAATAGAAAATCACCAGTCCTAGGGTGAAGGTGTTACAAAGCATTTGATAAAACATAGCTTTGTTTATTTTTATATATGATGCACTAGAGAGGAAATGCACTGCTACTTCCACTGGCGATGATTTATCTTCTGGCTCCAGTGGATTAATTGTATTCCCTTTTGTGACATACTCAGGGTACAATCTAGACTAATGATTAGCTGTGTCACTCCTGTTCTCTTATCTGGGGTGCCCTTTACACTGCTTTGCTACTTAGCCTCCAGTCTGGACTGCTCACAAACAGTCTCCAGCATGTAAGTCACTCCCAGCTATGTCCATGTGTGAGCTGTAGCTAGACAGCCACACTGTGTCTCTGACCAGTAGGGTGACCTCAACTCACTCCCAGTCTTAGATTTTCTCTCAGAAATATGTGTCCTGTACTGTCCAGCCCTCTCCAGGACAATACAAGTCAGTACAAGTCCATTATTTCTTTAAGATCGTAATATGCCAGCTTATTAGTTCTTCAAACACTGCAATTTAAACACACTGGATTAGATAAAACAGTAAAACAAATTTATTAACTACAAAGAGATTTTAAGTGAGTACAAGTAATGAGGCATAATAGTCAGAAATGGTTACAAGAAAAATAAAGATAAAACACAGCTGATGCCTAGCTTAACAAACTGTGGTAAATTCGAAGCAAGATTTTCTCACCACATGTTTTCAGTAGTCTTACTGACCAAACTTCTTAGGTCAGAACCCCTTGGCTGTCTGCCCCTTTCTATAGTTCTGTCCCCCCTTTGAGAAGCATTTCCAGCTGGGAGCAAGGCGACAGGCAGTCTGTGTGGGTGGGAACTCCATGCTGTTTCTTGGCTAAGATGTAGATTTTTATTTATTTATTTATTTTGCTCCTGCTCCCTTTCTTGCCAAAGAGTAGTCACTTAGCAGGTAATGGTCCATCAGCTTTGTTTACACCTGGCTGAAGCATCAGCTTGTGATTTGTTTCTGAGGAATTGGATTGGCCAATCCCCAGACTTCTCTGGAAAACATACTTTTAGTCACAATCTCAGCTTGTTTATAACTTCACATATAACCCTGCTATGTGCATTTTGCCTTGATATTATTGATCAGCAAATTATGAGTTTTTAAATGACATCTCACAAGGTGTTCTTTGTACAAAGATCATTACAGTAGTGCGTCGGCCAGGGTGTGGACACAGGTGTAAATTCTGTCACATCCTTGCATTCCTTTTATGAATAAAGGCTGCTTACAGACATTATAGAGTGGTGAAATCATGTGATGCAGTTGCTTCTGAGTTTTCATTTAAAAAGGCTCAGTGTTTGTTTATGCTCAAAATGCTACAGCGGCACCATCGTAGCACTTCAGTGTAGACACTACCTGCGTCAACGGGAGGGGTTCTCCTTTCAGCGTAGGTAATCCACCTCCCCGTGGGGCGGTAGGTAGATCGATGGAGGAATTCTTCCATTGACCTAGCGCTATCTATCTGGGAGTTAGTTCAACTTAATTATGTCGCTCAGGGGTGTGGATTTTTCATGCCCCTGAGCAACATAGATGGATTGACCTAACTTTCTAGGGTAGGCCAGCCCTAACTTTTCCATCTGAAACAAGTCATTTACTTTAGGCTTAGTAAAACCAGTCTTTCAGCTTGTCTCGGGAAAGTAAATCTTAATTCAGACCTTTAGTTAATTCAAAGTGGATTAGTTAAACTGCATTAAGCCCCTCTGTGGACACTCTTAGAATTAAAGTAGCCTTATTCGGAAACTAACTCCGAGAGAGTTTGCAGCTGAGAATCCCAAGAGGAGGGAGGAGCCTCTCTGCTACCTAGAATTAGGCTCCAGATTCCCTGAGGGGGGCAGGGTTTAGGACACAACCCTCTCCTTTGCATCTCCCATCGTCTAGCTTACATGGGGAGCCACCTACCATGCTTGCTTCTCTGAATCCCACTCTGAGATGTCTGTTGAATCCCATTCATTGTACAGGGAAATTAGGCACTTAGCCCAGGCATTTGAATCCCAGTGATTTTTTTTTAGGCATCTACAAGTTAGGCAACACCATGCCTACGTTTCTTTGTGAATCTAGCCCATAGTGTCCATGCTGATTCTTTTAAATCTATTGGCAGCATTTAGTGCTGCTGACCATGAGGGACTGCTGGTAGGTGGGGTTGCTCTTGAGAGCCCCATTCTCTTCTCTTTTTTTCTGTTGGAGGACTCAGCATGTAATACTTGTATCATTGTGAATCTCGGGGTTCTAGTCTGTCATCCTGCTCAATACAGTAGAACCCCGATTATCTGACCCTCCCTTAAACGGCTCTCCACATTTACTGAACAACCAGGAATCCAGGGCCAGAAGCGGGTGATCTCTCCTGTGGCCATTTGATGGTGCTGCAGCATCGCATTTTTCCATTCTCCAATTTATCTGGGGTTTTGATTATCTGATCTGGTCCCAATTAAACTGGATAAACAGGGGTCCACTGTAGATATGTGAGTCAACGTGGATTGCATTACAGTACAGACCTGTTTACGTGCGAATCCGCTTAACGCATGGTAGCGCCATGCCTCCCAGTGCTACCTATTTAACATGCGAGACTCGCTAACACGTGGTACAGGAACTTGCTATATAGTGCTACAGATTTGCTCACTAACTCACTGACATAGAAATCGACAGGAAGTGCGGAGTGGAAACATGTTGTACGTCTTTACCGCCGACAGGGAGGGGGAGGGAGGGAAGGGGCAGCAGCGCTTTAAGGACAGTCATTTACTGTGGCAGTGCTTTAAGGATCCTTAAAGCGCTGCTGCGGCAAAGGACCGTCCTTAAAGCGCTGCCGCGGCAGCGCTTTAACATTGCTGCCCCTTTCTCCCCCACCCCGTTGGCAGCCCTGCTGGTAGGGACCCTACCAGCAGGGCTGCCGATGGGGGAGGCAAAAAGGGCAGGAGGCAAAAAGCAGCGCTTTAAGGATGGTCCTTTGCCGCGGCAGCGCTGGGCCACCGACAAGGGGGGAGGGGCTGGGGGGGGCTGGGCACAGCAACGTTAAAGCGCTGCCACAGCAAAGGACCCTGCAGCGCTTTAAGGTCCCTGCCCCTTTTGCCCCCCCTCGGCCGCCGACGGGTGGGAGGGGGTAAAGGGCGCAGCTGCCCCGGGGCCGGCGATTTAAAAGGGCCTGGGGCTCCAGACGCCGCTACTACAGCAGCGGTGTCCAGAGCCCCAGGCCCTTTAAATTGCCACGGGAACCCCGGGCGGCATGGACCAGGCGGCCTGGAAGGGTTGGCTGTGGGATGCTGTCCCCTAATCCCGCCCCTTCCGTCTGAGGCCCTGCTCTTTCCGGGGGCCAGAGCTGCCCCTTACTGGTAAGTGTCCTGAGTTACTTTCACCCGTGTGTAGTAGTAGTAATGTTTTTATTAGATTACACATTTGAATTTATATTCTTGCAAAGCACCGTTAACAGATAGGCCTGCAGTATTTGGGACGCTGTGAATACGTATGTAATCCTAGATAATTATACATGTGTATATATAGTATAGATATCTTATTTTAGCATGGCCCTCTTAACCCGTGATCCGTTAACACGCGGTCGTGACGGCTTGACTCCCGACATCCGCGCGTAAACGGGTCTGTACTGTATTGTGCAAGTGACACCAATTATATATCTCTGTTTCATCATTTCCAGAAGATAACTAAGCAGCATTCTGTCTACAGAATGTCTAATGCAGAAAACATGTTTGTTGGAGGAAATAAAAGTAATTCCTTTTCCTCTTGATGGAAATAATTAGTGTGCCATTTGTCACTCATGCTTGTTACTTGCTGCTCTTGTCAGACCCATGGTTGCTTCTGAATTTTGAGGTATCAGCAATGGTCCAACATATTTTTCCTTGGAACTATGCTTGGCAAGGAGATTGTGATCATTCTTGAATATGAAACTTCCCTTGGTTATCCACCCCAATGTCACTTGCAGATTGGGTCATTGCAGAGCACTCTACTTGTGTCTAAATAAGCCTGTTCAGAGTATGGCTGCTGAGTTGGAGTGCTTTCTTTAGGGAGCATACTGCACTGGTTACCAGTTTATTTGAGTGAAATTGCTGAGTTCCCAAACAATATAGTTAGTTAGCTAATGGTTAGGGATGAGAGACAGTACTCCAAAAAAACTTACCCATAGTTTTTAATAACGTGTCTATAATAGTATGTTCAGATAAGTGCGTAATTCTGCAGCAAGGTTCATACCACTGATTAACACACCTACAGAATTTTTGTCTGAGTAACGACAACGTTAATTCTTCCTCTTAAGACACCACCCTCCAGTCTTTACTACTTTTTTGCCTGACCCTGAGAACCCTTAATTGTGTGATTAACAGTTTGCAGGATCAGGTCCCTGTATTGAATGATTTGTGTTATGGGATGAAGAACTCTCTCTCTAAAGGCTATAAGAAAGTCTCTCTTGATGGTTGTAGACATATGAAATTTTAAAATAGAATTATGCTGATACAGTAACTATACTGGTACTATCTTCCCTTCACTGTACTTGTCCTAAGGGGTTTACATAGTCTGCAGTGTCTGTAAGATGAAACCTTAAACTTTGAGAGTGATCTAGACCTAGGAGGCATACACATTTGGATACACTAGATCTTTATTTAATGATGCTTGTATACATGTCATATCACTTGGTAACAGTGCTTAATTAACAATGGTGCTTTTTGTGTCTATGTATGTTGTGGTTATAATCTTATTAAAGGATGGAAAATAATGGCTTTCTCTGTGCTGTTGGTCCAATTAGAAATTTGTGTGATTGACAGTTTGCAGGATAAGTATGCATTTTTTTTCAGAGGACTGTGTGTGGAGGTAAAGTAGTTGCTCCATTACTACCCAGCAATCAGTTACTCCTGAGGGAATTCTGCGCCAAAAAATTAAAAATTCCATGCACAATATTTTAAAATTCTGTAAAATTGTGCATATTTTATTTGTCAAAATAACACCATATAATCACACCATTTTCAATTATTTGCTGACAAGTATTTTGAAATAAATTGCCAACATAACTGAAAGCGGTGTGATTATATTGTTGTTGTGTTTGTGTTATTTTGACAATTAAAATATGCAGAATTTTAAAATTTTAAATTTTTTGGTGCAGAATTCCCTCAAGAGTACCAGGTCAGGGTGCAGCTTGTTGGTGCTCAGCGGAGTAGTGGTCTGGGTGTGGTGGGCTCCTGATGCAGGGGGTGAGGCTGGATGTGGGTTTGGGTGGCTCAGTGGGGGTGTTCTGGGTGCGGGGGGATCCTGATGCAGGGGGAGCTTAATTGGGAGTTCTGGGTGTGGGGAGCTACCGATGCAGGGGGATGAGGCTTGTGAGGGTAGGGGTTTGGGTGGAGGGGGGCTCAGTGGGGAGTTCTGGGTGCGGGGAGGTCTGGATGTAGGGGTTTCCTGATGCAGGGGGTGAGGCTTGGTGGGGTAGGGATTCAGGGGGCTTAGTGGTGGGGTGTGCAGAAGACTCCTGATTGGGGGAGGGCGATGGCTCAGTGGGGGATGGTCCCTGGTGTGTGGGTGGAGGGCGGGGTCACTGTACAGGGAGCTGCTCTCCTTGTCCTCCCAGCCCTCCCCTCTCCCCACAGTGCAGAGCTTCCTGCAGTCCGGGGAAGTTTCTGGGTCTTGATCTGACCCAGCCCTGGATGCTCTGTGCAGGGAAGGGGGAACTCTATCTCCATCTACCTCCTCCTCCCCCCACCCTCAGCTGGGACTAACGTCCCTGGGTGGCCGGGGCACCCCCAGAGCCCTCTCCCCCCCCAGTGATTTACCTCTCCTGGGATGCCCGAACAGACACGTCTGAGCTGCGGGGGAGAGGTGAGTGAGCACTGGTGCAGCTTCTTTTTTCTTCCCCACTGTCACCGTGCCTCCATTGGTCACAACTGAGAATACCAAATTCAGGACAAACTGCTGAGAAATAGCGCAGACACACCCCAAAACTGGTGATTAATCTCCCATAAGATACACCAAACCAGCAACAAAAGTAAACTTCTGTTTCACCACACTGGCTAACAAGAAGTCAGAAAAGCAGTCTACTTAAGTATTCCAGTCCTGGATTCAACACCCAGACACTAAACTTAAAGATGAGTGGTTCTTTAAAGCCAATTTCATCAAACAAAAGGGTTGTTCTGATCCCAAAGGACCAGCCACATACCCAGGTCAATATACAACTTGGATCTTGCCCAGTAATCACGCTGTTGCCAAACCGTTAGTATCTAAAATCTAAAGGTTTATTTATAAAATGAAAGGTGAGTTAAAATTGGTTAAAGGAATCAAATACATACAACAATTGCAAAGTTCTTGGGTCAGGCTTGTAGCAGTGATGGAATAAACTGCTGGCTTGTTAAGTCTCTGGTTGCTTCCAAATCACTGGAAGGTCCTCAGTCCCTTGGTTAGAATGCTCTCATTAGTATAAGTTCATAGTCCAGAGGTTTGAGCGGGAAAGAGACAAAATGGAGATGTTTCCAGCACCTTTTATAGCAGAGGTGGGCAAACTACGCCCCGGGGGCCACATCCGGCCCTCCAGCCTGTTTAATCTGGCCCTTGAGTTCCCGCTGGGGAGCGGGGTCTGGGGCTTGCCCTGCTCCTGCGCTCCAGCCGGGGAGCGGGATTGGAGACTGCTCTGTGTGTGCCAAGGCTCCCGGAAGCAGCAGCATGTCCCTCCTCCAGCTCCTATGTTTACGGGTAGCCAGGGGGCTCCGCGTGCTGCCCCCACCCCAAGCGCCACCCTCACAACTCCCGTTGGCCGGGAACTGCGGCTAATGGGAACTGCAGGGGCAGCACCTGCGGATGGGGCAGTGTGCAAAGCCGCTTGGCCACACCTCCACATAGGAGCTGGAGGGGGGACATGCTGCTGCTTCCAAGAGCTGCTTGAGGTAAGCGCCGCTCGGAGCCTGCACCACTGACCCCCTCCCGTACCCCAATCTCTTGCCCCAGCCCTAATCCCTCTCCCTCACCCCAACCCCCTGCCCCAGGCTGGAGTCCCCTCCCACACCCTGAACTCCTCATTTCTGGCCCAACCCCAGAGCCCGCACCCCCAGCCAGAGCCCTCACCCCCTCCTGCACCCCAACACCAATTACTTGAGCATTCATGGCTCACCATACAATTTCCATACCCAGATATGGCCCTCGGGCCAAAAAGTTTGCCCACACCTGTTTTATAGCTTCTCACAAGCGAAGGGAAACCCATTGTTCTCACTGTGGAAAATTACAGTAACGAGATGGTGTTTGGAGTCACATGGGCAAGTCACATGTCCATGCATGTTTTCGCCTAGACATAGCAGGAAAGTCCACTAAGGGCTAGTCTACACTGGCAATATTGAAGCGCTGCTGTGGCAGCGCTTTAACGTGGCTTGTGTAGCCATGGCAGAGTGATAGGAGAGAACTCTCCCAGCGCTCTTAAAAAAAAAAACAAACCACCTCCGCAAGGGGCGTAGCTACCAGCCCTGGGAGCACAGTCTACACTGGCGCTTTACAGCGCTGAAACTTGCTGGGCTCAGGGGGGTGTTTTTTCACACCTCTGAGTGAGAAAGTTGCAGCGCTGTAAAGTGCCAGTTTAGACAAGCCCTTAGTGTAGTTAAGTGTCTTCCATTGTGAGTTAAGTGTTTTTTAATTGGCCATTCAACTTGAATAGTTCCTTCACAATGTGCTGGCTAAATACCTTGTGGGTGCTACCCAGGAGCAAACATTTGAAATCCAAGTATAGAGCCAATGCTCATAACTTCAAATACAAAAATGATACATATGTACAAATAGCATAATCATATTCAGCAAATCATAACCTTTCCATAGACACCTTACTTGATATAATTTGTACAAGATTTGTTGTAATTATATAACAGTGGTAGCAACAATGATCTACATGGTCAATTTTAATCAGATAAAGTCACACCCACAGAAAGCATTTTTTGCAAAGAAAATCGGGGGGAGGGGGCATTTTCTTGCTGCGCAGCAGTGGCACAGAATTTCCCCAGGAGTAATCAGTGTTGCTGCTCTTCATATACCCCTTATTTATTCTCCTCCCATTCTTCCATATCCTTCCTACCCTGTCCTTTAGTTTTCAACATTTATCAGTTAAATATAAAAAACAGATGCTTGATCTCCATATTTCATTTCTGTTGATTTCAGCTACCCATGCGTCTGTATCTGAAATACTGTGATCTTCAACACAAATGTGTTTTCCATTGAAATCACATTTTAAAACATACAGTCACACTTGTTTTGTTCTTGGTTTCATTTTCACCTGTCCTTTCTTTCATTTCACACATTTTGACTTAAAATTATTGGAGGAAATCTTTTAAATTTATTTTTCCCCTCTGTATTCCACACTGTCATCTATAACCTTTTACAGGTTTTTCTCTTCTTATTCTCAAATTTCTAACCTTAGTTTATTCCTTTCCTTGTACTCCCCACTATATTTTCCATTTTAGTTCTGTTAGTTTCTACTTAATTTTTCACTTCTTGTTAAACTCTGTACTCCTCATCTTCCGTCTGTTCCCGCTGTTCACTCTTACCACTTTCTTCCCTTTCTTACCCTTGTGTTCCTCTCTCTACTACTCACCGTCTCTCCCCCATTTTGCTCCACGTTCCAGTTAGGTATTTCCCAGGAGAATGAAACTAGCATGACCTCTTTCTACTCTCCGTTACTACAGTCCAAAAGAGTTATAAATCATTCTCTTCTTCAAAATTTTTCCTTTCGTGTACACCTATAATTTTGGATAAGTGAACTTAAAAAATTTAAATAACCACTTGGTAAAACTTTCTACAGATCTTACTTAAAATTGTTAAAACTAATTTAGAGAGATAAGGTGGCTGAGCTAATTTCTTTTATTGGACCAAATTCAGTTGATGGGGAGAGAGAGACAAGCTTTCAAACTTGCCCAGAGTTTGAAAGCTTGTCTCTCTCTCACCATCAACTGAATTTGGTCCAATAAAAGATACCACTCAACTACTTCATTATATTAATTTTATTTTATATCTAAATTTCCTTCTATCCCACAGAAACATGGTGTTGTCTCCATGTTTAATAAAACTATCACGTATTTTGAAACTGAGGTTAACGAAACACTGTATACTTGTTAAAGAACCCCATGTCATTTCAAGTTTCTGCTCCTATTTATCTTGTATGGGTCTTTTACACATTTTGGATTGTGTTGTAGGGGAGAGGGGCTGAGAAGTGTGATCTGAAGCCTCCAGATATACAGTATGTGTTCCTAATTAAGGGGTGATTTTATGCCACAAAACCTTCATGAAAATGACAGATGACAGAAGACTGAGTGAGTTTAAGTGATGTGATCTTTTAATTTTGCCATTAGTTGAGATTGTTTACATTTTTTACACATTCCCATTCTGTTCCTGATAGCTAATCATGCTCTGCCCTTTGCCATTTTAATCAATATTATTCCAGGAATTGACTACTAGCAAATACTTAAGAGAAAATCTTGAAGCATCTTTGCCCTGTGTCCTTCAGTAGTCTGTTTAATCTAACACCTTGTTAAATTCAGAATTATTTCTGGCAGTCATGTTTCATGGGGGTCAATATGAGTTTTAAATATATTAAAGGCACTATATGAACCTTAGTCTTTTTCCTCAGGAAAAATGTAGCAAAAATTTAATATGTTAGACTGCTAGTTAACGTAAGTATGAACTCACTACTTTTGTGTCTTCAGTAAGGCCCGTTAATCTTAATCTTAAATATTTTAGGAGCATAATAACCTTCCACGCATTTTACGAATAATTGGAAAGTATTTCATACGCAGTTTGCGTGGACTTCTAATTATATACACATGTATATGAGACAGCACTGTGATTGCTACTTAGAGATTGTTGAGCCTACACGGGTTGTCAAAGCCTACAGAGCAGCTGATGTCTGAAGTGGCCACAATTTGTGTGTGTCAAGACCAGGGGTCGGCAACCTTTGAGAGTGGTATGCCAAGTATTCATTTATTTACTGTAATTTAAGATTTTGCATCCCAGTACTACATTTTACATTTACAGGGGCCGGTGGATGGAACCCCAGACCGGCAGCAGGCTGAGCTGCTCAGTCCACTGCCGGTCTGGGGTTCCGTCCGCCGGCCCCGCTCAGCCCGCTGCCGGCCCGGGGTTCTGTCCATCCAGGCCGGCAGCGGGCTGAGTGGGGCTGGCTGGCAGCAGAGTGCCACTAAAAATCAGCTTGTGTGCTGCCTTTGGCATGCATGCCGCAGGTTGCCGACCCCTTGTCAAGACCAGTGATCCACTCAAGAAAAACAAACCACCCAAAAACATTAAGAAAATTGACAGTAAAAGGCTAATAGACAAGATATTGCAGCAGCAGTTTCAAACTGAACTGAAGAACAGATTTCAGGTGCTACGAGAGTTAGATACCGTAAGAAATCAACATCCATCTGTCAAGATGTGGCTTTATTTTTACACAGCAGCCAACAACTGCAGCTGGTTTCCAGGCAAACTAATCTAAAATCTGGATAAGTAAGGATATGTGGAACTGTGTGAAAGAAAGGAAACAAGTCAAAGCAAACAGACACCTCCAGAAAAGGGAGCAGCAAAAATCTGTATTTTTTTTTTTTAAAGGACAAAGCAGTGTGAGAGAGGCAAGAGGAAGTAAATGAGTAATGTTACCAGTGACTGCTGAAAGAGGTGATGATAAAAACACTTTTTTCATTGTCTCAACGAGGTCCTAACTGGCAAATTTACACCAGCAGGAGGGCCTGTCAGGGATAAACCAGGAAAGAATAACATAAAAAGAACAAAAAAAGCAAGTGGCAGATCACTTTCAAGAGGTGCTCACACCTTCTTGTTAACGGTTGGAAATGAGCCATCCTGATTATCACTACAAAAGTTTTTTTTTTTTCTCCTGCTGATGATAGCCCACCTTAATTGATTAGTCTTGTTATAGTTGGTATGGCATCACCCATTTCTTCATGTTGTGTGTGTGTATCTTCCTACTGTATTTTCCACTGCATGCATCCAATGAAGTGGGTTTTAGCCTATGAAAGCTTATGCCCAAATAAATTTGTTAGTCTCTAAGGTGCCACAAGTACTCCTGTTCTTTTAGCAACATTGAGGACATTCAAATTGTGGCTCGGGATAGATGGGAGTCGGAATCTAGTTTGTGCCCTAAGCAACATGTGATGGTGTGGCAAGGATTCAGATTTAGAAATGAAAAATTCCATGAAATGTTGATTTCTCTCCTCCCTCCCTCTCCCCCCCCGTAATTTGATGATAAACACATTTTAACAGTAGTTCTTTTTTAGTTTAGATGGATAAATTTTATTTCCCCCCCCCCCCCTTCATCTGTGATTTTTTCCTTTAGCATCCTTCATTATGTTAATTATGCTGGAACGTGCACTCTGGACAGGATATCGTTTGTTTATTTGTAACTTCCTTTGTTTTTTAGGCTGTCGAAAACCTCTGTTCTTATAAAGTGTCCCCTACACTGTACAAACAGCTCCGGCAAGTCTGTGAAGATCATGTGAAAGCACAAATCCTTCAGTTCAGAGAATATCCTTTTCTTGTGCACAGAAATACAGTCCCATAATACTTTTTAAATTATTTTTTAAGGAAACACAACAGCAATTGATAAAACAAATGTGTAGGTGTTATATAAGCATTCAATATAGATCTTTAAATCAATCTCACAAAATTCTAGTTACCTGCTTGCCTTAGTTGAATAATTTCTGTGGACCAATAAAATATGAATAGTATTTTCATTCATGGTAAGGGTGCATGAGTAATTTTATACCTGGTCTGAAAATTTTCATGACTGTAAGCAGTGCTTTGTTAACCTCTTTTGAAACCGCTATTGCATAAGGAGGAGAGTGGTTACAGGGGGAAAGTTGTACAGCAGTCCTGCTCCCTGGCTTTGAGATAAGGTGTTGGATATTTTTACCTTCTAAACTCTCTACATGCCACTTAGTCCTGGTTTACACTACAAAGTTAGGTTGATGTAAGCTGTCTTGCGTCGTCCTTGATGTGCATGTGTCTACACTTACATTTGTCAAGCGCCCCGTTACAGTGATGTAGTAACACCAACTCCCCAGGCGGTGTTGAGCCATGGTCAATGTTCTGAGGTCAACGCAGCATGAGTGTAGACACTGAGAGCTTGTCTTCACTACCAGGATAAGTCGACCTAAGTTACGCTACTCCAGCTATGTAGCTTAGGTCGACTCTACCCTGGGTGTCTTCACTGCACTGCGTCAATGGGAGATGCTTTCTGGTCGATTTACCTTACTCTTCTCAGAGAGCTGGAGTACCAGTGTCAACCGGAGAACACTCTGCCGTCCATTTAGCGGGTCTTCACTAGACCTGCTAAATGGACACCCGCTGCATTGATTGCAGCAGCATCAATTTCCCTGGTAGTGAAGACAAGCCCTGAGTTACCTTTGTCAGCCCTAATAGTCCTACAGCAGCTGTGTCCCATAATGCCCAACACTGACCGCTCTGGTCACAGTTGTGAACTCCACTGCCTAGGGTCACAGAGACCCGAAGGCTCCCCCCACTTCCCCTCTTTAAAGCTCTGTACATTTTTGAAATGCCTGCTCCTGATTATCCAGCTTGGCAAGCACATCTAGCAGCTCTCCTTTGTTGTGTGCAACTGTCCAACCGACCATGCCAGCTACATGCTCCAGATGTACTCCAGCTTGGAGTATAGGATAGGAGGGATAGGATTTCCTGGGCCTGTGAGGAGAAGAGGCTGTGCAGGCACAGTTGTGGACCAGCTGTGGAAATGTGGACATCTACGAGCAGATTGCCTGGAGGATGCAGGAGAGAGGGCTATGATAGGGATCACCAGCAGTGCCGGGTGAAAGCGAAGGAACTGCGGCAGGTATATCAGAAGACTAGGAGGCCAACTGTCGATCCAGTTTCGAGCCCGCAGACCTGCCAATTTTACAAAGAGCTGCATGCCATACTTGGAGACCCCACTGCCACCCTGCACATTACTGTGGATACCTACGAGGAACCTGCGTCACAGACCCCTGCTGTGAACAGTGAGGGCAAGGAGGAGGGACATGCACTTGTCGGGGGTCCACCTATGCCGCAAGCCAGTACCTGTTTGAGAATCTACCACAGTCCAATGAGTCCCAGCAGTTGAGCATGGGAAAGTCTGATATGGGGAAGAAACTTTGGGTAAGTGTGTAATTGTATTTCCCATTCAATGATGTACTGATAGTTTTGTCCTGTTATGTTGGGGGTACTATCGACCTTTCATTAATTTACTCATACTAGAAGAGGTAGGGTTACAACAAAGAGAGAGAGAGAGAGCTGTCATCTCTGTACAGTTAGGTGGGGGGACGGACATGCAGAGCAGTTTATGTACAGAGGGATGTCCTTTCAATCCTCCTGAGAGATGTCAATGAAACTTCCATGGAGGTATTCTGCAATCCTCTCTCAAAGGTTTTTAGGGATGGCAGTCTTATTTCTTTCTCTGCGATAGGACGCTTTCCTGTGTCTGTTGGCAATAACTTTGGCAGGCATCATTGCAGTAAACTGGCTAGCAGCATGTGGGCCTTCGTGGTTTCAGGACCCTAGTGCTCTCTGTGCCCTTGTCACCCTCAAGAGCGAGATACCAGCTAAAATCATCACTGCCAGTGGAAAATGGTGCCAGCATTTAGTGCCATTGCCCTACATGCATAGTTTCATGCAACCGAACAATTCCCTCGTCATACTCACCACGGCTGGTGCTCTGAGTGGTGTTGTGCACAAGCACTCTGAAGCAGAAGTGTCAATAAGCGTGTGTTGTTTAAAACTTTAGGGGAGCAAGGAAAGGGAGTTCTGAATCTTAATTTTCAGTTTCCATTATGACTATTGTGGCAAAGGTACCTCTGTGTATTTTATTTGTAGTTGCTGCCATTGCAGCCTTGAAGGGTTCCCCCTCCACACCTGCAGGATGCCTGAGCCAGATCAGGAAGAAAAAAAGAGGACCTGGGAGGACATGCTCAATGAGGTCCTGCATGCTAGTGCTGCATCAGACCATGAGCAAAGGGCCTGGAGGGTGAATATTGCAGACAGCCTGGAGAAAGAAAGAAAAAGTGGACAGGGGAAAGGCCCAGGAGTCCTAGCAGGAAAAAGAGAGGGAGATACACGAGGACATAATGGGGCTTCTCTGGCAGCACAAACAGATGCTGCAGACCCTTATGCACCTACAGGTTCAATAATCATGGGCTCACTTCCCTATGCAGTCCCTGGAGAACTTCATTACAGCAACTCCCTACATCTTTGTTCAACATTCTTCATGACATCAGAAGCTGCATCCCTTCCCCTACCACTCTATCCCATGGGACATTAAGAACAACCACAGCTTCACATATACTGACTGTGAAAACCACAGTTGCTATGTGTTTAGCTAAAATGGGCATAAATGTTTTCTGTTCCATAACTTAAGTTTTTAACATACACTAACTCCTCACTTAAAGTCGTCCATTGCTGATCAATTAGAGAACATGCTTGTTTAAAGTTGCGCAATGCTCCCTTATAACGTCGTTTGGCAGCCACCTGCTTTGTCCACTGCTTGCAGGAAGAGCAGCCCGGTGGAGATAGCTGGTGGGGGCTTGGAACCAGCGTGGGACAGCAGCCTCCCTATTAGCTCCCCTAAGTTCCCTGTGTGGCAGCTGCCCAGCAGGTTATCAATTGCTGGCAGTTCAGCTGTCCCTACCCCCACTGCCATGTGCTGCTCCTGTCCTGTGCCTTGGAGCTGCTCCTGGGAGCCTCCTGCTTGCTGTGAGGGGGTGTGGGGGGGCTAATGTCAGGGTATCCCCCCCGCTCCTACACCCCGCTTACCCCATCTCCATAGAGCAGTGGGGGGACACGACAGGCCGGAGGGAGCTTGCTGGCAGCAGCTGCTGTCTCAACTTGCTGATCTACTTAAAAAGGCAGTGTACTTGGAGTGGGGTCAGCGTACTTAAAGGGGCAATGCACATCTCTCTTTCTCTCTCACACAGGGTGTGTGTTTCTGTCTTGGTCTGCCATGCTTTCTCCCCTCCCTCCATTCGTGCTGCCTTGTAGAGTGTGAGGCTACATTAACAACAATGGGTTAACCCTTGAGGGCTCAGTCGAATGCTAGTTCATCATTTAGCAGTAAGGCATTCCCTGGGAAATATTTCACCCTCTGACTTCACCACCTCAACCAAGCTTCACAATCATCATTGCTGTGTACAATATTAAATTGTTTGTTTAAAACTTATACTGTGTGTGTGTATGTATGTGTATATATATATATATATGTATATATAGTCTTTTGTCTGGTGGAAAAAAATTTCCCTGGAACCTAACCCACCCCATTTACATTAATTCTTATGGGGAAATTGAATTAACTTAACATCGTTTCGCTTAAAGTTGCATTTTCAGGAACATAACTACAACGTTAAGCGAGGAGTTACTGTATTTGCTTTTAAATTGCAGAAATTTTTCTTTGCACTGGTTTTGTTACTGAATAAAATTCTAATCTTTTGGGAAATATTTCATCTTTATTAGTTCACGTCATATGCTGCAGAGTGCCTAGCAGTACTAAAAGCACCCACTTGTGTCACACTGTGCAATAACATCTCATAGGATCAGTGACAGTGTAATAATCATAAATGTACAGCAAGCACCACAAAATTAACAGGTGCATAGACAGTGTTGTATTTATAGGCGTACACCAAGCACCACGCAATTCCTAACAGGCCCCAGAAACAAGAAGGCCACTTGGAGCACATTACACCCCAAAGCACTACTGTGGCTCACTGTTAAAATATTCTTTCAAAGCGTCCCTGAGCCATATAGCTCCGTATTGAGCTCTTCTGGTAGCACTTGTGTTTGGCTGTTCAAACTCCGCAGACACACTCCACTTCTGCCCTTCACCCTGGCAGCAGCTTTTTCCCCATTTGCTTCACAGATATTACATAGGACAGAGCAGGCAGCTATAACTATTGGGATATTTTTTTCACTGAGATCCAATCTTGTGAGTGAAGGGATGCTGGTGTCCCTTCAGTCTACCAAAAGCATGTTCAACTGTCATTCAGCAGCTGCTGAGCCGGTAGTTGAATCTTTCCTTGGTGCCGTCCAGGTAGCCGGTGTACAGCTTCATGAGCAAGGGTTAGACTGTGTCCCCCAGAATCACTATGGTATTTCAACATTGCCAATGGTAATCCACCAATTGGGAAAGAGAGTCCCTATTTATAGCTTTCTGAACAGTCCTGTGATCTTAAAGACGTGAGCGTCATGCACCTTCCCTGACCAGCCAACATTGATGTCAGTGAAGCATCCCTGGTGATCCACCATCGTTTGCATAACCATAAAAAAGTAGCCCTTTCTGCTGGCAAGGTGGTCTGATGCCAAAATAGGGTTATGCATGCCGTCTGTTGGTCGACCGCAGTTCGGGAACCCCATTTCGGCAAATCTATCCAGGTCATGCATGTTGCTGAGTCACAGTCCTGCATAGTAGGAGATGAACGGCCATGCATGCTTGCATGACAACGGCCTCCACAGTGCATTTGCCAACTCCAAAATGATTTCCCATTGACCGGTAGCGATCCTGCGTCACAAGTTTCCAGTGTGATTGTCACTCACTTCTCCATTTCAGTACAACTGTCATTCTGGTGTCCCTTCGCTGGAGGGCTGGAGCAAGCTTGGTGCACAGATCCAGGAATGTGGCTTTGCGCCTCCAAAATTTTTGCAGCCACTGCTCAGCATTCTAAGCCTCCATTCTGATACGATGTCATCAGTTAGTGTTCATTTCTTGGGCCCAGAAGTGGTGCTCCACCATCTGCATCTGCTCTGTGAATGCCACCAACAACCTTGAATTGGTTCTTGCTGTGGCCCACAGCAGTTTGTCCTCCCATGAAATTGTCATGTTCCCTGCTGATTCGATTCTCTTGTGGCTCTGCAAATACCAGAGGATTGTGTGTTCAGTGCTTGAACCAGATCTTGTGGGTGTGGGGTTGGTTTTTTTTTCATTTTGTCAAAAGCTATCTATCTTCAGTCAGAATTGTATATAACCCCTCTCTTTTTTCAGACTCCCAGACTTCATCTGATCTTCTGAATTGAGTGCTTTTAAATTTAGGATTTTCTCTGTCAGAAATGATTTTTAGAGATCTGAGATTTCTACATCTGACAAGTATACTCCTTTCCTGTTCCATTGACACAAGATGGTAGTCCCTCAAAATTTGACTTAGAGACTTGAGTTGCTATTGTATTTGAAGGGAAGAGTAGCCACATTTGGATTTCTTCATAAATGGTTTAATGGAACTCAGAAAGCTTGAATCACAGCTAGAGTCTGCTGTTGCGTGAAGTAGCCTCCACAATTCATGAAGATAAATTCATGAAGATCTGGGATTTTAGGTGAACCCTGTGGGGAGTTTAATGAGGATTATTTAAGCCCTTGAAAGTTTTTAAAAATAATACAGCTGTTTGAACTATATCTGATGTAAACCAGTTTAATGAACAAAATTGCTTTTTAGACTGTTCCTCCCAGCTCTCCTCAATGGGAAGGAGAGTTGCTTTTGATTTAAGTGGGACGTCTTCTTTAACCTTCCAGAGTTATGTAGTGCAGATGGAGGCGCAGGAGAGCAACGTGAGGCATTCACTCAAAAACTGAGTCATGCCTTTGGAAGAGTTCCCAGCCCTCTGCTGGTCCAGCACTTTTTAGCAACTGAACTCTGATCCCTAACTTCCAGCGCAATTTCATTTGTGTCCATAGAGCAACTTTACTGAATAACTTGCTGAACAAAAATGTACTGAATAAAGATAATCACTAGTATCTGGCCTCAAAAAGGTGTTGATGAACTAGTTTTCCTTAGCAGGCGCTGCACAGATTCTCTGGACAGTCTTTTATTTTTAAAGAAGGTAAATAAATGCTGGCAAGATCACTGCAGACAAATGGTAAGTTGACTATTCAAAATGCAAATCCCTGAGACATCAAAGAAATCTGGTAAATAAATGCTGGGGACATTACAAAAAATCAGAAGTGGGGAGGGAGTTCAAACAGTCCTTCAGCCTTGACTGAAAAGCAATTTTCTTAAAAATCAAAACACCTCCCCCCAATGTTTTTTATTTATTCATTTATTTATATATAATGTATCATTTCATTCCAAACAGTAAGGGGGTCTGCACTTATCCTCCACTTGCAATTTTTTTTCTGGGTACTTCCTGGTTGCTTATAAGCAGCATTTAACAGCTCTTGGGTGCTTCTCCAACCTATAAAATCAGAAGGGTTCAAAGTTAACATTGAAAGAACAGAGAAAACATTAAACTCTCAAACACATGGATAATTTCCCTCAAATTGGTTTTGATATCTTCACAGGCAAAAATGTGATATAGGACATAGGGGCATGAATCACACACTACTAAAATATTCTTAATTCTCCATATCACTCGTAATGTTTAAAAAATAAGATAATGGCACCTTGCAGGGATGGCAGAGGGACAGTTAGGAAGATTAAGGAACAAACTGGTTGGAAACTCCAATCTCTGCACTCCTGCCCCCCAAATTAAAAATGTGGCAAGAAAAATTACCGTTCAAAGGTTTTCATGGGAATTTTCTAAACAAAAGAAAAGTATTTAATTTAGTTTTCACATAGTATTCTGAAATGAACGTTTTCATTTCAACTTAAAATATCATTTTGCTTTGGTTTATGAAAACTAAAAATGTTTGGATTTTCATTTTTTTTTTTTTTTTTTTGTGTTTTTTTTTTTCTTTTTTTTTTTTT
>NW_020664372.1:34265118-34275331 GCF_002925995.2 Terrapene triunguis
AAAAAAAAAAAAAGGTAGAAGGGGAAGACCCCCAACTTATTTACTGCTTTCCTCTTTGAAAACATTAAGAAAGTATGTTTCTATTCAACAGATTTAAAAAAAATTCCAGTCAGAAAATTGAAAAAATTTGTTGAAATTGGAGCTTTCCTGTGAAAAGATGTTTAGACTAAACCACATTTTCCAGTGGGAAGATTTTTCAGTCAATAAATATTAACCACACATATAAGAAAGTGAAGAGAAAAGAAGGTGGCAGTGTTAAACCTCTCTCTCTCTTCCCCCCGCCCCCCAAGAGTGCCAAGTTTCAGTGTGTGGCTTCTTTAGCCACTTCTAATGTATGTTCTAGCATGAAATCTAAGCTGGGAAGAGGTCAATTTTCCATATTTAATTTTTTTATAAGAGTTAAAATTGGTTGCTGGATGTGAAACTGTTGCTCAGCTAATGGGGGATGAGGGGAGAGGTGGTGGAAGGGGTCTAAATAACCTAGAGAATCTCTTCTCTTTTTAAGCAATAGAGATATGGAAAAATTAAGGCATCAGATATATTCATATTGATAGTGAGAAGTATTTATAACCTTCCCCTATTTTCTCATCATTTTACTGGGAACTGATTTTTATAGGCAAAGGATATGCTGCATAAGCCACTTTCTTCCCATCATAAAACTGCTTTTTAAAAATACATTTTTAATGTCCAATTAATAGCAGTACACCACTGCATGCTGTGCATTGGAAGCGTATTGGTGCACTTCTTGGGTGGTTGAAGAGTAGAAATAATGCAAGATGATATACAATCTTAATAGCTCTTAAAATTGACTACAGGGTTTGGAATTATTTGGGATACATCTTATAATACAGTTTGTGCTTAGGTAGTATTGCTATCAAGGTCTACAATTTTAAAAAACTTTTACCTTTATACAAATAATCTGATTTAATACATGCAAAAATTATAAAGTTAATTAATTGTAAGGCATCTTAATTACACAAACACAGATTCTAATATAAAATACAATCCTGTGTGCTTGTAAACAGGCAAATTGGTTCAATCAGTGTTTTACATTTGCAGATCATGATTAGAAGCATTTTCTTATTTTTGGATCGTACATATGTGCTTCAGAATTCATTGCTTCCTTCTATATGGTAGGTATCTGTGTAAGTACGTTGCTAACATAATTGTTGAACATGAACTTACTGTTTTTGTAAAGATTAAACTTTACTTTTCCCCCCACAATTATTTTGTTTTGTGTATGTAACACATGTAACATCTTTCGTTTCTGTAAAATTCCCTGTAAATGTATGGAGTTAAATAATGTGTGAGATCAGTTTTTGTCTGGGAATATTATATAAATCAAGTTATATTTCTGATTTTTTAAATTAATTTTCAATATTTATGCAGGGATATGGGACTAGAGCTTTTTAGAAAGCACATTATTAGTGATAAACTAGTTCAAAACAAGACCATTGATGGAATCCTCCTACTGATTGAACGGGAACGGAATGGTGAAACTGTGGACAGAAGCCTGTTACGAAGTCTGTTAAGCATGCTCTCTGATCTACAGGTAAGTATAGCAAACCTTACTAATAGCTGCCACATTTAAAGGCAGACACAAATTGTGGACCTTTCTAATTCTTTCGTGTCCTAGAAGAGTAACTTTTTTCTGATTAACATATGCTTTGGAATTAAAACCATATTTTTAGGATCATGATTAAGTTTAGTAGCTGTACATATAACTGTTCAGTGTCTGTCTATAGCTTAATTAATTTTCCACTAAAATTATATTAAATTATTCAGTAAAATAAACCCGAGCATGTCATTTATTCTTTTTTAATACTAGTGGCTAGATTGAAGTTTTAGTTTAGTGATATTTTTTCCAAAGAAGGTTAATTCATCCTGTAGTAAGTCGCTAATAATATACTTAAAAATACTGTATCCGCATTCACATGCCTGTATCTTTGCTGGCTCCTCCGTGTATTTATCACATAAACACAGTATTGCTACAATTGTATTAGATATGAACTAATTTGGATGGCTTGACACACATTTATAAAAGAAGCTTAAATAGGGATGCTCCTTTGAGTGATACAAGTGTGTGGCTGTATTAGCTGCAACACCCATGCCTGTCGCTCCCTTCCAACCAAAAAATCTGGGAAAAATCTAGTATTGATTTTCTTTTAAAAAAAACAAAAAAAACAAAAAAAAACAAAGAGTTGCATTGTATTGAAATGCTCCTTTTTGTTTTTCAGTGTGTCAACAGTAAATTTAAACTTGTCAGTGGAAAGTATTTGAGAACTCATTATTACGATAGACAAAAAGTTATCTCCTTGAGACACATGTGGCTGTGTCCTGCTTATCACTTACTCCGTCGTTCTCTTCTCCTTTTGTCCACTAAATGAGGCCATTTTGCTTTCCCTTTTTTTCCAGCTGTAGGCAATGACCAATATAGGTCAGCAGAGGTTTTATATCATAATTCTTAAATCATGGGTATGCAGCTCCCAAATAATATATGTCCACTGTAAATTGCTATAAATGAGACCAAATCCTTCTCATGGAGCATGTACCCAAAGGCAGGTCTCAGTCCTGGTAGTGAGAAAATTGACTTTGCTTCCAGACCTGAGTTTCTAGCATGATACACTGTTGCAATGTTCTCCAGCTACTGGATTGACTTTGGATTTGTATTTTTAAACAGTGTAATTCTATATTAAAATATGTGGCCTTTAATTGATTCAAAAGTCTTTTTTTCCATTTAATCCTGACACAGATTAAATGTAGTAACAAAAATATATATCATTGGCATAAGTAAAAGAATTTGGGCTTAGTCCATATCCAGTGGAAAAGGGTCTACATCACAAAACCTATCACCACATTCTAGCCTCTCTAAGAGATTACCAAAAAAGATTGGGCATGAAGTCCAAGCATTCGATATATGGATGCAGTCAAGCTGTAATTTCATGGATTTTCACTTAGATTATACTTGAATAGGCATGAGTGACCAAGTGGACTAATAATTTTTGCACATTTTATTCAGGTAAACTTGAGCCTCCTGTCAGCATTCCAGTCATGCTGTCCATTCTGTTTTTGGTAGAACATAGGTCATGAGCCTCCTTTCATCCTTCCAGGAAATTCTTTAGCTTGGATCTCCTTAGTTTAGTTAGGTATTCCCTGTTCACAGGGTGTTTAAATATGTCTGAGATATTAGGGGAAGGGTAAGAGAAAAAACAATAACTATTTCATTTTCTGATAAGGCACTGCAAAGCCAATCTGGCTCAGTTTCTGCCTTTCCTGCTAAGCCTCCTAACTATCATCCATAACGGGCTCTGGTATATCTGGAAAATAAATACGTAATACTCCTTCTTTGAGGTAGTTACAGTAGGTGAAGATAAGCTTCTGTCAGTCATTGTCTTTAGACAATGTAATGCTCCATGAATGTCCATGCTGGAAGATGTGGATCTGGCTTGTGTGTTCTCTTTTGCCAGAGCTTTCCCCTTTATTAGCCCAGGTATTCATAGCTGCATCACCTTTTTCATGTCTGTCATATTTTTAAGAGGCTAGGGTTTAACAGTAGGTTTTTTGATCTCTGCTAAACAAAGCTAAATATACCCCCTTTCTTGGTTCCTTCCGATCATGTGTGCATTTAGATACGATTTTCTCCTTTGAATTATTTCAGACAGATACTTCTAGTTCTACGCTAGATAGCCTCTAATCTAGGTATTTTTACCATGGCTGCTGCTATAGTAGGTGAAATCCTTATAGATTCTCCAGTAAATAAACATGGATTGCTGTTTCTCCCTCCACATCCCCACAGAAATAGGTTGGTTATTAAGTGAAAGCCAAGTTAATGAAATGAGTTTTACAATTTGTTTGAAAGCAGTGAGGCTGCTGTTCATCCTGATTTCCTTAGATATCAGTTCTGTAATTGAAGGCCAGCTGCTGAGAAAGTTCTGTCTTCTGCTCACATGACTCTCATTCTTGAGGCTTACTGTTCCAAAGCAGTGTGACTGCATGAGGTCATGATCCCAAAAAGTGAGGGTGTCCCTTTATATAGTTTGGGCCAGTTCCCCTGGAGGGTTTTGAAGATAAGGAATGAAACCTAGAATTTGAGTCGCTCTTCAACAGGGAGCCAGTGTAAAGAACCAGGGCTGGGATGATGAATTGGTGGGCTGCTGCACTCTCAACGTTTGTAAGTAGTCATTTTGCAGTAGTCAAACTTAAAGCTTACAAAATAATTCCTGTGATCAAGTCTGAATTTGATCAGAGTGGGCTTCAGTCTGTCTGGCTATCTGTAGATATAGAGAGGGCATTTTTCACAGCTGTGGCTACTTCAGTGTACATTATAGAGAGGAGTCTGACAGTCTGAGGGCAGATGTCCTCCATGGTGGGTTGATGTTACAGTGGCAGTAAGTTTTCAAAGTGCTTTTCTCTCCCAACTGGCATTGCCCTGTCTTGCCTGGGCCTAGCTTCAGCCAGTGGCTCTTCATCCAGGTGCTGATATCTCCCAGGCAATACGATAACTAAACTCTGAAGCATGACATTTAATTTCACTTCAACAAAATTTATCATTCATTTTGATAACTAGATATTTTTGATATCCATACAAATCTTGTTAAAGCTTTAGCAACTTCCTGTGGCAGCGAGTTCCATGATTTAATTACACATTATATGAACAAATATTTCCTTCCATTGGTTTTGAATTTCTCACCTTTTTTTTAATTCCAGTGAATGCCCCCATGTCTTGTTATGAGGCAGGGAGAACAGAAGCTCCTGATCTACCTTTTCCAGGTCATGAATTATTGTGTATACTTTTATCCTGTTCTCTCTACTAGGGTACGTCCAGACTACCCGCCGTATCGGTGGGTAGCAATTGATTTATCGGGGATCGATGTATCACGTCTCATTAAGACACGATATATCGATCCCCGAACGCATTCCCCGTCGACTCCGGAACTCCACCGGAGTGAGCGGCGGTAGCGGAGTCGACGGGGGAGCCGCGGCCGTCGATCCCACGCCGTGAGGACGGGAGGTAAGTCGGAATAAGATATGTCGACTTCAGCTATGGTATTCCTGTAGCTGAAGTTGCGTATCTTACATCGACAACCCCCCCTCCGCCCCCCCCAGTGTAGACCAGGCCTTGGTCTCCTTTCTAAAGTAAACAATACCAGTCTTTTCAATTTCTTTTAATATGACAGTGTTTCATTGCCCTTGATCATTCCTGTTACTCTTCTTTGAATCCTCTCTAGTTCGGCAATAGACATTGAAGAGGGAAAGGATAGTCCAGTTCATCTGCACCTCATTTATCTCAGTGAGCCAAAGCAAGGTGACAGACCCCAGATTTCTTGGATGAAGATTATTTTGGAGACGGTGTTCCTGATTAGTCCAAACATTTCACCGAAAAGGAGTTATCGGTTCTTTGCTATGATTTCACTAATTTGGAGCTATTGCATTTGCAGCAGGAATGCTGGCAGGAGGATCAAACTCAACTAGACTGGAGTCCCATAATTGTGTTATATTGGCTACTGGTGCTTGTCTGTGTGATTTAAACAGAAGCCATTGATTTAGACAAATCAGCCACTGAATCCCTGATTGAAGCACACTTATGATATGATGTGGGAAAGCTCCCATTGCAGTTGGTCATTCTCTACCTATTATACAAATAAATCAAGAACTTCATTATCCAGTAGTGTCAGTGGCACTTTTCTTGAGGACAGACAATTATTTTGTGTCGTGGGATATTTTGTTTGTCTTTCATCCTGACAACTAAAAATAAAAAAGCCAGCCTTAAGTATGAGGTTAATAAGTAACTAAATTCATAATTTCATTTTTTACCTAGGTTTACAAGGAATCATTTGAACAAAAGTTTTTGGAGGAGACAAATTGTTTATATGCGGCAGAGGGCCAAAGGTTAATGCAAGAAAGAGAGGTAAATACACAGTGTTAATGAGCACTAGGAATTAATTAAAAGACCGTGGAGCCCAATTCTACGCTGAGGTACACCTCCATGTACTTCAGTGTGAGCTGCATTGGTGTATCTGAGAGGGAGAATTGAATCCAGTACGTTGAAGTATCTTTAAGTCAGTGGTTTAAATCAATGGTCCACGGATGTCTAAGATTTCCAAAAGGGACCACACCTCCATTTGAAATTTTTTAGGGGTCTGCAAATGAAAAAAGGACTAGAAGTGAGATAACCCAGTAAAATTTGGGCTACCTAAAATCATGCTGCTGGAGAGCACAATAGTAAGAGCTATGGGGGTATTGTCAACATTACTTCACCCAAGAAACTGTAATGTGCGTCCTTTAGTGTCATTCCAGTTTTTCTTAGCTTTATACCTAATTAAGCAGTTGAGTTTTAAAAAAGGCTTATGTACTCAATAGACTAAGACAGTTTTGTTTTCTGTTCTTTTGGGTTAAAGCGTTACTGTCCTGTTGACAGGCCACAAATTTAGACACTTCCCAAAATGTAAAACAAATAAGTGTCCCCTAGTTAATATAAATGTATTGGCTCTCCCAAACGAGAGCTGTGAAAGTTAACTGACTCACCGCAAATATTCTGAAAGCAAGTGTCTACATGACACTGATGTAAATTGCCATGTCACACCTGTGTCTTTTAGGATTATTCCATCCTTAATTTCTTCTCTAATGCTATCTCGTCAGTACTCTGCTAATGTATAGTTAAGATAATTGTCATGATAAAAAGGTTATGCATATGCCATACTCCTTTGTGTTCACTAATGAAATCATTGCATTCTTTTCTTTTGCTAGGTCCCAGAATATCTTCACCACGTTAACAAACGTTTAGAAGAAGAAGGAGACCGAGTGATAACATATTTAGACCATAGCACGCAGTGAGTACGGTTTTTCTTCCATTTTCACTGTAGGCCAAACCTGCTTGCTATCCATTCATAAAGTAATGTGATTATCCATGGTTCGAAAGAAGGCAGATTATTTCAATAGTATCTAAATGGGTAATAATATTGAGATTATCTGTAAAGAACTTTATTTTACGAAGGCTACGTATCTTGATTAAAATTAAAATACACAATAAAAAGAAAAAAGTGGGAGAGAAAAACATCTGGAAAGATCTAGCAATATGAGTTTGAGGTTTTTGAAATCTTTGAGTTATTGCATCATTTGGAATTTCAAAATAGTAGTTCAGTTTAACCATTCATGCGCTTATAATGACATTTAGCTCAAACTGCCTGAGGGAAGGGAACGTTCTTTTTGCCTAATGAAACTGTTAGGTATCCTCACTCATGAGCTCTATTTAAAATGGCAGTCCACTTTTATTAACAGTGTTCTAGGCTATATTTGGCATTTGATCGTGTTACAATGATGACTTTATTAAAGTATATCTGTTATTTCTCATTACTTAAAATTATCTCCTGCAATCTATGCTGTAGTGTATGTATAATGCAAACTAAAATATTTTTTTAGACAGCTGCTATATATTATAAAATTCTAACTGTGGCCCTGATCCTGCAAATACTTACTTGCAGGTTGATTAATATTTACTCCACAGTTAGTCTCATCAAAGTCAATGGAACTACTCACATATATGAGTTTAAGAACATGCATAAGTATTTGCAGAATCATGGCTTTAAAATGCAGCTCAAATAAAGAGTAGCCTGGAATTCTAGTGAGGCCAGTCTGTGCAGAGACTTATTGTGGGTCCTGGCTTCTGTCTCAGCTCAGGATGAAAGTCTGGGCCCACTGGGGGTCAGAGAGCTCTGTGAAGGCAAAATGAGAGAGCCTTGCATAAATCATCATTGATTTCCTTTGATCCTTTTAAGAAGCAGCATTTACAGGATCTGAAGTTGGTCTCCTTTAGTGATCCTCATACCTTAGAGTTTACCACCCTTCTAGATGTGTGAAGGGGGCAGCAAGAATATTAAAAAAAAGTAAAAAATGTAATGTATTAGATTTGTACTTGGAATAGATATGATCCTTCAGGGAGAAAAATAACATCAGAAATAATAGAGGACAAGGTAGGTGAAGTGCTGATGGAGTACTCTCTTAATATCCTGGGACCAGCATGACTACAACAACGCTGCATACCAAAAATAATGTCAGATTAATTTAAACCCTTAAATTAGGTTTTGTAAAAAACATATTTTCTAAAACTTAAGACCAATACAGTTATTCTGTGATTTGTTGGCTTACAATATATTAGTGTAAAGCCAGGATTTGGGTGTTTTGTTTTGCTTTGGGGTTTTTTTTTGTTGAAAAATTGCAGAATATTGCTCTGCAATATTTTCAGCCTAAGCATTTCACCACTTTAGTAATACATAAAAGCCAGAAAAGGAAACTGACCAGTCTTAGTCAAATGCAGTAAGTAAGTAATCTGCATTATAGGTGGAAAGTAGAGATAAGCCTACATTGCAAAATTCAGAACCAAGTTTAATATCTTCTCCCAGAGTTTGGTGGTCTGATATGGGGTTCTAATTCAGCTCATAAGTGTGCTTCTTTAGCCATGAAACCTTAGTTCAGAATTTGGGTTTGAATTTTGAACCACACTAACCTGGGTTGTTTGGTTTTGAGGTTCCAGCTTAGAACCATCTCTTTTTCTATAAAAAGAAAAAGTAAATAAGAATCTTTAAAACTGTTCTAATTTTTAATATCTAATTTTAAGGTGTTATGAATAATAGCAAGAGCTTGTTTTTTAAAGTAACATTTTAATTAGAATCTCCATTTCTTAATTGCATATATTTTTGCAGTATTTTATCTTGAGTTTATTCCTATTAGAATTTTTTTGTTTATGTAAAATACAGACTGCAAAATTAGAATAAACTGTAAATTTTCAATGTTTTGTCATGTAATAATGGGAGTTATTCACACATGCATCCTGATAAGAGAGTAATCGCATTAAACTGTGCAGTATTTCTTATGTGCTTTTTCTTGCCTTACACAGGAAACTACTAATTGCTTGTGTGGAAAAGCAACTACTAGGAGAGCACTTAACAGCTATTTTGCAAAAAGGTATATCTTTCTTAGTTCTTGTAACCTACACTGAAGGACAGATTCTCATACTCTGCAATTATGGTAGATTGTACAACTATTACTTTAGTAAAGAATGTGGGCCATAGCAGCGACTTCCACGCATACTGAAAGCCAGCTCCGAATAAAGTTATTCCAGCCACCAGGGCAAGAAGATTTTGTGTGTGTGTGTGTGTGTGTGAGAGAGAGAATATAAGATGATTCTGGTTATAGTTTTGTAAAACTGTTTAAAGATGTTTAAACCCTTCACCCCTACTTAGAGTGCCACTAGTCATCTCCAAAATAAAAAGTGCTAATGGCACAGGATTATATAAACTTCCAAAACAAGCACTTAAATTACTGCAGTAATTCTGTATAAATTACACAGCACAGGTAGAATTAACTTCTAGTTTGCTTGTCACTATATAATTAAAGAATCTTTGTACGGTCAAATACAGCGAAGTCCCAGTGAGGTTACCTGTTAAGCCAGTACAATATATATTCTCTCTTTGCATCCTTTGGTGTGTCTCTGGAAATCTCAGATTTGTCTTAGTCTTCTTCAGAAGTACTTGTTGAGTGATCAGTGCCTCTGATATCCTCTTGGTTTTTTAAAAATTAACAGGAACAATCATGTCAATCTTCTTCTTTCACTGGATTTTTAAGCTTGATTGATGTTTCCTGATCTTGTATATGTTTTGATATAAAATATCTTCTCTGTTCTTAGCTCTGGGTGATCTTTAGGTTTTGGGTCTTCTGGCAACTTAGCCTCACCCTTCTTTGTTTTCTTCATGTTGCAGGAAATGTCCCCTCCCCCCCACTTATTCTTCCTTTATTTTCCATAAAATACTTGGGATATTTTTCTCAAAACTTCTGACATTGGCTTCTTTTAGTTCTCTGCCTGATCAGATGGAAAATTATCTGACTTGATCTACTTTACCAGTCTACCTCTTTCGCTAACTGTCTCACATTTCAGTAACTTACCCTCAGGACCTATGAGTATTGCTGACTAGAGGTGAGTGAATAATTGATTTTTTTGGTTCGAGGATGAACCAAAATATTCAGGGGGAAAAAATTCAGTTTAGTTTGAAGCAAAACTAATTTTTTTCTTTTTTTTTTTTCCTTGCTGAAACAAAAAAAGAAAAATATTTGATTTGGGTCAAACAAAATTATTTGTTCAATCCAAAACACTTTTTCCCCGGTGTTTTATTTCAGGTGTTTTTCACCCATATTTTTTTTTTTTTTTTTTTTTTAAATA
>NW_020664372.1:34275431-34322146 GCF_002925995.2 Terrapene triunguis
ACTGAAATAGTTTTTGTCACTATATGATTTTTGTATGCCCGAGATATTAATTTGAGTCATCAAGAGGCCTTTTAAAAACTTCCCTTAGTAATTAATTCATCAAGTGCCTGTTCAGGTGAGTATTACAAACTATTTGGTCTTTCTGCAGCAAGGAATGTCAGTGCCACTCAAGTTGTAAAATAAAACTTGTAAAAGAGTTCCACCTTTGTCTAACCAACCAACACGTCCTCATAGATGATTTCTTTGTTACTTCAAATTGCCCTAAGCCATTTCAGTCTGTTAAGCATTCATTGTATTTTGATTGCCTTCAGTTGACATCAAATGGGAGTCCTCAGCTTCTCTCATCTAATCAATATCTTCACTCATCCTGTCCCATACCTAAAAGAACATAATCATTCAGACATACATTTTAGGATGGATTTTATAATATATACACCTCTACCCCAATATAACGCAACCCGATATAACACAAATTCAGATATAATGCGGTAAAGCAGTGCTCTGGGGGGGTGGGGCTGCACACTCCGGTGGATCAAAGCAAGTTCGATATAACACGGTTTCACCTATAACGCGGTAAGATTTTTTGGCTCCCGAGGACAGCATTATATCGAGGTAGAGGTGTAGCAAAATTTCCAAATGAAATGCTATTTTTGAATGAAAAGTCAAAATGTTTAATTTCAAAATGGGCAAAACAAACTGTTTTGACATTTTTCCATTTTGTGGACCAAAATTCAACCTGAATTCATAAATAGTTTCAGTAACCCAAAAAACATCAAAAAGTGTAGCCCAGCTCTGTTACTTGCTGTCTGTAACTGACCAGCTGCCATCCTCTTCCAGAACCTACTTCTTACTGTATCTATCTTGCTCTCTGTTGAGAGGGCTTCTAGCACCAAACTTCTATTTTTAAATTATTTTTTTTTAAGCCTTAAACTGACTTTAGTGTCCCACACTCAATTCTCTACTGTTTTCTAACTTCCCTCAGTGTGAGATTCTGTCAAGGTGGCTTGCTGTGCAACAGCCAAACCATCATAATGTTTATGTGCTGAATTAGACATCTTACTTCTTTTCTTCCTCTTTCTTTGTCCCTATTTTAAATATATAAATATACTTGTACAATCTTCGACCTTCACTGATGTGCTTCATTTTGTTTTAACTGTTTTATTCCGTCTTAAACTTATTTTGAAATATAGAGGTTTAGATAGTTAATTCTCTTGTTGATATATATCGGTGGAATTGATCTCATTTGTCAGTGTTATTTTAAAAGGTTTTCACACTGACATTTTTATGTAGCAGATATCTGAGTAATAAATGGTATGCGGTCTTGTTTTAATTCCGAACTCTTTCCTAGTTTATAATATATCTCCATATAGATATGGACAATTAATATATATGTGCAATTTTCATAATAGAATTGGTTTTTATATTTACATTTTGAGATTGTGATATCTGTAGATTTAAATTAGTTTGGCTTTCACATTCTGTATCTGCACTTAAATTAAATTTGAGTAAGTCTAAAACCTATCGACTTACATAATTTTTTGCATTTATTTGATCTAGCGGCACATTATAATCCACTTGATATCCAAGTGTGCCGTGCAAATAGAAGAAGACACTACCTTTTGTAGGTTTTGTTCCTTAGAAGAAGGCATGTGGTATAGTCAGTTTGATACAGGAAAATAAAAGCTTAAAAATGCTTTGAGTATGTATAAGAAACTTTTCTTGTATAAGTACAGCTGCCACTGACCAGCTGTTGGGTTTTTGTCTTGAGTGTAATAAGGCATTCCAAGGCTATGGCAGTACTTTCAAGAAGTTGGGTGCAGCCTTCCTGTTACAGAGTAATTTCACATATATTTTCCTTGCCTATCAAATGTGTGATATAATAGAAGTTGTGTGATTGGTCCAAGCACATGAGATGGAAAGAAAAAGGGAAGTATTACTATATTGGCTTGAGGGAGCAGGGGAGGTTGTCACCATATTTGATTTTCCTTTTAACTGACAAATATTGAAGAAGAGAGCACTACAAGATGAAATCGGTTGTTCATGTGCTGAAAACAACTAATAGATGGATGTGAGACTTCCTTGTACTGTTTAGTTGCTGCTATCTCTGACTTAGTAGGAGGCTACCTTCTGATGCAGCGGAGTATAATTTTCTTCATCGCCCACTGCTCACCAATAGAAAACCTACCCTATATTTTCAAGACATTGTAATTTATCTATTATAGGTGTTTTTATGGTGTATATTGCTGCAATAACTAAAGACTGAGCAAGCCAGTTTTATTAGCATTTTCTTATCCAGCATCATTCTTGAATTGCTTCTCTTGTTTGTTTATAAAAGTAGAATAAGTTCCTGGCCTTTGTAAAAGTAGATTAAGTTACAGCACAAAATGACAGTGCTGGTAAGAATTGGATGCTTTGCGTTTTCAGGAATTGATCTGAACATGAGATAATTCAGCAGTATTTGGAATCATTACCAGTTTGGAGTCATTACTAGTCATCCAATTAAATTTCAAAATTCATAAATAGAAGTGTATGTGTAATATGTTAGAACATGACACAAAACCTGAGTGTAACATCAGCTAAATTGGTGACATGAATTCTGTTCTCATATGGGAGGGGCTGCATTAGTAAAGGCAAAAGTTGAGCGTGGAAAGAATTTGTGGTAATCTGTGTTGATACTATTTAACAGCGAGTTTATGCTGATACTTAACACAGGAAACATAAATCACCACAGCACCCCAAAAGAAACTCTCACAGGATATATATTTTTACTGCTCTAGAGTTGGGGCAGTTTTTTTAGTTTACTTACTGACCTCTTGTTAGTTGTGTGAGATCTCCCGATGAAAAGTGCTATATTAAAGCTAGGTATTATTATTACTTTACAGCAAGCTCTCAGTAGGCAGCAGCTGGTAGGAAAATGTAAATGCTTCAGTTCAAATCGTTTGTGGTAAAATATTTTTGAAAGAAACAAACTGCTTAAGCCTGTATAAATACAGACCTAGATCCATAAAGGGGACTTAGGATCAGCTTTGGAATGCCTGACTTGAGGCTGTTGGTTCCCCTAAGTGGCAGGGCACCTAACGTTAGGTACCTAGACTCCCTATACAATGCACGGGGAGAATTAGTTACTTAAGAATGGAGTTCCCAAAAGCCAGAATTCTTATCAAGGAGCCACCTAAGCTAGTCAAGAACAGAGCGGTAGCCTAATCCAGAGAGACTTAGGCACCTCTCTCCACTTGGAATTCACAGACATGTATCCTCTCCTGGAGTTAGGGCTGATCTTTATTGCAAAAAAACTGAGGTGGTAGGGTGCCCTCATTAGGCTCCATAATGTACTGATTAGAGCACTCACCTAGGATGTGAGAGACCTGGGTTCAAACCCACACTCTGCCTTATTTGGAATAGGGATTTGAACCCTGGTCTCCCATATCCCAGGAGAGTATCCTAACCATTGGACTTTGGAGGATTCTGTGGTGGGCTTAGCCCAGTCTTTCCTGTTGAAGCTGTTCCACTTTGTGTAGAATAACTAAATGTTCTTCAAGGAGTGTCCCTGTGCATGTGTCATAACTATAAAGGGAAGGATAACAGCTCTCTGTGTACAGAGACTCCAAATCCTTTTACCTGTAAAGGGTTAAGAAGCTCGGGTAACCTGGCTGACACCTGACCCCAAGGACCAATAAGGGGACAAGATACTTTCAAATCTTGGGGGGGGAAAGGCTTTTGTTTTGTGTCCTTTGTTTAAGGGGTTGTTCGCTCTTGGGACTGAGAGGGACCAGACATCAATCCAGGTTCTCCCCATCTTTCTAAGCAAGTCTCTCCTATTTCAAACTTGTAAGTAAAAAGCCAGGCAAGGCGTCTTAGATTTACTTTGTTTTCTCAACTTGTAATGTACCTTTTACCAGAGGGTTTATCTTTATTTGCTGTACTTTGAACCTAAGACAGAGGGGGGTCCTCTGAGCTCTTTAAGTTTGATTACCCTGTAAAGTTATTTTCCATACTGATTTTACAGAGATGATTTTTACCTTTTTCTTTAATTAAAAGCCTTCTTTTTTAAGAACCAGATTGATTTCTCCTTGTTTTAAGATCCAAGGGGGTTTGGATCTGTGTTCACCAGGGAATTGGTGAAAGGTTTCTCAAGGCTTCCCAGGGAGGGAGTTCTTGAGATGGTGGCAGCGGACCAGAGCTAAGCTGGTAGATAAGCTTAGGAGTCCTCATGCAGGCCCCCACATTTGTACCCTAAAGTTCAAAGTGGGGATACAGCCTTGACAGCATGTAATGGGAGATTTGTAGTAGCAGTGCCTGGTTGGGTCGCACATGCGTTGTCCCCGTCTCGCGCCGTCTTAGGCAGTTACATAATGCCGTACGACCAATCCCCACTCAGTCTCTTCTCTGCCCTCAGTTTCAGACAAAGCACTTAGCCGCGCCTCTGTACTTTAGTCTAACTTAGATTTCTAGTTGTTTAGTTAATAGTTAGTTGTTAGGTAGTTTAATACTTACTTCCCCATCACAGTTTATTTTTTCTTTCTATAAAAAACAATTTTTTTCTCTTATATTAGGAAATTAAATTTCAGTTGTTAGTCATCCCTTAGAATAGCATTGTTACCCTCCCTCATGGGAGAAAGCCCTTCTCTGAGGTGCATGCCCAGCTCCCCAGGTTTTAAACGCTTCCTTACGTGCAGACTCTCTGTACTGGTCTCTGACAGGCATTCATAGTGTGGCCGCTCCCTTGGCGATACACACATCTTGCAGAAGTGCTCACATTGCCACAACTTGAAAGCCCAGGCCAGGAAAGTGAGAAACCTGCATTTGAAGCGCCTCATAATGGAGAGGTCTCTGCGCCCCCCTCCCCAACACTGGTATCCCATGGCAGCATCTGACAGAGGTTCCCCTCCACCCACTTTGGCAAAAAAGTACTCTGCCAAGAAGGCGACTAAAAAGCGGGCTCAGAACTCCCCTCCTCAGCCAAGAAGTGGCATTCTCCCGACTCGGCAGACCCCATCAGTACCAACTGTGCCAGGACCTTCCACCTCCAAGGTACATAAGAACGGCCATCCTTGGTCAGACCAAAGGTCCATCTAGCCCCCCAGTATCCTGTCTTCCAACAGTGGCCAATGCCAGGTGCCCCAGAGGGAAAGAACAGAACAGGTAATCATCAAGTGATCCATCCCCTGTCGCTCATTCCTAGCTTCTGGCAAACAGAGGCGAGGGACACCATCCCTGCCCATCCTGGCTAATAGCCATTGATAGACCTATCCTCCATGAACTTATCTAGTTCTTTTTTGAACCCTATTATAGTGTTGGCCCTCACAACATCCTCTGGCAAGGAGTTCCACAGGTTGACTGTGCGTTGTGTAGAAAAAATACTTCCTTTTGTTTGTTTTAAACCTGCTGCCTATTAATTTCATTTGGTGACCCCCCTCCCCCCAGTTCTTGTGTTATGAGAAGGAGTAAATAACAATTCCGTATTTACTTTCTCCACACCAGTCATGATTTTATAGACCTCTATTATATGCCCCTTTAGTCATCTCTTCTCCAAGCTGAAAAGTCCCAGTCTTATTAATCGCTCCTCATATAAAAGCCGTTCTATATCCCTACTCATTTTTGTTGCCCTTTTTCTGAACCTTTTCCAATTCCAATATATCTTTTTTGAAATGGGGCGATCACGTCTACACACAGTATTCAAGGTGTTGGCATATCATGGATTTATATAGAGGCAATATGATATTTTCTGTCTTATTTTCTATCCCTTTCTTAATGATTTCCAACATTGTGTTCGCTTTTTTGACTGCCGCTGCATATTGAGTGGATGTTTTCAGAGAACTGTCCACAATGACTCCAAGATCTTTCTTGAGTGGAAAAAGCTAATTTAGACTCCATCATTTTATATGTATAGTGGGATTATGTTTTCCAATGTGCATTACTTTGCATTTATCAGCATTGAATTTCATCTGCCATTTTGTTGCCCAGTCACCCAGTTTTGAGAGATCCTTTTGTAGCTCTTCGCAGTCTGCTTGGGACTTAACTATCTTGAGTAGTTTCGTATCATCTGCAAATTTTGCCACCTAACTATTTACCCCTTTTTTCCAGATCATTTATGAATATGTTGAATAGGACTGGTCCCAGTACAGATCCTTGGGGGTACACTACTATTTACCTCTCTCCATTCTGAAAACTGACCATTTATTCCTACCCTTTGTTTCCTAACTTTTAACTAGTTCCCAGTCCATGAGAGGACCTTCCCTCTTATCCCATGACAACTTACTTTGCTTAAGAGCCTTTGGTAAGTGACCTTGTCAAAGGCTTTCTGAAAATCTAAGTACATTATATCCACTGGATCCCCCTTGTCCACATGCTTGCTGACCCCTTCAAAGAATTCTAGTAGATTGGTGAGGCATGTTTTCACTTTACAAAAACCATGTTGACTCTTCCCCAAAAAATTATGTTCATCTATGTGTCTGATAATTTTGTTCTTTACTATAGTTTCAACCAGTTTGCCTGGTACTGAAGTCAGGCCTGTAATTGCAGGGATCACCTCTGGAGCCCTTTTTAAAAATTAGCTTCACATTAGCTACCCTACAATCATTTGGTACAGAAGCTGATTTAAATGATAGGTTACAAACTACAGTTAGTATTTCTGCAATTTCACATTTGAGTTCCTTGAGACCTCTTGGGTGAATACCATCTGGTCCTGGTGACTTATTACAGTTTAGTTTATCAATTTCTTTCAAAACCTTCTCTAACGACACCGCAATCTGGGACAGTTCTTCACATTTGTCACCTGAAAAGAATGGTTCAGGTTTGGGAATTTCCCTCACATCCTCAGCTATTAAGACTGATGCAAAGAATTCATTTAGTTTCTCCGCATTGTCCTTATGTGCTCCTTTAGCATCTCAATTGTTCAGTGGCCCCACTGGTTGTTTAGCAGGCTTCCTGCTTCCGATGTACTTAAAAAAAAAAAATGTTTGCTAATACTTTTTGAGTCTTTGGCTAACTGTTCTTTAAATTCTTTTTTGGCCTTCCTAATTATATTTTTTCACTTCATTTGCCAGAGTTTATGCTCTTTTCTATTTTCCTCACTAGGATTTAACTTCCACTCTTTAAAGGATCCTTTTTGTGTCTCACTGCTTTTTTTACTTTGTTGTTTAGTCACGGTGGCACTTTTTTGGTTCTCTTACTATGTTGTTTAATTGGGGGCATACATTTAAGTTGAGTGTCTATTATGGTGTCTTTAAAAAGTTTCCATGTACCTTGCAGGAATTTCACTCTTGACACTGTACCCTTTAATTTCTGTTTAACTAACTTCCTCATTTTTGTGTAGTTCCCCTTTCTGAAATTAAATGCTACAGTGTTGGGCTGCTGTGATGTTTTCCCTGCCACAGGGATGTTAAATTTAATTATATTATGGTCACTGTTACCACGCGATCCAGCTATATTCACCTCTCGGACCAGATCCTGTCCCGCAAGGTAGCAGGACCATCTGATACTGTGGGTACCACGTGAACAAAGACCTTAAGCCGGCTAGCTCGGACAAGGCAACAAAGAGAAACCAAAACCTCTGCCTCGATGCCATCGGAGCCGATTAGGCATATGGTGCTGAGTAGCTCGGCACTGCTACAGGCTGTGGCGCCACCGTCTGCCTTTACAACGCAAAGCGCACAATCCTCAGCACCGACAACCACGGCACATACATCGGTACTGTCGATAACACCATCTTTGTTACTGATGCTCTTGGTATCGCAACAGTTCCTCCACTACCAGGATCTTCTGGTTTCTTCAGGCGCCAGAATCTCCTTGGTACCGACCTCACTCCAGCACACCCAGTACCGAGGCAACTCACCACACCGCCCAGCTCAGCTCCACCCCCAATTGAGTGATGAGGTTGATGAGGATGAAGGGGAAATCTACTCCTCCCATCACTCCTTCCCTGTTCATGCATCTACCAGACCAGGTCCACTGTAACAATGGGATTATCGCCCAGGACCTGAAACTCAGCGCTGGTACAGACCCTCATGGTTGCCACCACCCAGGCCATTTCCACCACAGTGGCCTTACACTGCACATGGGTGCCAGTACCGCCCACTATACCACAAGCCTCCCAGTCCACCCAGGGTGAGGTCAAGGCATTCTCCTTCATCCTTTGACCAGGACCCTCTGAAGCCCTGGAAGAGGCAGTTGAGGAACTAAAGAATACTTCAGACCAGGAAGCTGCACCAGCAGTCAACATTTCATCCTCCTCTCCGGCTGAAGCCATCATGCCCCCATCACCCACCACGAAGGATAATTTCAAACAGTTCCAGGAACACTCTAAGAGGATGGCAGATTCCCTGGACATACCAGTAGAAGAAGTAGCTGAATCCCAGCATATGTTTCTGGACATCCTGCAGACTTCAACTTCTTCCATAATTGCCCTGCCAATTAATGATGCTGTCATGGACCAGGCCAAAACGATCTGGCAAACCCCAGCAACAGTCCCACCCACCTGGAAAACAGCGGATAAAAATATTATGGTCCTTCTAAGGGAATGCAATTTCTCTTTTCGCTCCCCACACCTCGCTCCCTCGTGGTGGAGGCCATGAATGAAAGGGGCAGATAGCATCATTCCAGTACCACGCCATACAATAGGGACTGGAAGAGAGTAGATTTTTTTTGGTAGTAAGGCCTACTCATTGGTGACCCTACAATTTAGGATTTCCAACTATGAGGCACTAATGACCAAATATAATTTTACAAACTATTCAAAATTATCCGAGTTTATTTTCTGAGCAAGCGATGATCACTACCTCCCATTTGCTCAGAGTGAGGCTCAACTTCAAGGAAAGGTGGAGAAGAAAGTGCTACAAATGGCAAATCAGAGACAGCAGCTGAAAATATTTGACGAGGCAATCCTGAAAGCGAACATTTCCAAGGAAGACTGGAGTTTCGTAGACAACTGCAACTAGGACTATAAAATCTTTGCTGATAAGCTGAGGTAGTGCGTGAAATTAGGCGAGAAAGACCGAAAAGAGTGAAGGGTAGAATCTTGGAGGAAATGAGGAACATGGTAGAGAAGCGGAGGAATATGAAGTGAAATGATGGTGACAAACTAGAGTATTCCCTCCTCTGCAAGCTGATAAGAAAACTAAAGGAGGACGTTGAGAAGTACAGAAATGAAAATCTCTTAAATATGGCTGAAGATTGCAGAAACCTAAAAAAATGCAAATGGGAACTGATGCTGGCTGTACACATCAACAATAATGATGCTGAAGAACAAGGACGGAAAAGCAGTAATCGACAGAACAGGGATGGAAATGGTCTGCAAAGATTTCTACACTGAACTGTTTGTGTCTCAATTATTGGCAATGGGACGTTTATTTCAACAGAGGAACGCGCACGTACTCCCGGTCCTCGTCAGCAAAGTTCGACATGCAGTTTACCAAATGAAGGAAGGAAAAGCTCCAGGAAAAGAGAGATTGACAACTGAAATTATAAGAGTTGGAGACCAAGGCCTCTGGGAAACCCTTGCTCAGAAGTTTAGTCATTAATTGGAAATGCTGAAGATACCACCTGGCTGGAAGAAGTCCAACACCATTTTGCTGTACAAGAAGGGCAATTGTGAAGATCTAAAGAACTATCGTCAAATATGCCTGCTCTCACATGTCTACAAACCAGTCACCAAAATAGTAACAAACCGACTGAGAGTCTGGATGCGCAGCAGCTGAGAGATCAGGCAGGTTTTCAAAGGAATTTCAGCACAGTGGACCCATCTTTACTACAAACCAGCTATTGGAGCGCTCAAGGGAATACAAATTCCTTTTATGCATTGCCTTCGTCAACTATGAAAAAGCGTTTGACAGCGTAGAGATCAACGCAGTGCTGAAAGCTCTTGCAGAGCAGGGCATCGACACAAACTACATCAAACTGCTAAAGGAAGCGAACTCTGACTGCAGATCAGAGTATACAGATATAATTCTGTTCGACACTGCCTTTCGCATCCCAGTCAAAAAAGATGTGAAGCAAGGAGACACATGTGATGGGTTGGACCCCGCCCCTTTCGGGGTGCCACCTGATGAGCTGGGGTCCCACTGGTTCTGCCTGTTCCACCAGTCTGGGTTTCCTCACCCTGTCCTAGCTGTGCCAGGCCCTCAAGCCTTCTCTAGCACACACACAGAGGTAAGGCCACACTCAGCTGCAGACACAGACTGAAATCAGCTCTGTGTGGGAAGATTCAGCTTAGAGATTTACTCTGCACTCACGTGCACACCTCCTTTGGAGTGTAAACCCAAAATAATATTGTCTTGCACTGTATAGAGAGATCTGCACAGAGCAAGCTCATAGAAATTCGTCTTCTCACTCAATGTGGAGAGAGATATGCACAGCCTTCCCTCCCCCATATGAATTGTACAAACTGGGATTTGTAATAAACAAAAAAAAAAAATTTACTACAAAAGGTAAATTTTAAGTGATTAAAGGGATAGTAAACAGAACAAAGCAGATTACTGAGCAAATAAAACAAAACACCCAAACTAAACTTAATACACTCAAGAAACAGGTTACAAAATGTAATTTCTCACCCTAAATGTTGTTTTAGGCAGGTTGCAGAGTTTCTGTAGCGTAGAGTTCCAATTATTTCTCTTTACAGACTAGACCCCTGTCTCAGCCTGGACTCAGCCTGTGCCTTTCCATTCAGGTCTTTTTAGCAATCTTCCTTCTTGGATGGGGAGGCAATGGAGAAGAGTTCTGTTTGCCTTACTTCCCAGCCTTAAATAGAATTTACATAAGGCAGGAATCTTTTGTTTCCCAATCTGATCCCCCCACGCCCTCTGAATGGAAAAACACTGAAAGCCCAAGATGGGGGTCTAGTACCAGGTGACGTAATCACGTGACCCTCTAGTGTCAAAGCAGCAACCCCTGGAGCTTCTCAGGAAGGCGGGAGATTAGTATCTTCCAAGTCTTATTGTTCTTCCTAACAGCCCATTGCGGTTGATTGCCTACTGTCTGGTGAGCGTTCCCCCAAATACACACACAGTTGTAATTGTTACATAGTCAATATTCCTAACTTCAGATACAGAAATGATATATGTATACAAATTGGATAATCACATTCAGTGAATCGTGATCTTTCCAGTGATACCTTACATGACCCATCTTGCATAAAACATATCTTAGTTATGCCATATTCATATCACAACAATATTTCTATGAAGAATATGGGGTGTAACGTCACACAGTTTCACCAAAACTCTTCACAGCCTGCCTCAAAATGGTAAGATGATGGATGAATTGGAAGGGTGGAATCCGTGTCAACAGAGAGCAGTTAAACCACCTCAGATTTGCGGATGATATCGTGTTGATTGCCAAAAACACTATCAAACTGCAGAAAATGCTACGAGAAGTCAACCTAAAAAGCAGCCAAGTCGAACTGAAAATGAACCGCTCTAAAACGAAATTTATGCAGTCTGATGCCTTGCCAAAAGCCCACATAATAGTCAAGGGAGAACAAATAGAAGAAGTTGAGTAATACATCTATTTGGGTCAAGAAATTAACATGCGCCATGATCAGGAAGGCGAACTCTCACAAAGAAAGAAAGCTGGTTGGCACTCATTCAGTTCTATCAAGGATGTCCTCCAAGGAAATATCAACAAGACAAAATGTGCCAACCTCTTCAATTCAACAGTATTGCCGGCAATGTTGTGTGGCAGCAAAACATGGGCTCTGACAAAGATAGAGGAGCAACAACTGGCTGTCACAGAGAGGGCAATGGAAAGAAGAATTCTGGGGATTTCAATCCACGACAGAGTCCCCAATGAAGTGCAAGACGTCATTGTTGAAAGCAAGTACAGTAAAATGCAATACGCCAGGCATATAGCTAGGTTCACTGACAATCGGTGGACTGTAGCAGTTGCTGAGTGATACTCATGGGAACTGAAACTACCACTCGTCCGATCTCCAAAGAGATGGGAAGATTTTATCGTGAAAAGGCATGGCTCCACATAGAGAAGAAAGGCCAGGATAAAAGAAGACTGGAAGACGTGTTGTGATCGGCGTAATCTATATGAGGGCTGAAGGACCAATCGGTCAAGGTGATTTCGAACAGCCTCGCTACCCTGACACCTATTTACAACTTTATTAAATCTAATCTCCACGACACTAGCCAGTCCCCAGACATTGGCCAGGACTTGCCTCCAACTGTTAGGCCACATGTTCACAACAGTGTTTATCGTCAAATATGTCAGACTGCACATGTGATGCCTGCAAGGCTGACTCCGAACCGTGTATGTTCCACACAAACATAGCATAAACAAATGTCTCATGATGCCAACCAATGTAAAACAAACTCTACATTGGTGGATACAACCAAACAATGTTTGCGCAGGAGTCCCCTTTGCACAGAACCTTGCAGCAATGATAATCACAACGGACGCTTCCCTGCTAGTTTGGGGGCACACCTGCGCAATCACAGTGTCCAAGGCTGCTGGTCCCCATTGGAATACACTCTACACATAAACCTACTGGAACTACGGGCGGTTCACAGTGCATGCTCCCACTTCCTACCCATGATCAGGGACAGAGCCATAAAGATTCTCTCAGAAACATTGCTTGCATATTTTATATAAACCGACAACCGGGGGCACGGTCATACTCCCTATGCACAGAAGCCATAGAAGTATGGAATTGGTGCATTAGCCACAACATCAACATCTCTGCCTCCTACCTACCAGGATGCCAAAACACCATTGCAGATGCACTAAGCAGAAAATTTTCCCAGAACCACGAGTGGGAAATGAACGCCAGAGTACTACAGAACATGTTCAAACAATGGGGGTTCCCAACTATAGACCTTTGTGTGACAACACAAAATGCCAAGTGCCCACACTACTACTCCAGACCAGGTTTAGGACCCTCTTCTCTGGGCGATGCTTTTCTCCTCAAATGGGATGCATCCCTACTGTATGTCTTTCTTCTGACCCTTCTTCTATCCCAGGTCATACACAAGATCAGAACAGACAACTCCAGAATCGTCTTCATAGCCCCCACGTGGCCCAGACAAACGTGGTTTCCTTACTTTCTAAAGCTGGCTGTGTGCCCACCATGCACTCTTCTTTTTCTACTTCATCTCCTTTCTCAGGATGTGGGGCAGGTCCACTGCCCAAACTTGGCAAGACTTCACCTCAAGGCGTAGCTACTCCATGGCTCCGAGAAACTGAAATGACCTGTTCAGATGAAGGAAGTTAAACAGTTATAGATCAACTACACAACATACATACCTGCACAAATTGAGGTGATTCGATACATGGGGCCAAAATAGACACATCTTGGCGGTTTCCTCTCATTTACCACTGGTACTGGACTATGTATTGGAACTTAAGAAATCGTGTCTTTCCATGAGCTCAATCAAGTATACCTCGCTGCAATCACAGCATTTCACCACAAGGTGGATGAGTTCTCGATCTTCACTCACCCGACCACCATGCATTTTCTCAAGGGCCTTCGTAACCTTTACCCCGAAATATGAGCCTCTACTCCCATCATAGGACCGCAGTCTGGTATTTACGAAGCCTTACTGGGACCCCCTTTGAACCACTAGCGACATGTTCACTTCTCTAACTCTTGATGAAGGTGGCCTTCCTTATTGCTGTCCCATCTGCCAGACAAGTGGGGGAGCTGGGGGCTCTCATGGCACACTCTGCCCCACACAACATTTTTCAAAAACAAACTTACTTTAAGACCACATCCCAAATTCTTACCAAAGGTTGCATCCTCATTCAATCTGAATCAGCCCATTCATCTCCCATCTTTCTTTCCAAAACCCCGGGAGAATAAACGAGAAGCAGCACTCGACACCCTGAATGTCTGAAGAGTGCTAGCTTTTTATATTGAAAGAACAAAGACTTTCAGAAAATCACCAAAATTATTTCTTTCCGTTACAGAACGATATAAGGGAGACACCATATCTAAACAGAGATTGTCTACATGGATCTCCAGCTGCATTGACTTTTATCATCAACAACAGCTGCAACCTCCACAGGGGACCTGTACACATCCGACTAGAGTACTGTCTGCCTTGATAGCCTTCTTCAACAATGTTCCCATTATGGACATCTGCAAAGGAGCAACATGGGCACCTGCCCATATGTTCACACAACATTATGCCATAGAACAGCATTCATCATTAGACGCTTTATTCAGACTTAATTTGTACCCAGAACCACCCGCTGAGGGGTACTGCTCTACAGTCACCTAAAGTGGAGCACCCATGGGGACACTCCTTGAAGAAGAGAAGGTTACTCACCCTTTTCAATAACTGAGGTTCTTTGAGATGGTTGTCCCTGTGGGTGCTCCATTATCTTCCCTCCTCCCCTCTACTTCGGAGTTTTTTCACACTAGAGACTCTGTGGTAGAGAGGGAACCGAGGGGGGTTGATCGCATGGTACTATGTAACCACCTGAGGTGGCGTGAGATGGGGAAGAGCACCTGTATGACCCAACCAGGCACTGCTACTACAAATCTGTGATTTACAAGCACTGGGGTGTGCAGTCACCTAAAGTGGAGCACCCACATGGACAACCATCTTCAAGAACCTCAGTTAGTGCACAGGGTGAGTAACCTTCTCTTCACTGGAGCAGGGATTGAAACCTGACTTTCCCATATCCCAGGACAGTGCCCTCCCCACTAGGCCACACACACCCACACCCACCACCACACCCACCACCTAATGAATATTTAATTATATGAAGTAAAACAGCTTCAATGGGAGAGAGAGGGTATGTCTACACTACGGGATTAATCTGAATTTACAGAATTCGAATTTTGGAAACAGATTGTATAAAGTCGAATGTATGCGGCCACACTAAGCACAGTAATTCGGCGGTTTGCGTCCATGTACCGAGGCTAGCGTCGACTTCTGGAGCTTTGCACTATGGGTAGCTATCCCATAGCTATCTAATAGTTCCCGCAGTCTCCTCCACCCATTGGAATTCTGGGTTGAGATCCCAATGCCTGATGGGGCCCAAAACATTGTCGCGGGTGGTTCTGGGTACATCCTCCCCCTCCCTCCGGGAAAGCAATGGCAGACAACCGTTTCGCGCCTTTTTTCCTGGGTAAACAGTGCAGACGCCATACCATGGCAAGCATGGAGGCCCGCTCAGCTCAAGACAGCAGTCATGAACATTGTAAACACCTCGCGCATTATCGTGCAGTTTATGATGAACCAGAACCTGCAAAAACAGGCGAGGAGGAGCAGGATACGGCAGCGCAGCGACGAGACCGATGAGGACATGGACATGGAATTCTATCAAACCGCGGGCCCCGGCGCTTTGGAGATCATGCTGTTAATGGGACAGGTTCATGCCATGGAACGCCGATTCTGGGCCTGGGAAACAAGCACAGACTGGTGGGACCGCATAGTGTTGCCGGTCTGGGATGATTCCCAGTGGGTGCGAAACTTTCGCATGTGTAAGGGCACTTTCATGGAATTTTGTGACTTGCTTTCCGCTGCCCTGAAGCGCCAGAATACCAAGATGAGAGCAGCCCTCACAGTTGAGAAGCGAGTGGCGATAGCCCTGTGGAAGCTTGCAACGCCAGACAGCTACCGGTCAGTCGGGAATCAATTTGGAGTGGGCAGATCTACTGTGGGGGCTGCTGTGATGCAAGTAGCCAAAGCAATCACTGAGCTGCTGCTACCAAAGGTAGTGACTCTGGGAAATGTGCAGGTCATAGTAGATGGCTTTGCTGCAATGGGATTCCCTAACTGTGGTGGGGCGATAGATGGAACCCATATCCCTATCTTGGCACCGGAGCACCTGGGTAACAAGTACATAAACCGCAAGGGGTACTTTTCAATGGTGCTGCAAGCACTGGTGGATCACAAGGGACGTTTCACCAACATCAACGTGGGATGGCCGGGAAGGGTCCATGATGCTCGCGTCTTCAGGAACACTACACTGTTTAAACGGCTGCAGCAAGGGATTTACTTCCCAGACCGGAAAATAACCGTTGGGGATGTTGAAATGCCTATAGTTATCCTTGGGGACCCAGCCTACCCCTTAATGCTATGGCTCATGAAGCCATACACAGGCAGCCTGGACAGTAGTCAGGAGCTGTTCAACTACAGGCTGAGCAAGTGCAGAATGATGGTAAAATGTGCATTTGGACGTTTAAAGGGTCGCTGGCGCATGTTACTGACTCGCTCAGACCTCAGCCAAACCAATATTCCCATTGTTATTGCTGCTTGCTGTGTGCTCCACAATCTCTGTGAGAGTAAGGGGGAGACCTTTATGGTGGGGTGGGAGGCTGAGGCAATCGCCTGGCTGCTGATTACGCGCAGCCAGACACCAGGGCGATTAGAAGAGCACACCAGGAAGTGCTGCGCATCAGAGAAGCTTTGAAAACCAGTTTCGTGACTGGCCAGACTACAGTGTGAAAGTTCTGTTTATTGAAAACCCGCCCCCTTGATTGACTCATTCCCTGTAAGCAAACCACCCTCTCCCCTTCGGTCATAGCTTGCTTTCAAAGGAAATAGTCACTATCGTTTAAAAATCATTTATTCTTTATTAATTGATTATAAACATAGGGAGAGAACTGGCAAGGTAGCCCGGGTGGGGTTTGGGAGGAGGATAGGAGGGAAGGAAAAGGCCACTAAAAAAGTTCAATATAATGACAACCTTTTGGTTGGGCTGTCCACTGGGGTGGAGTGGGAGGGTGCACGGAGCCTCCCCCCCACGTTCTTACGCGTCTGGGTAAGGAGGCTATGGAACATGGTGGGGGAGGGTGGTTATACAGCGGCTGCAGCGGCACTCTGTGATCCTGCTGCCGTTCCTGAAGCTCCACCAGACGCCGGAGCATGTCCTTTTGATCACGCAGCAGCCCCAGCGTTGCAGCCTGCCACCTCTCATCTCGAACGTCCCTCATGACCTCACGTTCACTGGCATCTTTCCTGTACTTTAATACCGTGTCCTTCCACTCATTCAGATGAGCTCTTTCATTGCGGGTGGATTCCATGATTTCAGAGAACATTTCGTCTCGCGTCCTTTTTTTTCCGCCGCCTTATCTGAGATAGTCTTTGGGACGGAGGAGGGAGGCTTGAAAAATTTGCAGCTGCGGGAGGGAGGGAAAAAAGGTAGAGACGTATTTAAAAAGATACATTTTTCAGAACAATGCTTATACTCTTTCATGGTGAACAACACTATTCACATTACATAGCACATGTGATTTCGGTACAAGGTCGCATTTTGCATCTTAATATTGAGTGCCTGCGGCTTTGGTGTTAGAGAGCACAGACACAGGTCTGGGCAACAGAATTCAGCTTGTATGCGGCCATGGTGAGCCATTGTCTTTCGGCTCCTTTCCCACATACCAAGCAAAGCCTGTTGAGTGCTGCGGTTTTCCTGTTAACGTGCAGCAGCAGAAACCAAACTAAGCCCCCCCCATCCAAGTCTCTAGGATGATCGCTTTACCCCTCCCCCCACCGCATGACTGGTATCAGGGAAGATCCCTGCTAGCCAAACGCGAAAAGCTCAGTGCCAATTCCCCCCTCCTTGGCTAACTGCAGGGAAGGATTTCTTTTCAGCCACAGGCAAACAGCCCAGTAGGAACGGCCACCTCTGTCTCCTTAATTAAGTTCCCATATTTCAACCAGGTTACCATGAGCGATATCACTCTCCTGAGGATAACACAGCGAGATAAAGAACGGATGTTGCTTGAATGCCAGCATACGCTGCCAGGCTTTGTCATGCAATGATACCAGATTACTTGCTACTAGCATGGCGTGGTCAAGTGTCCTACCATGGAGGATGGAATAAGGCTGCACTGCCCAGAAATTTTCTGGAAAGTACTTCCAGGAGAGCTACATGGAGATGTCCCTGGAGGATTTTCACTCCATCCCCAGACACGTTAACAGACTTTTCCAGTAGCTGTACTGGCCGCGAATGCATCCCAAGTCTTCAGGGCAAATTAATCATTAAAAAACGCTTGCTTTTAAACCATGTTTTATATTTACAAAGGTACACTCACCGGAGGTCCCTTCCATGGCCTCATTGTCTGGAGGTTGGGAGGGTACTTCAGTCAGGCTGAGAAAAAGATCCTTGCTGTTGGGGAGAATGGAGTGCTGTGTGCTCTCCGCAAGCTCGTCGTCCTCCTCCTCATCTTCCCCGTCCGCAGAATCCTCAGGCATGGCTGAGATTACTCCTGCCTCGGAATCCACGGTCAGAGGTGGGGTAGTGGTGGTGGCCCCCCCTAGAAATGCATGCAGCTCAGCATAGAAGCGGCATGTCTGCGGCTCTGACCCGGAGCGATCGTTTACCTCCTTTGTTTTTTGATAGGCTTGTCTGAGCTCCTTAACTTTAACGCGGCACTTATGAGAGTCCCTATTGTGGCCTCTCTCCATCATGCCCTTGGAGATTTTTTCAAAAGTTTTGGCATTTCGTCTTTTGGAATGTAGTTCTGCTAGCACTGAATCCTCTCTCCATATAGCAATCAGATCCAGTACCTCCCATACGGTCCATGCTGGTGCTCTTTTTCGATTCTTGGACTGCATGATTACATGTGCTGATGAGCTCTGCATGGTCACCTGTGCTCTCCACGCTGGGCAAACAGGAAATGAAATTCAAAAGTTCACGGGGCTTTTCCTGTCTACCTGGCCAGTGCATCGGAGTTCAGATTGCTGTCCAGAGCGGTCACAATGGTGCACTGTGGGATAGCTCCCGGAGGCCAATACCGTCAAATTGCGGCCACACTAACCCTAATTCAAAATGGCAATATCGATTTTGGCGCTACTCGTCAGGGAGGAGTACAGAAATTGATTTTAAGAGCCCTTTATTTCAAAGTAAATGGCTTCGTTGTGTGGACGGGTGCAGGGTTAATTCGATTTAACGTTGCTAAATTCGAATTAAACTCATTGTGTAGACCAGGCCAGAGAGAGATCCTGTAGCCTGATCTATAGGCTATGTATTAATTACATTGATTACTTAAGAATTTCACCGTCACCTTCCCTCTCGTCACCAGCAGCCATCATTCTGGCATATCCCAAAGGCTACATCTTTCTCCTACTACCGATAGGCTGGGATGCAACTTTTGTAATATGTTATGCTGATGCCATTATGTCTGGTGCATATTCAGTAGGGTTTCTCCCCTGTTCCTTATTTGTATTTCCTTACCTTACTAATGTTGGATTGTCTTTCTCCTATATGTTAGTATATTAATGATCTCAACTAACTATCATATACGTCAATTTGTTGCCATGGGCCTCTTGTAGTTAGGTATCTGCAGATGTAGCTAATTTACCTTTTGTTGTTGCTATGAACATCAATTTGTCTCTGTGACATTCTTGTGGTTGGACCCATGTTCCTGTGGTTGGAAATTCCCCTTAAACACTCTATTTTCAGCTCCCCTATATTTGGGATTTTCCATTGGGCCTTTTATCTATGCCAAAGTTCATAGGCCTCAAGCCTTATTTATGCTAGCTATGCTCACTGCTGTGTCTTACAGAATACAGGCCTGTAGGCAAAGGTTCTGAATTAGGGGTGCTGGGAGTGCTGCCGCACCCTCTGGCTTGAAGTGGTTTCCATTATATACAGGGCTGACAGTTTGGTTCAATAACTTTCAGCACTCCCACTATACAAATTGTTCCAGCACCCCTGCCTATTAGGTTCCTTGCATTATTGCTGAATATAATGAAGGCAAGACAGTGATTATAATAGCGGCAAGCTAGCCCTATGGGCTACTACCACCACCCACCCAATACCCCCTTAGCTCAGTGATCAGGACACTCACCTGGGAAGTGGGAGACCAGCATTGAAGTCCCTGCTCCAAATCAGACAAAGTAGAGTTTTGAACCCTGGTGTCCTACATCCTGGCTGAGTGCTTTACCCACTGGGCTACAGGACATAAGGGGGGCACCTCTCTTCCCCTGCAGTGTTGGATCTCACAGGTGAGATAGGCAGGGGAATTCCTATATTATTAATCCTGCTGGGACTTAGGTGTGAGCTAGTTCTGAGCATCAGGACTTAGCTGTGTTGATGTCCATCAGCAGAAATGTAGGTCCTATGGGGACTTTATTGGTGGAAACATAGGCACCTAGGGCATTCATATGTGTGCAGGATTAGGTGGCAACTGAATGGGGTGTTCTAAGGATCTAGATTTTGGACTTTGCTGCCTAAAGTGGCAGTTGGGTGCCTATATCCCTTTGTGGATCTAGTCCATAGACACTTGTCAGTACTGAGCATAACTCTTCTTTACAAAAGAAATTGTAGCTGCTATAATGTTATAATTGTATTGATTATTTCATAGAGCCCACATACCCTCTATTCTGTCTTTAACTGCATTTATATCACTACATTAAAGTTGGTTTATTCTTATTTTAGGACTTGATAATCTGCTTGATGAAAACAGAATATCAGATCTCACCCAGACATACCAGCTGTTCAGCCGGGTAAAAGGTGGGCAGCAGATCCTGTTGCAAAACTGGAGTGAATACATCAAGGTATTTCAAACTTTATTGCATCTTACTGTCCTCATATTTATGCTGTCCACAGTGGAGTGACTGCTTGGCTTTTAAAAACAAGTAATGAGCACCAATAAAACACTCAACTGGGTTCATGAAAATTATATTTTAAGCAGGTATGTGGGTTTTTTATTTATTTTTGTTAATGCACCCATTTTGTTCAGCAATATTCTGAAAGCTCCTGTGATGAGAAACCACAGTGCATACACATTTTTATTTAAAATCATATTTAGGAACTGTTTATTTTACAGGACTGAACAGTGCAAACAGATTTTTTTAAATCAGAACTTCATATGATTTGAGAAAATGTTGGGCTGGAAAGTTAGTTATGTTTGGTTCAAAATAAATAGTTCTCCTGACACTCTAGTCACACTCCTTTGAAACTATTGGAACATCAGATCTCGACTGATACTTCCATCAGCACTGCAGATTGGTTATGCTATAAATAATTGCTGCTTGTTATACCAGTTAACAGGCTAAAGGTTTTTAAAATTATTATTTTGAAAGTGAGAAGAATTCTCTCTTAAAAATCTATTCTGGTGGCACTTAGAGGTCTCATCTCCATTGTTCTAGACATTGAGTAAACTGTTGTATGTTTGTACATCCTGAAGAACTTGCAGTCTAGCGGAGATGCTTTCAAATTGTAACCTTAAGCTGGGGCTGACTGTATGATAAGAAAACATTCCATTGAAACTCCTAGAATCATATGTCTTGCATTGTGAGGTAGTATTACGGAAGGCATGTCAGAAACATTATACGCTTGGTTTCCCAAATGCTAGTCATATCATTGGTTGTAACCACTCAACTATCGCTTCCGAGATGGGAGAGAGACTAATGGGCATTTGAGACTGTGTACTCCAAGAGATAGTGAGAGAAAATCCCATGTGAATAGGATGACCTGATGCCCCCTGAAAAGTTGATACAGCCCAGATTTTAGGACTAGACTCCCCTTTCTGGTCAAGTTTTAATTAACTTGTACATTTCCCAGTTTTAAGGACTCCTGGAGGTGGAGTCCAGGGAGCCACGAACACCAGGAGGAAACTGGTCAAAAGTGTTGGTGAATAGATGCGGGAGGGGTCAGGTCAAAGGGAAGGTTTGACAACTTTGGAGAGGGTGGTTCCGGGGGATATGAGAGAGTGTATAGGGCAAATTAAGGCACCTGGGATCAAATCCCTGCTCTGCCACAAACACACTCTCTCTCTCTATGACCTTGGGCAAGTCACTTAGCCTCTCTGTGCCTCAGGTCCCCATCTATAAAATGGGGATGGTACTTCTCCGCCACTCGGGGTGTTGTGCGGATAAGTACATTAAAGATTGTAAATTTGCTCAGATACTACAGTAATGGGGGCCATGTGAGTACCTAGAGATATGGAGTATGCGGACATTGGGAGCCAGGGGTCATTCAGGCAGGATCAAGGCAGTGTATCAAGTATCATATCTATGAATTATTGCTGTGGCTAGTTAGATGTTAAGAGGGAAGTCTGAGTTGTCTTGCCTATTTTGGTTTTTCAGCTGTTACAGTGGCTAAGATAGAAGCGAATGGAAAAATATGGATCTGCCATCCTGCTGCCTCTGTGCAGTTGTCCCAGTTTTTCACTTTGGAAATCTGGTCACTCTCCTTGTGACAATTACCAGATAATAACATTCTTAAGCCATCTTAAATAGCAGGTCAATCAAACATTGTTGTGTAGACTGTCTGATTCAGTAGACAAATAGTGTTATAATTCCACTGGAGAGCTGGGCACAAGTAGAAACAAGATAAGATTAAAAAATGATAAAGCAAGAATCCCCCCCACCCCAACCTGATGACGGCTCTGTTTTTTCACTTTTGTAGCCCTTGTTGACCTTAGAATCTTGGAGTGACCAGAAGCAGCTAAATCATATCCAGTTATTTCTGCAAATAAACAGTTCAGTGGGTTTAGAAAAAAAAGTCATGCAAAGTTTTTCATTACACTGAACATTCTTGCTACACTTTTCCACATACTCTTTTACGTAAATCATGTATTTAACTGTAAACTTGTGTGTGTACAACCATGTCTAATACATAATTTTTGTTTAGTTTCTGTTTTAAATGTAAGTGATCTCTTAAACATTGCTGTTTGAAATCCATTAATGTGTGTTTGGATTTTTTTGGTTTTGTGTTTAAATTTCAATGCATCTCATCATTTTTAACAGCTTTACGATTTCAATTATTATTAAGCACCTCTGATAAATTTTTCCAATTGCTAAATTTCATAAGGGTGTATGTGTCTGTGGGGGGAGATAGGTAGCAATGAAGTATTTGATTATCAAAAGTGTTTGTTTTTACAGAACTTTGGGACAACAATAGTGGTTAATCCTGAAAAGGACAAGGATATGGTGCAAGAGCTACTAGATTTTAAGGATAAAGTGGACCATATCATAGAAGCGTGCTTTCAGAAAAATGAGAAATTTATAAACTTGATGAAGGAATCCTTTGAAACATTTATCAACAAGAGACCAAATAAGCCTGCAGAATTGATAGGTACAAAATATTTTTCTGTAAAATATTTCTAAAACCTATAGAAAGCATAATAATATAAAGCATACTGAGTATGCTAGTATAATAGCAATGCAATGCATAGCCCACTGGAAGAATTGCTTTTGGGATACCAGGCAAAAATTAGTCTGGATATGTCATGGGATCCAGGTAAAAGTCTGGATGTGTTTGTCAGGTGTGTGCTCAGTCACGTGAAGGAGCATGTTAACTCCTGCTATTGCTGCACCCCTACTTGCTTACATTGTGACTGATGCTGACAGTTGCTTAGAAACCCGTGTGGCTAATTTCCTAAAGCAGAGTAAGTTGCTAAGGGGGAAGAGTAGCTATTAGAAAAAGAAATTTAACTATTTCTTCAGAATAGAATAGTGGGTATGTCTTATGGATGAGGCTTATACTGGTGTTAAAACCTCAGTTTCCCATACAGTCTGATAGTCAATGCTAAGAAAAATATGCCTAAGAAGGAAGAAGTAGTGGGGTTTTTTTGGTTGTCTGATTGTTTTTTCCCCTGAGCTAAACTCAGGAGAACACCAATTTTAAAAGCATTCAGTTACAGGAAGACTGAGTTGTAAAGAAGAAAATTGTTCAGGACCTCAGAAGTCAGGAAAGGGAAGCTTAATCAGTTAGTGTACATTAGACAAAGAGTATTTAAAATGTTTCAGAATAAGTAGCCTGGGGACAGATCCACAGGTGGTGTAAATTGTCGTAGCTCTGACTTTGAAGTCAATGGAGCTCCTGCAATTTACATTAGCTGAGGATCTGCCCCTTAGTTTCTATCTATACCATATTCTTTTGCTTTTGCCTGCTAACCTGAAAAATGGCTTTGTAAAAAATACCCTTACATAGGAAAGGTGACTGAATACTATTTGACATGTGCAAAGCAGTCATATGGGCTTATTGCCACTTGTGGGTACTGTATCCTCAGCTGTTACAATGGCTTCCTTCTCATCCCACTGACACGTAACCTAGTAAGACCCAGAGTAGGGATATTCATATGGCTTTCTATACCTTAATTAAAATTCATGGCGTAATTGTATTTTTTTCTACCATTATCAAGCTACTAACTCGAAAGCATCGCTTCTGTTTAAGTTTTGGTGAGAGCCAGAGGGCACGGTAAAGGTCTACAAAAATAGTCGTCTTTGTGTTGTTTATTTTTGTTTCTCATATAATACATTCATATGCATTGCATAATTCCAAAACATTGTCTATCAACAAGTAATGTTCTTGTAGTGAACATAACATGAAGATTCTAGTATTTTAGTACATTAATTTTAAAGCTAATTTGTTGTATTAATCTTTATCTTGGTCAGATCCTTTGTGGCATAATTTTTTCCACTAATAACGTAATACTTGAATATAATTCCACTGACTTTGGAGGAGGGAAAATTGATTACAAAACAGAACATTTGGCATTTCACCAGTGTTTTAATATCTAGTAATATTAGAAGTGGAAACATTACAGTAATTTTAGAGGGATTTTTATTTTAAGCTCCTCAATTTTTTTATTTATTTGTAGCAAAACATGTGGATTCAAAGTTAAGAGCTGGAAATAAAGAAGCAACAGATGAAGAGCTGGAAAGAATCCTTGACAAAATCATGATAATATTCAGATTCATTCATGGTAAGAAGGGTTTAAAATTGATGTGATTAAAAGATGATCTTCAGTGCTACTGCTAGAATTGTTAATTGATTTAGTGCAGCAGTGACAAACTTGTGATGTGTTTAAGAGTCTATAAACTGGGACTACAAAATTAGAGACTGATGTTAGTGGGAGCTCTGCACAAAGACCACAGGTTAAACGTGGCCTCTGACCAGGAAGCTGGGAAGGTCACTGATAACATTTTCACCCCCCTCACGGTTTCCCTCCACTGGCTTCCCAGATAGAGTATATGGGAGCCCAGCGAACAGTGGCTCATCCTTTTCATCCCCAATCCCTCCCTGACATAAGGATGCAAACAGAGTGGGTCAAGGTAGAGAGAAGAGAGGATGTCACTGTAGTGCTCGACCGCTTACTGCAGTGCACTTTCCAAAAATGACTCTCTACCAAATAATAAAAAAGATAAGCACTTTAGCTGGACATTTCTGCTAAAATGAACAGCAGGAAAAGCATATCACCATGTCTAATTGAACGACCTGCTGGCTGTTTTGGGGGGGGGGGGGGGGGGAAATGGGCTAAATCCTAAATTTCTAAACTAAAGAGAAAAAGCTTTTTATGTCCAAATAGTTGCAGTTTCTAATATTGTGCCCTTTATAGAGGGGATGTAGGCAGGGCTGCCCTCTTTTTACCCCTCTTTGCTCTTGCTACGGAGCTATTTCCCAGAATTATTAGAATATAGCAACCAGACAGCAGATGTTCACCATAAAACAGAACGGTGTGCAGACTGCTTTTTGTTTGTCAAAACCAAAGAAAATCCTGGCAGAGGTGATGAAGGAAGTACATATTTTTGAGGCTAAGAGATTAATCTTTCTTAATTTGATATGCTAAATATGAAACTGCGACTACATTTTTTGTTTATTATCTTTCTTTTAATATATGTATATGTATAATTTTAAAGTTTTTAAATGAACTAAAAGGCTAGGTCAAAATACTATTTCTTCTTTTTTGTGAAATCTAGTACATAGGTCATAGCAGGACATTAAGGGCACGTGTTGCTGAGTACTCAAGTTTCTGGGTCTTGGCCCTTTAAGGACAGATATTCTGAGACTTATAGTCACCAGCTATTTCCCTTCATATCTCTCAGCAGAGACTCTCAAGCTCTCTCTGCTCTCTCCTGGGCTTCTCACCCACTAATAAAGTGGCATAGCTGTTCTGTACAACCAAACCACTCTATCAGTGGGAGAGTGGCCCAGGGGGTGCTTGGAAGTCTCTGTGCTGGGAGATCTGAAGTAGAACTGCTGTGGTAGCGTTGGGTTCCTCTTGGCAGATCCCAATGAAGGAGTCTGCTATGGTTTGGGGGGGGAAGAATACTTTGAAGAAGCTGTGTATTGCCTGGAGGAAAAGTGAACCCTGCATCTGAAACATACTCCTGGTACCTCTGCACCAAGGGGTGGTGGAACCTGAAACCTAAGGAAAGGATTTGGGGGAGCCCTGATGGAAGAGGTGAAGGCTTGTGGATATTCATATAACTCTTACGTTTCAAAGGACTATTTGCAGAGCCCAGTGAGAGGTATACCAAAAGCCTGAGGAGGAAGTGTGTACAGAAGGGGTTTTCTGAAACATATAGAGAGGCCTATTTTGTGTATTAATAAACCAGACTCCAGGAGGGAAGATGATGTTTTTGGCAAATACAATTTTGTGTGAGTGAGTGATTGCAGCTGACCAAGGGGGGAAAATAAGTCATCAGCTGCATTTGGACACCGGAGAGGGAAGCAATCATATCACAATAAATTAAGAAGAAAATCCAAACTACAAAATTGTTGTGTGTGCAACACTGTTAACAATGTTTATCAGCATGGCTCCATCTGTTTCTCTGGCTTTTTCATTTCGGACGTCAAAGCTCCATTGGCACCACTGGCACCTGTCATAGAATCATAGAATATCAGGGTTGGAAGGGACCTCAAGAGGTCATCTAGTCCAACCCCCTGCTCAAAGCAGGACCAATTCCCAACTAAATCATCCCAGCCAGGGCTTTGTCAAGACTGACCTTAAAAACCTCTAAGGAAAGAGATTCTTCCCCTCCTCCCCCCAGGGAACCCATTCCAGTGCTTCACCACCCTCCTAGTGAAAAAGTTTTTCCTAATATCCAACCTAAACCTCCCCCACTGCAACTTGAGACCATTACTCCTTGTTCTGTCATCTGGTACCACTGAGAACAGTCTAGATCCATCCTCTTTGGAACCCCCTTTCAGGTAGTTGAAAGCAGCTATCAGATCCCCCCTCATTCTTCTCTTCTGCAGACTAAACAATCCCAGTTTCCTCAGCCTCTCCTCATAAGTCATGTGCTCCAGCCCCCTAATCATTTTTGTTGCCCTCCGCTGGACTCTTTCCAATTTTTCCACATCCTTCTTGTAGTGTGGGGCCCAAAACTGGACACACTACTCCAGATGAGGCCTCACCAATGTCAAATAGAGGGGAATGATCATGTCCCTCGATCTGCTGGCAATGCCCCTACTTATACAGCCCAAAACGCCGTTAGTCTTCTTGGCAACAAGGGCACACTGTTGACTCGTATCCAGCTTCTCGTCCACTGTAACCCCTAGGTCCTTTTCTGCAGAACTGCTTCCTAACCATTCGGTCCCTAGTCTGTAACAGTGAATGAGATTCTTCCGTCCTAAGTGCAGAACTTTGCACTTGTCCTTGTTGAACCTCATCAGGTTTCTTTTGGCCCAATCCTCTAATTTGTCTAGGTCCCTCTGTATCCTATCCCTACCCTCCAGCGTATCTACCGCTCCTCACAGTTTAGTGTCATCTGCAAACTTGTTGAGAGTGCAGTCCACACTATCATCCAGATCATTAATGAAGATATTGAACAAAACCGGCCCCAGGACCGACCCTTGGGGCACTCTACTTGAAACCGGCTGCCAACTAGACATGGAGCCATTGATCACTACCCATTGAGCCCGACGATCTAGCCAGCTTTCTGTCCACCTTATAGTCCATTCATCCAGCCCATACTACTTTAACTTGCCGGCAAGAATACTGTGGGAGACCGTATCAAAAGCTTTGTTAAAGTCAAGGAATAACACCTCCACTGGCTTTCCCCTCATCCACAGACCCAGTTATCTCCTCAAAGAAGGCAATTAGGTTAGTCAGGCATGACTTGCCTTTGGTGAATCCATGCTGACTGTTCCTGATCATTTTCCTCTCCTCTAAGTGCTTCAGAATTGATTCCTTGAGGACCTGCTCCATGATTTTTCCAGGGACTGAGGTGAGGCTGGCTGGCCTGAAGGTCCCCGGATCCTCCTCCTTTCCTTTTTTAAAGATGGGCACTACATTAGCCTTTTTCCAGTCATTCGGGACCTCCCCCGATCGCCATGAGTTTTCAAAAATAATGGCCAATGGCTCTGCAATCACATCCGGCAACTCCTTTAGCACCCCCGGATGCAGTGCATCCGGCCCCATGGACTTGTGCTCGTCCAGTTTTTCTAAATAGTCCCGGGCCACTTCTTTCTCCACAGAGGGCTGGTCACCTCCTCCCCATACTGTGCTGCCCAGTGCAGCAGTCTGGGAGCTGACCTTGTTTGTGAAGACAGAGGCAAAAAAAGCATTGAGTACATTAGCTTTTTCCACATCCTCTGTCACTAGGTTGCCTCGCTCATTCAGTAAGGGGCCCACACTCTCCTTGACTTTCTTCTTGTTGCTAACATACCTGAAGAAACCCTTCTCGTTACTCTTAACATCTCTTGCTAGCTGCAACTCCAAGTGTGATTTGGCCTTCCTGATTCACTCCTGCATGCCTGAGCAATATTTTTATACTCCTCCCTGGTCATTTGTCCAATCTTCCACTTCTTGTAAGCTTCTTTTTTCTGTTTAAGATCAGCAAAGATTTCACTGTTAAGAAGCTGGTCGCCTGCCATATTTACTATTCTTTCTACACATCAAGATGTTTTTTTCCTGCAACCTCAATAAGGATTCTTTAAAATACAGACAGCTCTCCTGGACTCCTTTCCCCCTCATTTTATTTTCCCAGGGGATCCTGCCCATCAGTTCCCTGAGGGAGTCAGTCTGCTTTTCTGAAGTCCAGGGTCCGTATTCTGCTCTCCTTTCGTCCTTATGTCAGGATCCTGAACTCGACCATCTCATGGTCACTGCCTCCCAGGTTCCCATCCACTTTTGCTTCCCCTACTAATTCTTCCTGGTTTATGAGCAGCAGGTCTAGAAGAACTCTGCCCCTAGTTGGTTCCTCCAGCACTTGCACCAGGAAATTGTCCCCTACACTTTCCAAAAACTTCCTGGATTGTCTGTGCACCGCTGTATTGCTCTCCCAGCAGATATCAGGGTGATTAAAGTCTCCCATGAGAACCAGGGCCTGCGATCTAGTAACTTTTGCTAGTTGCCGGAGAAAAGCCTCGTCCACCTCATCCCCCTGGTCTGGTGGTCTATAGCAGACTCCCACCACGACATCACCCTTGTTGCTCACACTTCTAAACTTAATCCAGAGACTCTTAGGTTTTTCTGCAGTTTCATACCGGAGCTCTGAGCAGTCATACTCCTCTCTTACATACAATGCAATTTCCCAACCTTTTCTGCCCTGCCTGTCCTTCCTGAACAGTTTATATCCATCCATGACAGTACTCCAGTCATGTGAGTTATCCCACCAAGTCTCTGTTATTCCAATCACATCATAGTTCCTTGACTGTGCCAGGACTTCCAGTTCTCCCTGCTTGTTTCCCAGGCTTCTTGCATTCGTGTATAGGCACTATCTTGTCTATCTTGGTGTTCCAGCTGTCTTGCCCGCTGCCACCTGCTCCCTCAGATGCTGCTTCTGTGTAGGTGCTATTGGGGCAGCACCATGTTTCCCCAGTAAATAGAGGAGCAGTCTCTGTTGGTGTTTGTATAGGTCTCTGTGCTGGAGAGAGTTGCATGTCTTCAGACTTAGACCATGAGACACCAAGATCCCCTCCAAGGTCTTTTTACATCATTTTACCAACCTTGTTCCAGAGAAACTAAATCTGAAAGTCATGACTGGCACTCTTACAAGGAAGCCCCAGCATGGTGGAATACCTCCAGTGGGCTTATGGGCCATCTTGAACTGTGATGGAGGTCTAGACCGGGGTGGGCAAACTTTTTGGCCCGAGGGCCACATCGGTGTTGAGAAACTGTATGGAGGGCTGGGTAGGGAGGGCTGTGCCTCCCCAAACAGCCTGGCCCCTGCCCCCTAGCAGCCCTCTCCGACTTCCTGCCCCCTGACTGCCCCCCTCAGAACTCCTGACCCATCCAACCCCTCCTGCTCCTTGTCCCCTGACCACCCTCCAGAACCCCACCCCCTATTCAACCCCCCCGCTCTCTGTCCCCTGACTGCCCCCCCATCCAACCGCCCCGCTCCTTGTCCCTGGGGACCCCCTGCTCCTTATCCAGCCCCCCACCCCCTTACCATGCTTCTCAGAGCAGCAGAAGCTTGCAGCTAGCCATGCTGCCCGGCAGGAGGGGCCAGCTTCCCCGGGCGGGAGCTCAGGGGCCGGGTAGGACGGTCCCACGGGCCGTAGTTTGCCCACCTCTGGTCTAGACCCTCTCAGAAGAGTTCCAATCTACAAGATCACCTTTATCCATACCTTGCACTTCTAGGGAAGCCTCTTCTGCTGTCCCTCTACCTCTTCCTTTGTTGGAGCCTACAGAAGAAGGGAAGATAATGGGGGAATCTCTTCATGCCCCCTGCCCCAAATATTTCCTTTCTTCTCTGGATGAGGCTGTCACCCTGGAATCAACATCTCTTCTGGAGGATTTTAAAATTCCAGGGCTTTATGCGAAGGGTGGCCATATCTTTGGGAGTACAGGTGGTGCTTGTACAAGATAACCCACACAAGCTCCTAGATATCTTACAGGTCCCTTCCCCAAGAATGATCACCCTTCCCATTAATGAAGCCTTTGCTGGAACCAGTCAGTTCCCTCTGGCAGACGCCAGCCTCTATCCCACCCACTGCCAGCAGGTGACTAGGCGCTATCATGTTCCTCAGCAAGACTTTGATTATTTCTTTTCTATCCTACTCCTGACTTCCTTGAGATTATGGCCACTACTAAGTGTGCCAGGCAGTCTCATCCCAGGGACACTAACAACAAGGAGTTTAAAAGACTGAACTTGTATGGCAGGAAGGCCTATACCACTGCCAGCAAGTGTCAAATTACCAGGCACTGTTGGTTAAATACACTTTTCTTAATTGGTCAGCAGTGTTAAAGTTTGCAGACAAGTTGCCTGAGGAGTACAGAGAAGAATTCTTGGCCATTAGTTTCTTAAGGACACCTTGCTGCCTGAACATCGCTTCAAGCAGCCATTGATACAGCTGATGCTGCCTCATGCTCCTTGGCTATACCTATCTTGATGAGATTCTCCTCTTGGCTGCAACCGTCTGCCATCCCAAGGAAGTTGCAAAATACAATAGGAGATTTAGCCTTCAAAGAGTTCAGTGTTTCCCCAGAAAAGGATGATGCCATGTGCACCTTAAAAGATCCATGAGTGACCTCCCATCATTGGGGGTTTACACCCCAGTAACAAAGAAGAAGAAACCATTTAAACCTCAGTCGTACTAAAAGAGCTCTTAGCAGATGTCTCAGGATACTTCCAAAGGAAGGTTTAAACCTCCTAGAGATGTCATCAGTCGGATTCATCCACAACACGCCCTTCTTACCAGACCACTGCAGCTTTGAAGAAGTTGTTTTGACTACTCCATTGAGGACAGTACACGGACCATATCTCATCTCCTTCCCTTTGAATACTACTTATCTCTCTCTCTCTCTCTCTCTCTTACAGTGTTCGGAAGCAGATCACATCATACAAGTGGGTGTACAGCAGTGAAAGAGGAATACTTCACCCAGTTCAGCTCCTTCCTCTTCCTCAGTCCACCTTCCCTGTCATTTTTAGGGACCCATTTTACAAGACTGTATTGATTCCAGAAGTGCAGTCTTTTTCGGAGCTGGGAGCAGAGAGGAGGTACCTTACCAATAAAAGGTTTTTATTTCCAGTACTTCCTGATTCCCCAAAATCTTGTGGTCTTTGTCTCATTCTAGACCTCAGAAAGCTAATCCAGTTCATCAGTAAGATCAAGTTCAGGACGGTCACCCTTGCTTCCATTATCCCTTCCCTAGAGATTGGTATACTGCCCTTGGTTTGCATGATGGTTACTTTCATGTGGCAATACATCCTGGCCACAGACAGATTCTTTGGTTCATAGCAAGCAACAACAACTACCTTTACACAGAGCTTCCGTTCGGGTTATCTTCAACCCTAAGAATCTTTGCCAAGTGCATGATGATGGTGGTAGCCCATCTGCATTGCGTAGGTATTCAGATATTTCCTTACCTGGACAGTTGGCTAGTTCGGGGAAGATCAAGTGCCCATGTTCAAAACAGCATCTTTGTCATCAGACCGCTGCTCTCTGGTCCAGGCCTGAAATTGAATATAGACAAACTCAAGTTATGACCACACAATGAATAACTTTTCATAGGGGCAGTCCTTGATGCCATAACTGCTGTGGGTACCTTCCTGTGGACAGGATTCAGTCCATAGTTTTTTGGGCCTAAAACCTCACATCCAACTCAAAGACAAGTTTATTTTTGCTTACAACTATTGGGGTATGTGGCTTCATGCATATGTGATTCTGCATGCCAGACCTCACCTCTACTGTCTGCAAGCCTGGCTTTCCTCAGCATACTGACTGAGTGGTATTCACTAGACATGTTGATTTGCATACCTGCATAAGAGCTTCAGTCCCTGGACTACTGAATAGACCCTCTGAACGTCTGCAATGGGGCTCTCTTTTTGCCACCAGAACAGACTATGACTCTGGTAACAGATGCATTTACCAAAGGCTGGGAGGGTCATCTCGGTCAGCTCCAGGCACAAGTTCTTTGGTAACCTCAGGAGGTCTCACTCTAACATAAAAGTGTTAGAGCTCTGTGCTATTCATCAAGCCTGCAAGACATTTATATCCACCATCAGGAACCAGTTTGTTTAAGTTCTGATGGACAATACCACTAGCATGTTTTATCTGAACAAGCAAAGGGGGTTGCAGGGTCATCTCAACTGCTCCAACAAGTGAATTGCCTGTGGAATCTCTGTATAAGAAACAAGATTTTGCTAAAAGCTTTACATTCCAGGGGTGAGGAACACTGTTGTAGATACCCTCAGTAGAAACTTGACCAACACAAGTGGTCAGTCAGGAAGGATGTTCTTCTCCAGATCTTCCAACAGTGGGGGTAGCCAATAATAAACTTATTTGTGACCAACCTCAGCAACAGATGCAGGGAATTTTGCTTCAGAGTGGACTGCGGCCCAAGTTCCATGCTGGATGCCTTTCTTCTTCTCTGGTCCAGTCATCTGCTCTGTGCATTCCCCTCAGTTCCTCACATTCCAAGAGTACTCCAGGAAGATGAAAAGAGACCAGGCAACATAAATCCTTGTGGCACCAGCTTGGCCATGACAATATTGGTTCATGGATTTACATCAGCTCTCTATCAGGCCACTGATAATTTTACCCTGGTCAAGGATCTCCTATGTCAAAACTTGGACAAGTCTCTGAATCCTAACCTTAAATCTCTCCACCTCACTGCATGGATAATTTCTGGTTGAATATGTGTGAGAGATTATTGTCCTGAGAAGTCCAAGCCATCTTGATGAGCAGCAGAAAGGACTCCACCAGGGCCCCATACGCCACACAATGGAAGAAGCTTTTGATCTCGGTGCCATCCCACTGTTTCCTAACTATATAAAGAATACATACGTACTGGACTACCTACTGCATCTGAAATCATCTGGCCTTTCAGTTAGTTCATTAAGAATCCACTTCACTTCTTCTCAGCAATACAGAATGACTTTTCTATCTTCTTACCTTTTGATTACCTTACTGAGCAATATTCCTAGACATCTGCAAGGCAGCAACGTGGTCATCTTTACGTACCTTCTCCACATACAACTATTTCTCAAGCTTCATGAGATGACGCCAACTTTGGTAAGTCAGTGTTTTGATCTCTTGTTCAAATAATTCAAAGTTGAATGTATATGCACAGAATCATTCGAAGGAGAAAAAATGCTTGCTTTACCTGTATGGTAATTGTTATTCTTTGAGATGCGCTGTGCTCATATACCTTCCATAATCTCTCCTACTTTCCCCACTGCTTCGGATGTTAGACTGTGGTATGAGGGAACAGAGAGGGAGATGGTGGTAATCCTCGACTTGGTCCATGAGGAGAGCAGGGGGCATGTGTGCAGCCTAGTGCAGGCAAAAATCTGCAACTCAAGTGCGTTGGGAGCACGTACAACTCTAGTGAAACGTATATGTGCACATCTCGAAGAACAGTTACTGTACAGATATGTAACTGTTTTCCACTTTTCAGCAAGTCAAGAGAAAGGACACTTCTGTATAGTTGAAGATAAGTAGTAAAGGTGTAATGTTTGATTTCTCAAGGTTTTTTGTTGTTTTCTCTCCATACAGGTAAAGATGTGTTTGAGGCATTTTATAAGAAAGATTTGGCCAAAAGACTGCTGGTTGGAAAAAGTGCATCAGTAGATGCTGAGAAGTCAATGCTGTCAAAGCTTAAACATGGTGAGCAGCTGCAAATGTTGAATTTTTTACTTCCTTTAGGTTTTAAACCTGAACCTTTATTTATATTTATGTTAAAGTGACTGGGCCAAATTTTCAAAAGGGCTGAGCACCGTACGGCTCCCACTGTTCAGAGTAGGAACTGCTGACTGCTATGTACTCGAGGAAATGTGAAATTTTAATTTAGGTGCCTAAATGGGAGTGGAGTTATTTTGGAAATCTGTGACATTAAGCTGTGCTGTGCTTTGGGGACTTTAGAGAACAGACTAACCTTATAATTTCTCTGATCCCTCCAGGAGAGGACTGGACACTACAGAGCACACGGTTTGGGGAAAGTTTGGGATTGGCAGTGTGTTGGGGTCACCCTGAAAGTGTCATAACCAAAGCTGGTGGAAGCCAGAGTGGGGCTGTGGGGCTATAAATGGGCTGCTGGAGTCAGAGCTGCTGAATCAGGGCTGTCTTAGCACACAGACACTCAGGGTGTGACCTGCATGCTGATAGGCTGGCTGTGAGTGTCCCTGGTTGGGAGCTACAGCAGCAAAGCATTGTGAGGTACCCAGGTTTGCAGGGCAAGTGGTGACACAACCCCTCACTGGTCTGGGTTTGCACCTGAACCCTGTCACAGTGATATAGTTACGCAGGATTTGCACACAGCTTGCTATTTTAACTAAGGTTTACACTTCAAGCACTAGTAAAATAGTTTGAAGTGATTTTCTAGTGAAAAGGCGGTGAACAATTGTAGGAAATAGAACAAAGGAAATTGTAAAGATGAGTAAGAAGCAGAAAAGACGGGAGCCTCAGCTTATCTGGATTTGCATCCCAGGAACCGTCACACTAGCCCAACATTAAGCTTAAGCCTTTCTTGCTTGTTTTATGTTTGTTGTAATCATGGAAACTTTGCTTTAATTTATGTGACAGAATGTGGTGCTGCTTTCACCAGTAAACTGGAGGGAATGTTCAAGGATATGGAACTTTCAAAAGATGTCATGATTCAGTTTAAGCAGGTAAATTTAACTTCACTTATGCATGGTATATTTACACTAGCTAGGATGATGTCACATAATTGTATTGAATTAAACCGTGACAAAACAGATTTTCCACAGATTGTTTATAGTTCAGCATATCTGCTGGGACGTTATCTGACCCTACAGTTTCATTTGATTTTGTTTTAACTCTTAATAATAAAGCCTGAATGTAGTATTGCCACTAAATTTATTATTAGACCCATCTCTAAAATTGCTTTTAAGACTCCATTTTATCATGTGGGAATTATTGCCAGGTTGTGATTAGTTCAGTATGAATGACCTACATCTGGTGATGAATGTTCTTGCGCCATACAGACTGGATTGTTGCTGTTATGTTCTCTGGATACCCAGCCCCAGTGCTGTCTAGACTGCATTTCTTTTAAATGTACCATCGTGTATCTTCTTAACATCCCTTAAATGTTTTTGTATGGATTCTTTAAAATTCTTTTGACTTTGAAGTCCTTTAGAAGAACTGATCTAATAGATAATCATATTGTCTGTTTTGTTCCCAACCATTCACTATGTTCTGAATTGCCTAGGTATGTAGTGTAGTGTGCCTTTGCATGACTTTCAGACAGTGGGAGTTAGAGCATTTTCCAACTGTGGACATCACCTCTAGAAAACTTCCTGATACTGTCCATAATTTCCAACTGGAATCAGTATTTTAAAAAATTAAGAGCACCTATGTTTGCTGTAGGAGTTAATTGTTTTTGATCACAGATTTTTATATTGCACAGTGCACCAATGAGAAATGCTTTATAAATTCAACTTTGGTTTATAGTCAGCTCTTTGGGTGTTTTAATGACTTGCCGGAATTAATTCATTGTGCCAAAATTAATTCACTGTTTTAAAAAAAAAAAAAAAAATCAGTATTCCAGATATTAACAGAAGCCATATATTGATTTACTTTTCCAAGTTTATTTTTGATTTTATTGTGTTAGCAGGATTTTTAACAGGTTTGGGTTTTTTAATTTTATTTTATTTTAGTATATGCAGAACCAAAGTGATCCAGGCAATATAGACCTGACGGTAAATATACTTACTATGGGATATTGGCCAACCTATACACCCGTGGAAGTCCACTTAACTCCAGAGGTGAGTCTTTTAGAACTAGAATTTGCAGTCTATCATGGCAGAGGGCTAGGAATTTCAATATTTAGGTTGCCTAACACATCCAATTATAACTCTTTTCAATTACGTATAACTAGACTAGTACGCCTGAGGGAATTCTGCGCCAAAAAATGAAAAATTCTGCACACGATATTTTAAAATTCTGCAAATTTTGTCAATAAATAAATGTGGTGGCTCCAGCATGGCAGTGGGGAGCACAGGCCACAGACTGCACAGAGGTGGGAGATCACCCTGCAGCCCCTCACTCCCCCAGGACATGGACTCAGTGGTGAGGCTGCACTGTTACAGATTTGCCCATTACTTTGGGGTATGCTTATTTATTCGGGTTACTCTTCTGGGGAAGGGGATTTTGTAAATTTATCAATGTACTGTTTGTGTCACTTGTGTTTTCATATGGAGCTCTACTTCTCCCTGCTGCAAGTCCTCTTTCAATGGAGCTATCCTGCAGGACCTAGGTTCCCCAGGGCTGGGTTTCTGCAGCCCCAGAACTGGATGCGCACACACACCACACACCCCCCCCCCCCCCCAGCCTGAGCGGACCAGGTCAATCAGCACTGTCAAGCTGACCCCTTATATGTCTCTGGACGCACTGGGCTGGATGAAGCAGCACTTTCAAGCTGACTTTTTTTATACAGGTCTGTCGCATCTTACGCGCATTTAACATGCGCGAATTCAGCTTTATACGGTCGGCAAAGACGAAAAAAAAAGAGAAAAATAACAATTTAAATACTTTTCCTGTAGTGTGGGCGATTCCGCCCACCATTACACTCAATGTAATTTTGACTATACGTGGTTTTCGCTTTACGCGCTGACCGCGGAACATAATCCCAGCATAAGATGAGACAGACTTTTATGCCCCTGGGCTCCATGGACTGGGTCAAGCAGCACTTTCAAGCTGTTACCCTTATGGGTCCCAGATTCAGCACGTCCCTTTCCCCACTCTCACATCACAATTGTAGTGGCAGTAACCTACTTGATGAGCAAACCCCACAGTATTTTGGGTGCTGCAGGGATCTTTAGCTTAGGTAAAAGAAGCGTTGCTGTAGGGTAAATGGGGAAAGCTAAAACCACAAAAGAGTAAAGTTCAGCAAGAGAGAGAGAAGCAACCAACTTAACCATAAAAGTTATTTATTGAATAATAGTGATAAATACACAAGGAGGGCTAACCCAACATAACGTAAATTATTAAAGGTTAATACCTAAGGTAGAAAGGAAAACAGAGAAAGGGGGCGGGATCTCACCCACTCCATGAGGCTTGAACTGGTCGGGGTTCCCAGGTGATGGTGGTAGCAGAGGGTCCTGAATGCTAGAGACAGGCAGAGCCCCCAGCACGATCAGTCAGGGGAAGATGGAGTTCCAGTGGAACTGATACCTAGTTTGAATCTAAGCATCAGAATCCTGACTAGAGGGTGAGTAGGGATTTTTGTAGAGAAAATACAATTGTTCAAGGGAGAACACTAGATTTGTTTATAGGTAAGCTGATGACTCAAGGGTTTTCTTTAGGCTAGACAATAGGAGCTGATCACTCTTGGCTATGGGTGGTGTTTTCTTCCAGGGAGCTCACAATGCAACTAGGCTGCTTCAGTATTTGGATATCAATTAAGGATTCATTACTAGAATTGGTCTGATAATTGCTGAGCTGGGTGTGTGCAGACATAGATTCATTAGCATCTGGAGCAGAGATTCCCATGATGCAGTGCTTCCCTGCTTTTTCTGGTCCCAGAATTCAGTGTGGTTTTCTGTTCTCCATTCTGTATGTAAATTGAGATGTCTTCCTGTCCCATTTTTCATGCAGATGAGGCTAGGGGAGTTGTTTCTGCTCTCCATCTGTATGCTAATGGAGATGTCTTAATCTTGTCACCCTTGTCAGGAGGGGTCTAGGTGTGTCTCCCAATGCCCTTCACTGCTCTCTGCAAGTTTTTTCCCCCCCCTGATGGGTTTTGGTTTAAGCAGAGGCGGGGGGGGGGGTGTCTTTCATGCTGGATAGTGCACCCTAGTTCCCCAAGAACACAGAGGTGTCTGGTATCAGCACCAGACCCTGACACAGCACAAGGGCCAGGCCTGCCCCAGAAATACCCTGGGGCCCTGCTCCTCCATGCCAAGCATACTCGATGTAGGCTGGCAGGCACAGTCCAGCAGGATCCCAAGTGTGGAAGGGCTTAGTGTGGAGAGATAGGGTTCTTTGTGGGGCAGTCTGGGCACGGGCGGCTTGCTGGGGGAGGATCTGGATGAATAGGGGCTCATTGGGGGCAGTTCTGGGTGCAGAGGCAATGGGACTGTGCAGTGGGGTCCAGATGAAGGTGGTTGGGGCTCAGCAGGGGGGTCTGGATGTACAGGGCTCTGCAGAGGGGGATCCAGGTTCTGTCTTGGTGGGGCTCACTGGGGTGCGGGTCTGGGTGCGGGGGGCTAGTCGGGTGGTCCAAGTGCAGGTGAAGTGGGGCTTGTTGGGGTGGGGGTTTGAATGCGGGGATTGGTCTGGGTTCAAGGGTGGGGTCCAGATGCAGAGGGTGAGGCTTGGTGGGGTGTGGGTTCAGGTTTAGGGGGTTCTGGGTGCAGGGGGTGAGGCTTGATGGATTGATCTGGATATGAGGTGGGTCCAGATGCACGGGAGTTAGGTGGATGGGGGAGCAGCTCCCTGTACAGGGATCCCTCCCCCCTATGGCTGAGAGAGAAAGCGTGGGGGGAGTTGCGGAGTTTCCTGCAGCCAGCGAGGTTGCTGGGGATGGGTCTGACCCAGCCCTGGTCGCTTCTTGTAGGGGAAGAGGAAGTCTTGTCCTGCCCAGCCCAGCCGGGACTAGCTGCTGAGTCTTGTACAGGGTAAGAGCCACTGTCCGGGGCATCCCCAGCCCCATTCTGCCTCTTTCTCCCCCCCTGCCCCCCCCCCCCGCTGCCCCAGATACCTGAAACAACCCACCCACGCTGCTGGAGAGCGGCGCATGATTATTTTTGCAGCTTCCCTATCAGAAAGTCAGTCATTTTTCTGCAGGGAAGCAAATAATTCTGCGCACACACAGTGGTGCAAAATTCCCCCAGGAGTAAACTAGAATAGATCAAAACTTCTCAAATTTCAAAGGTGGGTGGGGGAAAGAAAGTGGTTGAAAATTCACAAAATGGTTAACCAGCCAGCCTTCAAAACATAAAATATTTAGGAATAAATTATGAAAAAAAACATTTTGAAAACAATAAACAGCTTATATACATGCCTGTTTTACTAGATATAACCCATCTTCCACATGGAGAAACTGGTAGGTTTCAGAGTCTTTCAAATCCCATTAGTTGAGGTTCTGTGGCCTGCAATGTGCTGGAACTCAGACTAGATCGGGCGGGGGGGGGCAAACTTTTTAGCCTGAGGGCCACATCTGGGTATGGAAATTATATGGTGGGCCATGAATGCTCACGAAATTGGGGTTGGGGTGCAGGAGGGGGTGAGGGCTAGAAATGAGTTCAGGGTGCAGGAGGGTGCAGGAGGTGGGGGAGTAGGGTGAGGGCTCCAGCTGGGGGTGCGGGCTCTGAGGTGGGGCTGGGGATGAGGAGTTCGGGGTGCAGGAGGTGCCCCGGGCTGGGATCGAGGGGTTTGGAGGGCGGGAGGGGGATCAGGGTTGGGGTGTGGGGAGAGACTCGGGTGCAGGCTCCGGACAGCGCTTACCTTAAGCGGCTCCCGGAAGCAGCGGTCATGTCCCCACTCCAGCTTCTACATGGAGCTGCGGCCAGGCAGCTCTGCGTGCTGCCCCATCCACAGGCGCCACCCCTGCAGCTCCCATTGGCTGCAGTTCCCATTGGCTGCAGTTCCCAGCAATGGGAGCTGCGGGGGCAGCGTGTGGAGCGGAGGCCCCTGGCTGCCCCTACACGTAGGAGCCCGGACCGGGGCTATGCCGCCGCTTTCGGGAGCGGCGTGGCGCGACCCTGCTTCCCGGCTGGAGCAGAGGAGCAGAGCAAATGCCAGACCCTGCTCCCCAACGGGAGCTCGAGGGCTGGCTTAAAACGGTTGGTGGGCTGGATTTGGCCCGCGGGCCATAGTTTGCCCATCCCTGGACTAGATGATCACTATGATCCTTCTGGTCTTAAAGTCTATGAGGACTTGGGAGCAGAGTGCAAAATGGGAGTGGGGCTTTTCAGAACCTTCTCTCCTCCTCCTCTGACTTCCGCATGTGGGGAACATTTGATGGTAGGCCTAAGATGAAAACACCACTTTGGTATATGTTCTTATTCTTTTAATGGGAATTTGGTTTTATCTTAACTAAAATGTATTTCGTTTCAGGAAAATTATATTCTATGAATGTTTGGCATCAATTTTTGCTCTGTTTAAGCTGGCACCAATGTAAATGAGGGCAGATTTGGCCCTTGAACTTTACTTTTGTGTAAACTTTGATTTTAAATATTAAGATGAGCCTAACACGCTACTGTGAAAATCAGTCTGATTGATTAAATTTGGTATAAGATAGGTTAACTTTTTTCCCCCTCTTTTTCTTCTTCGTTTACAGATGGTTAAGCTTCAAGAGGTATTTAAGACCTTTTATCTTGGAAAACACAGTGGTCGAAAGCTTCAGTGGCAGACCACTTTAGGGCATGCTGTCTTGAAAGCAGAATTTAAGGAAGTATGTTTGTTTATTTAATGCTTAATCATCTGCTTTTAAATAAAATAACTTATTTGGCATCTCTTGCTTTTTTAAGCAGTACATTAATAAAACATTTTTTTTGCAGAGAAGACTAGAATCTAACAATAGTCTATATTAACTATTATAAAAGTTTGTTTTCTTTGCCATTTATTTAGAATGTAGTATTTTAGTTAAACATGTTTAAAACTCCAGTGTGAAACGTATTTCAGCAGTGACTGTTGTGGGTCAGTAGGAAGTCTCATTCATTGATGAAGAGAAGCCTGTAGCAGGCAGGAAACTAAAAGATTGGGGTGGAAATTTTTTTAATAGTATTTTGAAGGAACTAGTGATTGAATATTAGCTTTAGCTATTACAAAGCCATGCTGAAAAGTATCAGTGGTATAATTTAATGAATGTGGTTAAATTTAAATGCTTTTGAATTATTAAAGTATTAAATAACTGAAATGTTTCTTAACATAGCTTTTGTTCTATGTCATGAGATATCTTCATCAGTAACATAACCTCATTGTACACAGACGTACTCTGATGTTAATGATGACTAGTTATAAATGCAAACTTTAGAGCCATGGGATCATGTGAAGTTAAGATGACTGACAAGTTTGTAATTGACAACAGACTTAAAATGTTGTTTGTGCATGGAGATCTTGAATTATTAATCTCCTTCCCATTGCCTAATTTTACAAGTGCCACACTTCTGTTAACGCTGTTGCTGCAGAATTGCATGAATTAGAGAATTTGTTCATGTTCTATCAAGTTTTATCTGACACTGATATCTTTCATGTTAGTTTGCTTATCTCTATTAAACAACACATTGGGTAAAATTCTGGCCTCATTTAAGTCAATGAGAGTTTTGCTATTGACTTCATTGAAGTCAGGATTTCACCCATTGTGTGTACCTAGAAGAAAATGCTGTTAGGTGAATACTGGGCTATGCAGGTAACCTGTTGGTGCACTACACTACCAATACAGGGTTGTTTGGGTTTTGGTTGGTTGGTTGGGTTGTTGGGTTTTTTTGTGGTTTTTGTGTGTGTGTGTGTGTGTGTGTGTGTGTGTGTGTGTGTAATTTGTCTTGCTATTGTTACATTTCCTTGGCACCACATTCTAGGATACATAATCAGGCAGCAGAATCCTTTTAAATACACATTTCTCTTAATCTAGAAGCTATTTGATAAATAATTTATAGATCGTACAACTTATCATCAGAGTTGTTTTTGAAGTTTGGCACTGTATAGAATACAGTTGATACTCTAAATGTTGTACACAACTCTAGAAACCATTTACAGTTACTTGTGGTTTTTTTGTTCCCTTTGTAGGGAAAGAAAGAGTTTCATGTGTCACTCTTCCAGACATTAGTGCTGCTTATGTTTAATGAAGGAGATGAATTTATTTTTGAAGAAATTAAAATGGCTACTGGTGTAGGTAAGAAAACTTACTTCATTCATTCATTATTTTCTTTCATTTGAATAGCTTCTAAATATGACTTTGGATGTAAAAGTCTAATTTTAAGTACAGCAGAATGTTGCTAATTTCAGTAACTTGCAATGGCTATTAAGACACTTTTGTGAATCAGCGAGTATGTAAATACTAAAAAGATAAACAAAATGTACTTCCACTACTTTTTAGATAACATTGATACTTCATAAATGTATTAGTAAATGATCCGTAGTATATTTTGTAAAACTGATGCATTCTTACTAACAAGACCTCACTACAGCTTTTTTAATTCTTTGAGAAGTAGAGAGAGACTCCATTTTTGTGTGTGCAGATTATTAAGATTCTATTGTAGTTTCAAGTATCATACTGTAAAATGACCTTTTTAGAACAATTGCATTAGTTTTGGTTTGGAGAGGGGTTTTTGAATTAATAATGTCCTTGCGTGATTGTCCATGTGTATTCCGCTTCTGGTGTGCATGAGCACCATGGGCACAAGATCAATTTTTTTTTTTTTAATACCAGTGCCTGTTGAGACTGTGCATGTAGCCCACACGCCCTCTGGCACTCCATAGCTGAGGGCATAAAGGGCAGAGCAGCTGCAACCCCCTTCCAGTTACTTTTTACTACCCAGGGCAGCAAGATGGAACCTCTACACTGTCCGCATCTCTGCACACTGTGCATGAGAAGACAAGCTCTTCAGCTTCTGAGATATTCCCAGTACCAGATCCCCTGGATATGGTGCAGTTGAAATCCCCAGGATTCAAATCCTTTCCCTCTTGTGAGGTAGCTATTCCTATCAATCCTGGACACTCCATGTGCTGCTTCTGCCTCTATGAAGCATATACACAAGATAAATGCTTGATACGTTTCTCTCTTTCAAAGAGGACACACAAAGAAAGGGAATCCTGCCAAAACTTTTTCTCTTGGAGAGATGCGTAAGGGCATTATCTGAGCCTGAGAAGAAGACAGCAGCCAACTAGACCAGTCTCTGTGAGTGGTCCAGTAAGTCTCGGGTCTACCTTGAACTTCAGGGCTCACTTGTTGACTAGAGAGAGCTTCTAACTCAGCCTCAGTTCAATCTTCTAAGGAGAGAGGGAGGAAAGAATACTGGTCTCATTGGAGAGAGAGATTTCCCTCATCAGCACTGAATAAATCCAAACCAGGGGGCAGTTCAAGGCTCAGATTAAATACTGCTGATGTCTCGGCACCATTTTGTCATCAGATGACCTCAGCACTGCTTTTGGAGCCTGTTTCTGACTCTACCAGTACTGATCGATTGACCACAAAACACCCAGCATTGATACACCCGGCACTGACATCCAAACACCTTACCTTGGCACTAGAGTGCTCCATACCAGCATTCATAGCACCCACCACACTACCAGCTAATCTGGAGGACAAGCTCTCAGTCCTGATGAGATTCGCAGTACTGATTGACTTGACAGTAGCCAATCCGCTGGAGTCACCATTGCAGACAACTACTAGGAAACTCCTAGCCCTTGTGCCATCTGGATCCACCATCTCAATTCCTGCACAGGATACCCTTGGGCCCTGAACCCATTGTGGTATCTTCCTTCTCTCCATACCCCTAGTTTAAGCAATAATGGCCATGCTGAGCCTGTTTGGGGATGCCAACCAGTAGAAAGACTTCATTGGTTCTCCTACCTCCAAAGCTAGGTCTGTGTCCCCTCTTAATCCATCTCAGGAAGGTCAGCTGGTCCACTATACATCTCAACATCAGTACCAGGACATAGGCTGGACATCTGTCTCACATAGACTATCCTGTTCTATCTCAACAGTGATATTGTCATCTTCGCTTTATGACACTGTCCCCCCTCATGTCTGGCAGTGCTGAAACAAACTATCCGATCTTCCAGGAGCTTCTCCAACAAATGGCAGTTACCCTGGAAATTGCAGTAGAGAGAATGCAGGAAAGGTCACGCTAACGTCTGCATCCTGTGTTCCTTGGGCTCTGGTAGATTGGCAATGCCAATAAATGAAGCCTTGTTGGAACCAGCAAGAGACCTATGATAGACCCCAGCTTCAGTGGAACCCACTTCTAATAAGGCAGATAGCTGCTACCAAGTCCCCTCAAAGGAGTTTGGTTACTTCTATAATGACCCCACATCTGGGTTCTTGGTGGTTGCAGCCATCCATGAGAGGTCCAAACAGCAGGGACCACCCAAAATGACACCATGGCACAAGGACCTGAAGAAACTTGAATTCTTTGGCAGCAAGGCCTGTTCCTCAGGCTAGCTTACAAATGCCCATATTGAGCTACCAAGCATTCCTGGCTAAATAGAACTTATTGAATGGGGACCAAGTGTCACAGTTCAGAAGTCTCACAGGATCACAGGGAGGAACTCAAAGCTGCTGTGGTAGAAGGGTAAGTGGTAGTAAGTTGCCCTTGATGCCTCAGACACAGCGATTACAGTAACTCCTCACTTAGTCGTCCTGGTTAACGTTGTTTTGTTACGTTGCTGATCAATTAGGGAACATGCTCGTTTAAAGTTGTGCAATGCTCCCTTTTGACATTGTTTGGCAGCCGCCTCCTTTGTCCCTGCTTGCAGGAAGAGCAGTCCGTTGCAGCTAGCTGGTGGGGGCTTGGAACCAGGGTGGACCGGCAGCCCCCCTATCAGCTCCCCACTCCCCTAAGTTCCCTGGGCAGCAGCTGCCCAGCAGGCTATCAATTGCCGGCAGTTCAGCTGTCCCTCCCCCCATTGCCATGTGCTCCTCCTGCCCTCTGCCTTGGAGCTGCTCCCCGAGACTCCTGCTTGCTGTGCAGGGGGAGGGAGGGGAGGAAGAGGAGGGCTGTCAGGGTGTCCCCCTCCCCCCCTGCTCCTGCAACCCGCTTACCCCATCTTCCATAGAGCGGGGGGGACACACGACAGGGTTCAGGACGGAAGGAGCTTGCTGGCAGCAACTGCGGTCTCAGCAAGTTGATCTAATTAACAAGGTAGTGTACTTAAGAGTAGGGTCACCGTACTTAAAGGGGAAATGCGCATCTCTCTCTCTCTCACACACACACACATATGGTGTGTGTCTGTCTCTGTCTGCGATGCTGTCTCCCCTCCTTCCATTCCTGCTGCCTTGTAGAGTGTGAGAGTTAACCCTTGAGAGCTCAACCAATTGCTAGTTCATGGTTAGCAGTAAGGCATTCCCTGGAAAATATCCCACCCTCTGACTCCTCCACCTCAACCAAGCTTCACAATCATCATCACTGTGTACCATATAAAATTGTTTGTTTAAAACTTATACTCTATGTGAGTGTGTGTATATTATATATAAAAAAAAATAGTCTTTTGTCTAGTGAAAAAAATTTCCCTGGAACCTAACCCCCTCATTTACATTAATTCTTATGGGGAAATTGGATTCGCTTAACATTGTTTCGCTTAAAGTCGCATTTTTCAGGAACATAACTACAGCCTTAAGTGAGGAGTTACTGTACTATGCATAGAGCCTTTTGGTTGCAGTCGTCCAATATTCCAAAGAAGTTCTAAACAACCACTGAGGACCTGTTCTTCAAAGGCTGCGACCTTTTCAATATCCACACAAAAGATCTTCACACTTTAAAGCAGGGGTCGGCAACCTATGGCACGCGTGCCGATTTTTAATGGCACGCTGCTGCCTGCCGGAGTCCTGGCAGGCAGCAGCATGCCATTAAAAATCCTGCCCAGCCTGGCCCGGCCTGCTCTTTTCCGCCCTCTGCCCCCACCCCTCGCGGGGGCAGGGGGCAGAAGCTTGGTCCTGCCGGCTCCCCTGCCTCTTTCCATAGTGTGCTGGGTTCCTGCCCCTCCTCCGCCTCTCTGTCCCTCCCTCCCTGCCGGCTGATCAGCTGATGGTCCTTGCGAGGGAGGGGGTCAGGAAGGAGCAGAGTCAGTGTGCTCGCTGCTCCCGGCGGAGGCAGAGAAGAAGCAGGGGCAGGGCCTTGGGGAAGGGAGGGGGAGTGGAATGGGGCATATCCCCTCCAGCCCCCTGCCCTGGCCCCCCCCCCACACACACACACCCCAGCCCTGAGCCCTGACCCCCCCCTCACACACTCCCAGCCCTGAGCCCCGCAGCCCTGCAAACACCCCCAGGCCTGAGCCCTGTGCCCCGCACACACCCCTGAGCCCTGTATCCCCCTCATACACACCCAGCCCTCTGCTTGACTCCTTCACCCCTCCCCACGACCCCAGCCCTGAGACCTGCACCCCCTCACATGCCCCCAGCCCTCTGCCCTGACTCTTGCGCCCCCCCACACCCCATGCACACCCTCATCCTGACTCTTGCACCCCCCACATCCCCACCCTGAGCACCAAACGGGAGCTCCTGCACCCCCCCCCCC
>NW_020664372.1:34322246-34357037 GCF_002925995.2 Terrapene triunguis
CACCCCCCCCCCCCCCACATTCCCACTGCACCCCTCGCACCAAATGGGAGCTGCCCAGGTAAGTGCCCCACACCCAAACCTCCTGCCTCAACCCTGGGCCCCCTCCCTCATTCTAGCTTCTGGCCAGACCCTTCACCCCCAGCCCTGTGCTCAGTGCACTCCCACCCTCAGCTCAGTGCAGAGAGAGGACGAGAATGGGCCAGAACCAGGGAGAAGGTAGGTACCCACTGTATGTGGGCAGGGCCGGGACCCCAGACCGGCAGCAGGCTGAGCGGGTCCGGCAGCCGGGACCCCAGCTGGCAGGAGCCGGCGGATGGAACCCCTGAGCGGCAGTGAGCTGAGCCGCTCAGCCCACTGCCGGTCTGGGGTCCCGGCTGCCGGCCCCGCACAGCCCGCTGCCGGTCTGGGGTTCTGGCTGCCGGACCCTTGCCAGACGGGGTCCCGGCCGCAGGCCCTGCTCACCCCGCTGCCGGCCTAGGTGAACAGAACCTCAGACCAGCAGTGGGCTGAGTGGGCCGGCAGCGTAAGATCAACATTTTAATTTAATTTTAAATGAAGTTTCTTAAACATTTTGAAAACCTTGTTTATTTTACAATACAACAATAGTTTAGTTGGGGGAGGGATAGCTCAGTGGTTTGAGCATTGGCCTGCTAAACCCAGGGTTGTGAGTTCAATCCTTGAGGGGGCCACTTAAGGATCTGGGGCAAAATCAGTACATGGTCCTGTTAGTGAAGGCAGGGGGCTGGACTCAATGACGTTTCAAGGTCCCTTCCAGTTCTAGGAGATAGGATATCTCCATTAATTTATTTATTAGTTATATAATATATAGACATATAGAGAGAGACCTTCTAAAAAACATTAAAATGTATTACTGGCACGCGAAAGCTTAAATTAAAGTGAGTAAATGAAGACTCGGCACACCACTTCTGAAAGGTTGCCGACCCTTGCTTTAAAGGATGCAAGGGCCACCTTATATTCTTTGGGGTTCTAAGCTCCGGCTTCCAGGACAAAGCAATACAGGCCACAGAATTACCCCAACCGAAAACAATCTTCTTCCTATTACTATCCCCAACATACACACTTTTTCAGCTTCCTATCAACAGGTTGATGGTACAGTTGAGAGTTGCATAGCACTGTAGAATATTTTCCTCTCCCGTCATGTGAGAACAATCTGTTTGGTTTTTTTCAAGGAAGCCTGAAACAGGTAACCGTGGATTAGTGGGTCCTGGAAATCATGAACAAAGGGTACTCCATCCAGTTTCAGGGACCCCTCTTACAAGATACTGCTAAGGAGGGAAGTAGACTCCCTTCTGCAACTCATAGTAATGGGAAATGTGCGTGTGGGATTCCAGGCCGTGAGGGTTCATTCACATTACTACTTAATCCCAAAGAAGAAAGGGGGATGACGTTCCATTCTGGACCTCAACAAATACATCCATTGTTTCAAGTTCAGAATGGGAACACTAGCTTTTATAATTCCTACTTTAGATCCTCAAGAGTGGTTTGTGGCTCTTCATTTAGGATAACTATTTCCATATTGCAGTTCATCCAGCCCACAAGAAATATCTCACATTCCAGGTTACTGTCAATATAGAGTGCTTCCCTCTGGCCTCCACACAGTTCCAGAATATTCACCAAGAACCTAGCAGTGGCAGCTCACCTAAGGAGACAAGAGGGGTAAATCTTCCCGTACTTCAACTGGTTGATTTGGGGCAGTCACCTCAGCAAGTGATCACTCCATCCATTTGGAACTCTTTGCTACTCTGGGTTTCAGAGACAGTGGCCTATGCCAGGTGCTTCAAAGAGAATGAATAGACCAGTGATCATCAAGTGATCCATCCCCTGTCACCCCATCCCAGCTTCTGGGAGACAGAGGCTCTGGACACCATTCTCAACCTTACTGAGCAACTCGAGGGTTATCCAAAGACATCAGTCAGGACATTTCTCAGGCTCATGGGACAAATGGCCTCCTGCACTAAGTAATGCAGTTTGCCAGACTTCACTTATCCTCCATGCAAGTATGGTTATGACCAGCTTACCCAGCAGACACCTCATAGATATGACAGTCATGGTCTCTCAAGAAGCCCTCTCCTTGTTAGCTTGGTGGAAGGACCCTCTACGTGTGCACAGCAGAGTGCCATTCTTACTGCCTCTATCCACTAAACAGCTGGTGACTAGATGCATCCACTCTTGGAAGGGGAGCTCATCTGGACCATTTTAAGATGCAGGGACTATGATCTGTCCCCCACAAGAAGTAAGTCTCCACATAATATCCTAGAGCTAAGAGCTGTTAACCAAGTCTGCCTGGCATTCCTACCCACTGTATTCTGAGGAACTACAATCCAAGTACTGAAGGACAATACTACAGCAATGTACTACATTGGTAAGCAGGGAGGGGTATTCTCATTACCTCTCTGCCAGGAAGCAATCCATCTCTGAGACTGGTGTATCAGTCTCCAAGTAACACCTTTTGGCCCTACATCTTTCATGCTTGCAGAACACCCTAGCAGATCAGTTCTGCACACGATACACAAACATAAGCATTCAGTCAAGAACGCATTTCTTCAAGACAGCTACATCTACAAGTGGGGATGCCCAAGGATAGACCTGTTTGCCATAGACTAGAACAAGAAATGCCAAGTATTTTGCTCTAGAGGAGGATCTGGCCTAGGTCTGGCCTTCTGCATTCCCTGTATTTTGGGACTCATATTTACCCACTCATTCCACTGATACAGAGGATCCTGAGAAAGCTCAAACAGGATGATAATGACAATGCCAGCATGGCCCAGACAGTTCTGGTAGTCTGAGCTGATGAGCCTGTCAACACTGCCCCCAATAACACTTGTGGTTCAGCCAGATGTAATCATACAAACTGAGGGCCAGATCCTACACTCAAACCCAGCATCACTGCACCTCGCAGCCTGATGCTGGCTGGCTAACAGCCACAGACAGAATCTACTCCGTGGAAGTCCAGAACGTTTTGGCTTGTAGCAGAAATGATTCCATTTGGTAACTTATTCAGCTAAATTGAAGAGGTTCTTTTTTGGGCAATGCAGAAGCACCTACTCCCACTAGAAAACCCAGTAGCAACTATTACTTGCTGGCCCTAATGCATTTGGGACTCTCCATTACTTCTGTGGAAGTCCATATGATGGCAGTTTCTGCTCATTCTCCTATTGAAGATCTGTCTTCAGACCCAACAGTTGCTAGGTTCCTCAAGAGCTTCATGTCTTTCCTCTAGTCCGAGAGACCCTGTCCCTCTGGAAACTCACTGTGGTATTATCAGGGTTAATGAGGCCTCCCCCTGAAACTTTATTTACCTGCTCTTTATACTACCTGTCTATGAAGACCACCTTCTTAGTGGCTAAAACCTCATCCAGAAAAATAGGACAGATCCAAGCCCTCATAGCAGGACCTTTGTATACAGTATTCTATAAGGGCAAAGTGACATTAGGACCTCACCCAAAGTTCTTTCCTAAAGTTGTCTCAGATTTTCACCTGAATCAGGTGATCCACCTGCCAGTTTTCTTTCCCAATCCTTGTGCTAATCCAGGGGAAGTTAAATTTCACTTTAGATGTTGTTGGGATTCTCTCATTTGGACAGAACAAGACCATTCGGGAGCTTGCCTAGACTGTTTCTGGCCTTTGCTGAGGGGATGAAAAGTCAGCCTATATCCACCTAAAGACTATCTAAATGAAACTCGGACTGTCTTGCTCTATGTGTGTGTGTTTGAACTCACCTATGCAGATAGGAGCCATTCCACCAGAGCTCCAGCAGCCTCTGCTGCTTCTCTAATAAGCATCCCAATATCTGAGATTTGCAGAGCAGCTACCTGGAATTCTGTCCACATCTTTTCCCAGCACTTCTTCTTGGTATAGGACTCCCGGTCTTACACACACTTTGACAGAGCTGTCTTACAGACATTCTTTTAGTAAACTGTGATCACGCACTTTCAGAACATATCACTGCTTGTGAGTCACCAGAAGTAGACATATGGACATCACTTGAAGAAGAGTAGAGTCGTTACCTTGAAGAACCAGTTACTATAGTGTAAGTATGTTGTCCACATGTATGCCATGACTCGCATGCCTTATCTGCTACTTTGCAGCCCTATATCAGCTGGATTCTGTTTTGGTGAAGAGTGGTTGCAGCCACTCCCCCTTTACATCCTCTTCTATGCAGCACCAGAGAGGCTATGTCTAGACAGCAATGTAAGCCTAAGGTTAGTGGGACTCAAGTCAGCTGACGTGTGTCAGGGAACCCTGGGCTTTAGCATCTACACTGCATTTTAACTCTAGATTAAGAATTTTCTGACCCGTGCTCAAACCTAGGACTCAGAAGTCCACACTGTAGTGCACAAACCCGAGTCAAAGTAACCCTATCCCAGTAACCCTATGCCTAGCGCCCCCACCCCCAGTGTTGACACTCTAGCCCTTCAAATGTGTAGCACTGTGGACAAACTGTTGCCCACACTGTTTCCTAACTGCGGTGGTGCTATTAATGGGACTCGGGTGCCCATAAGGAGCACATGAGTACATAAACGGCATAAATAGCTCCTTTGGTGGCTGTCTCAGTAGAACGACTGCAGTTTGAGAAGGCTTTCTACTGAACTACTATCTAATATGAGAATTGGGCTCTCCAGCTCTAAGCTGAGTCATATTGGCAGGAAAATGCCCATGTGCATCTGTTCTGAGGATAATCAGAACATCAGTCTCTCCAGGACTGTCAAACTATTAAAATGAAACTTGCCATTCTTAATTTTTAAAGTGGGAAGTCTGTTTGTTTTGAAGTTTGACATAAAATGAAGGTATCAGAGGAACACACACACACGGGCTGCTGCCAGCTGCAGAGTAATGAAGTGCATGCCCAGAGCTTGGGGTGCAGTGTACTCCAGCAACCCCTGAGGATCCCCTGCTCCTGCCGCACCCTGGGAAACAGGGATAATGGATCCCAAAGAGGCTGCGGAAAAGTTTTGGGGTTGGCTCCCACTCACCACCCTCACAGTGCACGCTGCCCGGCCGTCCCTGCCATACAGCCGCAGGTAGGGCAGGGGGGACCCAGGAGCAAGGGCCACTGCGCTGGCTGGCTGCAGTACTGCTCCTCTGCTGCCAGGAACTCTGGGATATATCTGGAGGACTTCTGGGACTTAAGTCAAGCTGGTGCTACATACCCACAGGAAACTAATAGGGCTCAGATCCTAGGTCCCAGCTTAACACAGGCTTGGACCTTCCATCCTGGCAGGGTCCTGGGACCTTGGGTCTGAGCCCTGCGTTAACACATTTGCAGTATGGATACAATGGGTGTTTGGCTTGAGCCTGGTTTCAGACCTGGTCTTAAATTGCTGTGTAGACATACCCGGAGTGTACTGGGCACAGCTGTGGCCTCAACAGACACTGCTATTCAAAAACAATCTAATTATCTGTGCCTAGGATGTATGCACACCAGAAGTGGAATTACATGTGGACAATATATCTTGAAGAACCACAGTTAATGGAGAGTAACCATTCTTTATAGTGCTTCAAAAAGATAGTGCTTCAAAAATATAAAGCATATAGGTGCTTATTGTTTAATTATTGCAATAGAATATTTTTGTAAATTTAATATCTTTGTAAATAATTGTCCATCCCTCCCTTACATCAAAAGAAGGAATAAAAAGGGTTTTCTTAATGGTGGTGTTGCAGGAATGTGAAAACTAAACTAATAGGGCTAATTTTAGACCTAATAATGTTAGCATTTTACTCAACTCTTCCAATGCACTTCAGCACTAGCTTGCAAAAATCTTTGCTATTTCAGTTCACAGGTCTACACACAGTGCTATCTTAACACATTTTATTGTGATTTTTATATTTCAGGTAATGGTATTCAAGAGATTAGGCAGAGAACAACAATGTACATTCACTTTGAAATTTTCAGGGCTTTAACAAAAGTCTTCACAAAGTTTAATGTTTAGTGTATTAATATGTTTGTTTTGCCTAACACCAAAGTTGCTTTTGACTTTGTGCTTTACATATTAAGATTCATTATGTCATTCCTTGGTTTCTAGTTCTTCCATATTGTATTGTTTTTAGTGCATAAATGTTTTCCTGGTAGCATGAACAGCTGTCCACTTTTTCTTTTAACATAATATTCACCTTAGAACATACTCATATCATAGTACCCAATGATGAAGCACAGAGTAACACAATTTACTTTTTTTTTTTTTTTCCCAAATCTCTTAAGTCTCCAAGTACATTCTGTCTGATCTGTAAAAAGCGACAAAGAGTCCTGTGGCACCTTATAGACTAACAGATGTATTGGAGCATAAGCTTTCGTGGGTGAATACCCACTTCGTCAGACGCATGCACCCACGAAAGCTTATGCTCCAATACGTTTGTTAGTCTATAAGGTGCCACAGGACTCGTTGTCGCTTTTTACAGATCCAGACTAACATGGCTACCCCCTGACACTTGTGTGATCTTTGTTTTTTTGGATTGTAAACTCCTTGAGGCTGGGACCACGTCTTTGTTCATGTCTTGTACAATGTTGAAATACTGTTAGTTCTTACATATAAGTAAGATCTGCAGGATTGGGCCTTTAAAGTTGTGAATTACATTGCATAATTAGGAATGAGTTGGAAGAAATTATTAGCAATATACTTCAGAAAAGGAGGATTGTTCTAAACTGTATTTATAAATTAACAATTTAATATTTCAGATTTCTAGTCAGCTTTTTATTGTATTTTTAACCTGTTTACAGAGGACAGTGAATTGCGAAGAACCTTGCAGTCTTTGGCCTGTGGGAAAGCACGAGTATTGATTAAAAATCCAAAAGGCAAGGATGTAGAGGATGGAGACAAATTCATTTTTAATGGTGACTTCAAGCATAAATTGTTTAGAATAAAGATCAACCAAATACAGATGAAAGAAACCGTATGTATTAAAATACTCTTACTCTTTGCATCTATTTTGATTACAATACTGATACTGTGCCTTGCTTACCTACATGTCCTGGCTGAGTTGACAGTCTCTGCATTTTCAGCAATATTTTTCTCATCCTGGGAGGCGAGAAATATTTCTAGTCTCATTGGTAGTCGGTTTGTGTCCTAAATTGGTATAATCTCACATACCTTTCAATACATCTTAACTGTTTGGACAGTGCAGTTGAAGTATTGACATTACATTAATTGAACAGAACAAAAGTAATGCTGTTAACACATCAACTGTTTTTATTTGGAGAGAAGAGAGTTATTGAAATAATTATCATCCCCTCTATTCCTGTGAATATCTTTGGGAATGGATTCCAATTCGTGGGGTCAGCATGATTGACATGTTTAATTAGCATGTCCAGTTGTTTTCTTTGCCATTAGCATACAGAACTCTTTGAAACATACAGTCCTGGAATGATTCTCTATTTCAGAAGGCCCATATACATTAAGGTTCCATAGACACCTCATCTGTATTGATGTATTTTTTAATTAAAGAAATACTGTTGTTTTTTTTAATTGTAGTTTGGTTTATCAAGTTAACTTTTTATAAGAAGTATGTGAATTTGCTTTGCATATGCTTAATTTGTATCCTTAGTTTCCTTTAACAGCATCAGAACATCCCAGAGCCCAGGTTTTAGGTGTGCGTGCTTGTCTGTCAGAAAGAGAAGAATAAATGAATATTGTTTCCTTCCACACACTACTTGTATATTTCCCTAAAGCTTAACCAAACACTCAGACAGAAAAATTGGCAATGAAAGATGGCTTGATGCATGTTGTTTTGTCCTTTAGGTTGAAGAACAGGTTAGCACAACTGAAAGAGTGTTTCAAGATAGACAATATCAGATTGATGCTGCTATTGTACGAATAATGAAGATGAGAAAGACGCTCTGCCATAACCTTCTTGTTTCTGAATTGTATAATCAGCTGAAATTTCCAGTAAAGGTAAGTGAACTTGATTTCCTTTCAATCCATACTAGAATTTTTTTTAAATATCTGGTTCTTCATCGAGTGCTCACTCATGTCCATTCCATACTAGGTGTATGTGCTCGCCACGTGCACTGGTGCTGGAAGTTTTTCCCTCAGTGGTATCCATAGGGGACCGGCTCTGGTGCCCCCGGGAGCGGCGCACACATGCTGCAGTATAAGGGGTGCTGCCGGCCCACCCCACCCTCAGTTCCTTCTTGCCGCCAGTGACGGTCCTGGAACGTCTGCTGCTTTGGCTAGCATTTTTTTTCATTCAGTGTTTCTTCTGAATGTTTCCTGTAAAATAGTTGTAAAATAATTAATAGTTCCCTTAGTGTTAGTTCTCGTTCTGTGGTCCCGGACGGGACTCAGCCTAGGTACGGGGCATGTCCCGGTCTCCAGGCTTTAAGCCCTGTGATCATTGTAAGCAGCCTATGCCCATCAGCAACCCACACGCTAGTTGTTTGAGGTGTCTAGGTGAAGGACACATAAGCGACAGGTGTCACATCTGTAAATCCTTCAAACCCAGAACAAAAAAGGAGAGAGACATCCGTCTCAGGGCGCTCCTGATGGAGTCGGCACTGACCCCGGCACCAGAGCAGAGGTCCGACTCAGCCCCAAGCACCATAGTATCAGTGCGGAGCGCCCATCCCCCTCCCCCCCCCCCCCCCCCCCCCCCCCCCCCGATTTCCATAAGGAAAAGGACAGGGCTGGAGGAGAGCCAAGACCCGTGCTAAGTGGCTCGACGCCTCCGTCGATCATGGTCACCTGCCAGTGAACATTCCGCCTCCAGCTGCAGAACTGAGCAGGAGTCCTTGACGGCAGGACAAGCGCTGGCGGTATGTCCATATCGTCGGCACCGCAACCAACCCCTTGGGCCCAAAGCCGGTGGCCTGGTACCCCTGGAACCCGTGGGGATTTTCCCAGCCCTCGCAGACAGTCCGCTCGGTGGTGGGGGCCTCAGATAGGCCATTGGCCTCAGCATCCCGCTATCCACCAGAGGTGGAGGCCCCAGAAGGCAGAACTTCCCAGGCCCATGAGCAGACAGGGAAACAGCCTGCTGGACCATCAGGCGACATTGTCGTCATCTTCATTGTCGCTGGACGAAGCCATCACAGATACCCTTCACCCAATTCCACAAGTTGATGCTAAGGCTCATGAACTACTGAAGAGGAACTACTACATCCTCTGCTCCACGGCAGCTGCCCCTACACGAATCAAAAATTATTAATGCCCTGTGGCAAACCCCCTCTTCCCTGCCCCCATTTTGAAAAGGGCTGAACGTAAATAGTTTGTGCCAGCTAAAGGCCAGGAGTATCTCTACACTCTCCCAGCCCCAAACTCTCTCGTAGTTGAGGCTGTTAATCAAAGGGAGAGGCAGGGGCAACCCGGGCCTACACCCAAAAATAAAGACTCGAAGAGACTGGATCTGTTTGGGTGAAAGATTTATTCATCTTCCAGCCTTCAGCTGAGAATGGCCAACCACCAAGCCCTCCTTGGCTGCTCCGATTACAACATGTGGCAGGCAATGGCCAAGTTCGAGGTTTCACTTCCCGAAGGGTCCAAGAAGGAATTCTGGACGATCCTCGAGGAGGGCACCACTGTGGCCAGGGTGGCCCTCCAGACAGCTTCAGATGCGGCTGACTCCGCGGCTTGCACCATGGCCTCGGCCATCTCCATGTGGCAGGCATCCTGGCTGCTCCTCTAGGGTCTGTCGACAGAGGCTTTGCCGTCAGTGCTGGACCTTCCCGTCGGCAGGCCCTGTTTGCAGAACAGACAGATAGTAAGTTGCATGGGCTCAAGGACTCCCGCACTACCCTGAAAACTCTAGAGCTGTACGTCCCTGTTCAAGTCCGTAAGCAGTTCAAACCACAGCCAATCCCGGCAGGAGCCACCCCACAAAAAGAGCAGGGGCTTCAAATGCCGTCCGAGGCACCCATCCCCTCCCTCCGCCCAAGCAGGGGAGCAAGCGGGTATTTTTAGGGTGAACCCAAAGGCAACCTACCAGACTATACCCCGGATCTATCTTTCCCGCCTTTCTCCACCCGCCTTTCTCTTTTCCTCCTGGCATGGACCACCATAACCTCGGACCGCTGGGTCCTCAGTACAGTGGCGCAGGGTTATATCCTACAGTTACTGTCTCCACCCCCCTTCACCGTCCCTCTTCAGGGATCCCTTTCACGAGAGTCTCCTCGCGCAAGAGGTAGAAGGATTGCTGCAACTGGGTGCGGTGGAAGAGGTTCCCTGTGAGTACAGGAACAAGGGATTCTATTCCCGGTACTTCTTAATCCCAAAAGCCAAGGGTGGTCTACGCCCCATCCTGGACCTACGAGACCTCAACAAATACCTAAAGAAGTTGAGGTTCTGCATGGTCTCCCTGGCCTCCTCCATCCCCTCCCTGGAATCCAGGAGACTGGTATGCCACCCTCGACTTGAAGTACTTTCATATAGCGATCTTCCAAGGACACAAGCGCTTTCTACGCTTCACGGTGGGATCGGACCACTACCAGTTTGCGGTCCTCCCTTTCGGCCTAGCAACAGCACCAAGGGTGTTTACCAAGTGCATGTCAGTGGTAGCAGCTTACCTCAGGCGTTGGAGTATCCAGATCTACTCGTACCTCAACGACTGGCTGGTCAAAGGTCAATCCAGGTCCCAACCCAGGCCGATCCTGGGCCTGCTGGTAAACGACAAAAAGTCAACGTTAGTTCCAGTGCAGAGGATAGAGTTCATCGGCGCGGTGCTCGACTCCACCTGCGCCAGAGCGTTTCTGCCACAGGAGAGGTTCCAAGCATTGGTGGACCTCTGCATGGGAGTCTCAGTGTTCCCCCAGGCCACGGCCAGGGTTTGTCTGTGCCTGCTGGGACACATGGCAGCATGTACGTATGTCGTCCACCATGCCAGCCTCTGGATGCGACCCTTACAGCAGTGGCTGGTGATGGTCTATTCCTAGTCCAGAGATCACCTGGAAAAGGTCGTTACCATCCCGCTGACGATACTTGCCTTGCTGCAATGGTGGACGGACTCCAGGGCGGTCCTGGAAGGAGTTCCATTTGACAGCCCTTGTCACTGCATCAAGCTGATATTGGACGCCTCAGACCTAGGCTGGGGAGCGCATCTCGGCGACCTTCAGACCCAGGGCATGTGGTCCCCAGAGGAGATGATGTTGTACATAAACGTCAAAGACCTCAGAGCGGTTAGGTTGGCCTGTGGAGTCTTTTTACCACACTTGGCGGGCAAGGGGGTGAGTGTGTTGACAGACAATACGACCTCGACGTTCTACATCAACAGGCAAGCGGGGGCGCACTCGTCGGCTCTCTATCAAGAGGCTCTCTGATTGATTGTGGAATTTCTGAATCAAGCATGCAATCCACTTGTAGGCCTCTCACCTCCCCGGTGTCAGGAATACGCTGGCAGATTGCCTCAGCAGATCCTTTTTCTCTCACCACAAGTGGTTGCTCCATCTGGATGTAGCCAGAAACTCTTCCAGGGGTGGGGAACTCCCCAAGTGGACCTGTTTGCCACCAGTCAGAACAAGAAATGCCATTGCTTCTGTTCCCTATAGGGTCTGGGCAAGGACTCCCTCTCCAACACCTTACACCTGTCATGGTCGGGGGGACTGATGTACGCGTTTCCACCGATCCCGCTCATCAGCAGAGTCCTGCCAAAGATCAAGAGAGACAAGGCCCAAGTCGTCATGATCGCCCCAGCGTGGCCGCACCACCATTGGATCGGCATGCTGATGGACGTGATGGGGGCCGCTCCCTGGAGCCTTCCCATCTGCTCTCGTAGGATCGCAGGCATCTCTTACACCCCAATCTTGCCCCCCTCCACGTCACGGCGTGGATGCTGTGTGGTTGAACCCGGAGGAGCAGGCCTGCTCTAATGAGGTCCAGCAAATCTTCCTGGATAGCAGGAAGCCTTCCACGAGAGCGACCTATCTGGCCAAGTGGATGAGGTTCTCCCACTGGGCGTCTGAGTGTAGCATTTCTCCAACGTGCTCCTCCTTACAATCTATCTTAGATTACCTGCTCCATCTTAAGAACCAGAGGCTGGCCCAGTCTTCTGTCAAGGTGCACCTTGCGACTATTTCCGCTTTCCACCCACAGATCCAAAAGGTATTCTCACAACGACATGTTGGTCTGATTCCTGAGAGGTCTCGAGAGGCTCCTCCCACCGGCCTGAGACCCTGTCCCACAGTGAGACCTTAACTTGGTTCTTTCTAAGCTCATGGGCCCACCTTTTGAGCCTATGGGCTCCTGCTCCCTCTCCCACCTGTCATGGAATATCGCTTTCCTTGTAGCCATAACATCTGCGAGACGAGTATTGGAACTTAAAGCTCTGACATTGAAGCCACCGTATACAGTGTTCTATAAGGACAAAGTTCAACTGTGACCCCATCCGGCCTTTCTGCTGAAGGTGGTGTCTTCCTTCCATGTTAACCAGAACATCTTTCTCCTGGTGTTTTGTCCCAGCTCGCATACCGCTAGTAAGGAAAGGAGGCTGCATGCCCTGGACATCAGACGTGCCCTGGCATTTTATCTGGAGCATACCAAGCCCTTCCGCAGGTCGACCCAGCTCTTCATCGTGACAGTGGAGAGGATGAAGGGCCTTCCAGTGTCCTTGCAGAGGATTTCCAACTGGATCACCACCTACATCTGGACCTGTTACGAGCTGGCACAGGTCCCACCGCCGCTGATTGTGAGGGCCCACTCAACCAGAGCTCAGGCATCCTCGGCGGCCTTCCTGGCGCATGTCCCTATTCAGGACATTTTCAGAGCTGCGACATGGTCTTCAGTTCACACGTTCACGGCGCACTACGCCATCACTCAGCAGGCCAGGGACGATGATGGGTTCGGCAGAGCTATGTTGCAATCTACATGTCTGTGAACTCCTACCTGCCTCCATTGGCACTGCTTGGGAGTCACCTAATATGGAATGGACATAAGCAAGCACTCGAAGAAGAAAAGACAGTTACCTTTTCCGTAACAGGTGTTCTTCAAGATGTGTTGCTCGTGTCCATTCCATGACCCGCTCTCCTTCCCCACTGTCGGAGTTTCCAGCAAGAAGGAACTGAGGGTGGGAGGAGCCAGCAGCGCCCCTTGTGCGCGCTGCTCCATTGGGCAGCAGAGCCGGTCCCCCACGGATACCACTGAGGGAAAATATTCCAGCACCGGTGCATGTGGTGAGCGCACACACCTAATATGGAATGGACATAAGCAACACATCTCAAAGAACACCAGTTACGGAAAAGGTAATTGTCTTTTTCATTAATTTTTCTATTCTTTTCTATCCTTCTAAAAGATGAGAAAATAAGTAAATAGTGTAGGATTTAATGGTTGAATCAAAATCAAAGATTCAAATGTTAAAATACGTTTTCTTTAACAATGAGGGGGGGACGTCAACAGGTTTTATCAGGAGTTATATAACAAAATACATCAAATTAAAAATGCATTTCTATATATAGATATAGATATATAGATATATAGAAATGCATTTTTAATTTGATGTATTTTGTTATACAATTTATAGTGCCAATTTTTAAAATAAAGACTACTGTCCTCATTTTACTATAGTGGGATTGAAAATAAGTTCTTTTTATATTTCATTTATATTACTAAACATAATACCAATTTGATCTTTTCTTATAGCCTGGAGACTTGAAAAAAAGGATTGAATCTCTCATAGATAGAGACTATATGGAGAGAGACAAAGACAACCCCAATCAATACCACTATGTTGCATAATGGGAGAGAACTTTTTTTTTCCTAAGAAGACACCAGAATCATGTATTCAGGACTTTGAATACCTATGCTGTTTGCAGACTTTACTTGTAGCAGATCCTCAAGTTGATGTATACTATTCAACCAGCTGCATGCACTGGTGTGGATGAGAAGCAAAGGAAATGTTTCTTGGATCATCCTTGTCAAGACTCCTTAGTGATTTTTAAATGGCACATTTTTTATTTCTTTTAGTTCTTCCATTTGTTCTTTTGAGTTCTTCAAGATATGTTTATTCTACTTTGTTTAAAAATAACTTTTGAAGTTGGAAGGGAAGGTAAAAAAATACTCTTTTTTCTGGCTTATTTATGTATGTGTTCATGACTGCACATCCATAAAGACCCTTAATGCTGCATTCTTTAGCTACAAAAATCACTCTGGTATCTTTTAAAACCCCTTTTAATTAATTAACATTTATGTACAAACACTCAGTGAATTCTTGAAATTATGCACCATGATACTGTTATATTCATGTTTGTTTAATTTTCTTTCAAAATAGTTCTAAACTTCAGTCTGGTTTGGATAAATCAGGTTTTGAAGTGAAATCTTTGAAGTGCCAAGAGGACAACTGTGTTAAAATGTCTGTAGTGAGCTGTCTGATTACTTAGCTAAGGTATTCATTTGTGGAATTTTTTGCTCTAGGGCAAGTGATTTATATCACTGTTTATGTAAAACTTCAGTATAATTTAGTTTTGTCTTTAGAGACAAATATAGGATAATTACTGTACAGTGCACTCAACACAAGAAGAGAAAAGATTTCAAAGGCTTTACAGTCTCGATGTTGTGAAAGCATAGATTTTTGTCTTGAGAGAGTATGGATTTTGTGAGTTCCCTGTTACATATTGTATATATGTAAGTTGATTTGAATTAAAGAATGAAGGACATGTAGATCCGTTAGATAATTGTAACTATAAGGAAGATACTTTTTTGTGGTAATATTTACAAGCCTCTGTTTTATTTTACAGGATTTGCATAATGGTGTTTCATTCTGATTAAAAGCTACCAAAGGAGTTTTGATCATGGCCTAATGAGAATTTAAGCAATATTTTCTTGAAAATAACTTACTAAATTTATATAATATGACTTTTGTGCATAAATTATAAGTCCACGACCCCTTCTTAAGTATCCATTGCTAAAAGCTGACATCTTCTGGGTTTCCATATTAAAGTCCTCATTCTGTCATCTGGTCTCATGAATTGTATTGCATTCTTTGAATTATTTTTATTCCCTTTCCTCTGTGTTAGAAACCAAACCCCCTATCATATGTTTAGTACAACAAATGTATTTAAAAGCTATTTAATATTGTAATTTAATGTAGACTTATATTTTAACTTGCTTTAATATTTAAATCTTTAGTTAATTCAAATAAAATCTCATTGATATGTATTAAATATTAATTTCTTAGCCACCATGTGAATTTGGCACTTAATCTCAATCTGTCGTTGAAGATTAATTAATAGACCTAACTTTTAACTAATTGATTTATTCCCTATTCACATTACAACCAGCCAAAGTCAGTTTGCTAAAACATACTGCTGTTTTTGGTGTTTTAAAATAAAAAGCTTTATGTAATAAACACACAAGTGTAATGGGGGAGAGGTTTCATCAGACTAAAGACTTGTGAGTGACAGGCAGTAATCCAGTAATCTATGCTATTTGAACAATGCTCTCTACCTCAGGGGTTCTTAATCTTTTTCTTTCTGAGCCCCCCACCCCTCCATGATATAAAAACTCCACCGCCCATCTTGTTACAACTACTGTTTTTCTGCATATAAAAGCCAGGGCCGACAGTGGGGGTACCAAGCAGGGCAATTGCCCATGGCCCCAAGCCACAGGAGGCCCTGCCTGCAAAGCTACATTGCTCAAACTTTGGCTTCTGCCCTGGGTGACAGGGCTCAGGGCCCCATGCAGCAGGGCTTCGGCTTTCTGTCCTGAGACCCAGTGAGTCTAATGCTGGCTGGGCTTGGCAGCCCCCCTGAAACCTTATTGTGGGGCCCCGGACCCCTGATTGAGAACCACTGCTCTACCTTAACTTTCCTACCCTCCACCCAAAAAATAAACTCTAACTTTCTGACTAGTGTTTGATTAAAAACAAATTAACAAAAATTGATGCTATTACTAGAAGATATATTTTCATCAACAAGAGAAATGGCTCTCACTGTGGAAGCAAGTTAATTGACAGACAAGAATTCTGAGCTATGTAATTAGAAAAACAACCTACCTAGAGACTGGTATTTGTTAGCCAAATTACTCTCACTTGTATAGCAATAAAAAGATTTTTTAGAATCCTTTTGTTAGAATTTTTGCAGCCCAAACAAATGAGTAAGCATTTTAAAACTAATACATTTGCATCCAAGTCACTAGTGACCAGAGTCGTCATACTGTTTAGTGGCTTATGTGAAATGAGTTGATCTTAGTACAGTTCCCTGTGTTTACATCACAATGAGGAATTTTGTTGCAGTGATAGACTGAAGGTTGTACAGTCTCTATGCCACTATAATATAAATGGTGTATGATAATAATATTGTACAATACTGTAATTGTCTTATTATGGTACCAGATATATGCATCTCTAGTATTAGAGGCCAAACATTCTTTATTCACCCATGATATGGCAGTGGAATATCATGTAAATTAAAACCAACCTATGATCTAAATTGTCCCTAAATTAGCAAAAACAGTAATTCCCAGGGTATGTCTACACTACGAGAGTAGTTCGATTTTACTTAAATCGAATATGTGGAATCGATATTACAAAGTCGAACGTGTGTATCCACACTAAGGGCAGTAATTCGACTTTGTGAGTCCACACTAACGGGGCAAGCATCGACATTGGAAGCGGTGCACTGTGGGCAGCTATCCCACAGTTCCCGCAGTCCCCGCTGCCCATTGGAATTCTGGGTCAAGCCCCCAATGCCTGCTGGGGAAAAAAATGTGTCGAGGGTGGTTTTGGGTAACTGTCGTCATCCAACAGTCACTCCCGCCCTCCCTCCCTGAAAGCGCCGGCGGGCAATCATTTCGCGCGCTTTTCTGGTGAGTGACAGCGCAGACGCCACAGCACTGCGAGCATGGAGCCCGCTGCGACCATCGCTGCAGTTATGGCCGTTGTCAACACCTCGCACCTTATCGTCCACCTTTTCCAGAGGCAGATGCTGAGAAATCGGGAGAGGAGGCTACGGCATCGCGGTGAGGACATGAAGTCTGAGAGTGGCACAGACCTCTTGCAAAGCATTGGACCCCACGCCGTGAACATCATGGTGGCAATGGGTCACGTTGATGCTGTGGAACGGCGATTCTGGGCCCGGGAAACAAGCACGGACTGGTGGGACCGCATAGTGCTGCAGGTCTGGGATGAATCACAGTGTCTGCGAAACTTTCGGATGCGGAAGGGAACTTTCCTGGAACTTTGTGAGCTGCTGTCCCCTGCCCTGAAGCGCAAGGACACCCGGATGCGAGCCGCCCTGACTGTCCAGAAGCGAGTGGCCATAGCCCTCTGGAAGCTTGCAACGCCAGACAGCTACCGGTCAGTCGCGAACCACTTTGGTGTGGGCAAATCTACCGTGGGGGTTGCTGTGATGCAAGTAGCCAACGCAATCGTTGAGCTACTGCTGTCAAAGGTAGTGACCCTTGGAAACGTGCAGGTCATCATAGATGGCTTCACCGCGATGGGATTCCCAAACTGCGGTGGGGCTATAGATGGAACTCACATCCCTATCCTGGGACCGGACCACCAGGCTAGCCAGTACATTAACTGAAAGGGCTACTTTTCAATGGTGCTGCAAGCACTGGTGGACCATAGGGGACGTTTTACCAACATCAACGTCGGATGGCCGGGCAAGGTTCATGACGCTCGTGTTTTCAGGAACTCTGGTCTGTTTAGACGGCTGCAGGAAGGTATTTACTTCCCGGACCACAAAATAACTGTTGGGGATGTGGAGATGTCTATAGTGATCCTCGGGGACCCAGCCTACCTGCTAATGCCCTGGCTCATGAAGCCCTATACAGGCGCCCTGGACACTGAAAAAGAACTCTTCAACTACCGTCTCAGCAAGTGCAGAATGGTGGTGGAGTGTGCTTTTGGACGTCTCAAGGGGAGATGGAGAAGCTTACTGACTCGCTCTGATCTCAGCGAAACCAATATCCCCATTGTTATTGCAGCTTGCTGTGTGCTCTACAATCTCTGTGAGAGCAAGGGGGAGACCTTTATGGCGGGGTGGGAGGTTGAGGCAAATAGCCTGACTGTTGATTACGCCCAGCCAGACAGCCGTGCAATTAGAAGAGCCCAGCGGGATGCGCTGTGCATCCGGGAGGCTTTGAAAGCTAGGTTCCTCAGTGAGCAGGGTAACCTGTGACTATTAACTTTGTTTAAAGAGAAGCTGAACCTGCCCCTGTTTCTTTACCCAGTTTATGTTGACTATCCTCTGCAGCTACATACCCCGTTCCCCCCCCCTTCCAACACACGTTTAAAAATAAAAAAAATGGAACTTTGTTAATGAACACGGTTTTCTTTATTATGGGTTTCGCGGTAAAGGGTTGAAACTGGGACGCAGACTGTGGTGGGGAGCGGGCGTAGTGATGGAAAGAACGCTTATAAACTCGAGGAATGACAGGCTCCTGCTCCTAGAGTGGTCAGCAGTGGTGGACTGGTTGTTTCAATGGAGCCTGCCACCCCTCCTTTTTGCGACTCTGTGTGTGGGAGCTATGTGATCCAGGATAAGGACGACTGCATAAGATCTCTAACTGCCCTCCCCCGCCACAAACTCACATAGTCCCCCCCACACACACACACACACAGAACATGAAAACCACCTCCCAGACTGTTCAGGGTGCCTAGTGACTGCAATGTGTGTGTGACCTGCTGCTGAACATGCCCCCCTGTCTGTACCCTGGTAAAGGTGACTGTCCTGTCCAATTACCAACCCCCTTCCCCCCCCCCCTTCAAACACACTGTCCTCTAAAAGAACATGATGGAAACAGTAATTAACAGAAACTTATTTTTTATTAGCAACTAAACAGTTAGGGGATGAAACTGGGCCGGGGGCTTGGGTGAGGCGGGAAGGAAAGGACTTATCAAATTTTGGGGAATGAGAGCCTTCTGTTACTTGAGCAGTCTGCAGGGGTGGAGTGACAGTTTTCACGGCCCCTGCCGCCCCTCCTTCTTGGGACTTTGGGTGAGGGGGGTATGGGACTTTGTGGCGGGGGAGGGCGGTTAGAGAGAGACTGCAGCGGGGCTCTGTCCTCCTGCCTCCGGTCCTGCAGAACATCCACAAGGCGCCGGAGCGTGTCCGTTTGCTCCCTCATTAGTCCAAGCAGCGTTTGAGTCGCCTGCTGGTCTTCCTGACGCCACCTCTCCTCCCGTTCAATGTGTGATCGATGGATTTGCGACATGTTTTCCCTCCACTGGGTCTGCTGGGCCGCCTCAGCTTGGGAGCAGCCCATAAGTTCTGAGAACATGTCGTCCCGTGTCCTTTTCTTTCTCCGCCTAATGTGCGCCAGCCTCTGGGAGGGGGATACCAGGGTAGGTCGGGAGACAGTCGCAGCTGTGGGATGGGAAAAAGGGAGTGAATTCCTCACAAAGATAATTTTTTGTGAACAATGAACATAGTCTTTCTCTGTGAACAAGACCATGCACAGCACCTATCACATGCGCATTCAGGACAAGGTCGAATTTTCGGCCTTCGCATTCAGTGCCTGGGGTCTTGCACTGGAGATCAGACAAGCGGGGCAGGACAGCGGAATTCAGATAGCAGGCTGACATGGTAAGCCGTAGACTTTTGGCTGCTTAAAACTTAAATTATAGCAGTGCCCTCCTTTCACGTTCAAAGCAATGCTCCTAGCGTTGGCCAGTTCCTGCTGCCGGCAATCCGGCAAGCATGAACTCTGCCCCTGTCCCACCCCTTCGCGGCTGTCCCCGGGAAAGATCCCTGTATGCTGCCCCTCTCCCGCCTCCACCGCGTGGCTGTAAACCGCCGGTTACAGTTCTGTAAAGGAACAGGCAAGCAGTCCCAACAGTAACGTTCCCCTAATTCTAAGCAGGTCACCATGAGCGACATCACTCTGCTGAGGATTTCTGGGACAGAGAAAGACCGCATGCTGCGTGAAAGCCAGCAAAAACCAGGGCCGTATGCCGCCATGCTCTGCAAGGCAATGATCCCTGAGTACTTGATGATAGCCTGGTGTGGAAAAGTTTCCTACCACGGAGGACACAATAAGGCCGCTCTCCCCAGGAACCTCTTGCAAAGGCTTTCCAATTACCTCCAGGAGAGCTTTGTGGAGATGTCCCATGAGGATTTCAGCTCTATCCCCGGACATATAGACCTTCTTTTCCAGTAGCTGCACTGGCAAGGACTAAAAAGTAGAGCGCCTAGGGCAAACTAATCATGAAAAACCCATTGTTAATATTCCTGTTCTTTTCAAAATAAATGTTTACATGTTTTAAACACTTACCGACTGATCCTTCCCCTGATTCTGGGTCCAGGTTAATGCCTGGGGATGGTTGGTAGGGGATCTCTGTGAGGGTGATGAAGAGATCCTGGCTGTCGGGGAAATCAGCATTGTAAGCGCTGTCGACTGCCTCGTCCTCCTCATCTCCTTCCTCATCTTCCCCGTCCGCTAACATCTCCGAGGAACCAGCCGTTGACAATATCCCATCCTCGGAGTCCACGGTCAGTGGTGGGGTAGTGGTGGCGGCCGCACCTAGAATGGAATGCAGTGCCTCGTAGAAACGGCATGTCTGGGGCTGGGATCCGGAGCATCCGTTTGCCTCTTTGGTCTTCTGGTAGCCTTGTCTCAGCTCCTTGATTCTCACACGGCACTGCGTTGCATCCCGGCTGTATCCTCTCTCTGTCATGGCTTTTGAGATCTTCTCGTAGATCTTTGCGTTCCGTCTTTTCGAGCGCAGCTCCGAAAGCACGGACTCATCGCCCCACACAGCGATCAGATCCAAGACTTCCCGATTAGTCCATGCTGGGGCCCTCTTCCTATTCTGGGATTGCATGGTCACCTCTGCTGGAGAGCTCTGCATCGTTGCCAGTGCTGATGAGCTCACCATGATGTCCAAACAGGAAATGAGATTCAAACTGCCCAGACAGGAAAAGGAATTCAAATTTTCCTGAGGCTTTTCCTATGTGGCTGGTCAGAGCATCCGAGCTCGGACTGCTGTCCAGAGCGTCAACAGAGTGGTGCACTGTGGGATAGCTCCCGGCGCTATTAGCGTCGATTTCCATCCACACCTACCCTAATTCGACATGGCCATGTCGAATTTAGCGCTACTCCCCTCGTTGGGGAGGAGTACAGAAATCGAATTTAAGAGACCTCTATGTCAAACTAAATAGCTTCGTTGTGTGGACAGGTGCAGAGTTAATTCGATTTAACGCTGCTAAATTCGACATAACTTCCTAGTGTAGACCAGGCCTCACTCAGGCCCCAATTCCTCTGCTGCGGATTCATAGTCAGACACTACTGAAAGTGTTCCTTAGATGCTTTTTTAAAAAATGGGTGAATTCTGTCTCTAGTGGTCCACAAGAGGAAGAGTGCCTCTTGAGGACTTCAATGATAACAGCAGTGATTTCCACCACAGTATTTTAGCTTCTTGCAATGGTGGCTAGAGATAAAGGCAGATCCCAACCCACAATGAAAAGTTAAATACCGTATGTATCTGGGCTCTGGGGGGGTTTTTTGTTGTTTTTTTTTGAGTGGGGAGGGGAGGAAAAAGAGGTAACTATTTTTTCATGTACTAGGAAGAGGTTATGTTGAAGCATGCTGCCTGTAGCCATCACCTATCTAAAAGGCCCCAAGTAAGACTATAGAAAAGCAGCTTAGGACATAAAGGTTTCTCTCCCCAGACTGATTAATTTAGCGGGGGCACCCATGATGAGGAGAGTGACCAAGTGATGTACCTCCCTGATGAAGGGTCAGCCAGTAGAGCTGACCCTCCTTCATTCTCTGCACTATGAAACCTAAATGCTCTCAGGTCTGGGGTGTTAGAAGCAGAAAAACCCTACCACAATGTATTGAGATACTGATTTATAATACAAGATCTTCCTAGAAACAGAATTTCAGTGGTAAAACAAATAGTTCTAAAGCATGAGCGAGAGGATATCCTTTAACCAAGCTGGCCAGGAGAAACAATCATATTATGATGTGATTGAATGTCCTGTGCTCCATATCTTCTTTTCCACTACAACATCTAACCATCTTTATGACAACACATCTTTATGGACTAAAAGGTATAGCCAATAAATTGACTATACTTGCAGTTTGATATTAAGAACATTCAAGAGCTCACATAACCAAGCTCAGCCAAAGTTGTCTAAAGACAAAACACACTATGGTACATGAAAAAGTTAATACATCACCAATCCTTCCTGGGAACTGAAGTCTCGCAGTGTGTTCAGTTCACCTAAGGCCTGGTCTACACTAACCCCCCACTTCGAACTAAAGTATGCAAATTCAGCTACATTAATAACGTAGCTGAATTCAAAGTACCTTAGTCTGAACTTACCACGGGTCCAGACGCGGCAGGCAGGCTCCCCCGTCGATGCCGCGTACTCCTCTCGCCGAGTTGGAGTACCGGCGTCGACGGCGAGCACTTCCGGGATCGATTTATCGCGTCTAGACAAGACGCGATAAATCGATCCCAGAAGATCGATTGCCTGCCGCCGAACCAGGAAGTAGGTGTAGACGTACCCTTAAACAGAGAATGTGCTTTCCAAGTGCCTCTTTAAACTGGCCATCTTTTATAGCATGGTTGTTTACAAGTAACAGAGCACTTAGTTTAACAAGCCAGCTTTGTCTTTGGTGCCTCCTTGTACTTTCCCATCTTTCGTTTGAATATTAAATACCAAATGTTAAGGGACATGAAGATACTCCCTCATACAAAGCGTTCATACATCTTTCATTATTTCCTTGTACTACATTGTACCTTTGTTTCATAATGCTCGTATATCTAGCTTTTGACAGTTTTTGTATTTGCTTAAGCCAAGTGCTGAGCTATACATCTCCCGGGGCCTCATGGGATATATGCCTAAGCATAAATGAGCAAAAATAAGCAGTGTACAACTTAGCATAATTACCCAGCACACACGTATATGGTATTTATATAATATATAGCTATTCATGTGGTGTATATAAACATAACCTAAATGCACTGGCTAACACTACTTTGCTGCTTTTCTGTACCAGGTTAGCCAAAGAAGACTTAATAGAATTTTCTAGTTTTCTCAAAACATGAATTTTAGAAAAATCTATAAATCCTAAACTATGATTCTACTTTACAACCTTCTCCCCTTTTTTTAAAGTATGCAAAAGTGCAGTTAACTTCACACAAACAACCTCAACTAGGTTCCCTTAACCTAGAACTATGAAGCATATCTATCCATTATATGGTCATCTTCAGTGTCTATTGAAACTTTCAATACCTTTTAATCATACAGTGATTGTGTAGACTTGACCTTCCTTAGGGTTCTCTTTTAACAATTTCTGATTAGGCAAAAGCAGACTGAGGCATTTCCCATAGTTTACAAAGATTCCATGTGGGGGAGGTAATCTTTTATTGAACCAACATCTGTTAGTGACAGAGACAAGCTTTTGAGCTTTCACAAAGGTTGGTCCAATAAAATGTATTACCTAACCCACCTTGTCTCTCTAATATCCTGGGACCAACATGGTTGTAACAACACTGCATACAAAGATTCCATGGGTCGTACAAAGAGTTAGTGTATCTCTATATCCAAACAGCTAGGTCATGTGAGATTAAATTATGGTACTATACGGAAAGTTCAAAGGTTATGTTGATGGAATACTGAGATATCAGACATATACGAAACAAAATAGGAATGCTCTATAGCTCACATTTCTAATATGCCATCTGTGAAGTATAAATATTGTGTCTTTAAATGTAAAGCTAGAAGGGAAAATGAAAGGCTGACAAAACTAAAGGGGCTCAGTTAAAAGTTGTGATTTTCCATGGTTTCCAATATGTGGTCTTTTTGTTTTTATAAAGTGGAATCAATCTTAAAATGAACCTCGAGTTTCTACTGAGTTTTGGGAGCTGATGCAAACCTTCTCTTAAGGGAGATTTTTGGCTGAAGAAGTGGCAGATAGTTTCAGCTTTAGCTTCAGGTTAAATATTAGTTCTTCGAGTGATTGCTCACATGCATTCCACAATAGGTGTGCGTGCTCACTACGTGCACCAGTGCCAGAAGCTTTTCCCCTAGCTATTCTTGGAGTGGCACCTCTGTGGTGCGGTATAAGAGGCGCTGCGAGCTCCCCCCACCCTCAGTTCCTTCTTGCCGCCAGTGAAGGTGCATCGGAACTGCTCTGCTCCAGCTTGGCTGCAGCTTCCCTCTTGGCCTCTGTTAGTTCATAGTTAGTAGTACTTATAGTTAAAGTAGTTTAGTTCAGAGTTAGTTTAGTGCGCCCAGGTAGGGGCATGCCCTGGGCTTTAAGTTGTGCGACGCTTGCAAGCAGCTGATGAACACTTCAATCTCCCTGGACACTCAATAACAGACTTAAAAGTGGCAATTTTTCAACAAAAAAACAGACTTCAATGAGAAACTGCAGAACTGGAATTAATTTGCAAACTGGACACTCTCAAATTAGGCCTGAATAAAGACAGGGAGTGGATTTCCCCATACTGTTACTCACACCTTCTTGTCAACTGTTTGAAAAGGACCACCCTGATTACATTGCCCTCATTACCACCACAAAAGTGATTTCCTCCCTTGGTAGTCTACTGTTGAGAACAGCCCCTTTCCACTTTAATTGAATTGTCTCGTTAACACTAACCCCCCACTTGATAAAGCAACTCCCATCTTTTCATGTGCTGTGTATTTATTCTATGCATCTGATGAAGTGGGTTCTAGCCCATGAAAGCTTATGCCCAAATAAATTTGTTAGTCTCTAAGGTGCCACAAGGACTCCCCGGTTTTGCTGATACAGACTAACACGACTGCTACTCTGAAACAAGTAAAAAGAACAGGAGTACTTCATGCTCTCTGTATGTGTGTGTATATATATCTCCTCAATATATGTTTCACTCTATATGCATCCGAAGAAGTGGGTTGTAGCCCACGAAAGCTTATGCTCTAATAAATTGGTTAGTCTCTAAGGTGCCACAAGTACTCCTGTTCTTTTTGCGGATACAGACTAACACGGCTGCTACTCTGAAACCTGAAACAAGTGGTTTTCTTAGCTCCCTGCTGCCCAGAGGCAGACACAGCCCCTGCATTTAATAACCAGCCCCCAGTGAAACCCACCTGCCCACTTCGCCGGGCTTGCGAAGCAGCCTTGCAGGTGCCCTGCTGCGCGTCGGGCAGCGGCCCCTATTGTTTCAACTCTCTGACTCCACTAAGGAGTTTAATTGCTTCCTGCCTCACGCTGCCGGGCCAGCCCCGGCCGGGGTGTGCCTGGAGCGGGGCGCGGGGGGGGGGGTTCAGTCCGGCTGTGGCAAGGGCGGTACTATGGGGGGAGGCGCTGGATGTGTCGGTCCCACCCTTGCAGCAGCGCCCGCCTCGCGGCTCCGGCCCCAGCCCGGGAGCGTTCCACAGCGGCCCAGGCTCGTTGTCTCTGAGGCCCGGGGGGCCGTCGCAGGAGCGCGCGAGCCTCCCGCATTAACGCCCCCCACCCTGAGCGGGGCTCTGACGTCACCGGCCAAGTATAGGGCACGCGCTGCCCGCGGGAGGCCGAGCGAGGTGGAACACGGGGTGGCACAGAGGCACCGAAGGGAGGGTGGTACCACGTGGGTGCCGAGGAGGTCCTCGGCCAGGCTAGGAAGTCACCCAGGACCGAAGGGGAGAGGGAGGGCATCTTCCCCGCCATCTCATACCCTCTCGCGATATACTCCCCGCCCCCTCTCTCTGGCGACCGAATCACGTGACGCCGTGGTTCGGTGACGTCAGCAGTCATATGACCTGACGGGGGGGTGTCTCTCGTGTCCGGTAGTAGCAGTAGCCGTAGTGCGGAGTCTCCCCTGCGTCTCCTGCCCGACGCGGCTCCCTCATGGCTCGGATCGGCGGCGGCCGCGGGCTGCTCCTGGTCGCTGCGCTGCTTGGTAAGAGGCGTCGGGCCCGGCCGCGCCGCTTCCCCCCGGGAGGGGCCCCGATCTCCGGGCCGCGCCGCTCGGCTGGGGCGGTCGCCGTTCGCCGGCTGGGGGGGCCTGGCCCAGCCTCTCTGGCTGCGCGGCCCGGCGCAGGCGGCTGGTGCCCATCCGGGGGTCCGGGCCCGTCCCGCGCTGGGGCCGGCCTGTGACAGGTGGGTGCGCCCGGCCGCGGCGCTGCATCCTCGCCAGCGGCTGCCTAGAGCGGGGCCGGGCTGTGAAGCGGCTGGGGGTGGCGCAGCCAGCGAGCAGCGCAGCCTGCCGGGGGGGGATTCAGCGCCTCGGCCAAACCCATCCCGTCTCCATCAGCCCCTGTGGGGCCTGAGCGAGCAAATCCGCCCTTCAGCGCTGCCGTGGGGGCAGGAGAGGGGCTTGCAGCGTCAGGCCAGAGGAGTTTGGGCTGGATGTGGGGCTCTGTTCCTGCCCCACACTGAAAACCTCCTTTGCTTTTATCTTGTTTTCCTCTGCAGTTTTCTATTTTAATGTTGTAACTCTAAACTTGTTGGGGTTCAGGTTTCTTGGCAAGATGCTCAACCTTGTGTGTTGTCCTTGGATTTGCCAGATAAACGTACGCTACAGTTTAAGGGCAAGCTTCTTTCCTGGGTGGGGATGGTGGAGGGGTCCTCAATGGAAGATAAGTATAGCAGAACCCACCTCCTTTGTGCTCCCTGGGCTAGGAAATGAGAGGCAGAAGTTTAAACTTGGAAGCAATGTAGTAATACCCAGCAGAGCTCCCCTGCCTGAGAGAAATTCTTTGGACATACACAGTCAGATTACAGCCTTTTATGTTATTTGGCCCTTAGGTGTCTTAAAATCAAGTATCTAGGGGACTTCACTGCACTACAAAGTTCTACTGCCTGAATATGACTGAACCATTAAGTTAAATGCCATGGTGCTGACAACTTTAATGGTCAGTGAGATGGGACAAATATAGTCAATGTTGTGTTCGTAATGCATTCAGAGTGTCACAGTGCATTGATATCTGGCTGATTCTGCAGACAGATGAAACAGTAGCTCTCAGATGTAGTGAACTTTCCCATTTGTTTTAGGGGCTTGTTGGCTAATGTGACTGTTTCAAATGACAACAGTAGTTTCCTGCTGAATACATTCAGCAGAAACAGGGGCGGGTGCAGTGGGGAATGGAATTAAACTTCCATCCCTCAAATGTAGTTGCTACTGCTGAAATGTGGAGGGAAAACTTGCAGGGAGAGTAAAACTGAATTCAGTATCACTAAGTAAAGGATCCTCTATTGACTTGGGAAAACAGTAAAAGGAATGGGTTTGTGAAGGCAGTGTGGCCTAATTTTGGCATTACTGTTGCATGTTGTAGGCAGGGCTGTCCTTACCCATACACAATGGCCCCCAACCCAGCCCCACCTCTTCCCACCCCTGCCCTGCCCCCAATCCCCTGAGGAGTGCAGCAGGGCCAGGCCTGCACTCACCAGCAGCAGGAAGTGCAGCAACCTGGCCCCAGCTGTGCCACTGGGGGGGGGGGGGGTGTCCCCCCCCCCCCCCCGGCAGCCCCCACCCCGGGGGGCCGGGGGCCCCCCCCCCCCAAGGGGGGGGGGGGGGGGCTGCGTAGGGCCCCAGAATAGCTAAGGACGGCCCTGGTTGTAGGTGCTTCTTTCACTTAATTCCAGTCTAAGGTGCAACTTTGAACCTTGCCAGTGATGTCTTGGCTCTCAGTTCTTGCATTGGGTGTGCTGATTAAACATGGTCATCTAACAGTCACTTGCTGGAAAGCACTAACTCATAAAGGCAATTGAGGAAATAATTTTCAGACACAATAGATGCAAGAACTACGTAGTTAATCTTTATAATGCGCATTGGTCATACTGGGGGACAATACAGGGATTGTTAGGCTAGAAAGCTATTGTCATAGGTTCATAACTGTGCAGATGGTCTGGAGTTTGAAAACCCATATCTGAATCTTGTAGCTTTGGTTCTTTTTGAAAACTTAAGTTGCAGGGAACTTGTATGTGAATGTTTCAGATCAACTTTGTACTGTTGCTAATCTTATCTTCACTGATGGCTTGTTGAAGCATGCTGTTCTTCAGATAAAAATCCTGTATGGCTTAGGGTACGTCTACACTTACTTCCTGGTTCGGCGGTAGGCAATCGATCTTCTGGGATCGATTTATCGCGTCTTGTCTAGACGCGATAAATCGATCCCGGAAGTGCTCGCCATCGACGCCGGTACTCCAGCTCGGCGAGAGGTGTATGCGCTATCGACAGGGGAGCCTGCCTGCCACGTCTGGACCCGCGGTAAGTTCGGACTAAGGTACTTCGAATTCAGCTATGTTATTAACGTAGCTGAATTTGCGTACCTTAGTCCGAAGTGGGGGGTTAGTGTGGACCAGGCCTTACAATGTCCCCTAATATATCGAGCCATTCAGAGTGGACTTCTATAGCTTTTCTGGCTTCTTCTGAAGAAACACAGTTCTGGGACAATGTACTTGGCACAGTGAAATCTCTTGAAGGTGTAATAAAGTGCATCTTCCAATTGAGATGAGCTTCCTAGGTGTCTGTTCAAAGGCAGCTGAGCTGTGGCGTTAAGGGTTTGGCCCCTGACCAAATGGCCTTATTAAATTTTCATGGGATGCATGGCATTGGTTACAAGTAGCACTACATGGTCTGCTGGTGAGCTAACTTGGTAAAAACTGTTTTGATTGAGATGCCAATACTAGGAGCTGAAACTAAACCGCAGAGGATACGTCTACATGGCAAGTTGAAGCAAGCCATCCAGCCTGGGCCAACAGACTTGTGTTACTGGGGTTTGCTCTAGCGCTCTAAATTACATCTCTGGATCTGAAGTTTAAGCATGGGGTTGGACTTAACAGCCTGAGCTGTAACTTGAAAGTACTGTCTACATGGCTGGTTTTAGAGTGCTAGTCTGATCTCTCGACCCAGGTCTGACCTGAGGTGCCTTGGGTAGCCCACAATGAAAATGCCACGGTCAGGGCAGGCTGCTAAAAGGAGAGCAGATTCTGCCAAAACTGGTGGTTAACAATGTAGTTAGTCACCAACCAGCCACAAACTGTGCTCCTGATTCCCCCACACTGGTTATCAAGAAACAAAGAAAAATAAATCGCACAGCCCCCTTTATTGCATTCCAGTTCTCTGGCTCCGAATCGGCAAGTAAGACCGTAAGAGTGGCTATACAGGGTCAGACCAAAGGTCAGTGTAGCCCAGTATCCTGTCTTCCAACAGTGGGCAATGCCAGGTTCCCCAGAGGGAATGAACAGAACAGGCAGTCAGCAAGTGATCTGTTGCCCATTCCCAGCTTCTGGCAAACAGAGGCTAGGGACACCATCCTTGCCTATCCTGGCTAATGGCCGTTGATGGATCTATACTCCATGAATTTATCTAGTTCTTTTTTGAACCCAGTTATAGTCTTGGCCTTCACAACATCGTAATAGATGTCCAGTAAGGTGGGGAGTTATTTAAAACTCTACTTACTATACAAAATGTTCTTCTGATCCCCAAAGGGCCATCCACGTTACCAGATCAATACTAGTTTGGATCTTACCCAAAATATCCTGCTGCCAGCCAATCCTTCGGTATCTAAAACTAAAGGTTTTATTATAAAAGAAAGAGAAGAGAGCTGTTAAATGGTCAAAGCAATCCAATACGTACATATGACAGACTTCTTAGCAGCACTGGTGAGTTTGCTGGCTTGTAGAGTCCCTCTGGAACACATCCACATGGATGGGTCTGTTAGTCCTTTGTTCAAAGCTTCAGTTTGTAGAGAAGTTACTCCAGAGGTGAGAAGCAGGATAGAAGACAAAATGGAGAAGATGCAGCTGCCTTTTTTTATATCCTTGCCATGTGGCTTATCCATTGTTTGTCCCAAACACAAGCTCACAGCACATGGGCATGGAAAAGCATTTGGAGTCCCATGTCCACAGACGTGTCCCTATATGTTGTCCCGCTGCCTCATAGGTGTAACCCCTGCCTTTTCTCAGTGGGCTTATTGTACAGCTGATTGTCCTTCGTGGGCCATTAAGCAGGCTAGATAGAGCTGATGTAACACTGTCTGGTGAGTTAGGGGTTTTTTACCCATGAAAGCTTATGCCCAAATAAATCTGTTATTCTTTAAGGTGCCACCGGACTCCTTACTGTCTGGGAGTGTCACCCAGAAACACAGCACAAGTGTGATATACAAATATACCACACATAATCATAACTCGCAATACATACATAAACCTGATTATCATATTTAGCCAATCATAACTTTTCCACTGATGCCTCACATGGCATATCTTGTCTTTGCAATTTTGTAATACTGATAACAATAATATTATAAGTGGTCACCCATATTCCATACAGCGTCACACTGGGCTGGAAGGCTTGCAGGAAAATGCTGCATAAATGTACCCTGAAAAGACAAAAAACATAAAGCTGCAGAAAAGTTACCTTGCTAGAGAGGCAACTAGCATTTTTTCAGCTAAACTAGATGCCCAAATTTTGATGGGATTATGGCTGTTTCTGGTACTAAAGATGCACACTTTTCCAGTAGCTATTTTCATCTTAACTGCTGTCAGCTGTATTCTTTCCTTCCAGGTCACACATAATCGTTTTAAAATGAGTAGTGGCTTCAGCGAGAGGGGTCGTGACCAATTCTGCTTTAGCATGTAAACGAGTCCACCGCCAACCATAAGACCTCAAAGCTTAGTACCAATTTTAAAACCTATCTGAATGCTTCATTGCACCATCTTTATACTGAATTGTACATGTTTCAAACTACTCTTTATTCATGTGGTGAGACTTTGGTGTGCCAAATGTAATATTTGAACCATTTTTTATGCTTTTGCTTAGTAACTTGGAGGCATGTTTATAGTTTAAATAGCCTTGGTTGTGATGTGGATCACAAGGTGAGGATGACTGGTTTGTTTGTTTTGTTTTTTGTTTTGTTTTTCTTTGCTCAGCTTTTTCTACCCTTCATTGGCAATGAATAACATAGTACCAGGTAGTACTGACAGCCTCATTTTTAATGAAAATGTAACAAGTGTAGTAGCACTCCTTCCCTTTGATCCTAGAACATTCAGCTGCAAATGTGATGTAACATTCCACAATGGGTAATGCATAAGAAACAAAGACAATCTTGGCATTCAGGCTTGGGCACAGCAATCTGCATTTTCATCAAGTGGAAGAAAAATAATTAAGGGTATTAAAATTCCGTTCATTTCTGATAAAGTGGGTTCTAGCCCACGAAAGCTTATGCCCAAATAAGTTTGTTAGTCTCTAAAGTGCCACAAGAACTCCTCGTTTTAGTTCACTTCTAGTTTGGTCAGATGGCCCTTTCTAAACAGCCGTCTTGAAAAGAGCACTTAAGGAAGGCATGTACAATTTCTGCATGAAGGCTGAAGGTGCACCGGATCGTTTTGTTTAGATTAAAATGTGAAGATGGTTCACTGAACCGGTTTGGTCTGCACCTCTTCTGTTATCTGTTTTTCAGAGGAGACTTCTCTGTTTAGTTCACTGTCAGCCCTGAGTTTGAGGGTATTCCCCACCCCATCCCGAAGAAAAAATGTGATTGTGGGCTATCAACCGGACAAACATTTTTTCATTATTTTTCTGCTCTTTTAGAGGAAGAGAATCCTGCTGTAAAACTCTTGAATCGAAACTTTTTAAGTTTCAGATACCAAATGGAACTTGATGCAACTTCACAGTGACTTGTCAAACCACACTTGCAGCTGCTAAATGGCCTTTTTCTTGTTTTATTTAAGCTGGAAACATTGAGTGAGTAAACATTGCAGCAGACTTTGGCCTTGTCTTTTATAATGGATTTGAGAGCTAAGAATCTACATAAATATTTCCCCCCATAACTGATGTGAAACATGTATTACACTAACATGCTTGAAAATCATGAGTCAAAATTAAAAACCGAATCCTTTGTAAAACTTGCACTGCATGTTGCTATTCCACATGATTTCTGCCCTGCCTCTGAGGCGAAATACATTTCTTTAGCTCTATATGGAGTATGATGTAGTCCTCTCTGCTTCATACTCAAACTTCTACCTTTTGGCTAATAGTTTGGTTACCAACACTTTTGGAGAGTATTTACACTAGCCTTTACAAACCTGTTTACTACCATGAGCTAATTGGCTATCAGTTAACTCATGGTGGAAATCTACTATAGACTGCTAATTATTGGTATCTTTATCTAAGACTATCGTGAAAAGTATAGCATAAAAAACAACAACAACCCGGTGAACTACATTCAATCTTCTGTTTACATTTAATATATGCTGTAATACTTTGAATTGAGTTTCAAAGACCAAATACTTATTAGCATCAGTACACCACTTGGGATTTCAGTTACTCATCCTTCCTCAGAAGGGAAGCCTGACCAGGCTGGGTGCTGCAGAGAATTCTCTTGTCCTCTTGGAATAAAAGGAGTCTTTCAGAGTGTTTTGTTTTAAAAAAAAAAAAAAAAAAAAAAAAAAAGACTCTTTAGGTTCATCTACAGCAGAGAAAAAAGCTGTTGCCACTGCTGCTTCAGGCAACTGCAATGACTGCAAGACACTTCTGTGTCTGTTGTCCTAACGCAGCACACATGTGGTCCGTGTACCATTGTTACATTTCAGGGCAAGTCTTAACAAAGTTTGCACCTGCATTGGCCCACTGCATTCACTGTAACACCAGTGTGGACTGGAACAGATTTTACAGCTGCACTGGTGCAGTTGGTCCCTCCCTCCCACTCCCTGTTCTAATTGGGTCCGAAGGCAGTTGATGTGGGTCCACTCTTGGCTCTGCCCATTGCTGTTCCCTGCTGTTCTTCCTCTCCACCCCCAAAAAGGTGCAGAGAGGTAGACTCATAACTTCATGTACGTTTGTATTGCTTCTGTAAAAGCAGCAGCGAGTCCTGTGGCACCTTATAGACTAACAGACGTATAGGAGCATGAGCTTTCGTGGGAGAATACCCACTTCTTTGGATGCATGTAGTGGAAATTTCCAGAAGCAGGTATAAATTGGAAGATTGGACAAATGACCAGGGAGGAGTATAAAAATATTGCTCAGGCATGCAGGAGTGAAATCAGGAAGGCCAAATCGCACTTGGAGTTGCAGCTAGCAAGAGATGTTAAGAGTAACAAGAAGGGTTTCTTCAGGTACGTTAGCAACAAGAAGAAAGTCAAGGAAAACGTGGGCCCCTTACTGAATGAGGGAGGCAACCTAGTGACCGATGCTGTGGAAAAAGCTAATGTACTCAATGATTTTTTTGCCTCTGTCTTCACGAACAAGGTCAGCTCCCAGACTGCTGAACTGGGCAGCACATTATGGGGAGAAGGTGACCAGCCCTCTGTGGAGAAAGAAGTGGTTTGGGACTATTTAGAAAAACTGGACGTGCACAAGTCCATGGGGCCGGATGCGCTGCATCCGAGGGTGCTAAAGGAGTTGGCGGATGAGATTGCAGAGCCGTTTGCCATGAATTTTCAAAACTCATGGCCATCGGGGGAGGTCCCGGATGACTGGAAAAAGACTAATGTAGTGCCCATCTTTAAAAAAGGGAAGGAGGAGGATCCAGGGAACTACAGGCCAGTCAGCCTCACCTCAGTCCCTGGAAAAAACATTGAGCAGGTCCTCAAGGAATCAATTATGAAACACTTAGAGGAGAGGAAAGTGATCAGGAACAGTCAGCATAGATTCACCAAGGGGAAGTTGTGCCTGACTAACCTAATTGCCTTCTATGATGAGATAACTGGCTCTGTGGATGAGGGGAAAGCAGTGGATGTGTTATTCCTTGACTTTAGCAAAGCTTTTGATACGGTCTCTCACAGTATTCTTGCTGGCAAGTTAAAGAAGTATGGGTTGGAGGAATGGACTATAAGGTGGATAGAAAGCTGGCTAGATCGTCCTGCTCAGCGGGTAGTGATCAATGGCTCCATGTCTAGTTGGCAGCCGGTTTCAAGTGGAGTGCCCCAAGGGTCGGTCCTGGGGCCGGTTTTGTTTAATATCTTTATTAATGATCTGGAGGATGGTGTGTACTGCACTCTCAGCAAGTTCCCAGATGACACTAAACTGGGAGGCGTGGTAGATACACTAGAGGGTAGGGATCGGATACAGAGGGACCTAGACAAATTAGAGGACTGGGCCAAAAGAAACCTGATAAGGTTCAACAAGGACAAGTTCAGAGTCCTGCACTTAGGACGGAAGACTCCCATGCACTGCTACAGACTAGGGACCGAATGGCTAGGTAGCAGTTCTGCAGAAAAGGACCTAGGGGTCACAGTGGACGAGAAGCTGGATGTGAGTCAACAGTGTGCTCTTGTTGCCAAGAAGGCTAATGGCATTTTGGGCTGTATAAGTAGGGGCATTCCCAACAGATCGAGGAACGTGATCGTTCCCCTTTATTCGACATTGGTGAGGCCTCATCTGGAGTAGTGTCCAGTTTTGGGCCCCACACTACAAGAAGGATGTGGAAATATTGGGAAGAGTCCAGCGGAGGGCAACAAAAATGATTAGCGGTCTGGAGCACATGACTTATGAGGAGAGGCTGAGGGAACTCGGATTGTTTAGTCTCCAGAAGAGAAGAATGAGGGGGGATTTGATAGCTGCTTTCAACTACCTGAAGGGGGGTTCCAAAGAGGATGGAGCTCGGCTGTTCTCAGTGGTGGCAGGTGGCAGATGACAGAACAAGGTCTCAAGTTGCAGTGGGAGAGGTCTAGGTTGGATATTAGGAAACACTATTTCACTAGGAGGGTGGTGAAGCACTGGAATGCGTTACCTAGGGAGGTGGTGGAATCTCCTTCGATGGAGGTTTTTAAGGCCCAGCTTGACAAAGCCCTGGCTGGGATGATTTAGTTGGGAATTGGTTCTGCTTTGAGCAGGGGGTTGGACTAGATGACCTCCTGAGGTCCCTTCCAACCCTGATGTTCTATGATTCTATGATAAATATGGAAGCAAGAGTGAGTCAGGCTAGAGATAACGAGGTTAGTTCAATCAGGGAGGATGAGGCCCTCTTCTAGCAGTTGAGGTGTGAACACC
>NW_020664372.1:34357047-34416518 GCF_002925995.2 Terrapene triunguis
GGTGTTCACACCTCAACTGCTAGAAGAGGGCCTCATCCTCCCTGATTGAACTAACCTCGTTATCTCTAGCCTGACTCACTCTTGCTTCCATATTTATACCTGACTCTGGAAATTTCCACTACATGCATCCGAAGAAGTGGGTATTCACCCATGAAATCTCATGCTCCAATATGTCTGTTAGTCTATAAGGTGCCACAGGACTCTTTGCTGCTTTTACAGATCCAGACTAACACGGCTACCCCTTTGATACTTGTATTGATTCTCACTTACATGTCACAAAACATCAAACCTAACCAGGTGCTGTGCTGTTCTCATCTCCTGAGAAACAGGAGAGTTAACATGCACATTAAACACCTGCTTAAAATAAATCTTGCTGTTTATTTGATATCCCATGATTCAAATACTACTGTTCTGTCTCCTCAATCCTCTAACAAAGGTCTTGTACTGGATGTGCCCCTGGGATGCTATTACCGGGGCGGGGGGAGCTCTTCTCTCAAGTCTGGTATGGACCACTCCGCTGTCTGGATATAGGAGGGAATGTTAAAGAAGCTGTTAATTCAGCTGTAAAATGGTGCCCTAGGCTGCAGGCCCTAGTCAGCCATTGAAGTGACTGTGGGTTGCAGGTTCTAACCCGCAACCGGAAGTACAAGAAGACAGACAAACACCTGACTTATTTAGACAAAAATCAAACCAAATTCCTTACCTCCTTGGAGCACTGTTCTACCAATAAGCACCACACCACTTGGGAATATGCCCCTGGCCCAGAGTCTGTCTGGCAGAAGGTGCAGGCAACTTCCTGCTACACTCAAGCCATAGTATCTGCATGCACAGCTCTTGCATGGTGGAAAGCAAATGTTAACAGGTCCAAATAACATACCATCAATTATCCAACAGCTCCAGAGAGCTGTACAGAAGTTATGGGACAGGCACCAACTTGCACAGGTTGTGTTGTGACAAGTATTATGTGTGCAGTGCCTTCGTTGGCACACACACTGGGCTTATGGTTATGGCATGCTGAACCATTGCAAGGCCATAGTGTTCTGGCAATGGTTAGCTACGCTACCTGGAAATAGTGACATTTTCCATAGCATAGAGCCCTTAAGCGACACCTGTAACGGGACTTTCATACTGTAGTGAAACAGATTACAATGTGAGATTTCAGTTGAGGTGGATTCTGGTGGCTAACCCCCTTCCTTCCCCCCCCCCCCCCCAACCCAAAAAAGCATAAAACTACTAGGGGGAACCCCAGCTGCACGGACAATGTGAATCCAAGCTAAACAAAACTGTTACATAAACTCTAGTTCTTTTAAAAACTAATCTGCTGGCTTGAGATCTCTGTGTACCAGGCAGAACTCTAGAATCATGGAACAACCCTAATAATGAAACTGCAGCAGCAGAGTAAATCATTAACTCCTGCAGGCAGCAGTTTGGGCAGTTTTCTTTGGGAACAGATACACTAGGGTAGTCAGTAGGTGGACTGTGGATCAAATCCAGACCTCAAGATACTTTTGAACTGACCCTGAAATCTTTTTATTTACTTATTATCATTGTTCTTTTATTATTGTTTTCTCCAGAGTCTGGACCTTGACCATCTGGAGTCTGGACCGTGACAAAAAATAATTGACTACCTCTGGCATACACTGTAACAACTGAAAACATGTTTCAATAAACATTTCAGTTTCAGTAAGCGCTAAACCCTTTCTCCCCGTGCCGTGCCGCTCCCTCTCCTCCCCCCCCCCCCTTAAACTGGTTCTCTGTCAGAGGCTGGATATTGAATTTAGTGCACCCAATCTGAAAGGGTAAATCCTATGTTACTTAATTACATCTATAAAAGGTTGTAATATTTGAAACTTTCTCTGAGGGTGAAGAAAAGGGAAATCCTGACATTCTATTTAAGCAGCAAGTGAAAGTTACTTAGCAGTGAAAAGTTAAACAACTAATATTGTTTCTCTTAGTGAATTGCCTGGTGGCCTGTGTGTCTCTACATGATTATTTTGTATTTAACAGGGAACTGAAATGGTAACTTGTAACAATACTCCACCAGCATGTTAACTTGGGGTCATAGCAAAACAAAGGCAGTTCTGGAAATAAAGGCTCCTTTAGTAAGAGATTCAACATACACATGGAAACACAGACTTCAGGTAGAAATATAAGTTAGACAACAGGTAAAGATTCACAACTGGGCCTTCAGAAAATCAGTCCTATTTATCACTTGCATGTTTACCTGCATTAAGTCACAATTTCTTGAGTATTGTATTTATCGAGCTGTGGTGTAAATCAGTCTTTAAAATTACAATGTCTTTGAATCCATTTTACAAAGCTGTATCACTTTGCTCTGTACAGTAGTAGCAGTGCAATGAAAAATATTTCCCATGGAGATCACTGGCCTCTTCACTTTCTGTGATCATGATAAGGTTACTTGTAAACACTAGTCTCTAGAGCTATTTAATTATATACCCTGAAAGTAACCACCAACTTTATGGAACCAGTGCTCTATTGGTAACAAATTGCAACAGTCGTCTTTGGAGCTGTCAACTATTAAACTAAAAGTCAGAAGGTTAAATCACCAATTGCTTAAAGTAAACAGGAAAAAATAAAGGTCTGCTGAATTAGCCTTTACTACAGTAAGCACAAGCAGTGCTGTAATTGTATAGTATTCCTTAATGAGATGCATTAAGTAAGGCTCAGTTCTAGAGTAGAACTTCTTCCTAGCACTGACTCATTGTAATACATTGGTGTGGGTGTAGATGTACGGTCCTGTCTTTAGCATTGTGACAGGTTATAAATTCTCTTACATCTTGTAGATGGGCTGAGACTGCCACATTCTGTAATCCGTTACGATCTGTACTGAAACTGTCCCCACAAAATCCACAAACGGCTTCTCCCTTGCAGACTCAAGGGACTCGAGGCTGCCTTCTTTTGGTTTCCTTGACTGTTCTTTCCTAACTCCCCTCCTTTCTGACTGGTCCTTTTGGTATGTTCTCTGCTCTCCCTTCTCTTGTGTGCCCCTGTCACTGATCATCTTATACATCACCATGCCCCTTCAATGACCTAATCAGTTCCTGTGGTCTTGAGCCTACACTGTCTACCCTCAACCTACTTCTGACTTCTTCCCCATGTCTATGCTTGCATATCCTTCTGCATGTTCTGTTAATGCCCTAAATTAAACACAACAGAAGCTGAACTGTACTTTTCCCTCCTAAACTACCTGGCCTCCTCCACTTCATCAACAACTCCACTGTCTTCTGTCAGTCTCCTAATGCTGGAGTTACTCTTTCCCTCTCAGTAAATCTAGTCACTTCCTAACACTTCCCATGCTTTCTCACTAGTTAAAATGCTGATTCATGCCATGGCATGAACTCTTAAAGGGGCTACAGTAAACTGCTCTTCTCCTGCAACTTCCTCCTCCTACCTTGACATCACCTAGCAACTAAAATAATCCTCTCCTGCCACTTTAGCAGTTATGCCTCCTCCTTTTGGCCTTTCATTCCTCTTTGCTCAAAGATCAGACTCCTCATCTTTGCTAAGGTTCCACTTCAGTCTCATCTTCCACTCATTGGTCCTGAACTCTCACCTTCTGGGGCTCTCTCCTTTCATTGTTGCTGCCTTAATCTCTGACTCTGACATTCATTCCTCTCTTCATGTTGCTCTTCCTTGGCCTGGAATGACATCCTTCCAGTGTGCCAAGCCTTCTCTCTCCCTGCAATCTCATATCAAACCCCACTTCTTTCCACTGCTGGCTTCTGTTCCTGTGCCACCTGATCTTAATTCTAATAGCATCATGTTTGTGTAAAGGCTAGAAATCCAGCCATCTGACTGTGCAGCTCAGTGGCACCTAAATATACTGTAGATTTTCAACCCATAACTCTTCCCTCTTTCCATTTGTGGCTCTCAACGCACTTTCAAAGTATGGGCAAACCCCAGTATCCCTGTTGTATAGATGGGCAACCTGAGGTATAATTTAAATATAGTGCTGGATTCTCTGCTAATTTAAACCTGAGCTGTTTCACAGCATTCAATGGAGCCACACAGAATTGGTGGTCTTTTTCCCAAAAAAAGAACTTTCATGGACAAGCCTCCAATTTGGTCAAATCTTCCTGATTTTTATTGAAAAACTGAATGTTCATTGTTGGTTTAAAAACTCCTAGTTTTTGGAAGCAGGAGTAAAATGTGAGCCCAGTGCAGTGCTTCCTTGAAAATCACAAGGGCTATGGACCTCCCTCCCCCCCCCCCCCCCCCCAAGGGTTTAGGTACTACCTCAATGTGTGTGTTTTGTGATCAACCCTGATTATGGAATAATGGAGATCCTGAAATATAAACATAACTTACAAAAACTATCAATATTCAGTGGATCAAAGGCAACTAAACAGTGTCCTTTGCTCTGCCAGTCCTCACTGTGCCAAGTCATGTTGATGAAACTTGCAAAATAGTCATCCTGGTGAGATGGGATCAGATTGCTGCTTGGCTGTGTGTAGGTACCTGGCTTTATCCCCACAGCTCTTTCCCATCATGGGGAAGGGAAGGAGAGTGACAGATTGGTTTTTGTCAAGGGCTGCTGGGTTGGGAAATAGTGAAGAATCCCCTCATTCTCAAGTAATGTGAGGGAAGGGAGGTGTCATTCTTATCCTCCTGCCCTCTTACTAACTAACCAACCGCTCTCACCCATTTTAGCACTGACTTTTGAATGTGTCAGCAGCTCCAGTGCTGGACATGTATTGGGAAAGATATTTATTTCCACTAGTAAAGACAATGGAATGGGAAACTGACCATTGGTAGCTTAAAAAGGCATTCTGTGCTAAGATAATGGGAGAGATGGCTTCCACATGGAAGATTTTAAAGTAGGGCTGTCAAGTGATTAAAAAAAATTGTGATTTAAATATGCAATTAATCGCACTGTTAAACAATAGAATACCATTTATTTAAATATTTTGCCTGATTTCTACATTTTCAAATATATTGATTTCAGTTACAACACAGAATACAAAAAGCAACAGAGGGTCCTGTGGCACAGTCTCACTTTACATTTTTGATTACAAATATTTGCACTGTAAAAACCAAAAGAAATAGTATTTTTCAATTCACCTAATGGAAGTACTGTAGTGCAATCTCTTTATCATGAAAGTTGAACTTACAAATGTAGAATTGTATTTAAAAAAAACTTTTATTTTTTGAATTCAATATAAAACTTCAGAGCCTCCAAGTCCACGCAGTCCTATTTCTTGTTCAGCCAATCGCTCAGACAAATAATTTGTTTTACATTTGCAGGAGATAATGCTGCTCACTTCTTGTTTACAATGCTACCTGAAAGTTGTTACCCGAAATTGGGCCAGCTAGTAAGTTTAGGGAGGACTAATGACCCACCAGAGTTTGGCAGAAAGCACCACGTTTTATACTGATAGCTAAGCTCAAAAGAAGTGGGGGAGCTCGTGCTTGCACTCACACTCGCATACTCATGCTCCCAGGACAAGCACGGCACTGGAGATGTTAGGATCCTTGAAGGTAAGTGTCCCACAGCGCAGTGATGGACAGTGTGATGAAGGTAAGCCTTCCCGAGGCATGATGAAATGCAACATGGCGAACCACTGACCAGGTGGTCTGGGCGAAGAGCCTTTACGGGAGGTACAGTCTTGGGCGTGCACTACCGAGCACATGGCCCCTTCCCATTTAAGGACGTGCTCTTCATGGCTTGCGACTGGAGGTGACTTGGCCACGTCTGGTTGGTCACACTCCACCTCGGACAGTATCCATACACTGGGGGTGTGAGCACTGCCCAATTAGAGTCCCAGACACCTTGTCTACCTGGGAGCTGTTCTGATCTTCCAGCTGTTCAAGCAGCCCATTCATCCCACAAGCATTCCAGGAGGGAGGAGGAAAAGGAAAGCCACTTCACAGGTATTCAAAGAGGGAGAGGAGACAAAAGGGAGGGGGTGGGAGTGTAACAGACCTTTTTGAGCATACAGCTTATACATAGCATACAGATCACTGCTGCTCTGACAACAAAAGTGAGAACAGGTATTTGTATGACATTGTGTTAGCCGGTATTCCAAGATATTTACATGCCAGATGTGCTAAAGATTCATATGTCCCTTCATGCTTCAACCATCATTCCAGAGGACATGCTTCCATACTGATGACGGGTTCTACTCAATAACAATCCAGACCAGTGCAGACTGATGCATGTTCATTTTCATTATCTGAGTCAGATGCCACCAGCAGAAGGTAGGGTGTGTTTTTTGTTTGTTTTTTTTGGGTGTTTCGGGTTCTGTAGTTTCCGCATCATTGTGCTGTTCTTTTAAGACTTCTGAAAGCATGCTCCACACCTCGTCCCTCTCAGATTTTGGAAGGCACTTCAGATTCTTAAACCTTGGGTTGAGTGCTGTAGCTATCTTTAGAAATCTGATATTAGAGCCACCTTTGTGTTGTCAAATCTGCAGTGAAAGTGTTCTTAAATCAAACAACGTGTGCTGGGTCATCATCCTAGACTACCATAACACACAATATATGGAAGAATGCAGGTAAAACCATAGAGCAGGAGAGGTACAATTCTTCTCCAAGGAGTTCAGTCACAAATTTAATTAATGCATTTTTTTAAACCAGCATCATAAGCATGTCCTCTGGAATGGTGGTTGAAGTGGCATATGAATGTTTAGCATATCTGGCACGTAAATACCTTGCAATGCTGGCTACAAAAGTGCCATGTGAACGCCTTTTCTCACTTTCAGGTGATGTAAATAAGAAGAGAGCAGCATTATCCCCCATAAATGTAAGCAAACTTCTTAAGCCATTCGCTAAGAAAAACAAGTAGGACTGCATGGACTTGTAGTCTGTAAAGTTTTACATTGTTTTGTTATTGATTGCAGTTATGTAACACACAAATCTACATTTGTAAGTTTGCACTATAGTATTTGTATGAGGTTACTTGAAAAATACTATTTCTTTTGTCATTTTTACAATGCAGATATTTGATCAAAAGTAATATAAAGTGAGCACTGTACACTTTGTATTGTGTTGTGTTGTAATTGAAATCAATATATTTGAAAATGTAGAAAAAAATCCAAAAATATTTAATTTCAATTGGTATTCTATTGTTTACATGTGCGATTAAAACTGATCTATCGTGATTAATTTTTTTTGAGTTAATCGCGTGAGTTAACTGCCATTAATCGACAGCCCTAATTTTAAAGTATTCTCTCCCGCCCCCGAGAGTACAGAAGTACTAACTAGTGTCTTCAGGACACACCCACAGATCTCTCTGCAGATAAAGATGAAACTGTTTTCATCACAGACTCTCTGGACTGTAACTTGTCACTTCAAGACTTTTATCCAAAGCTTTTCTTGCACCAGTTGGAGAGTTGTATGCACCAGTCCTTCTCTTGGGGTCTAAAGTGAGCACTGTATGAGTGTGTCTATACATACAGTGCTGCAATCATGCAGCCAATACAGCTGTGCCATTGGAGAGTGTGTTGAAGGTGCTTTATGCTGACAGGAGAGCTCTCCCGTCAGCCTAAAAATGCCACCTCCACAAGCAGCTGGAACTGTGTCTGCAGGAGAAGCTCTCCCACCAATGTAGCGATGTGCAAATGAGTGACATAGTTAACCCACCTAAGCGCTCAGGAGTGGAACATTCACAACCTTGAGCGACATGAGTTTTGTTGACCTAGGCTATGTCTACGCTACAGCCTATGTTTCTTCAAGTAACACTTTGTTTGAAACTAACTACTTGCCACTCTTAACAGTGTTTTTACAGATGTCCTCGTCAGCATTTGAAGTGACAGATCAGAGTGGTAAAGTCTGCATAATAGCTAATCTGTCAGTGTCCTTCTCAGTGGAATACGGCACCAAGAGTGGTCAACAGGTAGGAGCAGTAGCTCAATGTTTACTTCTAATTTGCATTTTAAACAGGCAGACTGATGTTGGTGCAGGTGGGTTCTGTTAAAAGTTAAAGCAAACATTAAGCCAGAAAAGCTGCTTGCGCAAACAGTGCTCTTTAAATCTTTTATTCCTCCTTGCTTCTGGAAGAATGGCTCTCTGACACTATTTCCTGAGTAGACTTTGGGAAAAACTAATAGTGCTAAGACTGCCAGCTGCTGCATGAACTTGAGTCAGTCCTTGAGGGGGGCATTTAGGGATCTGGGGCAAAAATCTGTCTGGGGATTAGCCCTGCTTTGAGCAGGGGGTTGGACTAGATGATCTGCTGAGGTCCCTTCCAACCCTGATATTCTATGATTCTATGATTTAATTTCCCAATTTGGGGTCCTAACATCAATACTAGAAGCTGCTGCATTTTGCTGCTGCTGAAGGGTGCATTTAATACTTCAGATTACATAATACACTAGACCAGTGGTCCCCAAACTGTGGGGCATGCCCCTCTAGGGGGCATGGAGGAATGTTCCGGGGAAGGGGGGAAACGCAGCAGGGCCCAGGCCAGATCCCACTGGCACTGCCCAGCTCTGCTCCCAGCCTGGCTCCTGGGGGGTTGCAGTGTGAAAAGTTGGGGGACCACTGCACTACACCAACAGCAGCAACGCTTAGTTTGCCTTACCTCAGTATAGACAATCTCTCAAATCCTGCAGATATTGCTGTTGGCTTCTTTCTTAAATTGTGACCCTCAGTTCAGCGGACAGTGTGCCCTTCATACTGTGATTCTCCTGCTTTGTGTATGCACTTAATCTGCTTTTATGCCAAGAAAAATTTTAGACCCTATGGACCGCTTCAGGAGAATTCTCTAGATGTCTGTCTGCCAGTTGTATAGCTAGACTCCACTTGAGTCTGCTTGGTTTTGTGTTGTTATGAGAGCTCCAGTGTATTGGGACAATTGCTGAAGCTGCTAGGTTTGCCTTTCCAGTTTGTAGCTCAGTTATTAGGTCAACAAATGATATGTGCTCATTAAATACTCATTTGAGTATTTTAATTGTCCACTGCTTTTAGTATTCCTTTGGAGACCGCATGATACAGCTAGCGTTGCCACCTGGCTAGGTTTTCCCAGCATGTCCCTTTTTTTGGTAGCCATCCCTGGAAATCTGTAAAAGGTGCGTACTACACACGGCAAGCTGTCTAGTCTTACGGGCTCAGGATCATCCCAGGTGTCTCTTCTTTGTATCTCAGAGGTGACAACTCTAGGTCCAGTGGACAGGGCACTGGGTGGGGAGTTCAGACCTGGGTTCTATTGGCTCTGCTCTGCTACTGACCTGCTGTGACCTTCAAATAATTTTTGCCTCTGTGCCTTGGTGTCCTCATCTGTAAAATGGAGATGATACTTACTTTAGCCCTTATATCTAAGGAGCTCTCAAAGCATTTTACAGAGGAAGGGAACAATTGCCCAAGCCAGTCTTTTCCGTATATAAAGCAACATCTAAAACACTGCATCATCTGCATTATGCCAGTTTCAGTACAGCACTGCCAATTGAATCTGCTTATTTCAGTTGAAAGGAAGCGCTTTTCAGAAACAGAAACCGTTTGCAGCTGCAAGATTATTTTTGCTTCCCTTATTCTGAAACTTGGAACGCTCACCTTTGAGCATACTATTACCTTAGCTTAGTATATTTATGAGACATATGAACTATCACTAAAGCTGAGCGTAAGTAGCTTTTGAAATTTAAAACCTTTTGCATGACATACAAAAAAGTCTTCAGCAATCTCAGTGAGGAGTTAGTTGGTTCAAAGTCTGTTGTCCACGTTCTTCATATATTCCAGTGGATTTTATTTGAAATGTAGCTTTCGTTCTAGAATTGAAAGATAGTTAACTTGTTTGCAAATTAACTGCTTAGTTACTTTGTACTTCACTTGACTTGATACAGATTTTACACTAGCAAGTTCATTATTCCTAAAGTGCTGCAATGATCATGCCAGATAAAATACAGATCATGAAATACAGAAGTTCAGATCTTGAATTATTTAATTTTTATAGAGAAAACAGTCTAATAAAATCTCCATAACTATAAATAATTAGTAGCACCACTGATTTTAAATCATATTGCACCAAGTGTCAGTGATTATCATCTTTAGGGAAGTGTCTACTGGAAATCAATTAAGGACCGATTCATTGCACCTGCTGCCCTTCCGGCTGAAAAAAATAGAGCTTGTAGGCAAGCAGCTCTTCAAGTTTCAAGTCCACTGATCTCACTTGTGTTTAAAACTGACTTGGATTTAAATTCTTTTAAAACCACTGCAGTTAAAGTTGTAACCCTGGGTACTATTGCAAGTTGTAGGAGTGTATAATGGGTAAGATCTTGTCTGCCCATCTCTGTCTGCCCTCCAGGATATCACCCTAAATTCACTGCATATCCTAAGGCTAGGAATCATGCTAAAAATCTCTCTCAATCATTCAGTTGAATAAATTGCACCTGCCATGGGTGAAGAGAACTGGGAAGTGCTGTATACTTCAGCACTGAAAACTAAAATGAAATCCGTATGCTGATTGGTAGGATGTCTGTTTGTTTGGGCTGCCTTCACCGTAGATAGCACTTGGCCAGGGCACCTAACTTTAAAAAACAAAAAACCTGTTGGTTGCCACTTAGTCAGTCTGGAAAGGAGTTAAAAGGTGAGAGTAGATAAATCGAAGTGTATGTATAGAGAAAGCTAGTAAGGGGAGAGAGAACAGAATACACTGAACAGGAAGATGAAATTGCTCAATAGGCAGAAATTACTGGATTGTGGGATATGATAGAAAGAAACAGAAGAGAGAATGAAAGTAAAACTGGAGATGACTTCCTGTTGTGTGAATACTCTTCCTCTATCTTTTACAAATTTCATTATATTCTAAGGAAATGGTTAGCACAGACGAGATGGAGCCAAATGTCTGCTTATACATCCTGTATAAAGTGCCCTTTTGAGCAGCTAGCTTCCCTATCAATCTGTAATCCCTTGAGCTTCATGCCTCATTAGTAGACAGTATTTTAGAATGTCCAGCTCTGGCCTAGCAAGATTCCCTTATATGGCATGTATGAGGAATGAGCTGTGGAGGGCCCTAACATTCTGAACTATCTAAAAATTAAGTTTGGCATACACTAACATTCAAAGGAAGCTGCTTTCTTAACTCAAGCCGACTGGCCCTTATAAAAGATCAACTACACACAGTGTTTCTCAATGACTGGTCCATGGATTGGCACCAAGCCCTGAGATCTCCCTGACACAGTTTAAGGCAGCAGCAAGCCGGTCCCTGGTATCAAAAAAAGGTTGAGGCACATTCGTACAGCTTGTTAACTTTCCAGTGTTCACTTTGGCCTTCAGTGCCAATGTAAAACCTTGTCATAACCCCCTCCTATTGCTCCTTTTCAGAAAGTAAGTAAAAGATTAATAAGAATCCTAGACAAGCAAGAGTTGTACAAGCTGTACTGTTAATTTAGTCCTTGTTACCCAGATGTATTAGAACACCAGAGAACAAAGCTTAAATTCTCCAAACTTCCACTTTCTATCTGAGTTCCTGGACCTCAGCTTCTTTAGTTCAGGAAGTCGGGTACAATCCGACTCGTGGTGCTAGTGTGGAGGAAATTGGTGGGTGGGGGGTGTTTCCTTAATTGTTCATGGAGCAAAATGCTATTTAAAAACTGTAAATCTCAAACACTAAAGTATTTTTTGAGAGTTAAGTACTTGAATGCTAAGAATGTTCACCCTGTGGTAATGGACTCTGGCTGAGAGTGCTGGAGTAATTGCATAGGATATCTGAAAAGTAACAGTAGGGAAGGCATTTACTAATCCCATTTAAAACTCTCTTGATTTTACCCACTTTAGCTGGCAGCACATTTCACACTTGCACAAAATGCTGAAGTACTGGCAAACAAAAGCAGTTGTGGTAAAGAGAATGCATCGGCTCCTGTACTGGCGATTGGATTTGGAGCAGGACATTTGTTACAAATGAATTTCACAAAGACCTCAAAGCTGTACAGCGTTGATGAGCTCACGTTCCTTTACAATTTGTCCGATACAACTGTGTTCCCCAACTCAACTGGAGGTGAAGTAAACATTTTATTGACTTTCTGTTGTATGCACCTGAATTGTTATACATGTGGAATAGCACTCTTTATTTTTCTGTGCAGTGCTGTCTGGCGACATCCTAATCTTTGCACAACTGTAAATTTTTTTTTTTTGTTACAGGAAAAAACGAGGTTTCACAAAAAACTAATATTCAAGCAGACTTGGATACAAGATATAGATGTTTCAGTACCGACCGGATGAATATGTCGAATGTGACCGTAACTCTTAGCAATGTTACGCTTCAAGCATATCTTGTGAATCATACCTTAAGTGGAAATGGTAAGTATCTCTGGTTTATTGAGAAAATATACTGAGACAAGCAAATCTACCTTGTTGTTTCCACTAGGTTTGTGGAGGCCTGTGTGACTAAGTAATCAGAAATAGAAATATCCTTTCACCTCGAGATGACTTCTGTTCACTGCCAGCATAGGCTGGACATGAAAGCCACCATCTGACAGCTGTACAGTGAACTCAGGTGGCTTCAGTTCAGTTTCTCCTGGATAGTTACCCGCATCATGACAAGCACACATTGGCAGCCTTGGTACAAGCCAAGGATTGTATCTGCCTGGACGTTGTAAGTGTTACAAAAGGGTCCCTGAAGCATATTAGTGGTGCGATATAGGAGGCAGTGGCGGCTGCTGCTGCTGCCTGTTCTGCACCTGATAAACAGGACCACCCATCAAGAGAGGGTGAAATCCTACTCCCACTGATGTTGATAGCAAAACTCTCTCTCTCTCTCTCTCTCTCTCCAGTAGAGTCTGGATTTCACTGTAGCTGTCTAGTACATTCCATGAACATCAAATCAATTAAATTTTTAAAAAAAGTTGATGCTGGTGCTTTCAGTATGAATGCTCCCTACCAGGACCTCAGCTGGGTCCAGCTTATTCCATGGAAAACTGGGAAAGGGATTTGGGGGGGAAGGGGGGATGGCTGTGCTTTCCCATACAACAGATCTTTCTAGTGCAGGAAATTAGTCTGCAGTGTCTGTCTCTCCAAAGCCCTCTTTGTTCAATGGGAATTTCTGAAAGGGTGCTGAATGAGGCTTGTCCTTGTGTAAATACAAGTGTAGACTGTGTTCTTCACTGGTTCAGCTACACCTGTATTCATTCTCATCAGAGTGCAATTATGATATTGTAGTCACAAGTTAGACCGGAGATTTTAACTGTGTCTTGGGATTTACTTAATTATATATTCCTGGCTCTTCTTTCACATGGGGAAGTGGGTGCTACTGCTGCAGAAAGGGAGACCTGACTCTAACCTGCTGGTAGCAAATTGCCTACTTTCCTGAAGATTACCTGTTCAGTTTTTGCCTTGGTCTAAGATGATACTGAAGGATACAAACTCGTATTCAATATTGGCCTCTGGTGACCAGACAGCTTGGCATCCTTGCTTTAAAAAGGTGGCTAGTTATTATGGGGAACCATCTTTTATAAATCAATGAAAATAACACATCTGCACTGTATTTGGGACTTATTCCCACATGCAAATTGGATCCTTTCTTCTGCAATACACAGGCTAATCAATTTCCCCAAACATATTAAAGGCCTCAATACATGGGGCCGTGTAGCTGCAGTAATTGTAGGAAGATCTTCTGTGTGGCACCCCATAAACCTACTGAATAGCCCTCTGGCTTGTCCTTAGGCTCAGACAGGGGGAATGATCTCATAGGCCAGGGCCTTGGCTCAGAGAGCAGAGCCAAACAGGGCTTCCATGCAGCATCTACACCAAGTCCACCATGGACCGGAAAGGCTGGTCCGGTCTCCCACTGAGATGTAAGCTCCCTGGCATACCTTACCCTGAAATGGGCAGGAGATGCCAAAGAACATACAGGGCTCTGTGTTAGTGTATGCTTTGAGGGTTTAATTAGCTTGAAGTTTAAGTACAATGCTTCTTGACCTGCAGCCCACAATAAAACTTATGGAGGCAGAAATTTTGGATCATATTTATTTAAAACCACTGCTAAGGAGCTAAGTAACCAAAAACTACATGCACAGCATGGAGACTAAACTCAACGAGTGGTTCCTCTGGCACAGAAGCCAGATCTGCACTGCAGTGTTTGCTGCGTGGTCTCTTTTAGCCACATAAAAACAGTAAATGTGACGCTTTAAAGGGTAGCATTCTTGGAATGGGACATAATCATGGCTCAAAGCTTAGGGTCGTATACCGCAGGGATTTCCTTTCCCTGACCTGTGGGCCTGGTTTAGAAAAGGAGCAGAATGCAGGAGCCTTGGAAGAGTTGTTCAAACAAGTCACTAACTAGTGTTAGGAGACCCCTGGCATCTCTTGGCAAACAATAAGGATGGGTTGGGTCACTGCTCCCCTATGACAACTTTTCCTTCCCATTTACCACCCGGATCCTGGCTTTGAACTGGACAAGAACAGAAGCTAGGCCGGCCAGCTGAAGGTGCATAAAACAGAAATTGTTCCCTTCAGAGAAGTGGGGGGTTGGCTACTAGTGCAAGCAGGTCTGATGTAGGAATTGACAGAGGGAATGAACCTCACAGGTTGTGCCTCTGCTAGAGAGGACAGGTGTATTTTGGACAATCATTAGAAGTAACAATGCAGAGCAGCCTGTGAACAAGCTCCATAAGAAGCTAGATCAGGCGTGGGCAACCTTTTTGGCCTGAGGGCCACATTGGGGAATAGAAATTGTATGGTGGGCCATGAATGCTCCCAAAATTGGGGCTGGGGTGCGGGTTCTGGGGTGGGGTTGGGGATGAGAGGTTTGGGGTGCAGGAGGGTGCTCCAGACTGGGATCAAGGGGTTTGGAGAGCAGGAGGGGGATCAGGGCGGGGGCAGGGGGTTGGGACGTGGGGAGAGGCTCAGGGGTGCAGGTCCCAGAATGGTACTATATTAGAAAATGGCTTTCAAGGATAACAAGGACAAGCCCCTGCTTTCTGGTGTGCTGGCAGCCAGCATACTAGGGTTGCAACATGAGCCTAGCTATGTATATGCCAGCAGGGGGAGCTAGCTGCATCATGATAAATCAAGGCTAAGTGTAAATGTTCTTGATTTGGTGAAAATACTTAATGTCAAACTAATGGATGGATAGCTTCTGTTTCACCATAAACTGCTGTTCTGCTAAAACTAATAGGGTAGGCACGTGTCATCTTGATAACTGAAATAGAATGGGTTTCTCAAAACCCATAATGCCTTGTTCCTTGTACAAAAGTAGGAGAAAGTGAAGCTGACCAGTTCTGTATTGAATCTAACCGGTAAAAAGTAAATTAAACTCTTGAATTTCTTTCAGTTGTTCTTAATAGAAGGTATTAAGACTAAAACTCCTTAAAATAAGGGGATGTTCATTCTCTCCTCTCCCTCAAAGATACATTAGTCTTAAAATCTTTCTGTTGTGTGAATGACTTCCTGGTAATTTTGTGCAGTTGTACTTGATGTTTATCACCTTGTACTTCTTTCATTCCAGAAAGTGTGTGTGCTGCAGATAAGATACCCACTACTCCTGTAGCCCCTACAACTAGTAGCCAGACACCTACAACAAGCCAGGCACCAACCTCCCCTCCACAAAATCCAATGACTGGGAAATACAATGTGACTGGTACAAATGGAACCTGTGTACTTGCTCATATGGGGCTGCAGCTTAATGTGACGTATCTAAGAAAAGATGGAAAGGTATATCTGGTTTGATTTGTACACTAAACACTTACACAGAGCTAGTGAAAATATTGCTTCCCTACGCTTCGTAGACTGGACTGAGTTAACCGTACTCCATTATGATTCTCCAGTTGAATTGTTTAACATTTTTAACTTGATACAGTGGATATTCAGACAATACAGAATTAGTGTAAACTTGCTATAAATAGTGTGTTCCTGATGTACTGGGAGCTGTCCTGGATAAGACCCTTAAATGTGTGTCTATTACGTATCAGGACTATACAACTTGAATGTTGAAATCCAACTGAAACATATTTGTTTAAGCCATAGAAACAGTTGAAAACATCAAAAGGAGAATCTGGAAAACGAAGATGCTACTTAAATGTGTTTGCGTCATTTAGACACACAAATCCGTCTGTTTGAAAATGAGGTATCTGAATCTGAACAAACTTTCAAATTCTGTGCAGACAATTGACAGTCCTTTGATATTATGATATTGCAATTTGAGTTTCAGTCTCACACAGTTTCAGCCAATGTCAAAGGCCAACACACGTGAATTTTGAGGGGACAGAATTGGTTCATTGACAAACTTACTAGTCTTCCCTGTAACTATATATTTTTTTTGCAGCAGAGTCTATTGGCACTTTTTCAGTCTGCCTCCTGCCTACTCTTGTTTCTTGGCTCTATACTTTTGCTGCAAAGCTCAGCTCACCAGCTTTGGTATCAAGCCTGTACCTTCCTACACACCTACTTAGTTCATGAACAGGTCTGCTGGAGGGGAATATTTGGGAATCCCACTCTGATAGATTGGGCTCTTTCCTGGCAAACCACAGTAAGGCTTATTGGACAGACCAAAAGCTCCCATCCTTAGGGGACTTTGGTTGCAAGCTCCCTTTTGCTGGTCCATGATTTGGATGCAAGTCAAAGGAGATGATTGACATCAAACTTTGGATATTGTGAGGTCCAGAAGGTAAGGCATGTGAACTGGTTTGTGGATGTTAACGTTGCTGGTGACTTGCTTGATCCCTAATGATTGTATTGATGGAAAATGCATTTCACAGCCCTAGCTGTAAGTTTACGGGTCTCCTGTATGGAATCTAGTAAGCCATTTCCTGCAACATGAACTTCTAGCCCTGCTGAAATATATGGAGATATACCTATATTTATTTTATCTCATAGAACTGAAGGGACCCCAAAAGGTCATCGAGTCCATCCCCTTGCCTTCACTTGCAGGACTAAGTACTGATTGATTTTTTTTTTTTTTTTCCCCCCCCCCCGATCCCTAGGTGGCCCCCTCAAGGATTGAGCTCACAACCTTGGGTTTAGCAGGCCAATGTTCAAACCACTGAGCTATCCCTTCCCCCAGATGGTTCACTTGTCCCCTAATGCAGTGGCTCTCAACCATTCCAGACTACTGGACCCCTTTCAGGAGTCTGATTTGTCTTGCGTACCCCCAAGTTACACCTCACTTCACAACTACTTGCTTACAAAATCAGACCTAAAAATACAAGTGTCACAGCCACACTGTTACTAACAGATTGCTGACGTTCACATTTTTACCATATAATTATGAATCAATTGGAATAGAAATGATTTACTTATATTTCAGCAGAAGTCATTTTTAGTTTGTACTGACTTCACTAGTGCTTTTTATTTAGCCTGTTGTAAGACTAGGCAAATATCTAGATGAGTTGATGTACCCCCAGGGGTATGCATACCCGTTTGAGAATCACTGCCCTAAAGAATGTAGGAGTTTATAAAAGATCTCTTGTAGGGCCAGCCAACCTGTAAAATTCTACTGGCAGTCTACTCCCAAAACCTGGTTCTCAGGAGTTCTAAGTATTGCTGAGACAGTTTGGTGATTCCTCCTTACCCCTAGGTTGGGCATTTTGTCCTACATCAGTCAAGGCACAGGTGTTTAATCTTGCCAAATTAAAAGAAAAGAAAAGAACTTAATCATCAGAAAGCTTGTATGTGCACACTTCTGATTCAATCCAACCGGCTTAAAACCTTTTACCCCCTAGCACTCTGCAAACAGGATTGTCTGAAATGCTGAGATATTAGCGTTGTGTAAATAAAGCCTTTCAAACTGTCTTGCCTTTACATGAGTCAGTAATCGGCAAGATAATCCCTTATGGCCTTTCTCAGTTTTCCCTCATGTGGAAGCAGAAGAGTGTTCATATGGTTGCTTTAATCTAATTTAATAAGCCTTCGTGCATTGGTGGCGATGGCTGATGTTTCCATCAGGCTCTTCAATGCAGTACTAGCTTCCTTATCCACAAGATGTTTTAGCTGGACAAATACAGTTTGACTGTAGCCAAGGGTCTGGACCTTAAGGAGAGCACAGCAAGGCTTGAATGGTGGTGTAAGCACAAGGAACCTGTGCCCACATAACCAGCACTTTTACATGCATGTGTGCATGGGGGTGTCCACATGCAATTTTTCATACATCTGAGCGGAAGCCAGGTAGCAATGAGCTGAAAACTGAGGTAGCATTAACATCTTGCTGTAAGATGTAATAACTAGCCCTTCTTTCATCCATAGACTGGATTGGATGTGCTGAATTTTGTTCCAGTGAATACATCTTTCTCTGGGAGCTGTGACCATTCCTCTGCCTTTCTGAGCCTGACTTTTGGGAAAACCAGACTTGTATTCCATTTTCTACTGGTAAGGGTGCTTCAATGTAGTATCTTGCACAGCTCTGGCATGCTTTTTAGATGTGACTAAATTGTTCTGGACTCAAGATAGATTTATTTATTTTGTGACAGTTTTATTCCAAAAAAGTTGGTTACATCCCCTACAGAATGTATAACAAATGAGGAGGGAGAGGATTTTTAAGTAGAAGAAATAGTGCTCCTTCATTCCCCACCTTGTTACGAATACGTTGTGCAATTGTCCATGAATGAGACTGTTGGTAGCTCTGTTACTTGAAAAAACCTTTAGGGGAACAGACTTCTGTAAACAGGTGTTTCATCTAATTATATGACAAGCTCGCAGAAGGAATTGGATTAAAGTCCTCTTAGTAATACTGTTTATAAAGCATGACCGGTGTACCTGCTGCTTCACTGTCTTCTGCAGTGATTTGTTAGGTACTATGCTTCCTTTGTTGCATCAGGAGCACGTGTGACAGAAGGGTTGATAGCCCTTTTATTTCCCGGGGGGTGTTCAGGATATAGTATGTTTGCTTACTGACTTGAGCAATTATGATCAACCTGAAATTTCTAATTGTCAGCCTTTAAAGGCTGACAATATTGACGTTGGCTTGAGTTAAAGCCATCAGTGTAGACCCTGGTGCTCTCAGGCCTTCCAGTGAGCACTTGTGCTGTGTCCTTGACTGTATTCTACAGATCCCACCATCCTGGGTCAGCAGGGGATTGTGGTGTTGAGAGTATTTGTCTTGTTTACCATTTTCAAATGCTAACTTGGTAGCTCTTTAAAAAGTCTCAAGGCATTTTTAGCTTGACTACCAGTGACCACTTTACCTGGCATATTCTTCCCTGAGTTGGATCCCTCTCCATTGTGTGTTTTTTCTAAAACTGTAGTTGGTATCATATTCTAGAATGTCTTGGGTTTTTGTTGTGGGTTTTTTTTAGTGACCTCAGCAGTTCTAGTGAGGACGCATTAAACTCTTCAATTGTAGAACTACATTGTACTTCAACTGTATAAAACGTTATGTATGAATGCCAACTCTTTTGTGGTTGTTTTTGTTTTTAAGAATACAAGTACTGATAAGTTTTTCCTGCAAGGTGTCAATGTGACCACAACTTTGCCTTCTGAAGCTAAAGGTAAGGATTTTTGTTAAATAAAAAAAGTCATAGACTAGCCCTATAAATACTAAGGGAGCCTAGATATGTGCACACTAATACTGTGGGCGAAGTCCGGGGGTGGGGGAGCGAATGTGTGTGTTTTAACTACTTGAATTTTCTTAAGCCTTTGCAACTTCTGTTTCTCAAACGTATTTTGTTACTTATGCTGCATTTTGTTGCACAGAAACAAAGATTGAAGCTGTTAACAACAGCATGAGTGAGCTGAGAGCTAAACTGGGGAACTCCTATAAGTGTAATGCAGAGGAGAAACTTTGGGTCACAGACCATGTCTTTGTCAACTTATTCGATGTTCAGGTCCAGGTTTTCAAGATCGATGAAAACAAATTTGGAGCAGGTAAAAAACTGTGCATATATCTACAGTTTAAAGTGTCATTAAAGGTTTTAATGAACTTGCATGTTTTACTGATTTTAAACATATCTGAATTTTTTTTTTTTCAGAATCTAGTCTTTAGAGTTAGTGGCCAGTTCAATAAATTTAGCTTGGTCTAAAGCTCACATTCACAGCATGCCTCATTACAACTGTGATTCAGACCAACAAGTACAGCTAGCGGAGTGTCTGAATTAAGGCTAGTGTATTACAAGTAAATAAATGCAAAGTTTTCTTGAAATAGCGCATATAAAGACAGAAGCACACAATTGTAGTGTGCAGAAAAGTTTTAGAGGATCTATAGTTCCACTTTCACACCAGTGTTCTCTTGGGCAATCGTACCAAAGGAGCAAAGATCTGAGAAGCTGCGTTCCCAACTGGTTAAGTGATCCCCCATGGCTGTAATCACAAGGGAAGGTGTAGGTGAGAGGAGTTTGGGTAGCTAAGAAGAGAAGCTGCTTGTGGGCTCCTGTAGTATTGGCTCTATTAATGTGTGGGGAAACTAGTATATATAAATCCACTATTCCACTGTGTGCAGTAAATCGCATGTTGTATGTGTAAGCTTTTGATAAACAACAAGCTGTTCAATCATTCATTCTTTACTGAATGATCTTGAAAAGCAAGCTGACTTACAATAGCTATGGTAAGGGAGCTCCTTCCATTGTTGCTGCCAGGCCACAAGTTAAAAGTTAACTGGCTCAAGTTTAGCATTCATCTGGATGCTAGGAGTAGAATCTTCCAACATGAAATCAACTATGTTTGGTACCTTTCCTGTCAATGGGCCAGTGCCTAATGTGAATTTTTTTCCTCTCTACAGTGGAAGAATGTCAACTGGATGAAAATAACATGGTGATCCCTATAATTGTTGGCGCAGCCCTTGCTGGACTTGTCCTGATTGTCTTGATTGCTTATTTGATTGGCAGAAAGAGAAGCCATGCTGGATATCAAACAATCTAATAACTTGCACTTAAATGAATCCAGGGGTTGATAAAGAGCAGTTGCAAGAAGTGGGATAAATTAATTTCCCCTAAACTGAGATTCCTTATTAGAAGGGAGCACAGTCTTTCTTGCAAAATGCTTGTTAAATTCTGCTTTATTAAATGTGAATCCATCTTGCAGCATTTAACTATGCACGAAGGAATAACCTCTCCAATTCTGGTGTTTAATTTTGCTAACTGGTTAAATATTTACCTACTTAGAAACAAGCTAAGAGTGCTTTTCTGAATTGGCATGAATTTAATGTCAGTTAGAAATATTCCAGACTGGTGTGTAGCTAATTCATTCACTCAGATTTAAATCTAACAAAGGGAAGCTTTCACTGCTGGTACTACTACCCTCCTGTGATGAAGCTAGTAATTCTACTGATGATACCTTTTTAAGTAATGACTGACCGACCCAAAATGTAAAAATTAATTCCCCTGCCACTATGGTCCCCCCGCTCCTCCGCAAATCTATGGGTTTTTTTACTGAGCTTTAAACACAGCAGGCCTGGCATCTGCAGGGTATGAACAATGCAATATTCAAACATTATAGGAACTCATATTTACAATTGGGCAATTCCCTATTTGATATTTTTGATGCTCTGCCAGCTTAAGAGCGGGCCCTTTTTAAAATATAAAATGGGTGTTTTTATTTACTTTTTTTTTTTTTTTTTTTTTGTAAAGTTAATTTCAGTCTTTTCTGGTGGATGTTCCAGGGCAATCCTGTTACTGCAGATATGTACAAGATCAATTTAATCTGCTGACTCTCTTGCTTTAAATATGGCTGGGGTTGTACACTTAAGGATCAGTTCTTATGTATGCATTGCCTATAACAATGCTAATAAAGACACATTTTTCTGTATAGTGTCAATACCTTTCTACACAACATCGCTCTTGCTTTTTAAAAAAAAAAAATCTGATCAAATAGTGAAGCTGCCTATACCACTCCCTACTCACTTTAAAATAGTCAGACTCTAAGGGTCAGTGTACTCTTTCATCAGCGATATTATACCCTGGGCTTGCATGCCAGCTGAGCTTTGCTGAAAATAGCACTGGAGGCATGGGCTTCTGCACAGGCTAGCAATGCCTGTACTTAGTCAGGGTCATGGCCAGGTTTGTGATGCCATAGCTTCACTGACACTTCTAGCTGCACTAGCTAGAACAAAACTAGGGCTTTAGTCCCACTTCTCCTTGCAGTGTACATATACCCATAAACCCTGAACCTCAGTATACCCAGCAGGTTTACACAAACTAAACTAGCATTTGTAACTGACCGATCACACACCACTGTTATGCTAAGTAACATTGAAAGGACTGGATTACTACTCCAAGGAGTAGTATAGTACTGTAGGGGTCTGAGAATAGCTTGACTTTCTACATTTTTCTCTGGCAGGAAGATGGCCAGAAATATTTAAGAGGAGATGTATCCACTGCATAGGTGGAATCCTTTGCCATTTGGGAATGGCTGGCAATGTGTAAAAACTAGCTCTGATCTGCTTGAATGTAGTGAGTTGCATCACTGGCCTGCATTTCTCCTCCTACTGAGGGGCATAAAATCCTCAAATTGTGCAGGCCCATCCCTCTTTCAGTGGAGTCTGATGCCTGCAGCAGGAGCAAATAGGTTGTACTAGCAGGTGCTGTGATCTTGCAACACACAGTTCTCTCTTGGGCCTGTGTGTATATGTATGTGTATATATACATACATGTGGGTGTGTGGTTTTTTTTTTTTTAAAAAAGAGTTGGAAGCTGTTCATTCTTCCCCAGTTCAAGGTTGGGTTTGAGCCAACTAGAAACTCCTATTTCATAAATGAAGTCTGAAAGATACTGTCTGGGCAACTGAGGTTGTGTAGCAAAAAAAATGTGGGAAGAGGCAGAAATTATCACTCAGCTGCACTAGTGCTGCCTCTTGCAAAGGAAGCTAGGATTGGGGGCAAAGGGGTTGTTTCTAATGCACTACTATGCTACCATTTATCAGCCTAGTCACTTGCCTACCTGTATTAGGCTCTCAAAACCAGCATTAACACCCCCTCTGCCAGCACTCCACCCTAAAAGTGTAAAACATCTGCTTTACAGTTTAATACACTCAGACACTTTGCACAGGATTCTACAATGGGCTTCCTGTGTTTACATGCTTTACACACTAACATCAGTGTTCTTAATCTGTATTCTGCTTTACCTATTTAGTGTGAGTGGTAATGCTTTGAAGAGGTCAATCAATATTCCTACAGGGCCAATGCAGAATACTGAAGACTCAAACCTGCAAGTATGTGGTGGAGAGAGGCTTTCCATCTCACCGCCATTTCATGGTAACTTCACAACATATTCACCGTATACATTATGAAGAGACAGGGCTCTAAGGGTGAAAGGAAAAGCCACACTGTCAGTATGTGCAAGAAAACAAAACTTTTTTTTTTTAAAGTGCTTAGTATTAAGTCCACTGGAGGCAGTTGTCTAAAGGACCACAGCACCTGGTTGGCTCTCACTTTAGCTCAGTTAAGCTTACCTAAAAGTCAAAGCAATACTACAAGAGAAACAGGCAAAATAACTGGTGAATGCTATTCCTGTCTGTTGCAAGTGAGTATTACGGTTAATGCAGTGGTAGGTTGCAATGGCAAATGACATTGCAGTCAATCTGGAACAGACCCAGCCTTTCCAGAAAAATATCCTGTGGAGTTTAGAGCAGAGGGATCACTGAGTAACACTACTGTTGAGCTGGGGGAGCAAGGACAAGCTACACCTTCTTGCAATGGGGGTTAGCACTTCCAGGGAAGAAAATAAGGTAAGATGATATCAAAAGGAAAAGTATCAGGAAAATCATAAAATTTTTGCAGCTCTGCCCTAGGTTCAAAGGTAGTAGTGAGGTCTGTTGCTTAGGAAACACACATTTAGGTCTAGACTGAGAAAGTATCATCAATGCATCTAGGAAGGAAGGAAACTTGCCATTTAATACATCCTGTTAACTATTAGAATAGAACACAGTTAAAGCTTGAAGTCCCATGAGCCACCTGCTGAGACTACACTGGGACCTGTATTGTATACAAGAGTCAGAGGAATCTCCCCTGCCTCTGCCTACACTGCTCTGATGCCAAGTCTTACAACAGCCCACACTAACACCCTCTCCTACTTTGCTCCCTAGCATCAGGCCATCTGAAACCTGGGAGGTTTGAATTCAGTCTCACACTAACCACACCCACTTTGAAGTACCTACACCTTACAATGCTAATGAAGCTGCTGATTCACGCCATACTCTCTCAAATACAGTAAAAGGAAGTTCTTCAAGTGATGGTCCCTATATGTAATCCAGTTGCAGGTGTGCCCTGGACCAGAGCTGGAAGGCTTTCCTAGCACATACTGCATGGCTGGGTTAACAGTCAGTCTCCCCTCAGCCTCTGCACTGAGGTTATAATAGACTATGCAGGTTGACACCTCTTCTGTTCCCTCTTACCACTGCAAGGCCTGAGTCAGAACCCATTTGCCTTCACACTCGTAACCTTTTCACTAAGTGCATGTCAATACTACAAGCTTAAGTCAACCTATGTTAGGTCAACTTAGCCACTGCAATAATTACTGGGGTGGTTCATGTCCACATTACCCTCCTGTCAGTGCTGCACATCTTCACCAGCAGCACTGACTTAAGAAGGACAGTTGGGGGGCAGGGGCTGAGAGCCCAGGCTCTTAGCTCTGTGTGCTGCCCCCTGGGCTCCTGGCTCGAAGCTCAGGAGCCTCACTGCAGCCTGGGTCCCATCAGGAAACAGAGCCAGGGCAGTTGAGCTCTAGCTGGAATCTCCCATTGTCCCCAGGGTGACAGCTCCACCTGTGAAATTGACAAGAATGACAGCCAACAGCCCATAGAAGCAACCTGGAGTGTCTACATGGACACTGCATCACCCTAACTACACCAACATAAGCCCTACACCCCTCCTGGATGTGGAGTTATTATGGCTGTGTAGTAGAACACTTGCATCAGCAGGAGCAAGGCTTGAGATAAGCTGCTTTAGGTCAACTTGACTCAATAGTGTAGAGCAGGCCTAAGAAAGTAATCTAGTCCCTTGGGTCTAGTTTCTTGTTTGGTGTTTTTTTCAGCATAGTGTATATAGTACATGTACATGTAGTTAGTTGCTAATCAGAGACACTCCCTCCCCATAGACTGCGTTCCAGGTTCTAAAAACTGCATTTCGTGCCTGTGCTCGTTCTCTATGAGCAATGAGCCCTAGAGCTGTTGGTATTGCCTCAGGGACACTTATATCACCACTCACTGTGCAATCTGTATGTCTTTCCTGCCCCGCACTTGGGAGTTACAGGATCATCATTTCAGGATATATCTCATGGAGGAAGCCATGGGACCGCATGCCCATGCTGAGCTGGGACTGTCAGAACCGGCAGTGCAGTATCTGTCCCAGCACTTCCCCCACCCCGCATTTGGCCCCACTGGCACTCCCAGACAAGCCCAGATATGAGAGTAGGAAGCACTCTCATGGGCATAGAATCAAGTCCCCAGATTGGGCTGCTGCTAAGCACAGTGTTTCCTCCCTGAGCCATGCCAGGTTGGGTGAGATGTCGTGCACCAGCACCCAAGCTTGTCTGCCTCAAAGATAAAGCAAAACACAAAAAGGATCTATGGGTACTGTCAGTAACCCCAGTACCTGCCCATGTGGCGCGATCCCCTGCACAGGCACCGCCTGTCCCACCACCTCCACGCCCTTCGGTATATCCAGCCCACGGACTCCATCTCAGTCACTCTTCATGCTCTACTGCCCTCTCTGGGTGTCTGCATCAACGAGAAGTCAGTGCTTGTGCCTACACAGATGATCAACTTCTTCAGGGCATGGCTCGACTCAATTGCAGCACGGGCCTTCCAGCCGACCGCTTTGCAACACTGATAGCCATAGGTGACGGACCTATGCCACAACCCTCGCACTGCAGTCTGCTGTTGCCTCTCCCTCCTCGGGCATATGGCGGCCTGCACCTACGTGACACTGCATGCATGTCTCCACACGCATTGCCTCCAACTGTGGTTCCTCTCCCTTTACAGACACCACATGGATCATCTGGAGGCAAGTCATTGTCACCCAAACAATTTTGGCTTCCCTCACCTAGTGAGCTGACGCCTCCAAAGTTTGGTCAGCACCCCATTCACCTCCCCTATCCTGCAGGCCATCACAACGGACACCTCCCTTGCGGGATCGGGGGGGCTACCCAGACCATCACATGGCACAGGGCATCTGTACTCTGCGAGAGGCCGAAATCCACATAAACGTCCTAGAAGTGTGGGCAGTTCATTTAGCATGCCAGGCGTTTCTTCCTCTGATCCAATCACAGCACAGTCAACTATTCTCAGACATTAGAGCAGTGATTGTCCACATCAACAAACAGGGCGACGCCAAGGCTCCATTCCTCTGTTCAGGGTCCATCCACCTTTGGAACTGGTGCATCAAACACCATGTGATTCTCCAAGCCACGCACCTCCTGGCCACCCAAAATTCCCTGGCCGACGCACTCAGCAGGACTCCCTACCTCAACTGCGAGTGGGAACTCAGTGATGTCACTCTCCGCTACCTCTTCCGCACATGGGATCTCTTCGCCACTCGCAAAAACTGCAAGTTACCTCTAGTCATGGGGGAGGACTTGGGCGACGTGCTTCTCCTATCCTGGACGGGTGACCTCAGCTACGCCTTTCCCCCTCTCCCATTCTGCTCCTCCTTCAAGTCCTCCGCAAGATTCACCAGGACCGAGAGCTGTAATACTCATAGCCCTGTTCTGGCCCAGTCAGTTTTGGTTCACAGACCTCCTCAGACTCTCCGCCCGCACAACATTCCCAGATCTTCTCACACAAGATCGGGGGGGAATCAATCTGAGCATCCCAATCCGGATCCTCTTCACCTCATAGCCTGATTTTGGATGGGGCTCGAGGGTAGACAGAACATGCTCCACCCCGATGCGACATCTTTACCCGAAGCAGGAGGGCATCCATCAGGGCCTGCTACTGAGCTAAATGGAAACATTTCATCACTTGTGCTCGCTGTCATCACTATCATCTGAGTGAGATATCCCTACCTATCCTCCTCAAGCTCAAAAAGTCAGGCCTTGCACTCAGCTCTATACGGCTCCACCTGGCAGAATTTAGTGCCTTTCTCCCAGCAATTGATGGCTCCTCGGCCTTTACGCACCCTACCACCACCCATTTTATGAAAGGTCTCCTCAATACCTTCCCCCCAGTACTGAAACCCACACCCCCATGGGACCTTAATCTTGTTCTATCTGCCCTCACAAAGCCACCCTTTGAGACACTAGCAACGTGCTCCCTCTCCCATCTCTCCATGAAGGTAATGTTCTTAGTAGCCGTACCTCGGCTGGACAGGCCAGCGAACTAGCAGCCATGATGGTTACTCCCCCTCCCCCACCACCACACACACACACCCCGTATTCCACAAAGATAAAGTTTCCTTACGGCTTCACTCTAAGTTCCTCCCAAAGGTGGTGTCAGAGTTCCACCTCCATCAGTCCGTTCACCTCCCTGTCTTCCGTCCCAAACCGCACACCTCCCATGCAGACAGGAGCCTTCACTCTCTCAACGTCCGTCGTGCACTAGCATTCTACCTCCATAGGACCCATGCCTTTCAAGCATCCACAAAACTCCTTGTAGCCATTGCCAACCGGTCCAAGGCCAAGCACGGGGGGGGAAGGATAGCTCAGTGGTTTGAGCATTGGCCTGCTAAACCCAGGGTTGTGAGTTCAATCCTTGAGGGGGCCACTTAGGGATCTGGGGCAAAAATTAGTACTTGGTCCTGCTAGTGAAGGCAGGGGGCTGGACTTGATGACCGTTCAAGGTCCCTTCCATCTCTATGAGACGTGTATATCTCCATATATTAAATTACCCCTACGGCGACTTAGAGGTGGGACTGCAGTCCCTAGCTAACAGCACCAGGGTTGAGTGCAGGCTGCTATTCCTTCCCTGTGTCTTATTCTTGAGTTCAGATTTTCACTCTCTATGCCTGCCTGTGTGCTCCTGTCCTTCACTCTCACCCTTTCCTCTTTTATCTGTTCAGCCCCCCTACCCACTCTTCCACCTGGTGGTCTGGTGAAAATATCAGGCCATTGCTCCATTGGTATGTATTGGTGCTAGACTATTTCAGTTTTTTTTAATGCTTCTAGGAAGCAGCCAACACATTGCAGGCCAGCACCAAGGGAAGAGTGAGAAAAGAGAAAGGAAGGTAGTCCAGAGGGAAGCAGCGAGCAGACATGTAGTGGCAAGTACAGGTAAGATAAGCAGCTAAGAGCAGTTCATATTAGGGAAGACTGAGATAGTGGGGCTGTTCATTTTCTGAGAAGGCCTGTCACTGCCAGACCCTGGGAGTCAGATACCAAGGTACGTATAACAACACTGAACTCTATAAAACAGATTTCGACAAATAAATAGAATTTATTTTGTACAAATGGCTGTGGTTTTATGATTAATATACAGAATTGTACATATAGCTCTATCCAGCTATTTACTCAGACATTACAAAATGCCCTGAAGAAAAACAAGGGTAGTGACTTTTTAAAGAAGTATCCCACATTGGTCACATTCTACTCTGATAATATTCTAAACCATTTGTAAAAGGTTCAAGTTACCAGATTACTGACAGAGTACAAAATGTTTACAACACTTACTTGAAAGGCAGGAAAAATTGGTCAAGTGTCAATTGACACTCATGGAAAGTTTAGAAATTGTGCTTCCGTCAGTGCAATGAAAGTAGAGGAATGTGTTAATTTCTGTGGTAACTATCCATCTGTTTAAATATTGTTGGTTGATCCCTGAGCAACCAGCTTTGCTCTACAAGTCTCTCGAAGTTTGTTAACTGTTGCCATGGACAAGCTTCCAGGTTCTGTAAATATTTTCTAAAACAAAGAATAGTTAGTTAAAAACATGATCCCAGACAAAGTGTATGAAAGTCTTCCTAGATTTCACCTACAGATGAAAGGAGCACTAATGAAATGCTTAGGTCCCTCATGTAAATATCAGCACATAGCACTGTTTAGGACTCTTCAGCCATAGATCAGAGTGCTTTTGTAAGGGGATAAGAATTATCAGCTGCAGAGTTAGGAACAGAACCTAAGTCTCCTGACTCCAAACCACTCACAGTTATCCAGAAGATCTTAATTAGTGGCAACATTCAAGGTAAGTGTGAAAATAAAATTCCAAATAATGTAGTTAATTCTGAGATACGTTCCGTAGTAAGACAATAAGCCAACTGAAACCATATTATGTTGTCCTTAATTTTACACACTGCAACTCTGCCATACACTATAAAGTTTCTTGATGGTTCATGAGTAGCTCAGTACTGAACATAGACGTGTCGGGCTGGAAGGACCTCAAGAGATCCACAAGTTTCGCCCCCTGCACTGAGACTGAGCCAAATGAACCTAGACCACCCAGGACAGGTGTTTGTCCAACCTATTCTAAAAAACCTCCAGTGATGACAAAATTTCTTGGAAGACTAATCCAGAGCTTAACTACCTTACAGTTAGGAAAAACTTTCTAATATCTAACCTAGATCTCTCTTGCTGCAGATTAAGCCCATTACTTCCTGTCCTACATTCAGTGGCTATGGAGAGCAATTGATCAATGTCCTCTTTATAACAGCCCTTAACATATTTGAAGATTTATCAGGACCCCCCTCAGTCTTTAATCAAGACTAAACATGCCCAGATTTTCTAAATCTTATATCGTTTTTGTCGCTCTCCTCTGGACTATCTCCAATTTGTCCTCATCTTTCCTTAAGTGTGGCACCCAGAACGGGACACAGTACTCCAGCTGAGGCCTCATCAGGGCCAAGTAGAGTGGGACAATTACTTCCCATGTCTTACATACAACACTCCTAACGATATTAGCCTTTTTCACAACTGTCGCACATTGTTGCTTCATATCAGCGTGATCCACTATAACGCCCAGGCCCTTTTCAGCAGTCCTATTGCCCAAGCAATTATTCCCCAACTGGTAGCTGTGCATTTGATTTTTGAACATGTATCTAAATTCATCAAAGCCAAACTGTAAATAAAACCAAATCCATTTTATGTAAAAATAAACAGTAATCTGGGCTCCGTGGTTCAATTTAGATCTTTTCACTATGGCGTTTCTACCCCATTTTTACTATAAAACACTGTACATTTACTCCTGCCCTAAACTATACTTTTAGGGAAGTGTTATGCAAAGACATTGTTACAGAAGGGGCATAACATGATTCAAGACAGAAATAATATTTCATATGCTAGCAAACATACACAATAGTTGTTGCTTCAAACTGCATTGTGAGCTCTAAAGACACAGTAGTCAAACATGAGCTGGCTTAAACATATTTAATAACATAAAAAATTTTGTCTCATAGCCCACATCAGCCTTCAAACTGTTCAAACGGGTCATTTATAAGCTTGCCACAGATATGGCATTGTATTCCTTTAGAAACAGTTACCTGTTTTGAATAGGGAGAAGGAAAAATGAGAAGCCCACAGAATTGAGCTATGAACTCTAAGTAAACCTTAAAAACCATGCTGCAAGTTTTGTTCAGCGCCATGGTGAGGATGTTTGTATGGCATTATACCTCAAAATAAAAAAGTTACTCCTCTGCAGTAACTCTTGTTCTTTGAGATGTGTTCTGTGTGTATACGTTCCACTTTAGTTGTGTGCCCAATGCACTCAAGTCACAGACTTTTGCCAGCAATACCAGTAGGTGGCACATGCGCCCCTGTTCTTCTCATGCACCCAGCCAAGAGCATAGAGGGGGGAGTTTGTTCCTTCCCACCACCTGTAAAACACTGGACAAAATAGTGGGAAAGGAGGGAGGGTTGTGGAAGGTGTATGTGCACAACACATCTCAAAGAATAACAGTTACTGTACAGGTAAGTAACCATTTTTGGTGTATTGTGCACATATATATTCACTTTGGGAAGTTACAAAGTCACCTAAACAGGTGGTGGGATTTCAGATCACTGGAAGAGAGACTGCAGCACTAACTTGCCAAAGCTGGCATTGTCTCAAGAGGCTTGAGTGATGGGATAACGTCTTGAAAAAGAGTCCAAAGACAACCATGTTGCTGATATGCAGATGCCTGTAATGGGTACATTACCCAGGAAGGCTGAAGAAGCAAACTGAGCTCTGGTAGAATAAGCCATTCTTCTTCTCCTTCGAGTGATTGTTCATAGCAATTTCAATTAGGTGTGTGCGTGCCGTATGCACAGTCGTCTGAAAGTTTTTCCCCTAGCAGCACCCATCGGATCGGCTGTGGAGCCCCCTGGAATGGCACCTCCATGGAGCTCAATACATGACCCTGCTGACCCAGTGCCTCTTCAGTTTTTTCTTACCACCAGTGACAGTCGTTGGAACTGCAGTGACTTGCATAGCAAGCTCTCCTCGTTTCTCCAGCCTTTCAGTTTAGTGTAGTTTAGAGTTATCCCTAGTCTAGTCAAGTTTAGTTTAAATAGTTTTCTGTTGTTACAACAGGTAGCTGTTGGAGTGGGGTTTGCCCCTCCACCCCAACCGCGTTCTCCCCTTGGGGACTCAGGGTATGCCTAAGTCCCAGGGGTTCAAATCCTGCAAATCTGGTAACAAGCCCATGCTGACGGGGACCCCCACAACGCTTGTGTAAAGTGCCTGGGGGAAGCACACTAAGCGGACAAGTGCAGGATTTGTAAAGGATTTCACCCCAGAACAAAAAAGGAGCGAGACTTTCACCTCAAGCAGCTTCTTATGGAGTAGGCACTTAGACCGCAACCCGCATCGGCGCAGCAAGACCCGGCACCAAGCTCATTGATGCGCATTGCCCCCGTGGCAGTGGCAGAAGCGGCACCATGGAAGGACTGTGGGAGAGACCAGCGTTACCGCCGCTCACCGGTGGGAACGGCCCAGCACTGGTCCCATTCCCCGGCGCAGAAGCGGCACCACAAGCAGGAAAGGAGCAGATCTCCAACTCCGAGACCCACCCCTTCAGAGCCAGCCAATGGGGCACGTCCCAGGGAGGAGCACCCAGTGCCGAGAACTTTGGAGCCAGCAATGCCGACTTTGGCCCTGCAAGGGGGACAGTCGGGTCCGGTGCCGTTGGACTCCCCGAGCCAGGTGATTGAGGAGGTGGAACTGCTGTTCACCCTAGACACCTTTGAGGCTGCAAGGGACCTCATTGCCATGACAGCACCACAGTCCCCGGTCCTTCAAGCCAAGCCTCCAGTACCACAACATGTGGCACCGTCTCAATGCTTTGTCCTTCAGCACCGCCGGTGGAGGCAAGATATAACTCGGACTCGTGGCACCTGTCGCACTTGCGGCACCTGTCCAGGTTGCACCAGTGCTCCCAATTGGGACACTGATCCTCATGCCAATCTCCGTCGCCCAGCAGGTCCCGCTCACGACACCGGTCGTCCCACAGGTCCACGTCCCCACGCAGACCCTGCTCGCGGCACTACTCCCCAGCCTCGTGGCACCGCTCGGCACCACCCTGGCCATCACGGTCCCAATCCCATCTTTAGACTCGGAGGCAGGGTCCAGATAATTGGAGCGGGGCCGCACCGGTCGGATCGTGGAAGGCCTGACATGGGGGCAAGGCCAGGGCCTGCGCAGTAGTAGGGACCAGCACAGTGGCCGTTTTGGACCCCTTGGGCGTTCTACCAGGCCCAGGGCCCCCACTCCAAGGGTTCCCGTTTGGCGGTCTCCGAACCAAGGGTGCTGGAAGCATCGGCCAGTCGTCCCACTCGTAGGGGTGCTGAGGTGGTGCCGGTCACACTACCTCCGCTGGAACCAACCCCAGTGCCCGAGCCAGACCCAGGGGTGGTTGGCCCTGTAATAGAGTCAGGACAGAAGGCCCCTGGGGACCAAGAGGGTCAGGAGGACCCTGTTCCCCCATTAGCCTCCTCGTCATCCTCCCCCGACGAGGCAGTTGTGGGCACCTCCGCCTCGGGGCCACCCCCCATAGACAGCCATGCCTACCAGGACCTCCTTTGCAGGGTGATGCAAAATATGGGCCTGCAGACCGAGGAGGTGGTGGAGTCGGAGGACCCTATGGTTGACATCTTGGCCCCAGAAGGCCTGTCGAGGGTGGCTCTAACTCATTAAAACTATACAGGCCAACGCAAACACCATTTGGCAGACCCCGGCCTCCATCCAACCCACTGCAAAGGGTGTGGAGAGGAAGTATTTCATCCCCTTTAAGGGGTACAAATACCTCTTCACACACCCGCAGCCCTGCTCATGGGTGGTGGCTGCGGTAAATGAGAGAGAGGGGCAGGAGCAACAGGCCCCAACACCTAAGTCAAAGGACGCCAAGCACCTGGATTTGTTCGGGTGCAAAATGTACTCCACGGGGGGTCTGCAACTCAGGATTGCCAACCAGCAGGCAATTCTGAGTAGATACAGCTTCAACTCCTGGAACTCGATGCTGAAATTTAAGGAGCTAGTGCCAATAAAGTCCAGGGAGGTGTTTGGAGTAATAGTTGAGGAAGGTAAGGCGGTGGCACAGACCTCTTTACAGGCCTCACTGGACGCTGCGGACTCAGCGGTGCGCACCTTGTCCTCTGGTATCGCCATGAGGCGTAGCTCATGGCTACAGGCCTCAGGACTCCCGCCCGAGGTTCAACAGACCATGCAGGACCTGCCTTTTGATGGGGGCAGGCCTGTTTGCAGAGCAAACAGACTCCAGGCTGCATAGCCTAAAAGATTCTAGGGCTACTATGAAATCACGGGGTATGCACACCCCCGCAACACAACATAAACATTTTAAGCCTCAGCAATAGCAGCAGCGCTCCTATCCCCCTCCGCCAAGGCAGGACATTTATAGGAGAAGGGGCAGGAATGGCAGGCGCAAGCCTTCCCAACCCCTGCCCGGGCAGGTCCAGGGCCCGACCAAACCATCGTCGGGCTCAAAGCAGGCCTTTTGAAGGTGCACCATCTCATATTTGACCAGAAACTGAATAGATTGGTTCATGTGGAAAGCTGACATCACCTTTGGCATGAACTTAGGATGTGGCCTGAGAGAAACCTTATCCTTATAAAAGACTAGCAGAGCTTCCAACTCCAAAACACTTGCGGCAGAAATAACTGCCACTAGAATGCAATTTTCATAGATGACAGAGAGAGTGGCATAGCCACCATGGTTTCAGATGGGGAAACCCATTAATTTGGATAGGACAAGGTTAAGACCCCATGCTGGTACTGGGTGAGATACTAGAAGGTAGACATTGACTAAACCTATCAAAAATATGGATACAGAGGACGGGGGGGGGGGGGGGAAACAAAAAACAAAAAAACCCAGAAAAACCCTGTAACGGTGGATGAACCACAGATAAGGACACTAAGTAAAACTCTTACAGAGCTAATTGAAATGCCAGATACTTACTACATTTGAAGTTATCTAGTATATGACTAGCATCCATGCAATGGGGTGATGGGTGCTGAGACTGCACCCAAACAGAAAATCTCTTCCACTTTTGGCATAGTAGAATCTTTGGTCCTAGTAGAATCTTTCCTGCTGTTTAGCAGATAGCCTGGACATCTCCAGAGCAGCTTCTCGTGATCATTTAGCCAGAGTTCATCCACGCAGTAAGGTTCCCCTGGCAGAGGAGGAGCACTTTTAAGAGATTCAGAGTCCGTCTGTTCATAGTCAGGGTCTGGTTCTGACATTGGATGCACAGATGTCATGGCCTCCTTCATCAGATGGACTTTTAAATGGCAGTGTCTCTGCTTTGTCATTCTACTGGGGAGGGAGGTACAAATTGGGCATTTGTCCCTCACATGCCCACCCCCAAGCATCTTTTGTGTCTATCCGTAACAGGGAACACAGCCCTGCGTATGGCGCAAAGTTTGAAATCCATGGGTTTCTTCACAATAAACTCCCAGGATTTAGTCTAAAACTAAACTAGCTAAACTAAAACTAAGAACTAACTAAACTAACACTAGTATAAACAACTGGTATAAACAGAAGTATAAACAGAAAGAGATTGCTAGAAAGCTAGATGAACTGTTAGCAAAGCACTGGGGAGCTCAGACTCTTGCCATGGGCGATAAAAAGGAAGTGAGAGGGAGGCGGTGGACACGCTCCTTTTATGCTCTCAGCAGGGCATATGAGGAGAGCGGAGGTGCATGCGCCACCTAGTGGTACTGCTGGTGAAAGTCTCTCACTTGAGTGCAGTGGGCACACACACACACCCCTAAAGCGGAATGTAATGTGCACAATCATACAAATATATTTAAAGCATTGAACTGTCACTGAATCCACTACTGCAGGGTCTACATTACTGAAAAATCCAAGCACTCATGTGACAATGGCAGTGCGAAGGCCTAATTTAAATACTCATAGGCAATTATAGTGTCTTAAGAGCCAGTTCATCCCAACTAAATAAGCAACTCCAGAGGACAGACTTGACACAAACAGCAACGTGGCTAATTTTTCCTACAGCAATAGGACGATGAGGTAGCTTTCCTTAGATCACCCACTCCAGGGTGCCCTCCAAACACAGGGTCTAATATTCCGCTATTGAAATCTATACAGCTACCAATGAAGAGGGGGCAAAAAGACAAAAAATATTTCAATACTGACATGTGCTTCTACCTCTCTCTGCAGTGATATTCTCAAGGCAGCTGGAAAAGCTGCTAATATCACTTGACAACAGCAATGTTTTTAACAAGATTCTTCTGCAGTATTGCTGGACAAAAGTATTTGTGGGAGTCAGTGAATGACTCAGGAACTTTCATTTAGATTCTGGTCTTTCGCTTCCTTAAAAACTAAGTTGTATTTATTTATGAGCATTTCTGTGGTGCTTATCAGCACATTATCCAAGTGCCTCACAAACACAAATAAATTAATCTTTGTTTTTTTTTTTTTTTACATTTTTACAGATGGGAAAACCAAGAAACAGTTTAAGTGACTTGTCCAAGGGGAAGTCTGTGGCAAAATTGGGAAGGGAATTGGGCATTGGGCTCTGAACTCTGTCTTAAATACAGAATTGTTCTGGGGACATACGTAAATTGGTAGGATGTGATTAGTGTACCCAGAGAGATTGACAGCAGAGGTGCGTAAAAGTCATAACAAACCTCTTCTCATTCATGATTTAAAAAAAAATATGTTGTGGCATCTCTGTTATTGGAGCTTATTTGCTTCACTCAGGTTTCAGTCTTCTATAAAACTGCAAATCCAAAGCTCTGGGCACCCCCGCCTTACGTTGACAATAATTTCCAAGAATCATCCTTGGCCTGCAGCATATGAGCAGTTTGTTGTGAGATTTTACGTTCAGACATTTGGAATGGACAGACCATGTGGTGGTATGGTTTTGTGCCTTGACTAAGTGTATACTTGGAATCTCATTGCTGGTGTGAATGCTTGTGGAAAAAAATAAAAATTTCTCTTTGATCATTCTGGAGCAGTCACTTAATAAAATTCACCACTGAAAACTCATTTGCTTGGAATATTTACAGAAATCAAAACAGAATCAACCCACAATTTACTGAATTGTTTGGGGGTTTTGCCATCCATATTTGTCCTGCTCACATTGGCACAAAGTGGGAGGAATCTCATTTAGTATAATGCAGGTGATGTAAATGAATGGTTGGTTACATATAGGTTTACAGGTCATGTCTTTTAAATAGCTTCTTAAAGTTTAAGACAAGTACATTGCCAAGTACAAAGTTCGTTTATACCAGAAGTGCTGTTCAGCCTTTTGAAAATGCACATGGATGCAACTCTCAAATTTTAGTCACCTTTTGGGCCCTTCAAAGTCTATTTGGTTTCATAGCTTTTACCTGTTCTGCATTGTAAACTGGAAACACTTACCTGCATAAAGGTGTGGCACTCTGTTACAAATGTCCCTCTGGTGATCTGCTTAAACTTGTCACAAATGTCGGGGAGATTTGTGGCTTCCAAAATAAAAGCTTGGTGTTGCTTAATTAATGCTAAGGCCACACGAAAGATGATTTTTGATCCCTCATAGAATAAACAGTCCCAAATTCGGAGAACAGTCTGTAGAAGAAGAAAGCTGTTAGAAAGGTTACCTTGCTGCTTTGTAGTCAGTAATGATTATTAAGGCATTATCAGTGGGATAATGATCTAACATATCAGTTACCAGGCAAATCACACCTTAAACCCCTTTTTGTCCCTCCTCCAGTACACCCCTCAGGTCAGAGGACTGGCTTGCTGTACCTCACTCTGGGTGGAAACCCAGTCTAACTACTTCTAGACTGGATCGCTGAGCTGTAGCCCATTTCCTCACCTTATTAGCCCAACAGGCCCACTGGGTTTGGTACCTGTGATTCCTCCAGGAACCTGCAACAGGGGTTGATTAGTGACTCAAAACCAGCTTCTTCAAAACAAAGCATTATTTATTCATTCACCCGAAGGTGCATAGCTCACAGAGCAAAGAGTCTATATGGCATATATCCTCTTAACTAATCCTAAATCTTTCCTTGCCAGCTTTGGTAAAGTCCCCTCAGCTGGGGGAAGCAGACTGTCCTGTTCTGTCTGTGTGTGTCTCCTTGATGCTCCCTGGGTTTTTGGTCCGGAAAGAATAAAGCTCGCCAGAGTAGTGGAGCCAAGCAAGGGGTATTCCCCTAATTAATGGTACCCCTATTGTTTCCTGGGGACTCTTGGTATACCTTATTATAACCCCTCATCTTTGCCATTTTTCATTTCCTGTTAGTTTCTCTCTCACAGAGCTCTATGCGTTCAGGCAGGAGAATACCACACAGGTAACCTGAGGAACATATGACATTTTAAAAAAATACTGCACATAACTCCCCTGTTCTCCACTCATGTATATTAAAATATCTTCAAGTTATACTTACCTCTACTGGAAGAATGTCAATAAACAAGCATATAAACCAGCGTGATACTATCAGAGTCCACATGACACCATGTCTATCCATTAACTCTGCCACTGCTGGAACTTTCTTTCTCACAAGTTCTCCAAGGACCTCCTGATCGGTCTTCAACCCCATCATTGCTGGACTATAATAATCTTTAGAGGACGAAAACAAAAATTTGTCAGAAACCAGTTTGAAAACTCCATAACATTAATTTGTGAATTTCCTGTAAAGTTTAAGGTACTGAAGTTATAAATCACTTTAACCATTTGAGCCCTGAGCACATGAGTTAAATAAATTACACTGAGGAAAAAGGGTATTTGCATCCTCGGTTCATCAACTCTGCCTCAGCAACCTCTGATCCCTCCACACAAAAAATTACTTCCTGCAAGTCTGCCACAACCACCTCCCTATCCCAACTCCTTAACAGTTCATTCCTCAAGCTTTGCTAAATGTTTTTGTAACCCCAGCCACAGCTGATCGTTCCCAATCCAAGCAGAAGGAGCAGTTAAAGCCAATTTGGGGGGTGGTAGCTACCCCCATCTAAACTAGAAACCTAAAAAAGCCTGTGTGCACGTATGCAGACACATACGTGCGTGTGTATATTCTATTAGAGAGAGTTAGTGTTCATAGGCACGGGTCTGACAAGACCTCAGTGATTAGTATTATTCACGCATAGCACAAAACAAGCGCACCAACTGGTAATGCAAGCATCTCACTGTGCCTTCATTTACAACTTCATGGGATAAGAGGATTGAGAGTTAAGTCTTCATGTCATTTTTGTTGGTCTCTGCCAAGACTCCCAAACACACAGGACAAGGACAGAGATGGTTTAAGTGAAAATGAAGCAATAAGGGGGAGAAAAACCCACTAGCCTTAAATAATTTTATAACCCTATCAGCCCCTACACAGTAGATTTCTAAGTATCCTTGAGACGCTCAGAGGCAGCAGAGGAACACAACACAAATTTCCACCTGCAGAAATCTGAATTCTAGAATAGCAAATTATAATGGAGATTTTATTATTATTAATTATTAAGTTTAAAATGTGTGCTAGGCACTTTACAAAGACTTACACAAGCAACCTCACCCTCCCCTGCTTGCAACCCAATAATAATTCTCTCTACATTTCTCATATCCAACTTCCAGAACCACTCTCATGGTACTACAAAGCACAACACATAACCTTTCGGACTCTAGCCCTTTATTTGTAATCTATAGTTTCTTCCTTCTCACCCAAAATTCACCTGCTCCTGCAGAAAGCTTTATCCATGTGCATTATTGCTACTATATACATCCCTTCAGTCTCCACTCTAGGATCAGCCATAGGAAAGCTCTGAGCACTAAAACAAAACAGTCAGTAAGATGTATATGGACCCCTCTGAAAATTCCAGCTGCCAGAGTGGAGTAAAAAGGAATGCAAGAAGCATCAAGTCTTATCACAGACAAATAGCCAATACAACAATTCTCTTCCTTCTTGTTTTATGCTTCTCTGACTCGTTTGCAACTTTTGAGACTTGGAACATAGGTAAAGAAAATAAATCAAAACACTTAAATGTACAGAAGCATTAGTTTTCTGTAAACCAGGAATTTAAAAAAATGCTACTTCAAAGAAAAGAAATAAGCACTTTAGCAATGGGAAAAGGAAGCAGGAAAACAAGCAACCCGCCCCAAGCAATTAAACACAAAGCAACTTCTCTTTTTGAGCATGTTTGAGATACAGGAACATTAAATAGACTCTAACCACTGGAGAGTGTAGTGGTACTGAAGTTCTACATGCTCTCTGCTATGTATTGGTGTGATCATCTGATATGCTGAAATCAACAGCAGCTGCTCTTTTCAATCTTTATGGTACTGCAACAAAAGGAATGTCAGGCTCTCAGTGAGTGTGTCAGGCCAACAACCCAACTTGTTAGAAATGCCAGAGTAAAGTTAGATAAGTCATTCCTCAGCTACTGGGTCGTCTGAATTATAAACTGCTGATTAAACAGTTGCAGGGAAGCCTTGTTTAGATTAAAAATATATTATAAACTAAACTATAACTAAACTGTTACATAACAGTGCTACATGGCTGAGCAGTGTCTTCCTTTTCTAACTAGGGCAGCCTGGTTGTTCCTAATGTAACAGTTTCCATGCTGGCCTTCATAAGCAGAAATGGAATATTAAATGTAAAATGAAGAGAGAGTTGCAAGACAACTGAAAAAAATAAAGATTCATAATTTTAAACAGACTTATATCATAGATTATCAAGCCTTTTCCAGGATATTATAGCCAATACAGAAAAGAAAAGCACATACTAGAAGTGTCAGGGCCTACGGTATTTATTTTTTGTATATCAAAATTGGGAGCACAGTATTCAAGTACAACCCAGAAGTGTTCCTGAAAGTTCCTTATGTAAAAAACTACCTATAGATTTTCAGTCATTTACAGTGATTTTTATGACACATGTAATAGGTTGGTGAAAATGTAGCTTTGGTGCAGGGTCGATAAAAATCAATGTTTTTTTTTTGATAAAATGCTTTTTGAGGAAAAAACCTATCTAAAGATAGTTTTAATTAAGATACATTATAGCTCAAAGATATCTCAGCATGGAATAGGGATTATAAATTCTAATTCTATAGTATGAGACAATATATTCATGTAATGTTTAAGAAAAGTTTTGTAAATGAGTTCCAATAGTTCCTGGATTAGGGACCCAATTTTATGAGGTTCCAGGGGCTTCTGTATAGATTATTTAGGTTAATCTTTCTATCTACCCAATGGGACTCAGTGCTCAGTCTAGAAGATACCATCAGAGATGCTTAGTTTTGCAGTTCTCAAACTGTGGATTTGGGTCTCCAGAGATAACATGCTTGTTAACAGCAAAAATGTTGTTAAATAAATAAATAAATATATAGTGGTGAGAAATAACAGACCTCAACCCTATTGTCCCTCTGCAATTCCTTACCTCTCTCTAAAAGGGCAAAGTTTCAAAAAGTTCAATGACTAGAAGATTGTTGGGGGCGGAATAAATCTGGACAAGGAGAAGAAGTCTGGAGATAAATGTGAGAAGGGAGGGACAGACAGTAGAAACAAAACAAACTGTTTGAGCAGCATATTCCAGAAGTCTTGAGGTCTTTCTGAGTGTAGCCTTCATTGATTTGAGATCTACCATACCATTTGTAGCGGCACAAACAGCTCCTGCTCCCATTTTGCTACCGGTGTGCTGAAGCTGCAGGGGAGGAAGGGGGAAGTGGGGGAGGGGCTTTTGCTGCCTGAGCGGCTCAATCCGGCCCGGCTGCCCTGTCAGCCGCTTTTGGGTCTTCAGATAGCCGCCCGGGGGGAAATCCCGGACATTTTTAGCTTTTTACAAATTCCCCCCGGACGGCTATTTAAAGACCCAAAAGCCGGACATGTCCGGGGAAACCCGGACGGATGGTAACCCTAGCATCTAGTCTCACCACAGTGTAGGTGATTTTTCAACCTCTCTGCAGCTTGTTTCAGTGCTTAACTGTTTTCATGGTTATAAAAATTCCAATATTTAACCTAAATTGCTCTCCTATTTTGGCATGGTTTACTAATGAGAATTCATCCCTGGCCTTTTCTGTAAACATCCCGTCACATGCTTTTTAATAGTTCTGTCTCTTCTCCATTTCTCTCAACTTTTCCCCCATGTGCATTATTTTCCAAACCTTCTATAATTTGCTGCTTCTCTCTGAACTCTCTCCAAGTCTTAAAAAAAAAAAAAAAAAAAAAAGTAATACATGAAACTAAACAGTATTTCAATGAAAGCCAAATTACAGTTTATAAGCAGGGCACTACTATTTATAAAAGGCAATATAGCATTTGTCTTTCTGCACCACCACCACCACCCCCCCACTACTATTTTGACAAATAATAATAAAACATCAATATAGCACTCACTACAATATTTAATCCTTCTGTGTACTACTACCCATATTACCCCATTGATATATCATCTTATTCCTTCCTGTAAGAATAATTTATATTTACCCATAACCTATGTAATTGATGTTAAACTCTTTTTAAAGTTTATTATCCTTCCATATGTTAATATTGTACTCCAAAGTATTTGAAATTCCTCCTAGCTTTATACTTCCAAATTTCTTTAGCATACTCTCTTATTTGCCCTATAAGTAGTTTACAAAAATATTGATTAGCAAATGACCAGAATGGACCTCAGTCAAAATCTCCTCCCAATTTGATACAGGCACTAATTATACTATATTAGATTTTTTTTTTTAAATTAACATATGGTGTAATTTCACTAGGAGAATTAATCTTGATAGGTCTTCAGAAGACAAAGACATACTAGGCCATCTGGGTTCTTTATCCACTAAATTTTCACATGAAAGAAAGTAAGTTGCATGGTAAAATTTATTAGATAATGTTGCCTATTATTTTTCAACATTTCCCCTTTAGGTGCTGACAAATTCATCACTTTATTAACAATTCTAGGAATTTACTTGGTTTGAAGTTAAATTTACTGATCTGCAATTCATTCTCCCAACTTGTCTTAAAATACAAACATGATGTTTACCCTTTTTTCTAGCCCTCTGGGACCTCACCTGTCCTCCAGGAGTTCATGGTTCCAACACTGCAAATACTAGTAGTACTCTAGGGTGAGCTGTGGTAGGCCAATTTGATTTTAATACCTTCAGGTTAAACAGCTCTTAGCCAGCTCTTTCCCCATTTTGTCTAATAGCTTCTCTCTTTTCATTACTTACTGCAGGTATCTCATTACTAAATTTAGGTAATTTTTACTGACTGTTTGACTTGCAACCACCATCAGAAGCTGCTAATCTTAAAGTTATGATGTAGTATAGTGCTCCCAACTGTCAAGACAGCACCCAAGTTCACTTTATTCACAGTGATCAAACACAGAGCCATCCACTTCATGCAGCATCTGTTCTTAATCAAAGATATAAAGTACTGATCCTGAGAACTGCTGAGTTCCCGTCGCTCCATTGGAGTTGTGGGGCTCATCACTTCTCAGGATAAAGATTTTTATGAGTAATAAAAAAATGTTGAAACCATCTTCACAAACTTCCCACACATTTTACCATTACTATATGGTGCTGGTATGCGTATTTAGACATACATTTGACAGAGAGAGAGAGAGAGAGAGAGAGATCACTAAACAAGGGATGGTCCCAAGCTATTTTTTTTTAAGTGGTCGTGTTAATCCTGGGGTTTGGTGAACTATCAAAAAAAAATTTTTTTTTAATTGCAAAATGTTCTAGTCCAGTTAAGAATTTATAAAACAGTGGAAAGCTGCTTTAAATTGTATTTCATCTGTCCCTGTCATAATCATTTGTGTCTGCTTGAATCCTACAAGTAAAGTGTCCAATACAAAGTTGCTGAAGACGGAATTGCCTGCTAGTACTATACAGCAGTAATAAGATTTGCAGGAAATAAGGATAAAGATTGTAAGGACTCTCTGACCTTGTTCTCAGTTAGAAATAGATTAAGAAGAAGATCCAAAAATAAAAAGCACTACATATAAAACTTTTATATCCTTAAATCACTAAGAGTGTGTGTGAGTGTGAGTGTGAGAGAATAAAAATGCTATTCCAAAAAGTAACTTGATACGAATTCAAAACTGTTGTGGACATGTTTGCAAAGAATACAAAGTTTCCACACAGAAACGTTACAGGTGTTTAAACTATTACATGTGTATGTGTTTGGAATAAACATCACAGGAGCTTTGAGGCATCACTCATGTTCGGAATTTGAGGCAGTAGCCAACACCTGTGACAGTATTGTAGTTCTGTTGCATATCCTACATAATTTCTGATCATTATTTCAGATGTACATATCACCCCGAGACTGGGAGAAGACATGTCCAGCTATGTGGCATAGTTTTGATGCACGAAGTAATTAAGGAATTAAAATCAGGTTTTGCAGAAGACCTCAAAAGATTTTGTTCACAAGAATATTTTTACTATGTTCATGACAAAGGGGGAAAAAGCTACCACATTTTGGGATACTGAGCTATTTGAAAATGACCCCTGATGTGTGATTAGCAGATAATCTGATGCATAAGGTGCTCAGAACAGTATTTTAAGACTATATGCCATATGTAAGAGTCACAAACCACAGAGGTGCTAAGCACGAGCCTGATTTTTAGTCCTTGAACTAAGACTTACTATATTTCTTTAGTTTTGTGTAGCAATCCACCACAATTGACCACCTCTGTTTCCAAACCTTTGCATGGGTAGGACTATGAAAGTTACTTTGAAAAACTACTACTACAAACTACCAATTACTAGATTCAGAAAGTGATCTGTAAAGTATTACTTATTACTTCTGTGTATTACCACCAAATTATTTGTCAGAATGATAAAAATCAAAGACAAAGATTACAAGTCATTCAGGTCACTTTCTAATGTTTATTCTAGTCTGTATGTTAACTAGTAACAGACTCCTAAATTCTGCCTCATTTAGAATTTTTCTATCATAACAAAAACAAGAAAGAAAGATATTCAATGATCTCTTTGTTAAATGTAACAATTTTCAATTCACGCATCAGCTAGCTGGCTTCTCAAAGATGTCAGCACCCAGGCCTAACCTAAAAGGGTTCAACAGTGGAAGGTAGAGAAGTGTTGCAAATGAGAATAATTTGCTTTAACAACAGGTACTTGAAGAAACAAGAAAGGCTCTTGCCCTTCTCCCCTGACACTGAACGTTTCTCTAAAATTTCCATTACTGAAATTCATTGTCACGATTGTCCCATATTGTTATAGCCACACTCTCCAGCCCTGGTTTTGGGTGTGTCCGATTTGTTTTACTGAGGTTGTGGTTAGTACATGCAGGACTCGCCACCCATCCCAAAATGGACAGGATCATCATAAAATTAAAAAGTTGTGTCTATCATTCCAAAACATTAGATGAGTCTGTATTTAGTACCCGACCCCCCTTTTTATATTATATAAATAAATACATACATACATACATAGTCCCTGCCTGTTTTACCAGAACAGGTGAGATTGGAGCTGGGGCTGCCTCTGCAACACTGAAAGAAGGCTGCTTGGTGCAGGGTAGGGGCTGCTGTTTGAGGCTGGACTTCCCTGCACTCCATATTCTGGGATCCAGGAAAGCACTTGGTGTCAGAGAGAATTAGCAGGAGGCAGTAATTGGCAGAAGTAGTGGAAATAAATTAGTTACTTTTTATGTAATGAAAAGAATAAGATCCCTCGAGGTTACATTTTTATAAGTAACTGCTTTAAAGTGGATAGGATTACATGTTACTGAAGATTGTGATCCATTACTTTAACAACCTGGCATTGAGAAACTTTCCTTTCTAAAAAGATACCTCATAGCTCGAATAGAAGTTATAGGTTTGATGGAAGAATCACTGGGTGAAGTTCTACGGCCTGCGTTCTGTGCGGAGTCAGACTAGATGACAAAATAGTTCCTCTTGGCCTTAAAAATCTATTAATCTTGCTCATGCAGCTCCTACATGGCTCGCTCACTCACTGCAGCTCTCTGGTTGGCAATCCATGGCCTGCTTTGCCCAATATGGCACAGCAACGTTCCACTCCCTGATCAGCTGCATGGGAGCTGAATAAGTAATGCTCCAACACCATCATGTTTGAGAGGAAGTGGGAGAATCACAACAGGAAGGGGAGGAGGAAGACTTAAAAGTTGTCAACTCATGTGGCAATATTTGGGGTTTTACTTAAAGCCCCAGTTCTTGAAGACATGTGATTCCGTGATAAAATCATCACAGCTGAGATTTTCTTTTTTAAGTAAGTTTCTAACTCTCTGGGTTGTGGAGACAAGCTTGAAAACAATGACCTGAATGCACCTGAAAGGCTTAAAACCTGGAAGGCAAATAAAAAGAACCCAAAGTTTGTTATATTTAAACAGTCTCATGATTTTTAAGACAATCTCATGGAGGGGGGGGGTGTCTAACTCATTTTTGAACATTTGGGGTTGGCAGTACTGAGACTACGACTGAGACTACACAGACTACATTAGCCATTTCTCCCTAGATAGCACAACAGAGAGGTGGAAGCCTTATATTTACATAGCTGTGTTGTGTATGCACCTAAAAAATACAGTCACAGTATGTCATAAAAATGAAAAAAGCTAGGAAGTTGGCTTGCCTCCACATCCTCAGTAGTGCAGCACATACAGCCTGGTACAAGGACATAATAAATAAAATCACCCACACATTTTACAATGTGCCTGATTAATGATGTGCCAAGTTACTATACTTAGGCAAAGGGTGTTGTAAGGGATAAAGAATATAGCGTAATTTTCTACTCATTCCGAAATAAAGAGACAGACATTCTATAGCTCAATGCTATAAGTGAACATTCTCCCAAAATGTTACACAAAAATACTAACCAAGATTCTCAATAAGGATTAGTTTTTAATTATGAATACTTTGAGGGGAGGTTAACGGTCAACTCCTTTTTAAACAACCATGTCCTACTGGAGAGGCAGAGAAGAGGTAGAGAAGATTGTTTATGATAAAGATAATAGAGTAAGAGAAAAGAAGGGAAAGATAATATAACAAATTGTATTTCATTTTTGTTTGCTGTAATAATCATGTCCAGGCTGAATTCTAAAGTCACCTCGCAGATATACAGAGTCAAAACAAAACCAATTTTATGTAGTAATGATATTTGCAAGCGTTACAGATATTGGAGAACATGACCTGCTGTTTTGACAAAGTCTACCTAGGATAATTCTAACCAGATTAATAAACCCACTTCTTTTCAAATAATTAAAGGTCTGAATTAAACTATTGAATTTAAATATACCAGTTACTCACGTCATTGCTATGTCCACGTCTAGTTTGATAAGTTTTGGCTACCTAAGCACTTGCAAATAGGTTGTACAAAGTTTAGGAAGGAAAGAGAGAAAGCAGATGCTCATCATCTCCTCCTCCATAAATGACATGAATAGCTCCTTTCCTAAACACAACGCTTTTCATAATACTGAGGAGCTGGCAGATACAAGGTTACACAGATTATTCACTCACTGGATGTTTCCAAATAGTCTGGCATATCTCCAGCCACTGAGCCTGTGTCACTCATACAGTGTAAATAAGTGAACACTTTACAGTAAGAGAGTTTAGGGTCACCCAATTGCTAACTTCTGAAATGATGTTTAAGTAATTCATTCATAAATCATTTTAATCTCGTACAGCATTTTAGCCTAAACTACCCAATTGACTGGAATTATTCAAAAACAATACAATTTAGCAAAAACTTCTTTATGTGCTTATAAAAGAGAGACAACTGCTGTTTTAATGAATTCACAGCTGTACAATTAAGTCTTAAGGACTGATGCCTTCTACTAAACAAGGATTTCTGGCTTTCTATGTTTGTTCATAGGATCCTGGAGGACAGCTATATTGTCAGTTAAATATCAAGTACAAGAAGATTACCTATTCTTAACATAGCTAAGTGAGAAATGCTGTGCTTCTAATCAGATTATTTTGTACTCAAAAATAACCCTACAAAGTTAAGTTTGCTTTACAAGAGTGCTATAGTTACACTGAGACATACACAGCATGCAGTGTTCTATAAAACAGTTGGATGGAGGGATAAAATAGAAAGTTCAACACACATACACACTCGACTCTAGTTTGAAATTTGGTGACGGAAACCAGTCCAGTTCTTCAAACTCTTATTATGTAGCAAAGTAACACAATCCACTTATTTCAAGATTAAAGAAGCAATCAACAGAATTAATTTTAATCTCAAAATACCAGTTTCCAAATATAGCAGGTACAAGTGAGATTTCATTACCAGCAGTAAGAGAGAAAACCTAGTATATTAAAGACTTCTAGCAAATCAGATAGATAATCCATAAAACGATGAATAAAGTTCCTACATGATGCTTGATTCTCCTAACTTCTCTTTGGTGGTAAATAACTAATAATTTCTAATACATATAAGTGGACAAAAGTTACATTACATTGTGCATAACAAGTTCCTCATATTCTTCCATAACACTGAGCACAAACATGTCATTTATGTATAAACTATATTGACATCAATTCAGTAGCATCTATTGCTAACAGTTTAAATTTATACAAAATAATAACTGACCCAACTACATTGTGAAACAGTAAAACAGTTTTGCAAAATTTTAAGTTACAAATATAATGAATCCCTAGTAAACCCTACCAATTACACAGCATTTCCCCAACTTTTGAAAGTTGAGCCCTTCAGGAAAAAGAAATTAATTACTCTACCACCACCCACTAACACCCCTTCAGCTCCTTCATCTATAGCAGAGGTGGGCAAACTATGGCCCGCGGGCCACATCCAGCCCGCGGGACCCTCCTGCCCGGCCCCTGAGCTCCTGGCTCAGGAGGCCAGCCCCCAGCCCCCTCCCCCACTGTTCCCCTTCCCTTGCAGCCTCAGCTCTGTGCTGCGCTGTGGCGTGGCTGGCTTCAGCCAGGCGGCGCGGCTGTAGCGCCGCCAGCCACTGGTGCTCCAGGCAGCGCAGTAAGGGGACAGGGGGGTTGGATAGGGGGCAGGGGAGTTTGGGGTGTGGATAGGGGTCGGGGCGATCAGAGGGCAGGGAACGGGGGGGTTGAATGGAGGCAGGGGTCCCGGGGAGCAGTCAGGAAGGAGGGGGGATTGGATGGGGTGGCAGGGAACAGTCAGGGGTGGGGGTTCTGGGGGCAGTCAGGGGACAGGGAGCGAGGGGGAGTGGATGGGGTAGGGGTCCAGAAGCGGGGGGGGGAGGAGATAGGGGGCAGGGGCCTGGCTGTTTGGAGAGGCACAGCCTCCCCTAACCGGCCCTCCATACAATTTCCGCAACCCAATGCGGCCCTTAGGCCAAAAAGTTTGCCCGCCCCTGATCTATAGGCTTTTAGCACCAGAGACGGAGAGATCATTCAGAGTCCTTGGCATTTGAGTTAGCAGCTACTGGACGCCAGAGTAGTTGTTTCAGTCTCTCTGCAAATTCTGGCAGATAAAAGTGCATTAGTTACACTTGGGTCACGTTTCCAAGCTTTTCTTCAGACTCATAACACAGACTTTTAAAAAAATTAAATCAGAGTCTCTGGAAAAAACTGAAAAGCCTATTCATTCCCTGCCACTCCTCAAATCCCCAGGTGGGATAGCACATCCCATGCTTGGGACACACTGCTGTGATGCTTCCCAGGGACAAGAGCACCGGAACCTTTGTAGAAGTAGGGGACCCAAGGCCAAAGTGCCCCCTCCTTCTCTGCGGCTGGCTGCTCCGGTGGTGAGCCAGCTGACCTCTCTTCTGGCACTACAGCAGCCCCTAGTGGGCAAAAGGTGTAATTGCAGCTCCTCCCCATCTGAATCTATTGTTGTGGGGGGGGGGGGAGTGGCGGAAGGAGATTTGTGAGGGACATGTATTCTGCACTTATATTTCTTTTGTTAAAAAGTGGAGGGCCTCCTGGTTCCAGCACTGGTGCCCAGAGATACACAGAGTTGTGAGGCACCTCCCCCCACCTGCCCTTAGTGTGAGGAAGTCTTACCAGTGTCTGCTGTGGATCAGCTCCCTGACTCCACCAGCCACTGGCAACACAAGCACTGCGTTCCAAGCCTCATACTCTCTGTACAGGTTAGCAACAGGTACACACCAACTACTGAGTCCTCCAAGAGTTCCTCTGGAGTGCTCAGCCTTTATTCCACTGAACACTTACAGAATTCTTACATCCACTATTCCCACACAAATAGTACACATCAGATTCAACTCAGGATCACCACTTGACTTAATGCACAGCACTTCATATATATTCTCTCTCTCTCTCACACACACACACACACACACACACACACACAAAACAAGAATCAGTTTATTATTAAAGAGCAGAGATTCAGTGATATAGAGTAAGAATACTGTACACAAATGGTTACATATAAAACAAAATCATAACACACTTTCTGAAGTCTAAACTTAACTAACATTCCCCTATCTCCCACAAAATAGCTTACCCCACCTCCTCTTCTCAGCATATTTAACCAGTTTGCCTGAGATCCCTTCTTATCAAGCCTGCTGGCAGGTTGTCCTCACAGATCAAGGAATAACCCGGGGTTCATCTACACTCCAGATATAGTTCCAAAAGTACATTGTCTTATTCCTAAACAGGATGACCCCTGCTATTTTTGTTTTTTCCTCAATCGCTGCAAGCTCCTCATTAATATTTGACTTAGTGTGTAAATGGACATTGTAAAGCTTACAATACTTAATTTACATGTTGCCAGAGAGATAAATGATTGTTACCTCCTGTCTGGGGGAAATCAGTCTAAGCGGGTCACCAAATATATGCTTTAAGAACATAATTTTTGTACAGATATCTAACTCCTTAAATATCACCCATACATATATCTTGTGATGATTAAGAGGACCGTCTGACACAGGCTTTCATTAGAGACCCTACATAACATCTTTGGTGAACTAAAATGTAAATACCAGATCCAGGGGATTCTTGTAACACCAATACAAGATGCATCAAGAGGTCCCTGGGTCACAACCACATTTAGATTAAGTCAAAGTCTGAGCATTTAATCGAAAGTATAAGGAAAAAAAGATGGGACAAGGGAATCTACACTGTCTCAGTGTCCCACACTAATATCATCTCCCACTCATCCCCATTCTCTAGAAGTCTTCTTTATACTCCTGCAGTATTTTAAATCAAGTTTCTCCACAATTAATTATTTTATTGTAGTTGCATAGTAGAAAAAGCTGTATTTAAGGTTCATAGTATGCACAGAGTGGTTGGGTAAAGGTGGTTCTTTGGAGTGTATTTGGAGGATGAAGTGTCTGACCCTTAGTAGAAGAGTGCATGAACTAAATTTAGTGGAGTTGCCTAAGGGTTCAGAAAAAGTGGATGAGGAAGTATGACCTGTTAAAATCCCACCTAAGCGTATGTCTACACTACCCACCGGATCGGCGGGCAGTGATCGATCCAGTGGGGGTCGATTTATCGCGTCTAGCCGCGATAGATCTACCCCCAGGCACTCTCCCGTAGACTCCTGTACTCCACCGCCACGAGAGGCACAGGCAGAGTCGACAGGGGAGCGGCAGCAGTCAACTCACCGCAGTGAAGACACCGCGGTGAGTAGGTCTAAGTAAATCGACTTCAGCTACGTTATTCACGTAGCTGAAGTTGCGTAACTTAGATCGATCCCCCCCGCCCAGTGTAGACCAGGCCTTAGTAATAGTAATTTTGCTTGGTGTGGGTTTGGTTTAACATGAGCTGAGTGTGATGCTGTTGCAAAAAAAGGCCAATGCAATCCTTAGCTATATAAGCAGGTTACTGCTGAACAGGAGTAAGGGAGGTTATTTTACCTCTGTATATGGCATTGGTGTGATTGATACTGAAATACAGATGTCCACCTTTTAAGAAGGGTGTTGAAAAATTGGAAAGAGTGCTGAAAAGATTTAGGGCTATAAAAAAATGCCTTACAGTGAGAGAATTAGAGAGCTCAACCTGTCTAGCTTAGTGTATAAGTACCTTCACAGGGAGAAAATACCAGGTGCTAACAGGCTCTTCAATCTAGTGGGAAAAGGCTTAAGCAGCAGCAATGGCTGGAAGATTAAGCCAGATAAATTCAAAGTTAGAAATAAGGCTTTTTTAAAAAAAACATCTACAACAACAACAAAAACAGTGAAGGAGATTAACCATTGGAACAAACTACCAAGCGAAGTTGTGGATTCTCCATATCTTGATGTCTTCAAATCAAGACTGGATGCTTTTCTGGAAGACATGCTTCAGTCAAACCCAAATAACTGGGCTCAATGCAGGGGTAACTGGATTTAAATTCTATGGCCTATCTCATACAGGGGGTCAGACTTGATGATGTAATGTTCCCTTTTGGCCTTAATCTATGAATATTTGTATCTAAAGCAGGGATTCAGTCTTTTATGTTTGAAACATACACACAAACTTACAGCACTTACTGAGAGTATATAAATGAATTTTCTAAGAATTTACAAGTAAATCAGTACATTAGTCTGAGTTAAAATTATGTTTAGAATAGGCTGGCATTAAACTTTAACCAACCATCTGTAGTCTCATTTTATATTCTGCCAGCATGTGTCCTATATTTCTTGGGTGACCTGTCCAAGCAATATGCTTAGAAAGGCTGCATCGATAAAGCTGTAACTCAGACTAATGAACAAAACAAGAGGGAGTTTTTAATTAATCTTTTTCAGAAGTTTGCAATAACATAAGTCAGCTGAAAAATAAAAATATTAATGATCATTTGTTAACAATGCGAGGAACAGATAGAGACTAATGTTTGTTTGGAAATACACCAGAGAAGTCAACCAGGAACACTCTCAGATCAAAGAAAAAAGGTGGCATATTGACACAAGGTTGAGATAATCAAAATATAGCTCAAAGCAACGGCTGGTAACATCAAAGACTAGAGAATTCTAAAATGAGCTGTTTAGGAAGATGCATATATACATTCATATGTGCATAAGGACATTACATTGAGCCCTCAAAGTGGAAGTTCTGCTGTTAGAAAGTCAAGAGATGTCCGCCACAAGGAACAAGGTAAATTATTCATTTTGGCCTTGTCCACCCTAGCACGTTGTATGGCTTTAACTGTACCAGTATAATTAAAGTGACAACCCCTTAGTGTGGATGCAGGTATACCAGTACAAGGTGCTTTATAGTGGTACAGATATTCCTGTACAGAAAGGGGAATTACTATATTGATAATAGGTACTATATTGACATCTTTATACAAGTGTAACTGCATCCACAGCAGGACTTTTACTGATATAACTATTCACATATCTAGGTCATGGAAACAGTTGTGGATCTCTCCAGAGTAGTGCCACAGAAGCAGGGCCGGCTCCAGCTTTTCTGCCACCCCAAGCGGCAAAAATAAATAAATAAATAAAAGGATGAGTGGCGGCACTTCGGCAGCAGCTCAAACGCGCCACTTCTTCGGCGGTGGATCCTTCACTCCCTCTCCTCCTCTTTGGCGGCACTTCAGCGGCAGCTCAAAGAGGAAGAGAGGGAATGAGGGACCCGCCGCCAAATTCCCGCCGAAGACCCGGACGGGCCGTCCCGATACCGGATGGAGTGCCGCCCCTTTGAATTGGCCGCCCCAAGCACCTGCTTCCTTAGCTGGTGCCTGGAGCTTGCCCTGCACAAAAGGCTTAAGAGATTCAACTCAAGCCTCAGGAGTCACTAACAGAGGCAGCTAACAGGAATTTCGGAGAGAGTAGCTAAAGTCTGTGCTTGGAGGTCGCAGGACGTAGTGGGCAGTGCATTTGGTCCATCTGTGGGCTGTTTGGTTTGTTCTCTGGGTACAGGCTGCATAGATAGCTAGACCATGGGCCCCTGAATAAGCAGGGTTCCTGCTAAAGGCCACAAAGCTCTGGCCCTCAGATGGTTCATATCTGCACTAATGACACTGTACTGTGGGATAGCTCACAGATAGATTATTTCAGGGTAATCAGAAGGATGCTGAAGAAAAAGAAGAAGAATGTCAAAGCGATTGTCTCTGAGGTCGTTCCTATCCTAGAAGCAAAGGAAGACAGAAAGCAGAAGATTCTGGAAGTGAACTGCTGGCTAGGTAAGTGGTGTAGGGTAGAGGATTTTGGTTTTGTGGCACATTGGTCCACCTCCTACAGGTAGGAGGGGACTGTATAGTTTGGATGTCCTCCACCTCAGTAGAAGAGAGACCAATCTCCTCGGGGACAGGCTGACTACAGTAGTCAGGAGGGGGTAAAACTAATAGCAAAAGGGGAGAGTAAGAAAAGAGAAGATATGAGCCCTCAGCACAAAATCGAGATGTTGAAAACAAAATCCATCAAGGAGCCAAAGGATATGAAGACAAGAAATTCTTTAATTGTCTATACACCAATGCTAGGAGCCTGAGTAACAAACAAGAGGAACTGGAACTGCTCATTTGTGAGCATAAATTTGGTCTAGTTGGTACTACTAAAACATGACAAGATGTTTCACACCACTGGAATGTTAAAAATCAATGGCTATAACCTATTTAGGAAGAACTGAGTAGGCAAAAAGGAAGAGGGAATGGCACTGGATGTCAAAAATGGCATTATCTGTTTCCGAGTCACTGAGAACTCAGAAGAAAATGATCTTGAATGATTATGGAGGGAATTCTGTGTTATACCTTGTCCTAACAGATAAAGAAGAACTGATCACAGAACTAAAAATTAATGGTAGCTTAGGTACAAGTGATCATGACTTGAACACACTTGTAACATGCAAGCAGAATGAAAGTCCAGATCAGTAATATATAAACTTGGTGCTTTAATAAGTCCAATTTCACAAAGCTAAAGAGAATAAATAGCCAAATCAGGTTGAAGGACGAATTTAATTTAAAGAGTGTGAATGATAATTGGGAATAATTTAATACCACCTTATTGTGTGCCCCTCCCCTGCAAAAAAAAAAAAAAAAAAAAATCCCACAATTGAGAAAGCAAGCCATGCTGATTAAAAAAAAAAATGACCTGGTTTAGCAGGGAAGTGAAGGCACCTATAAAATATATAGATATAACAAATGGAAAAAAGAGGAAGTTGATAGTAATGAATATAAATAAAAAGTTAGAAAATTGATAAGGAAAGCAAAGGGAAACCTGAAGAAATCTATGGCCAGCAGAGTTAAGGACAATAAGGAGTTTTTAAAATATATTAGGAATAAAAAGAATCATGACAATAGTATTGGTCCATTACGAGATGGAAATGGTAGAATTATCGATACCAATGCAGAAAAGGCAAAAGTGTTCAAAACATGTTTCTGTTTGAGGATCCGGATCACTTGGCAAACTGGGCACAAGCAAACAATATGCATTTTAATATGGCTAAATGTAAATGTATATATCTTACAGGATGGGGGACTCTATCCTGGGAAGCAGTGACACTGAAAAAGATTTGGGGGTTGAGGTACATAATCAGCTGAACATGAGTTCCCACTGTGACGCTGTGGCCAAAGGGACAATCAAGATCCTGGGGTGCACAAGCAGCAGAATCTTGAGTGGAGAGCTTCTTTTACCTCTATATTTAGCACTGGTGTGACAGCTACTGGAATACTGTGTCGAGTTCTGGTGTCCACAATTCAAGAAGGAAGCTGGTAAGCTGGAGAGGGCTCAGAGAAGAACCATGACACTGATTAAAGGATTTGATTTTGAAAGCTTGTCTCTCTCACCAACACAAGTTGGTCCAATAAAAGATATTACCTCACCAACCTTGTCTCTCTAAAGGATTAGAAAACATGTCCTTTAGTGATAGACTCAAAGAGCTCAATATATTTAGCTTAAGAAAGAGAAAGTTAAGGGATGACTTGATTACAGTTTATAAGTAGCTATATGGAGAACAAATATTTATTAATGGGCTCTTCAATCTGACAGAGAAAGGTATAATGATCCAATGGCTGGAAGCTGAAGCTAGACAATTTCAGATTGGAAATAAGATGAGAGTAATTAACCATTGGAACAATTTAGCAAGGGTCGTGGTGGATTCTTCATCACTGACCATTTTTAAAATCAATATTGGAAAGATCTGCTCTAGGAATTGTTTTGGGGAAGTTCCATGGCCTGTGTTATAGAGGAAGTCAGACTAGATAATCACAATGCTCCCTTCTGGCCCTGGAATCTATGAATCTATAAATGATATTAATACAAAACCCTTAACAAGGAGACAGGCATGCTTAATCTTTAGGGGGAATAAGCCACTTAGATCTTGCCTGCAGTATAAACACAACCACGTCAAGGAACCTGACTCAACACAACAGTCCTCAACTTACTACCGTTGTTCCAGTTTGTAGTGTGGACTGGATCTTAAGTATATTTCATAGACAGGCTAAACCCAAGGATTTTTACATTCTAGCCTCCTCATGTCCATAGAAAACTGGGTTTTAGACATAAGAACGGCCATACTGGGTCAGACCAATGGTCCATCTAGCCCAGTATCCTGTCTTCCAACAGTGGCAAATGCCAGGTGCGTCAAAGGGAATGAACAGAACAGGTAATCATCAAGTGATCCATCCCGTCGCCCAGATTCTGGGAAACAGAGGATAGGGACACTTTAGAGCATGGTTTTGCATCCCCCTGCCAATCCTGGCTAATAGCCATTGAGGGACCTCTACCCTCCATGAACTTATCTAGTTCTTTTTTTAACTCTGTTATAGTCTCGGCCTTCACAACATCCCCTGGCAAAAAGTTCCACAGGTTGACTGTGCGTTGTATGAGGAAATACTTCCTTTTGTTTGTTTTAAACCTGCTGTCTATTAATTTCATTTGGTGACTCCTAGTTCTTGGGTTATGAGAAGCAGTAAATACTACTTCCTTATTTACTTTCTCCACACCAGTCATGATTTTAATAGACATCTATCATATCCCCCCTTAGTCGTCTCTTTTCCAAGATGAAAAGTCCCATTCTTATTAATCTCTCCTCATATAGAAGCTGTTCCATACCCCTAATCATTTTTGTTGACCTTTTCTGTACCTTTTCCAATTCCAATACATCTTTTCTGAGATGGGGCAACCAAATCTGCAGGCAGTATTCAAGATGTGGGCGTACCGTGAATTTATACAGAAGCAATATGATATGTTGTGTCTTTTTATCTATTCCTTTCTTAATGATTCCCAAAAAAAGTGTGGCACTCTCTAACACCCTGCCCAAAACAGACTAACAAATTATCCAACATATTCTCTTACTATTGAAGTATTGTTTGATTTTTCAGAGTTATGCACAGGAAACAAAATTAGTCCAAGAATAAAAATAACAAAGGAGTCACATTAAAGCAGAGAATCTAAGTCAATGATCTCACACTGTCCAAATCTTCTGAATTTTCTGGCAGCTCAAATTTAGAAGTAAGTAGTATTTCAGGCTCATCAGGATTTCTAAATATACACCTAAGATCCCTCATGCCACCTTCAGCTTAACAGGACAACATATTTAACTCCTAGATAATACAACTGCCCTGTAATGTTCAAAGAAACTTGCTTTCATTTCAGCTGCTAAAGGTTAGTAATCAAATATGTATGCCTCCTTGCACCTGGTTTATAGACCATAATCTGCTCTATAAACCATGTATGCCTGTCTCCTTGTGATAGGCCTTACATTAGGTTTCAGAGACAACTACACATGGTTAGTGTCTCACTCCTGATTAAACAGCAGCTCTCAAAACAGGAAAGGGAGGCAACTTTGCCAGCAGGCAATCTTGTAGCTTGGTGCAGCTGACCCAGCAGGTTCAACCAGCAGCACAGAACAATTCAAGATGTGCAGATTCTCTGTTTTTGTGGGGATATAGCCACAAAGTCAAAGCTTTTGACTTTTGCCTTCTTTTCCAGGCCATTTTTACCAGTGGCGAAAAGCCTGCTTGTCATTAGTGACTTTTGTAAACATAGCATCATAGCCTCACAAGGATCTTCCTACACCACAGACATCCATCTCTGGTTTTCAAACCTTGTCTGAGAAGGACCACATTCCTTCAACACATTATACTCTCCTGCATGCCACCCAGCTGCTTGTGAATTCAGTCTAGAACTTGTGCTAATTCAGGTCTAGCAAAAACAACAAGGAGTCTGGTGGCACCTTAAAGACTAACAGATTTATTTGGGCATAAGCTTTTGTGGGTAAAAACCTCACTTCTTCGAAGAAGTGAGGTTTTTACCCACAAAAGCTTATGCCCAAATAAATCTGTTAGTCTTTAAGGTGCCACCAGACTCCTTGTTGTTTTTGTAGATACAGACTAACACGGCTACCCCCTGATACTTGACACCATGCAAGGTCTAGCAAGTCTTTTTCCTACCCAGCTGAATGAAATGTTCCATGAAGATTCCACTTCCCTTTTGACGAAGATATTTTAAACATACAACTACTTCCTCACCTAGCTCTATGCTTAGGGATTTCACAGTGCTCTGTCCAAGTATTAAAACAAATTTGCTAAAAGAAGGAAATAAATGTGCAACTAATTTTAGTTCAATAAGGTGCTGAATAAACATTAGGATTATTATTTTACACCATCTACAAGAATGCTAAGTGCTTCAGAAGTGACAGGTCCCTGCTCTGAAGTGTTTATAACCTTGATGATGGACTTAAGTGAGGATTTTATGACACTAGGAAGGCAAGGAAGTTGCAGATTATAGGTATGCAATTATGCAGTTACTCAGTTTAGTGTTTAATATATGCATAACTCAACTGAGTAACTGCATAATTGCATACCTATAATTTGCAACTTCCTAGCCTCTCGCCTTCCTAGTGTCATAACAGTGTATCCAGCACCTCTGCTGTAGATAGGCGTTCCACTCAATCTAAATTGATGTTGTCTCAAGCCACATTTTCTGCCACAGCAAACAACACAGGTTAGCCTCACCTCTCTCTCTCTCATCTTCCAATTAGGTGATCATTCCATAGTTTGAAACATATGTTCACAGGGCATGGCAGATGAAATCCCATTTTTCGTTCCTCATGAGGCAAAATTTCCATTCTCTGAGGCCTACATTTCATAACCACCCCTGCTTTCAGAAAAAGGACCATAAGAAAATCAAAACAATCACAGCCAAACTGCTGTTTTCAAGGAGTATCTGAAATCCCAGTGCAAGTTTAATGCGATCTCCAAGTTTCTCAACATATTTTTTTCACTCAACATAACATTTATTCATGAGCACAGAGAAAGAAAACTAGCCAAATAATATGTCACTTTGTATTTAACAACAACTACTAAGGTTAGCAAAGTTCACTTTAGAAAGCATCAGATAGTGGTTAAGATTCCAGTATTTCTCAACAGCAAGAGTAGGCATAAAAGAGTATGCAAAATACTAAATTCGAACTGAGAGGGTACTTATGCTCAGTCTGAGTTTGAGTCAGTTTTATGCTTATCAACCCACAGTGGTTCCTTGGAATATTTAGTCCACTCTCCGTCATCAACTGCTCTAGGCATATGCTTGCATACAATATTGCAAAGTGAATTTGTAGATAAAGAACTCCCCGACCACACAATACTTCAGTCTGCTAGAAACAATTCTGGTGTGTCTCTCACTGCTTTTAAGGAGTTTTACTCCTAACTCCTGAACTTCTACAATTTACTCAACTGTTCTACAAGACAATGGCCTTGTCTTCAGTAGAAACTTCAATCATTTATGCTTCATTTGGTTTTGCTTATGATTAAGGCTAAGATTTTGTCATGGTTATTTTTAGTAAAAGTCTCAGACAAGTCACGGGCAATAAACAAAAATTCACGGGAACCCGTGACCTGTCCATGACTTTACTAAAAATAACCGGCGGGATGGGGGGTGGCAGGGCTAGGTAGTGGGGGAGAAATGGAGTCCCAAGGCAGAGGGGACTGACAGGCCAAGCCCTTCGCCATGGCAGGAGGCACAGCCCCCACTCTGGAGCTGGCCACAACTACGGGACTGGGAGTGCGCGGCCCCAGCTGCAGCCCCGGCCACAGCGGGGGGGGGGGGGAGGTGCACACGGCCCTGGGAAACTGCGAGGAGAGCGCACGGCCCCGGCTGCAGCCCCAGCTTCAGCCCCTGACAGCTGAAGCCGAAGACGTCATGGAGGTCCAAAAAAGTCATGGAATCCGTGACTAAATCGTAGCCTAACTTATGATCCACAAATGACTCAACGACTTAGGGTATCAGGAGGACACTAGTAGAGGGGAAGGCATTTCCAGGACTACAGGGAAGGGCATGATCTGGAAGCATTTCTGATGTGATGTAGGGGGAACAGAGGTAGATTAGATGGAGTGGAGGTGGTACAGAAGAGGGAGGAACAAAGAGTGAATTCTCAGCTGGCAAACTAAAGGAGATTTGCCAGATGTTAGAGTTGTCAGAATTAACAGCTCATCATGTGTGCCAGCAAGATGCATCCACACTGGTACTCGATCAATTTGATCTGCAATGAGTGAGACTCAGGGTATGTCTACACTACGAGAGTAGTTCGATTTAAGTTAAATC
>NW_020664372.1:34416918-34458045 GCF_002925995.2 Terrapene triunguis
AACGGCGCTAAATTCGACATAAAAGCCTAGTGTAGACCAGGCCTCAGTTATTGCTTACCCCTACAATGTCCTGGAGTAAATGCCATGTTTATTTGGTTACCTGACAGTCAGCTCAAGCACTTTTGCTTGAAATATGCCTCACTTTAACATCCAACTGAGGGGGAGCAATCACTTATCAGGGTAAATTTCTCCAGCACATACACGGCCTAAGACACTCATTACACTTCTGTGCAATTACTCCAATTATTTTACCTGTTATGCTTTAAACTTTTATAAAGAGAACAATTCAATTTCTGGTAGTCAGGGTAAATGCCAGCATTGATAACATCAAAGAACTGTCTTGGAAATCCGCAGCAAAGCTGTGCAACCACTGACAAAAAAATCTTAAAAGAAAGTCTTGCATTACCCAATAACACCGATATTTTAAAAAGATAAAGAATGTAGCTAGAACCCAGATAGTGTATAAATGTGCCTATATTTATTTTAAATACTCTACTTAATTTGATTTGTCCCCTTGCCTGTCACACTATGAGTCTGTACTAATCAATGCCGCTACTAGAATAGGTAAAGGGTCATAGAAACAAATAGGAAAATGAAACAAGAGTGCCTTTTCTCATTAACATATTTGCCAAGTTTAGGAGCAAGGTGCTGAAGAGCTACAGGCTTCATGGAGATATACCTATTTCATAGAACTGGAAGGGACCCTGAAAGGTCATCGAGTCCAGCCCTCTGCCTTCACTAGCAGGACCAAGTACTGATTTTTGCCCCAGATCCCTAAGTGGCCACCTCAAGGATTGAACTCACAACCCTTGGTTTAGCAGGCTAATGCTCAAACCACTGAGCTAGTCCTATCAAAACAAATTCCATAAAAGGACTGATGAATAGAGTCCTGGGTCTCACAGACCTATGAATCCACTCCTCTATCCCAGAGAAAAATAAAAAAATTATAAATGATTAAACACAAAATCATGGAATAAGTGTTAAACTTCACTGTACAATCACACTGCCTTTCACCAGGTGCCTGATCCAATGTCTACTGAAGCCAATGAGAAGACCCCCATTGAATCACATCCTAGATAACAATTTCATTCTTCTACATGTTCCAACAGGGGGCTTGCTATATGCAGTATAGGCTATATAAAATAACAGTAGCCAATTGCACTGTATTCTAGTGACTGTTCTATAATTACAAATAATTAACAAACAATCATAAGTTTTATAGCAGGGGTGGGCAAACTTTTTGGCCCAAGGGCCACTTCTGGGTATGGAAATTGTATTGTGGGCCATGAATGTTCACGAAATTGGGGTTGGGGTGAAGAAGGGGGTGAGGGCTCTGGCTGGGGGTGTAGGCTCTGGGGTGGGGCTAGGGATGAGGGGTTTGGGGTGCGGGAGGCTGCTCCAGGCTGGGATCAAGGGGTTTGGAGAGCGGGGAGGGGGGGGAGGAGATCAGGGCTGGGGCAGGGGGTTGGGGCGCAGGAGGGACTCAGGAGTGCAGGCTCCGGGCAGCCCTTACCTCAAGCAGCTCCCGGAAGCAGCGGCATGTCTCCCCTCTGGGTCCTACGTGGAGGTGTGGCCCGGTGGCTCTACACGCTGCCCCATCCACAGGTGCCACCCCTGCAGCTCCCATTGGCTGGGAACTGCAGCCAATGGGAGCTGCGGGAGTGGCACTTGGGGCAGGGGCAGCGCATGAGCCCCTGGCTGCCCCTAAATGTAGGAGCCGGAGGGGGACATGCCATTGCTTCCGGGAGCCGTGCGGAGCGGTCGCCAAGCCCGCTTACCAGCTGGAGCGCGGGGGCAGGACAAGCCCCAGACCCCGCTCCCCAGCGGGAGCTCGAGGGCCGGATTAAATCGACTGGTGGGCCAGGTGTGGCCCGCGGGCCATAGTGTGCCCACCTGTTTTATAGTCTCAAATTTCTTACGTTGATTTAGCCAGGCTTCTATATGCCTTCCACATTTGTTTCAGAAGTAGTTTCTATCCACACAGTCTTAAAATAGGCCTTTTATGAACCGAACAATTCTGATAATCTCTACATGCAAGTAAAAATTGATTTAGTTTGTTACATGACTTATTTACCCTCGAGAATTATTTTTTGCTGTTACTCAATGCCATCAGAAACAATTACACCAGTTCTCTTTCCTTCCTCCTCAAAGTCTTTCCTTTTAGAACAAAGAAAAATGTAATCTTATTTCTTTACATCTTAAATGAGAATAGCTCTAGAAATCCAAAGCTCTGGCAAAGAGTCAAGCACAATCCTGGATATTACTGTCATGCAATAATTTGATATTTTAATAATATGTTCAGCCTCCAGCCCTTCAGGATAGCAGTTCAAGAAAGCTCTTCAACAGCAAAAGTAGGCCAGATAAGGGAATGTCAAAACCTACCCTTGGTAAGCCACTGTACTAAATTTTAGGCACCATATACACCTGAATAAAAGTGTACACTGTACTTATGGGAATTCATGGGGCATCCATTCCTCCTTCATAGGCTTTAGTGTTAAATCCCTAGTTGGAGTGCTCATGCAATCTATTAAAAAAAATTTTTTTGAGGGAGGAAATGTCCACTTGGTCATATTTGAATAATTTAAACTCATGGTTTCTAAACATAGGGATCATGACCTCCAGGAAAGTTACAAACCACCCTCGTTTTCTTTACAGCCTGATGGGAGAGGGATCCTGATATTTTTGTTGTACAATGGGGTCACAGTGTGGAAAAGGCTTGGAACCACTGACTGAACAGTTCCTCGGCCCTAACACAAACTTCTTGCAGACCTTATCAACTAGCTGTAAAGAAAGGCCAAGTGCCTCCTTTCAGTAGCATCATAACCTGCTACTTTATATAATGGCCAGCACAAGATGCTCACACTGCAATGAGACTCGTACCCTTCCTTCACTTGAGACCAATTGCTTCAATCTTTCCATCATATTGTTTCCCACAGGCCAAGGAAAACTGCTAAAGTCCCAGGCATTCCCATAAGCCCTGACCTCTTGCCTAGCATTGAGCTACTGGAAATACAAACCATGGTAGTGGTGGGTGAAAAGCAAGATATGTGTTACAAATTAAAACAATTCTACACCAGGTGATCAGATTTCAGTTTCTTACTACTTTGTTGTCTAAAGACCAGCGTTTTAGTTTCAGTTTGGTTCGACTTGCATCCTGTACACCCACACTGAAATCAGGGCAGAATTAGACTCCTACAAACTAAGCAGACCATTGAAGTTAAACAGCAAAGCTTATCTTGCCACATAGGGCTTCTATAAATAAAAATGAATACCCAAGCTCTAATGTACAGATAAAATAAGAGCCGCTAGCATACCAGGCAATATTCGTCCAATGAGAGCATCTAACAACCAAAAGGATTCCTCTTCATTCTTTGTAATAAGAATCAGGTATCCAGCTATGAAATTCATGCCCTGAAATAAAAAGAAAGCTTTTATAATTTCTCCACTTACCTCAAAAGTTTCCTGTTTAACTTCATAATACCAAACATGAACTTCAAAGTACTGATTGAGTGAAATAAAAGGAAAAGCATTGTGCCTGCATGTTCCTTGAAAGATACCAGAGACAGGATTATTACAATTCACAAAATGGACAGGATAGAGGAAATCTACTAACACAGTCTACCAATTGATTAACCCTGCTACTCCTGGGCAATGGAAGCCCATGGAAGCCAGGGGAGAAAAAAAAAAAATTAAAGCACTAAGAAATTAAAAAGTAACGTATAGACTTTTTATTTTAAAAAATCCCAAAGCCCTTTCCAAACAACAAAATAGATTATTACTTTGACCAACATTGAAATGTAGCTATCTCTGGAGTGAAACTCACAAAATGGGTGCTTAATAGTGTGCAGTAACACTACCTAACAGTTATAGGCGGAGCATGGCCCATCCAGTTGAAACTACAAATGCAGTTTAGGAAAGCAAATAGGAAGCAGCAGAGTTGTAATTCCACCAGGTTTTACAGGTGCAGTTTATGCAGCTATTTAAACTATTTTTGTCCAGAACTAACAAACAGTATTTATTGTTTCTATTTGCACCTACATTATGCTAGATCCCTTTCAAATCACCGAGGAAGCCATAGTTCCTGCCTTACAACCTACAACAGGCAGACACACAAAGTGTGGGAGTTAGAGCTATATGTGTAAAGCATTAATTGGCCACATCCTGACAGTACAATGTGTTGGGCTTTTCATGGCAAGATTTCAGTGGAGAGAAGAAGATGTATAAAATATATAGACCCGGATTCAGGAAACCAACCCTATTCAGGAATAACATGTGTTTAAAATTAAGCATATGCTTAAGTAATTTCCTTAGAGACTATCTCTAAGGCCTGGTCTACACTGGGGGGGAGGGGGAGGTCAATCTAAGATATGCAACTTCAGCTACAAGAATAGCGTAGCTGAAGTCGACGTATCTTAGATCGACTTAGAATCACTTACTTCGCATCCTCGCGGCGCAGGATCAACGGCTGCTGCTTCCGTCGACTCCACTTCCGCCTCTCGCCGTGGTGGAGTTCCGGAGTCGACGGCAGAGCGATCGGGGATTGATTTATCGCGTATACACTAAACGCGATAAATCGATCCCCGATAGATGGATCACGACCCGCCAATCCGGCGGGTAGTGTAGATGTACCCTAAGTAATCCATAATATTAGTTTAGTCAACCAGTTAGTTTTAGCAACGTTATTAGGATGATTTACATTTATAGCATTTTATGCTCTTTTGGCTTTTAGAGTGAGAGGATTTTTTAAAAAGTATATTTATTGTGATATAAACAAGATGGCATCTAAAACAGTACATAGTGCACCAGCATGAGCGCACACAATTCCCAACAATTTTTTCAAAAGCCAATGTAAAATTGTCTTTAAATATTTACAGGCTGTGGAGGCTCGTGTCAGTTACACTTGTTTAGTGTTAATCTTAGAAATCCTCTCCAGTTTTATCCTTTTCTTTTGTATTCTCCCGGACCTCTTTCCCCCAAGCTCTCCACTCCAGGGTTGTCTATGGGGACAGGCAGTAACATTGTCTCACTGTACCCAATAAGCAATGCCAGCTACAGCTCAAGCAAGAAGAACACTGCGAAAACTGAAACGCTCAAAGGATTTTGGAAACCAAAAGTTCTTGTCTTGACTGAAATCCAATTTCTTGGATTCAAGTGGCTTTGCTCACTTGTCTTTTGACATACAATGCCAAAACAGTCTCTGCACATTTGAATTTTAAAATATTCACTCTGTTCTAGACATTTATTTTCAATCCTTAAACCTCTATACTAGTTGTTGAACTTTTACAAATTGCTGAAGTTGCCTGGGTCTGTGTTGCATCTCGGGTGCTTGGCCTTCTGCCTGTGAAGACAGCTATTCAGTTCCCATGCTGCCAGATAGTTTGATAATTGCATCCATGGTGATAAGAGACTATTTGGCACTTAACATAGCAGGCACAAAAGCCTGCTCTTTAGAAAATATTCACAAAGCAAAGAATTTCACTAGCTGTTCACACATTGGTAAGAATTCCATAGGACTACGGTACAGAATGGCAATTCGAAACTTGACTAACTCCCTGGTTGGGAACTTTTCAGTGGTGACTCGCCAGAGAAATGTTTTGATAATGCTAGTGTGGTGTGGAGGATTTACAGTTAGTATATAGTGCAAGCCAGGAAGAAATACACAAAGAATTGGGGGTGGCTGGGAGGGTTCACTTTAATTGTCTACTGTTTCAGAGGACTCCTGGCCCCATTATATGGTACACATCACCATTTATCTTGATGAAGTTTGCTGCTTCACTAGGACAATAGCCAGTTTTCTAAGAAATACACTGATTTATCACAAGTATAGGAGGGGAGGCTCCAGCCCTTGGTTTATGTAGTTACACCCTTGATGGATAACCCATCTTATGAGGGAACAAGGGGGGGGGGGGGAAGTCCCTTGGTCTCTTTTTAATGAGACTTAAATGGGTGTTTCTGTGCAGACTTAACAAGGTTTTAATGTAAAGTAATATGCATCTCTTCATATACCTGTCTTGCTTTATTTAGAGGCCTGATTCTGCAAATACAGGGATCAGAGATTGACCCTTTGCATTTTTCTCAAAAGAATATAGTTTTAAAAGCTTTGTTCTCTTAGGATGAAATATTATATATGGAAAAAAACACAAGGAATTTTTACTGCCACATTTGAAATTACCATTATTAACCTCAGTACTGCAATATGTCAGGGCCAAATAGTAAGTCAGATTTCAGCGACTTTGATAATGATTCTTAAACCTAGATCGATCTCCTTCTATACTAAATTAAATGAGCAGCAATTCAATAAATGTAATTTATACTCTTTAATAAAGGCTTGTTATTTTTATTTTATTATATCAGTTTTCTTGACTGGTACAAGACACATGTAAGTGCATATAACTGCAATGCAATAGGGAAGGAGAAAGGGGAGACTTCAAAGTTGAACTGAACAGAAGAGACAGTTTTTGATTGTGCCAGTTACTGTTCCTTTACGACATGCAAAGATAGCCACAAAGTTATTTCTATTTTAAAAAGTTTTCTGCTTGTTTTTTACCTTAGAAACATCATGAATCAATTATTTTCCTTCCTTGTATCTTCCACAGGAAGCTGTAAAGGACTAGGGAACTGGAGCAGGAGCATTCTCAGTCCTCTAAGAGTTATGAGTTTGAATTTTACACAAACAAATTTTCCTCCTACATGGTTGTCAGGAGTTTGAGTTAAACAGATGTTACAACCAAATCCATGAAAACTAGATTTAGACCATTTGTTAATGTCATATGACCACTAGTTCTCCTCTACCCAACAAAGTTCTCCAGAAAGACAATGGAAATCAAGACCTGATAATTCTCTTGTAAATGCAAAGGAATAGTTTACAAATAAATAAATAAATAAAATAAATAAAGTTTTTCATGCCTTTCTAGAACACCAAGTAGCAAAACAGGACACCATTTTTTTAGTTTACTGTTCACCTTTAGTGAATGAAACCAATTAATTCACTTGAAAAGGAAGGAAATTGGGGAAGCACACATTGCTACTTGACCTTGCTTAAAATGATTACATTTAAAATGGTTCAAATATGAGATTGGAAAGCTACTATGAGCAACTGTTTATATGACTATGTTTAGCCTTCCCCACAACCTTGCCTATCACCCAAAAATGTACTTTAAAATTAGCAACAATATTGTGAATGTCTTGGAATATCTTTTTAAATATCTAAGAAGTTACATACCTGGCAGTATCCCACTGTTTTATTATGGTGCCCATACGCTACTAATACATTGTAGAGTGTCTGCTGTAAACAGGGATCAGCAGTTTTGCGGAATTGTACATTATCTGGAAATGTTCTGTTCATGTCTAGAAAAAAAAATGAAAGGACCAAATTTAAGCCATGTTGCCATGCTCCCTAATAAATCTTAGACTTGTAAGATGTACAACTGAAATCTGACCATGGGCTCAGAGAAAAGGAGTCTGGTAGACGAAGTTAGCAAGAAACGACCTCAAACCCCTATTTTAGTTCATTAGCCTACATTCAAAAGAGATCCACTCCTAGAAAGAATGACCTCTCTAGGCTAGGGGTGACTTACAGTCTCAAGCAGGATTCAAGGCAGAGACTGATTTATGGGCAAATCCCAGGAATTGATTACATTTCACGTAACCCGCTTCAGCAATTTAAACTAACACACCATGTACCAAATTTATCTAGTGCACTGCTAAGGTATTAGCTGCAGCGCTGGGAAGGGACAGTCTCACAACAGATCAGTTTAGTTTTCAATGAATCAGAGTTGTCCTTTGCTGAACTTATCTATGTGGATTAGCCCTAAACAGTTCATTTTTAAAAGATTCTATTCTCATAACTGATCATATGTTGGACTCTAGCCTAAAAAAAAAAAAAAATGCAATTACACATTGTCACAGCCTGGAAAAAAAAAAATCTGCTTCTTTACTCATGCAAGGTCACACAGAAGGAGATTTTTCAAAGAAAGCAGAGATGCCTACCCATGTATTTCAAGTTTAGTCTTACATCTGATCTGTGATTAAACAATTTCAAAGCAGTAATTCCTTAAAGAGGCACTGTCAGATCAAATCTGGTCCAAAATTTAATTCTATGAAAATATGCTCATACTTTAAAGGAAATAAAAATCTCCTTTTTTTATTTTAATTCTAATGGAAAAACCTAAACCTGTTTGCTACACACATTAAACAATAGACCACTTCACTTTTGTATTTAATACACTTCTAGACACTTTCATTGTTTTAACAGAGAGAAAAGCAGGACAACAACAAGCAGCATGAATAGTGAAAAATAAATTTAACTTTTCAGGGCTAATTAAGCAAATAAGGCAGTTTGTATACATTAAATGAATATATAATTACACATGCAAACTCATGGGTGTATGTGCACATGCATCTATGTGTAATCGCACATATTACACACACACACACACACACACACACACAAGTGTCATCAACTTGTTGCAGGATCTTTATTGCTCTCTGGAGCACAGTGCACATTCATCCATACAGATTTTTAAACTGATTCTGTCCCTTTAATCAAGTTAATCATCACCTACTCAGCTTTAAGGACCCACAACCTAAATTTGCAAAAAAAAAGTCTCACACTTTCTGAAAAATCAGGCCACTTTAAGAGGTCTCAAGTTGAACACCTAAAAATCACTACTCGCTTTTGGAAAATAGAGGCCACTATGCAAAACCTGGTCAATATTCTGGCAGCTGGATTTAATTTAAAATGACAACAAAAGCAACTTCACTTTTATGGTGTTCAATACCCAAGGCCACACTAAATTATTTAAACATAACCAAAATGTTTGAACAAGCAAGTCTAACTATAGCATCCCACACAGATATGCCTGACCTCTGTACATCCTAGGAGATATTTTATCTTACTGCTTTTCCTTCTTAAAGGAAACAGTTTGTTATGACTGGCTTCCATGACAAAAGCTTAAAACTGGGAGAATCTATGAGAAGAAAAACCCGTAAAAATCATGGTTTGTGCCAGGGAATTCACAGTCAAGATAAATTCATTGGCCTAATCACCACCACTTCCTTTTAAAATCAATAAATCAGTTATGGAGTCATAGGACAGGGAAATACTGTAATTCACCTCCCATCCAAATTTAAAAATCAAGGAGACCAATAACCCTAACAAGCTTGTGTGACAGTCTGATAGTTATAGGCTACAGAAAACTTGTTTTGTTTCTGTTGGTAGAAATTGTGTGGTATCTGCATAATCAGAATACTTTTTTTTTTAAATCTTTCTTACAGTAAAGTTACAATAAAATGTTCACACACTACACTGCACATTACTGATTACTTATTTGGGATCAGGTTAATATCCAAAGAACCAGGCTAAAGACTCTGGCTTGCTGGCTGAGGAGCCCTTTTCCTCGGAGTATGCTAAAAAGGGTGACCAAATTTCTAAATACCTATCCTCTTGTTGACACATCTCTTGTGAACGTACTTGATGTGAAAGCTTTTCCACCACAAAAACAATCCATATTTTACTAAACCACACACATTTTTCCAATAAAGTGTGATATAAAATGTTATTACTAACAATACAAAAAAGGAATTTGTTGTTCTGTTTAAAATGTTGATCCTTTACTGGAGCATTAAGTAAGCAGGTCAGGGGATCTCTAGGATGCTGGCTTTTTGTCATGTAATCAGAATAAGTTTATTAAAGTACACTTTGGAAATTGCTGGAGAGATTAGAGCTGACATATGCCCACAGGCGCCGCCCCCGCAGCTCCCATTGGCCACGGCTCCCGGCCAATGAGAGCTGCGGAGGTGGAGCTTGGGGCAGGGGCAGTGCGCGGAGCTTCCCTGATCGCACCTGTGCCAAAGGCCCAGAGGGACATGCCAGTCGCATCCAGGAGCTGCACGGAGCCAGGGAGCCCGCCTTAGCTCCGCTGCACTGCTAATGGACTTTTAACGGCCCAGTTAGAGGTGCTGACCGGGGCTGCCAGGGTCTCTTTTCGACCGGGCGTTCTGCTCGAAAACTGGATGCCTGGCAATCTTATTTGTAGGTTGTCTACCAGAACTGTAGACTTTTCATGAGCAGAAAGTGTCTTAACATGTCTATAATATTTAGTATGCTGCATGTGCATTATTTCTGAATTTACAGAAATAATAAAATATACTGTCGTATTTCTTCCTCCAATGCAGTACTGCCAACCACAAGCATTCAAAAATCATGAGTCAGGCCCTCAAAATCATGAGTTTTTAAACATAAGAAGTTTGGAGTTCTTTCTACTTGTCTTTGAACCTTTAGGTTCTAAATTTTGTTGCCATCGTCAAGTTGCGGTAATGATTAAAATGGGATTCTCAGATTAATTTTCCTTGCTTTGATGGTGCTAATAGAAGTATCTTAGGTAAAACTATTACCTTAGTGCTAAAACTACAGCACTTTATGGAGCATGACTGCCAGAAGATTTTGAGAGAATCACACGAATTACAGATTTGTGAAGCGAATACTAACAAGATTACATATTTTTCTTTACTTTACCTTTTAAATCTATCGCAGCATTAGAAATATTTAATATAAAGCAGGAATGCACTGAATGGCTGAATATTAAAATTAAACAGACAAGTTACACTGAAATGGCATTCAGATGAAGCCAAATATCTGAATAGTGGACAAGAACACAAAGTTTCATGAAATTTAAAAATTGCGTAAATCTTAATTTTTTTCCTATTGTTATTCTTTCACCTCTAACAATTTTTTCCTATGGCATCCCAGCTATTGTCTTCTATTTCTTATACATCTACACAGAGATAAAAGACCATGGCACGGCTGTCACTGGGCTGGGTCAATTGACTTGGGTTTGGGCTGTGGCGCTAAATATTGTTGTACAGACGGTTGGGCCTCAGGCTGGAGCCCAAGCTCTGGGACACTCCACCCTCACCATCTCTCTTCCTCTTCTCAGAGCTCAATCCTGTTTTTTCAGTTCCTTATTCGCTTATTCACTATTCATTTTAATTCCCATTATCTCCAATTCTCCCTGTTTGTCTTTTCCTCCCTCCTTATTTCTTCCTATAACTCACTTGTGTTCCCTTTCCCCCCTCATCCCAACACAGCGCTTTGTTTCACAGACTGACTTAGCCAACCAGTCACCTGCTGTGCTGGTGAGATCCCTGGTTTTACTGCCTAGCATTGCAGAGGGATTGCTCTCATTGCCTTCGCTCTCTAGAGGCCACTTGTCAGGCTGACCTTGGACAATCATCTTAGTTGCTCCCTCTACACACCCCTAAACTGCAGCTCACAGTTCAGCATGGGAATACTGAAGCTTGATGATTTCTGGTCTGGACATTCTTCCTGCAGGAGTCTGGAAATGCATGTTCCAAAATGCCTTACTCAGGTATGTAAGGCAAGACTCCCACAAGCTGCTGCTGCTATTTTGTTTTAAAATTGAAAGCTGGAAAAAAAGTTATTTGGCCAAGGACAAAGTTGTTACAAAGTTAAGTCAATTACCCATTTCTAAGATAAAATTTGGTACAACCCTAACTTAAAGCACCTGATACTTTCAATAGTCATAAAAAAGAAAAAGAATGCCTGCTGGATCTGTCATCCTAATGAAACAACTTTAGAGCTGTGCGGACACTGAGGACAGCAGTGCACAATGAAACAATCACACAACTGTGCCAATTTGTGTGTCAGCTTCTTCAGAAAAATGTCATTATTACAGTTGGATCAGTCTGAATATCAAGTAACCGCAATCTACTTTCCACCACCACCCGCCCATTCCTTTTAAGTTTGGAAGGAGCATTGTTGAGTCTCAAGAGAGTGGTGTTATTACAGAGTTTGTGGCTATTCTAGTTTTCACATTAATCATTATTAAACCACTACTAAACATTTACAGAAACACAGCTTTATTGCCACACACACAATTTAATCTGTCACTCTTACTTAACAATACATAGTTGTTGACTATATGTATAAACATTAGGACATAACCTGTCTTGATTGCTTCCACCAGCGTGTCATTTTTCTCTCCCTCAAGTAGTTTATTATAGTATCCAGGGTTTTGTTCCATGTTGGCCTGCGCTCCACTTACAATCATCCAGATCAGCGCACGATGCTCATTGGGAATGCCTTTCCTGATATATCTCTTCACTGCAATGCAACAAACAAAAAGTTATTTTTCTTCTGGAAACAAACAGGAAGTTGAGAGGTTCTAGGAGAACTCTTGATAAGCATTCATTGATTACAATGCTTCCTCCCTCTTCCACGTAAGAGGCCAAAAGTGAAGACAAACATTTAGATTTACTTATTGAGTATGCAGCAGATTTCAGTGGCCAGAATATACTGTACTATACTCAGTGTCAAAATACAGCCACAAACACACACAAAACCCCCAATCTCTCCTCCCACAAAACACACAATTAAACAGGTGGTTTCCAGTGACTCCACAAATTCATCATAAAGCTGTCCTTTTCCACAGACTTAATGTATACATACTACAGGGAGAGTGAATTATGATCAGCTGAACACTATCCAATACATTAGAGTTTAAATTTCCCCCCCTCCCTTTTCATTGTGATGTTCTCTTGGATGGAGATTTGAAAATAAATGGTTTTCCCATTGATTTTTTTCTTTTTTCATTTGTCAAATATTGATTTTTCTTCTTTCCTTGTACTTCTAACAGGAGGCTGACATTGTGGTTTTTTGTTTGCTTGATTATGCATCAGCATCACTAAGGAGGTTAGCATGACTCTGGGATTAGGGTTTGGCAGTTCACTAGTGCCGCTGCAAAGCCCAGTAATAGAAACACTAGACCCTGCAAGTGCATATTTAGTCACTCAGGGCTAGTGGCTACTGTCTGAATGACCCTGTTGGAGAGCCAGGAGGAATGAGAGAGAAATAATGGATTTTTTCACATGATAGCTGGAGAGGCTTTTGTTTTTATAAATCCAGACCAATTCCCCCCCCCCCACACACCCCACACACACACCCTCAGATTCTTACCACGATAATGGGCATCAAATTATAGGTCTAAACTACATGCCAGTATCCTTTTAATATCTCTTCACCATGTCCTCTCTTATTAACACACACCTAAGCATGAGCAACAAGGATACAAGCTTACAGGAAGATTCATTAACACAGGAACAGCTAAAGTAATTACCTCCTAGGAAAGGTATCTGAATACTCACAAACACCTGCTGCTCAGAAGTGGTATTCCTAAAATACCAACCACGGCATTTAAAAGCCACTGTGAATCATGAAGCTCAAGAAATACTGTAGATAAGTACTGCACTACCTGATTTCAAGTGATTAGCCCTGCCTAAGCCAAGAGGTATGTATATGTGAAAGAATCTATGCATGCCCCTAAAAGTGTACTCACTTGTTAGGTTGAGGATTATTTGGTTTTATCATAACGAATATTATGCCTTTTTCTTAAAAGGATTATTCCAGAAATGTACTCCCCCTTGTAACTGGTCTGCTCCTGGCATAACTATTTACTCTGAAAGCCTAGCCAGCATCAAACATAAATCTAAATCAAATGCAGGAAGCAGGGACAAGCCTTTGACTTTGGTATCCAGTACAAGGGGACAGCAGCCCTGCAGCTTAACATACTCTCATTACTCCTCAGTGTCATTGTCCTCATGACAACAAATGTCCTTAGGCTTTCAATGAGAAAGCCCAAGTATAAGGGATATACTGTTGACCACATACCCCCAAACTCAGTTACAAACAAGGCCAGTTCTTCTGCAAATATTAGCACTACACATCAGAGCCTTTTTACAGTGCTGCCTCCCTCACGTCATTATAATGCCTAACATAGTGGATTTTAAAATAAAGCAAGAACTGCCCACCATCATCCAAGAGAAACCCAGCCTACAGAGGTGATACAGGAGCTCTAAAAAGAAAGATTAGTTATAATTTTCCAAAGTATAGTTTTGTTTTCTATAGTTGATAGGAAAGTGACTGGGAGGCAGGCTAAGAAAAACACAAGAACATTTCATAGAGTGGAATATCCTCCAATTACAATACTGGTAATGCTCCTTAAAAGAAGTTACATCTTGCATGATTCTTCCTCCCTCACCGGACTCAGACTGCAAACTAATCCAAAGGTCCTGATCCCACAAAAGACTCCAGAAGAGCAGGCCCCTGCATCCACGCAATGCTCCACGGACTATCAAGGTTGGCGGCACACTTGGTGTCATTTGCATGAACAGCAGTACATATAATCTCAGTTTAAACTGAGCCTGTCCACTTGTATAATAAATGAAAAAACCTTTAAACAAGGTTGCAAATTATAGAATCTGGTTTCACAAATATTCTGTATGTCCACAAACTGCAGACCCTTTTCCAACCCACAGCAGCTTAGTGCATTCGCATCAGAAGGCTGATAAGGTTTACAGTAAGTACTTTCTGCTACAAGTTGTTTCCAGCAGCAAGTAGGTTACTTGAATTTCTTACACAAGCACACTGTAGGTGGGAATTAAAGTAACTTTCAGTGGTCATGTAAGGCTCTAGTATTGCACCTCTGGTGCTTGTTGACCAGCTGTAAACAAATCAAAGCAGCAAGCTGACTTGCGACACTGTAAAGAAAGCACAGATTGCAACACAACAGCTGGGGGGGGGGGAGAAGAGGGGAGGAAGGAGACAACTTGTCAGGTAATGGGAGTGTGAGTGAGAGAGAGGAGAAGCAAGAAGAAGAACCAAGGCTGGGGAAATGAAAGACAGCAGGACTGAAATAGCTAGGACAAGGTGAGAAACAAGGTAGAGGGATAGCAAATACTGGGTGAAAAAAGAGCAAATGGAATGATGATCAAAATTCATATGACCCATCTTTCTGGAACTCTGTGATCAAGGATAACAGGATATACAGCATAACAGTTGTTAAAGCACCCTAATTAGTTTTCTTTCAAGCAGAACAGAACTATGAATGTACAAATGCCATGTCAGACACAAGGCATCTGCATGCAACAAATCAGCACATAAATATGCTGTATTTCCAAATTAATGAATTAGCATTATATCCCTTCTTCTTGTCAGTATGATAGGAATTAGGAGCCTGGGGGACATATGGGCCTGAGGACATATGGGCGTGGAACTGCCGAGATATCATACATTAAATGGTCCTTTGAGGTCCAATAGAACTACACTACACATTCTGAAAGGGTCTCAGATCTTCCCCGGGGAAGTAGAAAATTAGGGTGTGGGTTGTGGAGGTTCTCAGAGCGACTATACGAAAGAACTGTAAGTTAAACACTCCTCACTCTGTTTTGCATTATGATCAGTTTGCATTTGGAATAGACATTACAGGATCAGCAAATTCAGACTCCTAAAGCATCAGAGCAATGAAACCAAAAGGTGGGGGTCGGGAAGATGAAGGGTTCAGAGGATTAACAGACTGACTTGCCACTGTTCCAACGGATGAGTGATCCTGAAGGATAAGAATGTCCTCACAAACTGGCAACTATCCATATATGTTGGTGTCCAGTATGGGAATATACCACAGACATGGTGGGTCCTAGTACCAGTACCCTGGGGCAAGTGTTTAAATCAACACTTTTACAGAATAAAAGTAATCTGCCACTTTCCTCCTCCAGCGTTTCCAGCTTTAGCAATTTTGGGGTGTCACTGCACAATGGAGCATGGAAGATTTGTCATTAATAATGTGCGTTTACAGTAACTCCAAACAGGCTGCCTCAGCTCTGCTGTATTCCTTTATATTGATCATATTCTTTCTAAAGGTGTGTAAGAAAGTGTACTGTAAGCAATTCTGATTATCTTTAGTAAAAAGTTAGTAACTGAAAAATTGATGCAACAGCCATCCAGGATCTCTCTATTGCCATCATGCTTCATGCCCTTCATCCACACATCAGATGTAATGGAACCCCTAATTCCAGAAACAGTGGCAGAGATTTTACAAGTATGATGTAATGCTAACACTGTAGTAAGAGTTATTACTTTTGTTGCTGCATTGCAATAACTCCCCCCGTCCCAAAAAAAGTAGTAAGCGAAGCCTAGTGCTGATGCACACCTCTGAGGATTTAGGTGCAATTCAAGGACTTGTCTACCCAGGGACACTCAGGAAAATTAGTCCAAATTAACTTTTTAAGTGGATTAGTTGAATTAAACTAAACCATATTAAGGCTACTTTAATGTCTGTGCTGGGCACCACTGTGAGAATTCCAAATAGGATCCCCAGAAAGGACATATTGGACACATCATTAAGTGCAAAGGGAAAAATTAAGAAGCTTACACAGAAAAATTTCGCTCCCACAAGGAAAGGAAGAGAACTTGCAGCCTCACATGATTCCTTGCCCACAATACCTCCCTTTAATTACATTTCCCCCCTCCAGTTTCACACCCTAGACTTCCATACACTGGGCTCTTGTAAGAGGTTTTTGAACTGGGAATTAAGAGTTCTGTTAACATCTTCTCAAATATTTGCACCTAGCTCTTCTGTTAATTTTACTTTCTCTGTTTTTAAATTTTGATGATTAAGTCTTAGCACATAATAGTGCTTTTTAGCCGTAAGACAACCCCCTTTTCATGGATGGCGGAAAACGAGGCACTGAAAACTAAAGAAACTTGCAAAATGTCAGAGAACAAGTCAATGGCTCACCAAACCTGGGAGAAGAACTCAGATCTCCAGTTCTTTATACTTTCTGCTGCAATATGCAACTATCCTTTAATGAGGTCGCTTGAGTACACAAATATGTAAAGTACTATAAGCAATAGTAACAAAAAATCTGGTCTCTCACAGGTATAATCCTTCTTGATTATAGATATAGTGACTAAGATATTATGATGCACATCAAATAGGATTGCTCCCTTGTGAGCTTTAAATCAAATTGATTATCCCTAGAACAACAGCACATTTGTTTGTGTATTATTACTGAATTCAGTCTGTTATTACTTAGAGCAGAAAAGACATTTAGTATTGTGTTCTCAAGTGCAAGCCAATTTAAATTTAAGTTCTATTCTCAACACTGATTTACATTCAGGTCCAATAAGATACAAACATATAACTTACCTTTTAAACTTTTCTGTATCCCATTTTTCCCCTTTAGAAGCTTTGACCATTTTATTGCTCTTCTAGTCAGTATCACCAGATATCTAGAAAAGAATTCTTCATATGACACATAATCAAAGTCTTCTGGCCTTTCAAATCCATATGGATCAACCCTACAATATAAAAGAAGTTATTGTACGCAAAATTTCTCCACATGCAGATTTTAAAAGTATGCTTTAGTAAACTAAATTCTGGTGGTATTTCTGAAAAACAGTTATGGAAAATACAAAACAATGAACTGGAATGTATGTAATTTATGGTCAATGCCAGACTTCATTGCTTTTGGCAATAGAGAGATTCAGAGCCGAAGATCTATTTTGTAGACAATTGGCTTAAACTGTGACTAATTGGGAAGAGGTTTTCTTAATACAGAAAGAATAGGCAATAACAAATGCAAAGAATATAGATTGCAAAGGTAAGAGTCTATGGTTCAAAGATGCAAAAAATTAGTTTTTCCACTAGTTCTGTGCTAGTAAAAACAGATAGTAATAACTGATTCAATTATAAAGATGACCTTTAAAATGTGCTATTTTTTGTAACTTTTTGGTAATAACCTATTTAAAGAAACACACTCTTTGAAAAGTGACTACATAGTACTGGCCTCCATTTCCCCCTTCACCAGATCTACTCCATGTATGTGTGTGGCATCAGGTGTACTTATTTACAATAATTAGGGGTTTTTGTTTTTATAATTTTTTATTCCCATTAGCAATGAAGAACCAACACTGGCTATTGAAAAGTGAATTGGATATTATTTTGGCTCATATGTCAACTGAAGTGGTGACAGATCCCACCTGTGCAAAATACTTTGTGTGGAAGGAACATTACACTTGCCCCAGTGAAGTCAATGGGTCTTTGCCTGGGCACAGGGATCCACTCATGCAGAGCGGCTTGCAAGATGTCAAGGCCTAAATTCCAACTGTGAGGGCAAATTCAGCTGTCAGTTACACAAGTCCAGCCTTCAATAATGACATATGGAATTGCACGGGTGTAACCATAGGGAGAATTTGACCCATTGAATCTTTTATTGGTGGTGATACATGAGTCAGAAGAAGCACTACTGGATGTTCAGACCCACTGAGTTTACAGGGCTGGCAGTTTCTTTCATTTGTATGCTGACCAAATGTGATGTGGAATCAGAGAGACAGATACAAACATTGAACCCTATAATACAGTTTTTAGAGTCAGAGTCACTAATCATTTAGTCATGGTCTTATTCGGAAAAGTTTTTTTTTTTATTTTTCATTAGTTTTATAATTAAAGAAACCTTTCACATTCATACACACAGCATTAAGACAATTCAAGAAAGCATGACTCTTCAACCCACTCATGTCATGTTTAGGATTCTGATAATGAAGGTAGAGAACACAGATTCATTTCATAATTCAGTCTGACTGTTGGGAAGCAGGAAGGAGACAGGTTTCAAAAATTATGACAATATTCTCCTCAACAGTTAGGTAATCCCACATCTACAGGCACTGTGCCTTATCCGAAGTCCTGGGTGGTCTCCTGATTTTACAAAATTTTCTTGTTTGTTGTTTAACAGAAGCTTGTATGTCTGTCAAAGCCATTAATCTATTATTTTTAAGAGATTCTTTGTTCCAGTGCATCACTAATGGTTTTTTGGAAACGGAGAGAATGACACTGACAAACTTCCCTTCGGAATGTATTTATCCTCTCTAAACCCCCACTGCATGACACCCTTCTAAGCTTTATTTTACAGTAGTTAATATTCACATTTCTATATTTACTATCTCTAACCTTTCTAGCAACAGGTATATGTCATTAATACAATTATACAAAACTGTTTTACATCTGTTTATGGAGAATGTCTTGTAAGACAGATATTTAATTACTCCTTATTAATCTCTTCCAAAGTCATTCTTCCATAGACTTTGCTTTGCCCCAAACCTTTCATTGTTCCATGTAAGAAACTGATAGAAAAGATACCACTTTGAAGGCCCACTACCTAGAAAAAGTCTCTCTTTCCAAAGGACTGAAAGTTGGGTTTCGTGGATTCTGCTTTTTTTCCTTCTTCCAGTTGAAGAAATGGTTTAAATATAAAAAATAAATAAGCAAATGATTAAACAATATTTTCAATTGCTACACCTCCTTTCAATTTTTATGGGCATTAAAGGTTATCTACCAAGAGAAAATCTTAACAGAACATATGCCCCTGTGTAAGAGGCTTTTGAATGTTAATCTCAGTTTTGTTTTTTGTGGGTTTTGGGAGCGGGGGACTTTACAGCCATTTAATCCAGTGAAGTGCCAATATATTGTGATATAGCCCTCCCTAAGAGAGAAAACCTCAAAAACATGGGCTTACCCAGCACAGTGAAAACACTATTGCTAATTATTAAGGAAAATCTCAATGGTGCTGTCTAGCTGCAACAACGGGAATGAGGGCAATTTTGATCAATAAGTAAAATTGCAGCGAAAGTGCCATTTCTTGGGGGGGGGGGGGGGGGAACTCCCACCAAACGCGCCCTTCAGCACAGAGCCAGCCTTTGCCAGCGTCCTCAGCTTTAACCCAGACTACGGAGGAGTCTCCCTCCAAACAGCAGTGAGCTGCGAGCCCGCTCTCCGGCTCCCTGCCTGCAGCACACCCGGCACCTACCCAAACACACAGGGGAGCGAAGTACAGCGCTAGGGCGTGAGCGCTTAACAAGGAAACGAGCCCCCCCAGAAGCGGACCCCCGCCCCAGCCCGGGCATGTGTACCTGGGAATGCCGGCCCCAGGCTCCCGCGCGCCGCCTTCGCCCTCCTCCATGGCCGGGCAGCGCTGGGGGCTGCCCCGGCAGAGACGGTTCCGCGCCGCGCTGGCCCGGCGGCGGCAGCGGCACTAGCGGAGCGTGCGGACCTGAGCGGAGTTTCTCGCCGGGGCACTCCAGCGGGAGCGAGCCGAGAGCGAGCTCTCCTCACACAGGGCAGCAGCGGCGGCAACAGCGCCTCCTCCGCCGCCGCCGCCGCCTCGGGACCGGCCCCATAAGGAGCAGAGGCTCCAAAGTTCAGCCCCTCGGCGCCCCGGGCGCTCCTTCTTCCGCCCCCGCGAGAGCTGCCGTGACACACCGGAGAGACACGCGGGGAGCCAGCGCTTGGCCTCGGCCCGCGGGCAGCTCCCGTGCCAGAGCTGGCTCGGCGCAGTGCCAAGGCAGCTGCCCACGGCCCGCCCCCACCTGGGCGGTCACCTGAGGCGCTGCTGCCCCCGGGAGCCCAGCCCCAAGTTGCGGAGGTTGCTGCTCCGGCAGCGCAGCGCGATGCAACCCCCTCGGGGCCGGGCTGCCTCCGGGGCAGAGCCCTTGTCTCCAGTGACTCCGCCTCACCTGCCCCTCCTCCCTCCCCTCCACCACTGCTCTTTCCCTTACTCCCGACTCTCAGAGGGCGGGATCCCGGGCCCCGCCCGCTGACTCCTATGCAGCCGGCCGGGAATCAGCGGGCGGGCGCTGCAGCCTCTTCCCGCCTCCCTGCCCGCACTCGGGCCCAGCCTCCCTTAGCAGGGTCGGGCTCGCGCCCTGGCGAAGAGGGGTCGGTGCCTGTCCGGTCCCCGCGCTGCAGCGGAGCTTCTCCGTTTGCAGCTGAGCTGCTGAGACCAGCCCTGCCTCTCTCGCTGCTGCGCGGGACTTGGCCAGCCTTGCACCCACCCCCACCTATGGCCCCATGCGGATCACGGGAGTTTGGCTGCAGATCCCGGTGGGAGCGGGCGGGATGATGCCCCCAGACTCTGGCACTTCACTGGCTCAGCAGCTGCAGGCTTCACCTTCCCAGGATGGCATAAAAGGTTGTTACAAAGAGGAGGGAGAAAAACTATTCTCCTTCACCTCTAAGGATAGGACAAGAGGTACTCCTGGAGGGAATTCTGTGCCAAAAAATTAAAAAGGCTGTGCACAATATTTTAAAATTCTGCAAATATTTTGTCAAAATAACACTATATAATCACTAGTTTCAATTATTTTGATAATTTATTACAAAATACCTGTCATCATCAAGTATGTCTGTAACAATACCAGACACCTGGCAACCCTACCCCTAGCCCACAAGCTCTTACCCCCTACTCCTGCACCACCAGCCCAGACACTCACAGACCCTACCGTCCTACAGCCCAGGGATCCAGAGGAGAAACAGCCTGATGCTGGGTCCCAGGCTTCCATGGCACCACCTCCCTCCTTCAGGGCATGCTGAGAACTGCAGCTGCTGGGTGTTGGGATGGTGCCAAATTGGTGTGACCATACTGAATGAATGGTGTGTAACTTGACATGACTTAAACATGGCTGCAGAGGATCCTGGGAGCAGGTTCCCTTTAAGCAGAAGCAAATTTAATAAAGGACTGGTAAAGTCTGCATGTACGATCAATATTGAACCTATTGGTCAGCAAATATGGGCCCATGCAAAAGTAAATATAAAGTTCCAGCATGGAGTACAGGTCAACCTGGTTTTAGCAACCTTACAGCAAGTACATCATGCAGAGAGCCAGAGTGAATGATTGCTGAGTGAGTAAATGTGGGGTGGGGTGATGTTCATTTGGTACCACCACCTCCAACCCCTTCTAAAACACTAAATTAGGTAAAATTAGTAACCACATGCCCACTGGGCATACTTGTAAGACATGTGACTCCTTTGAGGAAAAAGCATATAAGAATCAAGCAAAGTAAATTACTGTGGTTGGGATTCCTTAACGAATGCTTGAAGAAGCAACGCTGCTAGACAGAGTAGCCAAAACTCTGCTCTGCGGGCTTGAGTAGAACTGTGAACCAGAGTGGTCTCAAGGCAACCAAGGTCTTGCCCTGAGGGAATCTGAGACAGACCAGAGGGCTGAGGAGAACAGATCTGGAGAGAAGAAAGTGTCCATAGAATTGGAAACTACCTTCTGTTTGCCAAGCAGGAACTGTGTGAGGCTAGTGCAGGGCCTGTTTGTGAAAGAGAGGCTTGCTAAGAGGAAGGTATAGCTCTTAATGTATAGTTCTTAATGTCTAACCTAGGAGTTATGTGCTTAATGTAATCCTTTACCGCTTGTGTAATTCCTTCTCAATAAACTGCTGTGTATTGAAGATAATTATTGTGGACCTTTTTCACTGGTATGACAGTAATCCACCAGGAGCCAGAAAAGATCCATTTCAGGGGTAGTAGCACCCCCTGTTTTCAACACTGGGAACCTTCCAGTTCCTTCCCTTGCCCCCAGCTTTGTCTTCTATTTGCAAGCTGGGCTCTGCCGGGTCCAGCAGCCCCTAGTGGTGCCAACATCTCTGCAACCTGTTTTTTGGGGAGGAGGGGGAGGAAGGAAATTATGCACACCCAACATTAATTTCTGGAAAATTCTGCATTGCGCAGTGGTGCAGAATTCCCCCAGGAATAAAGAGGCAATGGGCTTAAATTTCAGCAAGAGAGGTTTAGGTTGGACATTAGGAAAAACTTCCTAATTGTCAGGGTTGTTAAGCACTGGAATAAATTGCCCAGGGGGGTTGTGGAATCTTCATGATTGGAGATTTTTAAAAGCAAGTTAGACAAACACCTGCCAGGGATGGTCTAGATCAGTGGTTCTCAACTAGGGGTCTGGGACAACCCTGGGGGGCCACAAGCAGGTTTCAGGGGGGCTGCCAAGCAGGGACAGCATTAGACTCACTGAGGCCCAGGATAGAAAGATGAAGCCCCACCCCTTGGTACTGGAGCCCTGCCACCTGGGGCTGAAGCCAAAGCTTGAGCAATGTAGCTTCTGTGGCATAAGGCCCCAGGCAACTGCCCTGCTTGCTACCTCCTAATACAGACCCTGGCTTTTATATGCAGAAAATCAGTTATTGTGGCACAGGTGGGCCGCAGAGCTTTTCTAGCATGTTGGGGGGAGGAGAGTAATCAGAAAGAAAAAGATTGAGAACCCCTGGTCTAGATAATACTTAGTCCTTCCATGAGGGCAAGGGACTGGACTAGATGACCTCTCAAGGTCTCTTCCAGTCCTATAATTCTATGACTGGGACTTGCGCTGAGCCCAAGTAACAAGGGTTTGTAGGGCAAAGCAGGGGAGTTCTGCAGTGGGAGGAGAAAACTCTCACCAGCAGGCACCTGGTCCCTTTGTGCCATTTCCCTAAGGACTTTATGTTAAACCATCCTTATTTTTGACCCCCCCCCCCCCCCCCCCCCCGCCCCGTCCTCCTCCCCCCTGACTATCAGTGGCCAAGTTCCCAACATGCAGGATTGGGCCCTTTAGGAGATGCGTGAGCTCAGGATCATGTCTAAGGGGCTTATGTATTTTTCCCTGGTCACAGACGGAGATGAACTCTAAGTAACAGCCTTTCACTGATGCTAAAAGCAGAAACTCCTAAGCTGCCAGGGCAGTTTTAGATACTGTGCTCCGCATGGCCCACCCACACAGAGCAATTTGCAGGATTGGTTCAGTATGCAGGCAGGTTTTAAAGATAGAGCAAAAAAGTGTAACCTGTATGGCAGAAATATCAATTGCATTTTACAAAGTAACCAAAACAGGTCTCTGATTTTTCATTTTTTTTTCTTTAAAAAAAATTGTGTAATATTAATTTGATTTTTTTTTGGTTTGGTTTAAAAACATGTATTGTTATTTTTAAAAATGACTTTAGTTTATTAGTTGCAATGAATTCTTCTCCTCTCTTAGGTCTTAATCCTACAGTAGCTGCATAAGTCTTTCCAGGATCAGGGCCTAAGTGAATTGCACAAGGCCACACAATCCTGCCCTTGGTCACACTGGGGCAAACCTCTCAGCCCACAGAGAGCCCCACTGAAGTGGCTGTGGTTCAGCACAGGTGCAGATGTCTGCGTCTGGCCATGCAGAGCCATTTGCAGGATCTAACCTTCAAGCATGTGACTAGTCCCATTAACTTCAGTGTGACTAGTCATATGAGTAAGTTACAGATCAGCATAAGCGTTTGCAGGATGGGGGTCATGTTTTAAAAAGTGGCCTCAATTGTGGCAGCCCAACATTAGATACCTAAGACATGATATTCAGAGGGGCTGAGCAACCACAACTCTTGCTTACCTCAATAGCAGTATGGATATTCACCATCTCTGAATATCAGACATAGGGTGACCAGATGTCCTGATTTTACAGGGACAGTCCCGATTTTTGGGTCTTTTTCTTATATAGGCGCCTATTACCCCCCACCCCCGTCCTGATTTTTCACATTTGCTGTCTGGTCACCCTAATCAGACATAGGTACCTATTTTAGCACCCAAAAACCAAGACATCAAAATTAGGCCCCAATCCTGTAAAGCCTTCTGCATGCTAAAATCAATGGGCATAAGTTTTTGCAGGATCAGGGCTAAATCCTGTGGTAGAATAGGGAATGGAAGACAGACCGACTGAATCCCATCCTCTACTTTAACTACAAGTCAGTCCTCCCATCTTTTCACTATACTTTGTCACACAGAACTAGTATAAATAGGTGTCATTTTGATAATATTTCAGATATATTTTGAATGTTAAACACGATTCATACATCCTCTAAAATTGTTTTAAAGGATATTTCTTCTGCAAGAGAAATCTCATTGAAATACTCACAAAGAAGGGAGAGAGAATTCTAGTGCTGTCTTAAATTCTAGTCAAATAGAGGGAATTTGCCTCCAAATGAGTGAGACTTGGCAGCTATATTGGTTTGGAGGGTTTTTTTTTTAACTATGTCTGGTAACCTTTGCTTCTGCAGCTTGTGTTTTATTTTTCCCCTGAAGGAGCTGACTGGCAGTAAAAGTCAATGTTTTATTATGCTGATATGATAATATTATTAGCTTAAGTTTTTACTTACTTATTTTCTACCATCATGTAACAGACTAAAGCCAGATAAAAATAATGACAGCAGCCAATGAGTTTTCCCTGTTTCCCCAACCCCTCTGTCATTGCAAAATCTGCAGCACACTGTTTCCTTAAAGAGGTGTTTTCCTTCCTTCTGTGACCTAGAGCAAACCAAGAACACACCCACTGCAATAACCAGTCACCTGAAACATACATCTTAAGAAGCTGTATGAGAGAACAGTAGCAGTGTAATGATATTCCTGCCTGTGCATTTTTAATCAAGTCCTGACTTTCCAGCAGGCAAGCTCTTAGAAAATTACAATTACTGCCAGAGAAACATCATCTAGTGGAGTCAGCAAGCAAGTGGTTGCTGAAGAGACTGGCTGATAGGATTTCACAAAGGAGATAAACAGCTGATCCCTCCCAGCATGATCCTCAAGGAGGCTGCCTCCTACATATGATCAAAAACAACATACTACACAGAAATATGGACATGGTTCAGCTCCAAAGGGGGGAAGCAGATGGTGTTATTCCTCTTAACTGCTTGCCTGAAAATATAAAGTTTGCTGCTGGCCCAGCAAAACGTCCTTGACTTCGTGAACTCTGAAAACCTAGGAAATAGCTGTAAGGTTGTGCATAAGCAGGGTGTAACTTTACTCATGTGAGAGTAGTCCCTCCCTCTGAAGTGAATAGAGAAAAGTTATGCACATGCTTGAGTATTTGCAGGATTGGAGATTTGCAGGCTTTGAAAGAGTTTAGGGACAAAGGGTAAAATGTTTAAAAGTGCCTAAATCCCATTTTTAGATGGCAAAGAGTATGTCTACAGTGCAGCTGCCTCCCTGCCTGGGTAGACAGACACATGCGAACTCTACTTGAAATAACATGCCAAAAATAGCAGTGTGGACTTTGTAGCCCAGGCTAGCCACCTGAGCTTGGACCCAGGGCTTGGGCAGGCTTGTACTCAGGTGGCTAGCCTGTGACACCGCCTGTGCTACCGCCTGTGCTGCAATGTCCAAACTGCTATTTTTAGCTTGCTAGCTTGAGCAGAGCTAGCATGGGTCTGTGTACCCGTGCCGGGAGGCTTGCTTCCAGCTGCTATGTAGATACACTGATGGGCACTTAATAGCATACAGATTGAGACTCCTAAAGAACAGATTTTCAAAAGGTATTTAAGCACTTTAAAACATAGATTGAAAATCCCACTAGCTGCCTATCATCAGTTTTACTTTCTTGTTTGTGCATACAAGTAGAATGTTGTCATCATTTGGTTCACAGCAAGGAAGTGTTAAATCCAAAACCTGTTTTCCTTGAAGTTTAAAAAAAAAAAAAAAAAAAAAAAGTTTTCTATTAGGTTTGAATACACCCTCCCGCATACTGTTTTTATTGAAGACACAGAGCATTTTCCCCAACATTTATGTATTCATTTATAGGTATTTCTATAGAATTCACCATAAGCTGTCGGAGCACCTCACACAGATTAAAAAAAAATGTATCCTCACAACATGTCCTTTGAAGTAGGGAAGTATTATTATCCCCATTTTACAGGTGGGGAAACTGAGAAAAAGACCATAGCCCTAATCGTGTGAACTACTCAGATGCTAAAATTAAGCACATGCGTTTGCAAGATTAGAATCACAGAAATGTTGGGGTATAAAGGACTTTGAGAGGTCATCTAGTCCCATCCCCTGCACTCAGGCAGGACAAGTAAATCTAGACCATTCCTGAAAGCTATTTGTCTAACTGTTCTTAAAAACCTCCAATGATGGTGATTCCATGCTCTCCCTTGGAAGCCTATTCCAGAGTTTAACTAACCCTATAGTTGGAAATTTTTTCCTAATATCTAACCTAAATCTTCCTTGCTGCAGATTAAGCCCCTGCACCCACAAGCAGCCAAGCGCCCCACCATGCCCCCCACCTCACCTCCACCACTTCCTCCCCTGCCCCCCCGCCTCCTCCCTGAGCACGCCACGTCAGGGCCGCCCAGAGGATTCAGGGGGCCTGGGGCAAAGCAATTTCGGGGGCCCCTTCCATAAAAAAAAGTTGCAATACTATGGAATACTATATTCTCTTGGGGGGCCCTGTGGAGCCCGGGGCCTGGGGCAAATTGCCCCACTTGCCCCCCCTCTGGGCGGCCCTGCGCCATATTTCCACTCCTCCCCCTTCCCTCCCAGCGCTTGCCTCACATGTTGGCTTATATTTAATTTGCAAAACCCTAATACTTTTCAGCAGTACTATTGCCTAGCCAATTATTCCCCATTTTATAGTTGTGCATTTGATTTTTTTTTCCCCTTTCTGAGTGTAGGACTTTGCACTTGTCTTTACTGAATTTCATCTTATTGATTTAAAAACAATTCTCCAGCTTGTCAGGGTCCTTTTGAATTCTAACCCGGCTCTCCAGAGTTCTTGCAACGCTTCCCATCTACATATTTTGTAAGCATACTCTCCACTCCATTATCCAAATCATTAATGGAAATATTGAATAATGCTGGACCCAGGACTGACCCTTGTGGTATCCCACTAGATATGCATTCCCAATTTGACAGTGAATCATTGATAGCTACAGCACGCTGAGTAGTCTTTCAACCAATTATGCACCCACTTTCACAAGTCAGGGCAACTGCATCTATATTCCCCCCTGTGGCCCACCAAGGGCACCCACTCTAGGCCTCAGCCGTTGCCTTTCCTCAGCTTGTCTCCACAAACACTTTGTGGCAAGTGGGGGTGTAAATCTGTCCTGTAGTAGCTTCCCACGCACAAAGTGTCCCTGTGGTGCCTGCTGTGGGCACAAAAAGCTCCCTAGTGCACTTTAATCTACTTTCATTTCAAAGCAGGGTAGATCAAAGCACACTGGGGAATTTGTGCGGCAGCAAGGCAAAGCTAACTGCAAAAAGCCAAATTCAAGCACTTTGCTTTCCTGGGCTTTCAGACCAGCAGAGCTTTGAGCATGGAGAAAAGGCAGTGCTTTTTGGCATCAGTTTACTAATGTGTATCCCCAAAGCTTTCATGTTGTTAGTAAATATGTTTGCTAAAATTTGTCCCACTTCTTCTGCCATGTGGAGCATTTGAAACACTAGTTTCACTTTGGGTACTGGAAGATAGGAGGACAGACTTGCTAAAACATACAAGAGATAAATTATTAAATTAAAAATGCATGAAAAGGGAAAATATATCTTTAAACACACTGTGAGGGAACAAGTTGATGTATGAAAGACTATTAGTAACATTTTCATTATTTGTATTACCAGGACCCCATTGTGCCAGGCACTGTCCAAACAGAACAAAATGATTGTCCTTGTCCCTAAGAACTTACAATTTAAGACAAGAGATGGATACAGACAGGTGGCGAAGTACAAGGAAACAATGAGAATGTATTGGTCAGCATGACAGGCAGTGGTCAGAGCCAGGGGTGAAAGTGGGCCGGTACGACGTACTGGTAAGAAGCCGGTACCGGCCTGTACGCAGCCGAAGTTAAAGCGCTGCCGTGGCCCCTCGTCGGTGGCCCTGCCCATAGGGACCTTACCAGCAGGGCTGCTGACAGGGGGGAGAGGGGCAAAAGGGGCAGTTGCCCCGGCGCTGGCAATTTAAAAGGGCCCAGGGCTCGCAGCAGCAGCTGGAGCCCCAGGCTCTTTTAAATTGCTGCCGGAGCCCCAGGAGGCACGGGCCAGGCAGCATGGATGGGCTGGCTGGGGGAGGCTGACTCCCAGCCCCACCTACTTCCACCTGAGGCCCTAACTATCATTAAGTTTTTGTTGGCATCATGGCATAAAGTTTTAAGGAGGGTTTTGAAAGAGGATAACAAGGTGGCTTTGCAGATGTTTATGGGGAGCTCATCCAAGACTGAGAGACAGCATAGGAGGAAACACAAAAGTGCTTGTTTGAGAATTTAACAAGAGGGCAATGAAGTCTAATATCACTGGCAATTTAAAGGAGAGAGTCAAAATCTTGAAAGTGAAGGAGAGAGGATACATAAGCCATGAAGGGCCTTGAAAGTGAAGACAAGAAACTTATGTTTGAGAAGGTGGAACCAGTGGAGGGATGCAAAGAGGAGGGATGACATGTTGTAAAGATCATTTTCCTAGTCCACCACTTTGAACAGCAATTTGAATGGATAGGAGCAGGGCAACAGGCCTGTCACCAAACCAGATCCAGAGAACAGAAGAGTGTGCTGTTTGCCAGGACCAAGGATATAAGATGTGGACTTGAAGCTGAAGAGCATCCTGATGGGAGTGGGAAAAAAGCCACTGATTGTGCTGCCTGTCAGAATGAATGACACTGCTAGATTCCCATTGGAATGGACCAAGAATGACTATGCTTGACTGGGTAAGACGCTTAAGGAAGTGGAAGCTCAAGTGATTGTCAGCAGAATACTTCCGGTCCCTAAAGAAGGAGAGCGAAAGTATGACAAGGTAATGAAGATAACTAAAGGATTGGTGCTAATGGATTGGGACCATTGAAAGGCATTAACTGAAAGAAGACTCTTCTCAACTGATGGCCTTCACTTGAGTACCTGGGGTATTAATCTTCTGCTAACAAGGCTGGCATGATTGATAAGAAGGACTGTAAAGTAGGAGATGAGGGGAGAAGGCTGGGAGAGACTTTCGAAATCTCTACTCCTGACTTCAGTACACAGGAACAGGAAAATCAGCTAAATGAAGACACAACAGAGCACAACGAGCTAGAAAACTGGGTGAGGATCGAAAGAAACAACTGAAACGCTTGTACATGAATGCAAGAAGTCTGGGCAATAAAATGGAGAAACTGGAACAACTGGTGCAAGAAGCCTAACTAGATATTGTAGGGATTACAGAAACATGGTGGAGTAGCACTCAGGACTGGAATACATTTTATTGAAGGATATGCTGTTTAGAAGAGATAGAAATAAAGGTAAGGGAGGTGGAGTTGTGCTGTATATCAAAGAAGCAGTAAACTCTAAAGAAATATGAAGTGATAGCATGGACAAAACAAAATCTGTTTGGGTCAAAAATCACTTTGTGGAAGCAAATTAGGTTCTGTTGGGATAGTGTTATAGGTCTTTTATAGACCCCCCCCCCCAGAGTCATCCCCAGATATGGATAGTGATCTCTTTATTATTAGAGAGAAATACTTTTGGGAATTGTCATAATGGGAGACTTTAACTTCCCGGATATCGAATGAAGAATAAATGCTACTAATACTGGCAGGGCCAAATTATTCCTCCATGGGATAGATAAAAGTTTTCTTCATCAAATTGTGTCTGAACCAACAAGAGGTGATGCAGTTTTATACTTGGTTTTATTAAGTAGTGAGATCATCATAGAAAATATAACCATAGGAAACAAACTTGAATCAAGAGATCACAAATTGATAATCAAAATCCAGTCAAACTACAGTTTTTATTTCAAGAGCACAGACCTTGGGAAATTAATGGAATTAGTTAAAGAAGTCAGCTGGACAAAAGAGCTCAGGAACTTAAATGTGGAGGAGACTTATAATTTCTTCAAATTAACAATATAAAAACTATCTGAAATTTCCATCCCAAGAAGGGGGAGGGGTAGGGAGTTGTAAGGAAAGGATCCACCTCAAAAAAGTTATTGAGAGTAAGCAGAGAGACTATAGGGAATGGAAAAGGGGGCTGATCAGCAAAGAAAGATACATCATGGAGATAAGGAAATGTAGGAAAAAAGTGAGAATTGCTAAAAGTCAAGCCTAATTAGCTCCTGCCAAGGAAATTAAAATAAATAATAGGTTTTTTAGTTTTATAAATAAGAGGATAAGGAAAGATGAGTTGGGGCCAGTGTGACGTTCCCCTCTGGTGTTATCCAGACCGGTGATCTCCAATCCTTGACTCTGGGAGCCAGCCTTACCCTGCTCTGCTGTGAGAACCCCCACTCCTGGGCTATTCATGCACAGCCTCTGGCATGTAAGCTGCTCCTTGGATTGTGTAACCGAATGACACTAGCCAATATCTCCGGTCCCAGACACAACCCTAGGAACCTCTGTTTTACAGTGTCCAGTTATGCCCGCTGGATGCTGCAAGCGTATATGAGTTCATCAGTTTAACAAAGAAATTTATATGTACCAGGCTTGTTATCCCAAGAGGAGTCTCTGACATGCTTCAAACCAAATGCACTGCTTCAGGTAGAATAAACAAACAAACAGATTTATTAACTATAAAGTTAGATTTTAAGTGATTATAAGTCAAAACATAAGTCAGATTTGGTCAAATGAAATGAAAGCAAAACACATTCTAAACTGATCTTAACACTTTCAATGCCATTACAAACTTAGATGCTTCTCACCACAGGCTGGCTGGTTGCTCTTCAGCCAGGCTCTCCCTTTAGATTAGCACTTCAGTTGCTTGGTGTGGTGTCTGTAGATGTAGGTGGGTGGGAAAGAGAGCATAGCATAGCAAATGTCTCTCCCTTTTATCATGTCCTTTTCTTCCCGCCCCCCAGTTCAGAGTCAGGTGAGCATTACCTCATCGCAGTTCCAAACTGACCAAAGGAAGGGGGGGTGACTCCCTCAAGAGTCTAACAGATTCTTTTGTTGCTGCCTAGGCCAGTATCCTTTGTTCCTGTGAAACTGGGCTGGGTTTGTCCATACCTGACCTGATGAGGTGTGAACTGCCTCTCTGCTCTTGGAGAGTTTTTGCCTGGGCTTATTTTAAGGCATGAGGATACATTTTCAGCCTCATAACTACATACATGAAATTATAACCTATAACCTTACTATAACATTACTGTAACAATTACTATAACATCACTATAACAATCATGCTCAGTGGATCATGAGCCTTCCGAAGACACCCGACATGACAACATTGCATTGGATACCACACAATCATTTTACAAGGATGAACATGGGGTGCTGGTTGTTCCTCCGAGGTACAGAGTGTCACAGCCATTATGCCATGAGAATGGGAAGGAGATTAAAGATAAAGTAGGTGTGGCCCCAAAACTAAATGAATACTTTGCCTCACTTTTCAGTAAAGATGACAATATGTATCATATGCATGAAGGCAGTATGGCTGATGGAAATGAGTGTCATGAAATGGAAATTACCACATCTGGAAGAAAAACTTGAGGAGCTTAATGCACTCAAGTTGCGGTGACCGGATAATTTCCATCCCCGATTACTGAAAGAAGTGACACATGAGATTGCTAGTCTGATCAAAAGGATTTTTAATACATAGATTTTAATTATGGTACTAATCTGAATAGATTTATTATTTAAAATATGACTAGATAATAGCTAATGTTTATTTCTTTCTTAAAAATAAGTATAAGTGATCCAGGCAATTACAGAGTTGTTAGTCTGACCTCAGAAATATGCAATGTTTTAGAACAAATTGTGACAAAGAATAATTACATTTATAGAAGTAAATAGTAAAGGGGATGTAATGCAACATGGGTTTACCAAAGGTAGATCATGCAAGACTAACCTGATTTCCTTCTCTGAGAAATAACTGATTTTTTAAAATAAGTACAGTAGATGTAATGTACTTCAGTAAAGCACTTGACATGCTACCACATGGGAAATTATTTGTTAAATTAATTAAGATGGAGATTAATATGAGCATTGTAAGGAGGATAAGAAATTGGCTAAAGGGGAGAAGGCAACAGGTTGTGCTGAAAGATGAATTATCGGATTGGAGGGAGGTTACCAGTGGAGTTCCTCAGGGATTGGTTTTGGGACTAATCTTATGGCCATGGCACAAAAAGGAGCGTGCTAATGAAATTTGCTGAGGATGCAAAGTTGTGAGGTGTTCTCAATACAGAGGAGGGTGGGAATATTACACAGGAAGATCTGGATGACCTTAAAGACGGGAGTGACAGAAATTGGATGAAATTCAATAGTACACAGTGCAAGGTTCATGCACTCTGGGTCTAAAGATAAGAATTTGTGCTACAAGATGTGGGGACTTATCAGTTAGAAGTGACAGAGGAAGAGAAAGACCTGGCTGTGTTGGTCGATGACTATGAGCCACCAGTATGATGCGGCTGTGAAAAAAGCAAATGTCATCCTAGGATGTACTAGGTGAGGCATTTCCAGTAAAGGTAAAGTATTAATGCCATTATACAAGGCACTGGTAAGACTCATTTGGAATACAATTTGTATACAATTCTGGTCACCCATGTTCAAGAAAGATGAATTTAAACTGAACAAGTGCAGAGAAGGGCTAGTAGGATGATCAGGGGAATGGAAGAGCTATCTTATGAGAGGAGACTGGAAGAGCTTGACTTGTTTAGCAAAAAGAAGGCTGAGGGGATATGAGTGCTCTCTATAAATACTCTAGGGGGGTAAATACCAGGGAGGGGGTAGAGCTATTTAAGCTAAAGGACAATGTTGGCACAAGAACAAATGAATATAAACTGTCCATGAACAAATTCAGGCTGGAAATCAGAAGGTTACTAACCATCAGAAGGGTGAGATTCTGAAACATCCTCCCAAAAGGAGTTCTGGGGACACACAACTTAATTAGTTTTAAGAGAGGTGAACAAATTTTAGTGCAATTGTATGACAGGGTTGCTTGTGATGGCAGGGGACAGGGCTCAACAGTGCTGGGGCTCATTTCTCAATTATGTCTTATGTTCCTAAAAGTCATGCTTCAGGATTTCAGGCAGCTATCGGCAGGGGTCAGGAAGGGATTCTGCCCCTCCCCCCCACAATCCATGTATTCTGGGAGGGTTTTTTAATCTCTTTTCTGAAGCATCAAGGAGGGCACAGCTGGAGATGGGTCATTGGGCAGGATGGGCCAGGGCTCTAAGGTGGCCCCGAAGAGTCTCTCTGAGGTGCTTAGCTGGCTGGTTCTTACTCACATGCACAGGCTCTAACTGATCACCATATGTGGGATCAGGAAAGAATTTCCCCCCAGGTCAGATTGGCAGTGGCCTTGGAGGGTTTTCGCCTTTCTCTGCAATGTGTGGGTCACTTGACAGGATTATCTGGGTATATCTCATTTAATCATTTCCCTTCCACTGAGGGGCCTCGAGCACTGGTGCACCTTGGTCCCTCCTGTTCTCTGTCTGTGGCTTGGAACTCCTGGAGTGAACCTCAGAGCAGGGATAGAATCATAGAACCATAGGGTAAGAAGGGACCACAAGAATCATCTAGTCTAAACGCCGGCTAAGATACATGATTTGTTGTGTCTAAACCATCCAAGACAGATGGCTATCCAGCCTCTTTCTGAAAAGAAAAGAGGTACAGCTGCCCTAAAACCGTGACAGCCTGGGCGAGAGTTTAGCTGTGTGGTTAGATAGGAAAGGAGGTATTTCATCTCAGGAGATATTGTGCAGAAAGAATCAGGATTTGGACATAACATAGACATGAGGACCTACAGAGAGAGATCGAAGTTACAGACCTGAGTGACAGCCAGGATGGTGGTATTTCCCATAGAGGTCAAGAAAGGAAGTAGCAGAGAGGACTTGTGAGAGAAGATTAAAAGCTCTGCTTTTTGATTCTCCCCTATCCCTGCTGTTTGCTATTTATTTGTATTGTAGCACTTAGAGGTCCCAATGTGTTAGACAATGTACACATATCATTAGAAAAGACAGTCCCTGCCTCATAGAGTTTACAGTCTATAATGGCTGATGCCTTTATCCCTTACCCCATACTAATTAAAATAATTAGCATTTAAATAGTGCTTGAAAGATGGAAAGCACTGATTGTTAGTGTGTTAAGTTTAAAAACAAAAGGTGAAGAAAGGCAATGTGTTGTACGGTAGCTGGAATAAATGCTCTGTGGCCTTGTGTGACAATGCGGTTCTGGCGGAACCCAACTGAGAGTGCCAACTCAGGACAAATTGCTCAAACAGGGCAGTTACAGCCCAAAGCTGGGGTTTTTCCACCTCTAAGGCAAACCAAACCAGCCAGACTAAGAGGACTTCGGTCTTACCCCACTGGCTAACCGCAAGTCTCACAAGCAATCTCCTTAGACACTCCAGTTTCCCAGTATCACCACCAGTGCCACTCGTTATGGGGACAAATGGTTATGAAAACCAAGACCCCAGTAAAAGAAAAAGGTTCTCCTGATCCCAAAAGACCAAGCCCCAGACCCAGGTCAATATACAAATCAGATCTTACCCACAAATCACGCTGTTGCCAATCCTTTAGAATCTAAAATCTAAAGGTTTATTCATAAAAGGAAAAAGATAGAGATGAGAGTTAGAATTGGTTAAATGGAATCAATTACATACAGTAATGGCAAAGTTCTTGGTTCAGGCTTGCAGCAGCAGCAGAATAAACTGCAGGTTCAAATCAAGTCTCTGGAATACATCCCCCGCTGGGATGGGTCCTCAGTCCTTTGTTCAAAGCTTCAGCTTGTAGCAAAGTTCCTCCAGAGGTATGAAGCAGGATTGAAGACCAGATGGAGATGAGGCATCAGCCTTATATAGTCTTTTCCAGGTGTAAGAACACCTCTTTGTTCTCACTGTGGAAAATTACAGCAAAATGGAGCCTGGAGTCACATGGGCCAGTCCCTGCATACTTTGCTGAGTCTCAAGGCATATTTGCCTTCTCTCAATGGGTCCATTGTATAGCTGATGGTCCTTAATGGGCCATCAAGCAGGCTAGGCAGAGCTAACACCAGCTTGTCTGGGATGTCACCCAGCAGCATAGCATAAGTTTGAAATACAGACAGTATAGAGCCAATATTCATAACTTCAACTACAAAATTGATACACACATATAGACAGCATAATCATAACCAGTAAACCATAACCTTGTCTAAGACACCCCATTTGACCCCCTTTATACAAGATTTTGGTGCCACTACAGGACCTTGGTTGCAACAATGATCTATATGGTCCCAGATTATATCAATAACGTCACACAGGTAACAATCAGTGAACCCCAGTTCCCGACTTCCCCCCAAGACGTCTCTCTGCAGCGTCCAATCCCTCTCACTGGACACTCACAGAAATGACTAAGTTTGCTGCCTCCAAAGAGACAGGGCACACACCAGCCTGTTAAGTTCACCGAGCACTCACTCTACTTCAAAATAACAGCACTAAGATGGTTTATAGTAAAACTAAGAATACGTTTATTAATAAAGAACAGAGATTCAGGTGATACTAAGCAAGAGAAAAGGGAGGCAGGTGTGGCTGCAAACAAAACAAAACAAAATAAAACATGCTTTCTAGTGATTAAAACTTTATTTTAGCAGGTTATCTTTGCCTAACCAGTTTTCTCACTTAAATCAGGCTACCAGAAACTCTAGCCCTCCAGACCAGAGGACCCCACTTTCACAAAGTCTTAGGGTGCTGTCCTCTTCCCTAAGTGATGGATAACTAGAATGTCTTTTTGGGCTCCTTTTATATTTCCCCAAAGTGCGATGTCTTTACCTCAAGAGCCAGGAAAAATTGCCAGGGGTGCAGACTCTGTCTCCCAGTGTTTTCTGCTAGTTAGCTGGGTGGCTTTGTTTATCTTACGTGTAAATGTACTTTCATTGTCCTCTGGCTTACAAAGCTTGATCCCGACATGTAAATCCACATTCCTTTGTCTAACGCAGGCTTGTTTATCAACTCTCTCCACAACATATTTTAGGAACATATTTCCAAAGCATATACTTATCTCTTTACACACCATGGGTACAGACATCACACAGTGATATTCATGACCAGCATGTCATCGGTTTTTATACGATACCTTACTTGATACACTTTCATAATACAATCATATCATATACAATCATTTGATTCAGTTGCTTATTGGTTTGGGTTCCGACCCTCTTTTCTTCCCCGGGAAGTCAGTACCCTGATTGTCACCATGATTGAAGGGGAAGCTATTAGAAAACAGAATTCAGACTTAGTTTGTATGTAATCTGGAGCACCAGTGAGGCTGAACACACCTGCAATCATACTCCTGTACTGAAGTGCCAACCTTCCAATGGCTTATTTAATGGCCTTCTCCATCTCACTGCTTTTTGAATTCTTAACCCTAGTCATCTTTGCCTCCTATTCCTTTTTTCCACCTTTCCCCTCATGGTCTCAATCATGCGAATAAATATGCATGTGCTTGACTTTACACATGAGTACGCCCATTGAAGTCAATAAGACTTAGGTGCATTTTTAAGTGTTTTAGTGAATAGGATTGGATTTAAGCACTTGCTTAAAAGGTAAGCAAGGTAAGGTATTTAAGTGCTTTGCTGAATCAAGGACATCAGTAGTCCCATTGAAGATAATGGGACTACTCATATGCAAAAAGTTAAGCATGTGTGTTTGCAGTTTTCAAGACTCACTGTTTTTTCTCACTGACCAGAGAAAAAAGTAGGTGATATATAAAGATGGCCTGAAGGTTTTCTCCTCCTGTTTTGTTTGTATTGCAAGTTCTGGTCTTTGTTTACCCAGTTTTTCCTGGAAGATTCTATGAATGACTGAAGAACTAGTAGGTTCAAGACACTAGAGAAATCTTACATATAAAATCTGAATAATTGAGATGGAAAGTGATTTATATTCAGGCTGTGTAAAACATTTTGTATTTTGTTTGGTATCTTCAACACCTGTTTCATTCAAACAATTGGGAGAAAGCGCTCTAGTCCACATCTCTGAGTCCTCCAGCAAAACCAGGGAAGGTAAGACTTGACAGTCCTCATATTTCTAAGGTAAAAAAGCACTCCCCTCCCACCAAATTGTTTTGTTTTAAAGAAACTCAACCAAACAAAAATAAACGTTTTAGGTATTCGTGATTTGCTATAAAGGAACACCAACAAACAAAGGCATAGACTAATTTTTCTCCCCTGTAATTCACATTTATCTTTTTTCTTTATAGTGTTTGTTTCAGATGAAGGTTGCACTGTCTCAATCTCATATCATGCTGTATTTCCAGTTTGTTGGATGTTTTTAAGATAATTTTGCAGTTCTTACCATTTTTAATTTTCTTTCTTTCTTTTCATATTCATTTTTCCTGCCTTCCTATTACTTGTTCCTTTGATATAATCAAATAGAACATGCAGTTTGATCATGCTTGAGAGTGTGTGAATTATTAAAGTTACATTCCTGTAGAATACAAAGTTTTACTGGGAAAACCCTGTTTTGTTCTTTCTTTAAAAGCTATTTAAGTGCACCTGAAAGTCTTGTCAAGATGAAATATTACACCATTAGTTTGTTTTGCATTCAGAATATCAGGAGCACTGGTTTTACTTTGAAGCCAAATGGCAGTTTTATTTGGAGGAGAGAGAAATCACTGAAGATAATCAGAATAAACCCGTCTTTCCTGATAATTATGATGCTGAGGAGAGAGAAAAGGTAAAAATCTGCAAATGTAACTTCAAGAAGAGCTCAGAAAATCTCATTACTAATAGACACATTTCCAGAGAGATAATCCGAGATGGTTGTTAAATGTCTTTGCTGCCCCATAGGATGGGGGTTCTTCTGAAAAGGTTTTTTGCTTATTTACTAACAAGAAACATTATTCCATCTTTACTTAACATGTGAGTTAATACAAGAAATGGTTACAATTGAATCAGGAATAAGGTTCTAAGCGATAGTCATGGAATGGGAGTGAAACAGCATATATTGGCACTTTAAGGAAAAGAGGAATCGGGAGGAAAGGGGACTAGAGTAGCCTGGACCTTGCTCTCCCATCCCCCAACATGATTTCTCTTTTCTTTAAAGGGCCAGCATAACCCATTACAGGGAGAAATACAATAAGCAGGGAAGTCAACCTGGCCAGATGTTTAAACATCTAGAAAAGTGTGAAATTGAGAAGCAAATTGCAGTGAATCATGGCTATTAAAGATGGAAAAGACCTACTCAGAGATCTAGGCTGGAATGTTCAAAGGTCCCTAAAGGAAATGAATGACCAGCTCTCATAGAAATTACCATGGGAGTTGGACACCTAACTTTCTCAAGGCTCTTTGAAAATCCCCATCCTAGTCCATTCCCTGGTCAATACAGAATTGATTCCTACACTGGTTTTGTCCAGTCTTGTTTTAAGTATCTCAAGAGATGGTGTTTCACCACTTCCCAGGGTACTTTATTTTGTAGTTTACATTGGTTTTAATTTAATCCCATTACTTTTAGTTATTGCTCCTTGAACCAAGCTAAATACATTCCTCTTCTTCCTTGGTGTTTACGACTTTCCAGTATTTGAAGATAGTTCTCATGTTTCCAACTTACTTAGCAGCCTGGCAATAAATATGAAATTCTTTTCAACTTTCCCCATATATCAGTTCTTCCTTTAGAGCAGGGGTGGCCAACCTGTGGCTCCGGAGCCACATGCGGCTCTTCAGAAGTTAATATGTGGCTCCTTGTATAGGCACTGACTCCGGGGCTGGAGCTACAGGCGCCAACTTTCCAATGTGCCGCGGGGGGGGGGAAGAGGGGGATGCTCTCTGCTTAACCCCGGCTCTGCCACAGACCCTGCCCCCACTCCACCCCTTCCCACCCCTCTCCTGAACCTGCTGTGCCATCGCTCCTCCCACTCTCCCTCCGAGCCTCCTTCATGCCATGAAACAGCTGATCGGGAGGTGCGGGGAGGGAGGGGGAGGCACTGATCGGAGGGGTGCCGGTGGGATGTAGGGGCTGGGAGCGGGGGGGTGGGGAGCTGATGTGGGGCTGCTGATGTATTACTGTGGCTCTTTGGCAATGTACATTAGTAAATTCTGGCTCCTTCTCAGGCTCAGGTTGGCCACCCCTTCCTTAGAGCATGGTTCTGTTCTGAAAAGTGACTAACCTGGGGTGCTCTGTAAACTTTTCGGTGCTCTTATATATAACAGAGGGCGCCCATTGATGATAATGAAATACCAATAGTAGATAATAAGACGGCACCTGCTCACTTAATAGCTCTGCTCCCTGTGTGTATTCAGTCATATTTTCTTACTTTAGTGACAATACGTTTTTACTAGTTTTTGCTCCTACTAGTGTCAATACAACTACTATACGAGAGGCTGAGCTGAATAACATTCCTCCTCATTCATTATCAACAGAATAGTTGACTAAATTCCAATTACAAGGACCAAATTCTACTTACACCTGTGTGACCACTTTGGCAGGTAGAGCTTTTGTTATTGAGGATGCACAAGAAGGAAAGACCCTTGCTTGACTTGCAGCGCCTTGGCTGTCTGAAGGACTGACAGTTGGAAAATACATCTTTTTACTTGAGCACATTGGATCTGCAGTCCCTGAGTGGGAAACACGTGGAACCCCCACTGTGCCACTTTCACAGCCTCTTTTCAAAGTAGAACTGCACTTTGATCCTTTTTGGAGCTCTTCCCTGCATTCCTTTCAGTTTGTCAGTTGCGGATGGAACTCCTTCCATATTGCAACAATAAAGAGAAATGTCCAGGGCTAAATTTTCAAACAGGCCTCTAAAATCATGTGTGCATCTGTCAGTCCATGCAAAGCCCCCATTTAAGCATGCACACAAAAACTACAGAAGCTTTGAATATTAGGCAGACATAGCCAGATTTTATTTATTGGAATATATTTGCAAAGACCATTTTTATTTGTAAAAATAAATAATCTTCAGATTAACAAGGAATATACAGTACATTCTATAAAATTGGCTGCCACGTCTAGATACCTAGAAATTTGGGGCAATGAAAGATAAGTTAACTCTGCCTGACTGTATGGACAAGAAGCAGGCAGTGGGCACAATCAGAACAAATCATCTTGCAGTAAATATGAGTTTGACTCTTTAACTGTGTGTTAAATAAACTGCACAAATAGACAGACACTGCAGCTCACTCTCATTTTAAGACTTGATTCTTCAATCATAGCTCTCAAGCTATCGAGACTCAAATGTTGGAAGCAATGTGTGACAAAGACCCAAAATGAGGGGGACTGAAAAAGCATTCATACAAGAAGCTTAAAATGTTGGGGTTTGATTGCCAAGTGTCAATAACTTTCTATAGTCTCAATTTCAAGATTCTTTATTTCTGAGGTAAACAATTTTCAACAAAGTATCAGAGAGGTAGCCGTGTTAGTCTCAATCCGTAAAAAGCAACAGAGGGTCCTGTGGCACCTTTAAGACTAACAGAAGTATTGGAGCATAAGCTTTCGTGGGTGAATGCCCACTTCATCAGACGCAAGTAATGGAAATTTCCAGAGGCAGGTATAAATCAGTATGGAGATAACGAGGTTAGTTCAATCAGGGAGGGTGAGGTGCTCTGCTAGCAGTTGAGGTGTGAACACCAAGGGAGGAGAAACTGCTTCTGTAGTTGGATAGCCATTCACAGTCTTTGTTTAATCCTGATCTGATGGTGTCAAATTTGCAAATGAACTGGAGCTCAGCAGTTTCTCTTTGGAGTCTGGTCCTGAAGTTTTTTTGTTGTAAGAGGGCTACCTTTACATCTGCTACTGTGTGGCCAGGGAGGTTGAAGTGTTCTCCTACAGGTTTTTGTATATTGCCATTCCTGATA
>NW_020664372.1:34473045-34496883 GCF_002925995.2 Terrapene triunguis
GGATACAGACTAACACGGCTGCTACTCTGAAACCCTTCATTTTAAAATATTTTTCAAAGTGATCTGGGATGCTTCAGTTCTCGGCTGTGCAACACGAGACATGTTACAGGGGTTTGATTTTTAGAGAGCAGTTGCTTAGCACTTTATGAAAATCAGGCCCCTTTAAGATAGCTCAAGTTGGGCACCCAAAACCACTAGTCAAACTTGAACATATAACTCCTAATCTCTAAAACGCACATTTTTAGAGATGAACAATACAATACAACATTTATTTTCATGCACAGGTTTTATTATTTCTATAGACTCCCTCTGGTGGTAAGTTTCTGCAGTTCAGTTATACACATGTCATCAAAGCTCTGCTGTAGTTTTGCTAGCCAGCCAAGAAGCCTACCATTTTACATACTCCTACAGGTACCTACAGTGCAATAAGATATAAGTAGTGGTAGAATCAACAAGGACAAACCAAGGAAAGCCATTTGAGGTGCATAATAGTTCAAAAATCCTACCAGGCCCTTCAGGTCATACAGCAACCATATTGGAGAGAGTCCAGAGAAGGGCAACAAAAATTATAAAAGGTTTAAAAAACCTGACCTATTAGGAAATGGGTATGTTTAGTCTTGAGAAAAGAAGACTGAGGGGAGGACCGGATAACAGTCTTCAAATATGTGAAGGGCTGTTATAAAGAGGACAGTGATCAATTGTTCTTCTTGTCCACTGATGATAGGACAAGAAGTAATGGGCTTAATCTGCAACAAGGGAGATTTAGGGTAGATATTAGGAAAAACTTTCTAACTGTAAGGATAGTTAAGCTCTGGAATAGGCTTCCAAGAGAGATGGTAGAATCCCCACAATTGGAGGTTTTTAAGAATTGGCCAAACAGACACCTGTCAGGGATGGTCTAGATTTAATTGATCCTGCTTCTTCGCAGGGGCGGGACTCGATGACTTCTTGAGGCCCCTTCCAGCCCTGCATTTCTATGATTCTATTATTCTTATTTCTAGTTCCACCTCCATTTACTTGCAGCATGCTATATAAATTAGACCACAAGATGGAGCTTTTTCACCGTGGCCAGTGGAGAGCTCCAGTATTTGACTGATAACCATCATTGGCCTAGAGAAGGGTGTTCTACTGAGCTACTGAAACAGCACATACCTCTTGGTATCTGTTGCTTGTAGAAGGGAGAGGGAGGGGAAATAAGCTGGATATGCATATTAGATTTTTATGTGTTTTTGCTCTAGTGAAACTGGTTTACTATGTGCTCTTACACTATATGTAGTTTACTGATGCTAGATGCTGGGGCTTGCATGTGGATTTTATTATACTTTAAGAGTACAGGGCATGAATGCTTTGTAGTATGCTGGTGAAAAACAGTCTGGTTTAATCTTCTACTTACCACCACTCCCCTCACTAACCACCATGCGATCACTCTCATAGACTTTAAGGTCAGATGGGACCATCGTGATCATCTAGTCTGACCTCCTGCACATTGCAGGCCACAGAACCTCGTCCACCCACACCTGTAATAGACCCATAATCTCTGGCTGAGTTACTGAAGTCCTCAAATCATGGTTTAAAGACTTTAAGTTACAGAAAATCCACCATTCATACTAGTTTAAACCTGTGAGTGACCCATGCCCCAAACTGCAGAGGGGAAAATTCCTTCCGGACCTCAAATATGGCGATCAGTTAGACCCTGAGCATGTGAGCAAGACCCCTCAGACAGACACCTGGGAAAGAATTCTCTGTAGTACCTCAGAGCCCTCCCCATCTAGTGTCCTATCACTGGCTGCTGGATATATTTGCTGCTAGCAGTCGCAGATCAGCTACATGCCATTGTAGGCAGTCTCATCATATCATCCCCTCCATACATTTATTAAGCTCAGTCTTGAAACAAATTAGGTTTTTGCCCCCACTGCTCCCCTTGGAAGACTGTTCCAGAACTTCACTCCTCTGATGGTTATAAACTTTTGTCTAATCGCAAGCCTAAACTTGTTGATGGCCAGTTTATAGCTATTTGTTCTGGGGTCCACATTGGCACTTAGCTTAAATAACTCCTCTCCCTTCCTGGTATTTATCCCTCTGATGTATTTATAGAGAGCAATCATATGTCCCCTCAGCCTTCTTTTGGTTAGGCTAAACCAGGGGTCGGCAACCTTTCAGAAGTGCTGTGCCGAGTCTTCATTTATTCACTCTAATTTAAGGTTTCACGAGCCAGTAATACATTTTAACATTTTTAGAAGGTCTCTTTCTATAAGTCTATAATATATAACTAAACTATTGTTGTATGTAAAGTAAATAAGGTTTTTAAAATGTTTAAGAAGCTTCATTTAAAATTAAATTAAAATGCAGAGCCCCCTGGACTGATGGCCAGGACCCGGGCAGTGTGAGTGCCACTGAAAATCAGCTCGCGTGCCGCCTTTGGCATACGTGCCATAGGTTGCCTACCCCTGGGCTAAACAAACCAAGCTCTGAGTCTCCCCTCATAAGGTAGGTTTTTCATTCCTCAGATCATCTTAGTAGCCCTTTTCTGCACCTGTTCCACTTTGAATTTTCCTTTCTTAGACATGGGAGGCCAGAATTGCACACAGTATACCAGATGAGGTCTCAGCAGTGTCTTGTGTAATGGTACTAATACTTCCCTGTCTCCACTGGAAATACCTCACCTGATGCATCCTAGGACCAGGGGTGCTGGAACAATTTGTATAGTCGGGGTGCTGAGAGCCATTGAACCAAACTTAAACCCTGTATATGATGGAAACTACTTCAAGGGAGGGGATGCAGCAGCACCTATGCCTAGGGCTGCATTAACCTTTTTCGCAATCGCATCTCACTGACGGCTCATAGTCATCCTGCGATCAACCAATACACCCAAGTCTTTCTCCTCCTCTGTCACTTCCAACTAAGTCCCCAGCTTATAGCAAAAATTCTTGTTGTTAGTCGCTAAAGGCATGACCTTGCACTTTACACTATTTAATTTAATCCCATTCCTATTACTCCAGTTTTCAAGGTCGTCCAGATCTTCTTGTATGATATTCCAGTCCTCCTCTCAAGCCTAATTCTTTTACTCCAAGTACCCCAACCTCTAGTTTAAAGTCATGCTTCTTGACTGCCTTCTTTTTCATGACCCTCAATGTTCAATTAAAGCAAAGTTACAAGAACTCAAATCAATGCAAAATGCACTGGAGCATGAAAAAATTGTCATCATGTTTGCTTGGGGTCCTAGCAAAAATAACTGCATATACAAATGAGGAAGACGCTATTAACATTGGAAATTCTAAACAGTAACACATATGCAGGAATTGCTTTGCAGAAACCCTTTGCACTCTTATTTCTTTTCATTTGCAAGAAGGTTGTTGTGGTTTTGTGTATCTAGGTCTAAGTTGGGATTTTCAAAAGCAGCATAAGGGAATCAGACACCTAAATCCCATTTAATTCAATGAGGTCTGAGTACTTCATTCCCTTAGGTGAATATCTAATTCCCTTATGCCCTTTTAAAATCCCAGCCCTAGTGAACTATAGTAGAATATAAAACAATAACATTTTACTGTAGCAGTACTGCATATGATTACATTAATAATTCAAATATAGAAAAGTAAACATCAGATGTGCTAACAAAAATAGCAAAAAAAATAATTACTTGTTTGGACAAGGTGAGCAGCAATTCAGAAAGGGTTAAGGGATTCCTGCCTACCACACGGCTGGAGGCAACAAGGGAAAAAACCTCTGGGGCTTGTAGCCAGCAACTAAAAGTTGCTTTATTTTATGTCTTTTGTGTTCAAACAATAAATGGTGCCCTGAGCCAAGGGCCTTAAAGGGAATTGGGTGTGGTGTTTGCTTCCCTTTCCAGGACAGTGATACAGCTCTCCCGCCCCCCGCTGTCCCGCCCAGCTTACACCTGGTTTTTGTTAAATACCTAGGCTCAGTTTCGACATTTCCTTAATAATTATTGATACTAAAACACATGGTTTACTTTACTGGGCCATCACACATTAGTCTGTAGTCGGTGCAAGCGTCTGCAGTGTTTTAAGGTTACTTGTGGTCGATGACAGGGGTGCTGGAACAATTTTCATAGCGGGGGTGCCGAGAGCCATTGAACTAAACTGGAAACTCTGTATATAATGGAAACCACTTCAAGCTAGGGGGTGTGGCAGCACCCCCAATGCCCCTAGTTCCAGCACTTATGGTAGATGATCAATTGATGTTAATGTATTTATCACTTTTCTAACCCATATAGATTGAGGCATACAGAAATGCAAAAATCACCCCCTAAAAATTTCTCTACCCCACTAATATCTGACTTGTACTGAAAGGAAAGTGTTCCAGAATACTGTGGTAGCGCTTCGGCAGCATCAAGAGAAGCAGACATGTAGGATATACACAGAGGGGGGTTGGGCTTCCTGGTACACATAGATAAAATTCCCTGTGCATTGCCCAAATAACACTTTATCAATTTCCAAACAGCTAGTAAAGGGTCCCTAATTCTGGTTGGTGATTTTTCCAACCATGTGAACTGCAGGTTTTTATTACAGAAAATAAATACTCATTTTTTATAAAAAAATCATCCCCACTTCAACCAGATCTAGCTGCAATTTTTAGAACCCAACTAGAGAACAGGCAAACAGAGAATTTGCTATTCTAGTTTGATGTGAATGTTTTTTAGGTTACGGGGCACTTTCAAACTAGGTCATGTAATACTGAATAATAATATCAATCATGCTGAGTTCAGTTCTAAGAAGCCTCCATGGCTGCTGGCTCAAAAAGTCTCCATGGATGAAATTCCCCCCTGTGCAGAGGTCCAGTATTATACAACCCATAAATTCTACTTACTCCCAATTTTGTGGCTTTAAGGGGTGTACAGTCCTTTTATCTGGCCCTCTGCATGGGGGGGAGGAAGAGGGAGAGGGGAAGATTTCACTCCATGAGCTTCTTGCTGCCAGGAAGGCTAATGCTATGTCTTCAAGGAAAAATTTAAAATATCACCTTCTTTAGCTATCAGGGAACACTGTGTTCCATGTCACCTCTCAAAGCAGTGTCCCCGGCTGCCCAGCCCAGCTGTCATCTGTGTATCTGTGCTCTTTACACTGTCATCAAAAGGATTTGAATTTAGCAGGCTGCCAGTCTGCTCATGTCATCATTCTCTTGGCTGGAGTCATAGAGGAGCATTCTGCCAGTCTGGGAAACGAGCAACAGCCAGAGCACTAAAACGTACTGCGTAGCTGCAGACAGTGTCTAACATATTCAAAGGAATGTGGTGCAGTGGACTGTGGGTAAAGAAGAGCTTATTTGCATAAACTCTGCCCCTTCTAAATTAGCTCTGCAATTTTCAGAAGCTTACTGCCACTTAAAAGATTGGGGTTTTAATTGGCTTTTCAGGCAGGCTGACCTTGGCTGTCAAAGAGCCAGGATCTGTGTACGGATGGCGGTGGATAACATTTAATGAATCAAAGCCCTTAGGAAGTGCCCTTTAAAGAAAGGCCTTTTTAATTAGAAAAGGCTTCTCTCCACAGTGCCCAACTTATGAAAACAAGGCAGATACGCTGGCACATGTGAGAGTTGACTTTATTATATTAATATCTACCTACCTACCACAGGGTGTTATGTGGCATTAACGGCAAGATTCCATTTTGCAGCTACATTCTGTTCATCAGCTGGGCAGAAAGAAGCAAACATAACAAACCGATCCTGTCTACCAAAGCAAAGCCTTGCACACGCAAACTTTACGCAGAAGTTGCTATTATTGTCCACTCTGAACATCACATTCCACTGGCACATTTCAATGACATTGGCTGCTCATTATTATCAAGTTTCATATCGTACTACGGTAAACACTTGCTACACTTGACAGGAAAGCACGAGCACGATAAGACTTTCCAATGAGTGACTTTAATACCCATGGCAATGCCTGCCTTGGGCCTGTGTGCCCCTGATATGCCACAAAGGCAATTTAACCCCAATCCTGCAAAGTGCTGAATCCCTCCTGCACCATTCTCAGCAGCCTGTTTTCATTGACCTGCTCAGCACCTTACAGGACTGGGCCCTTTGTGAGTACTTGTAGTTGCTGCATTATGGCCCTTTGTGAACACAGGAGTAGCTATAGCGTGACATGCATGAGGGAATAACCTATCTCTACAAACACATACCAATACTGTACACACCCAAAAGTGTAAATATCTTGACAGAAGGTTCAATCAATATTTTCCCAATATTTATACCACAGAACATAAGCGCCCGATTAACATATTGTCCTTTCAGGACTTTCCTGCAGATAAAGGAAGCATCTACCTTTCCGCACATTACCTGTGAAACATTATTCATGTTAGCAAGGATCAGCCTTTGCATTTACAGCTTTAAAGCTAGAACTTAAGTGGCCATTTTTGACCTAACGAAGCCTGACATTGTCTAAAGCCATTCCTAGAAGGAGTAGTAACAGCGTTTTACTAGAATGAGTAAATACAAAGGAACATTCATCCTCAAAATACCCTAGTTACAAACAAAACCGAGCATTTATCAAGGAGAGATTGGAGCAGGATTAAATTGTTGATGATCTCTCAGCCCCTCTCATAATAAATTGATGATTAATCTGATGATATATTTGCAGTGATCTTCTGGCCAGTGTTTAAGAAAGGGAAAAGAATCACACCCTAAGAAATACGCATCAATATCCATGCAATTACAAAGTGATAATTTAATATCTTGAACATTGAAGGAAAAAAGAAAGATCCGATGATACAAATAATTGAGGTCATTAGTTTACCTGTAGAGCTATCAGGTGTGATGCTTAAATGTATCACTTACTCTAACTATCATTGGTTTAAAAGATGAATTTAGGGGTCCTTCACTGTAACTTTCTGCTATGTATTTTGCGTGTGCTGCTGTTCTAGTGCAGTCCTGGAGTTCTGTTTTTCTGTCATTTGTTTGATCAGACCCTGGCCTCCTGGCCTTTCCTTCAGCAGCAACATTTTCATGCTTTGCTAAATCATTTGATGTTAGTTTACAGTACTTCTTAAAGCCATGCTGGGTTTTCCTCTGTTCTACAGGATTTTTATCATGTTTGGATACATCATTTGATAGGGGTAATTTTTGGTAGTTATCAGTGTTATGCCAAGGATTCTCCTCTAATGTTGAATCACTTCGATGCTTCATGAGATCACTTGGCAATGAAGCTTGATACGTCTCAAAATCACACAAACTGTTTTTCTTTCCGGAACTATTAGTTTCATGCTTCTCCAGTTTACTTGAGGAGGGTAACTGGTATTTCTCAACTTTGAGATGTGGATTTTTCTTTTCTGTAGTACTAATTTCATGCTTCCTAAAATCATTTGCTATTGGTATTTGTTGCTTCTTCTCTACTGCAGTATTTTTTCCATGTGTCACCAATTTATTTGATGCGGTTAATTGGCACTTCTCAGAGCTATGATGTTTATTCTTCTCTTTCACAGTGTTAGTTTCATGCTTTCTAAAATCATTTGATATTGGTATTTGTTGCTTCTTCTCTACTGTGGTATTTTTTCCATGCTTGACCAATTTATTTGATGAGGTTAATTGGTACTTCTCAGAACTATGATGTTTATTCTTCTCTTCCACAGTTTCAGTTTCATGCTTCACAAAATCATCTGACAATGGTGTTTGTTGTTGCTTCTCTACCGTAACATTATTTTCTTGCTTCACCAATGAACTTGATGATGGTTTTTGATTCTTCTTAGGGTTACACAAGGTATCTCTCTCTACTGCACCTTTCTTTCCATGCTTCTGTGGTGCATTTCTTGAAAGTAACTGGTACTCTTCAAAATTATGATGGGTACTCCTCTCTTGGACAGTTTTGCTTTCATGCTTCCCTATACTTCTTGATGATGGCTTTTGGTAATTTTTAAAGTTACTCTGGATATTTCTTGCTTCTGCAGCATTATTTTCATGTTTCATTGATTCACGGGATGAGAACAGTTGGTATCTCTCAGAATTACAACAGGTGTTTTCCTCTTCTGTTGTATCATATTCATTTTCCACTAAATCTCTTGATGGCATTTGGTATTTGATGTTACACAAGGTATTTCTCGGTCCTGGAGTGTTAATTTTATTCTTTGATAAGGGTAATTGGCATGTCTCAAAACTAGAAGAATTCTTCTCTTTTGCACTATTATCCTTATGCTTCATGAAATCACCCGATGTTGGTATTTGGCACATCTCAGAGTTACACAAGGTATTTCTCTCTGCTGCAGTAGCATTCTTCTCTACCATTGTATCATTTTCATGTTTCAAACCATCATCTGAAGACAGCATTTGGTACTCTTCATATTTATGTAAGTTATTTCTCTCACTTGCACTATTATTTTCATGTGTCACCATTTCATTTGAGGAAGGAAACTGGTTTTTCTCAAAGTTCTCATCTCTCATCTCATTTTCATAATTCAGAGTATCATTTGGAGTTGGCAGTTGGTCCTGCTCCAGATTACTCCAGGGTCTTGTTTTTACCACAGTATTATTTTCGTGCTTCTCTGATTCATTTGGTGAGGGTAGTCGGTACTTTTCACAGTTATTCAAGGGGATTCTCCCTACTGCGGTATTATTTTCAGGCTTCAACAGTGCTTTTGATGAGGGTAATTGGGATTTCTCTACGTTACTCAAGGGACTTATCTCTTCTGCAGTATTATTTTCATGCTTCCCCAGTTCATTTGGTGAGAGTAACTGATTCTTCTCAAAAACATGATGGATATTCTTCTCTTTGGCTGTATTATTTTCATGGTTTATGACATCACTTGATGATGGTGGTGTCTGGTAATTCTCACGGTTATACATAGCATTCTTTGCTATAATATCATCTTTATGCTTTGCTGACTCATTTGAAGAAGGTAATTGGTACTTATCAGAATTATGACAAGCCTTCTTATCTTCTACACTATAGGTTTCATCTTTCACCAAATCTTTTGATGATGGGATCTGGGGCTTTTCAATAGCATGCCAGATTCTTTGTTCTGTAGCATTGTTTTTGTGCTTTGTTAAATAATTTGATGAGAATGATTGACATGTCTCAGAATTAGGCAAGGGATTCTCATCTGCAATGTCACTTTCATGCTTCATGAAATACTTTGATGGCATTTCATAAATCTCCAGATTACACAAGGTACTCCTTTCCCTGGCAGTATTGTTTTCCTGACTTGCCATTTCATTTGATGAGGATAATTGGTCCTTCCCAAAATTCTCTTCTGGAATATAACACCTGTGCTTCATTAAATAACTTGACATTGGACCTTGGTCCTTTTCAAAATCAGAGCAGATATGCTTTCCTTCTACACTACCACTTTTTTCCTTCTTTGAATCATTTGTCTGATTCATAGTCGGATTTGATACATTAATGCTGAAATTATCAATGTTATTTTGTTGGCCGAGCATTTGATGTGGTTGTGATTCCTGGGTTATTTGTTCAGTTTGCATTTGACAATCAGACAGCTTGTTTGGATTTATGGCTGGCTCCTCTTCTTGCTTAGCTGTGACTTTGCAATCATTTTTTCTAGAACTAGGAAATATTTCCTGTTTATAGTGAAATTTCTCTCTTTTTACAGCTGCTTTGGAATGTTTGCCTTTAAAATCTGATGCATTTTCTTGCCTTGGCATCAGCGGTGGCATTTTGTCAGTAACTGGTATTTTGACAGTTAATTGCAGGTCATCATTTGGAGGCACTACATTCTGAGATGCCTGAGCTACTGGGGAGCAAAACAATGGGATATTTTCTGATAGTTTCTCCTCCGGGAAACATTTTTGGCTTGCAAAGAGAGGATCTTTTTCTGACGCTGAGAACTCTATTTCTGTCTCCTTTGAACGGCATGCATTCACTGTTATTTTAGGAATACCAACCTCTTTAATATCCTGGGGACTGTGTGCACTGGATCCTTCAGCTGTACCAGAATAAGGCAAGTTAGTAGATGGATTGTCTTCCCTAACATTTTGAGCAGTTTTATTATCCCCTAATGAAGATGTATCAAATCCAGCTAATGTGCTATTCCCCGTGTGAGATCGGGTGGGTTTAGATAAGGTAGGAATGCAGTCTGCAAGGGATTTGTTTGTACAGGAAGTAGAAGAGCCGTCTAGATTAGGAAGAAAACCAGGTCCTTGGTTTGTGGAATCTATTTTAGTCTCTGCACTGTCCTTGTTGTCAGTCATGACCTTGGGCATTACACATTGTACAGTTTGCATCTGTCCTTTGTACTCTCTGTCTTGTGCCCTATTTTCTGGCATTTCATTCTTACCAGGCTTAATATCATGTTTGCTGTCAGAGTCACTCATCTCTACCATTTGAGTGCCATGATCAAAAGGCTGATTACTTTCAGTGTTGTTTGTGAACCAGCTCCAAGGATGGCTAATTTCAGTCACAACACTGAATCTAGGCATTGGAGCCGTCGTACACACTAAATACTGGGACTGAGGGCTATTTAGAACTGGGGCTGTCACAGTGTGTAGCACTGTGACCTCTGGTTTGTGAATAGGTGTTCTACTTGGGACCTTTGTATTATTTTTCTCACCTTTGCGCAACAGCAATGTTTTCGCCTCCATGGCTGAACAAACAGAACTAGCCTGTTCAAACTTTTCCTTCAGTTTGGAGAAAACAGAATTCTTGCTGATAATTTTTGGCAAATTGCTGTTTGGCTCTTTCTTTTTCCAGACAGAAGCTTTCTCCTTAGTTTCTTTCTCCTCTGCAGCTAAAAATTTCTTCAGAATGTTTTTCACTGTATTTTTCCCACTCAGGCCATTCCACTTGACCCTCTCATTGGGCATTATCTTTTTGTTCTCTTCTGGTGCTTGACCACTTCCTTTTTTTTCCTTATTTTTGTCTAATTTGTTAACAGTGGCATTTAGACTGCCCCTGTTTACCCACTGCTTTTCTTTAATGATTAGTTTGCCAACTTCTCTTGTCTTTTTTATGTAAGGTTCACGATTGTTGTTCATGAACTTGGACTGCAAAAGCTGGAATCTTGTGGGGCGCTTGCTCTTGTTTGCACTTTGGCATTCAGGATTATAAATCACCTTGTTTCCTTTGCCTTCTGCCCATTTTGCCTTCTTCCTCGGCATCTGTGGGTCGCAGGCCGCGAGGTCTGTGATGTAAAGCAGCAGGCTGCTGAGGACAGCAAAAGCCCCTGGTTCTGTTGCCATCCTATTTAGCTTCTTCTTCAGCACCAGGGGATCTATCAGCAGCTTATCATCGCAAAACTTTGTACATTTAGTGCTGTATAAAAGAAAATGAATGCTCTTTTGAAGTCATCAGTATTGCCTCTACTTCCTTACTCTGTATTACTTTTATTTTATTTATTAACAGATCCTTTCTTTTATAACAGAAATCTTCTAAAACTTGTCTTACAACTTAAATCAAGATAAACTTAGTATTATACACAAATACACAAGTAGAAATTGGTCTGTTGAAGTCCCTACACCTGTACTGACAAGATCCACAACCAGTCACTTTTTTCTAATCTTATTCTTTTTAATTACATGTATAGTGCATTAAACAGAATATCTTAACTTACAGTTCTTAACTGGGTCATAGTTAGTTGCCTGTTAACAGCATGCACAATATTTTAGAAGCCTCATGAAGCATCTTGTGGTGTGTGTATGCAGGTTTTTAATAACAATCCTACATTGCGCAGCCTGCAATTTCTCCTGTGTTTTGTGACACCTGTTTAAACATTTGGGTAGCACTGGACAGTAACTGGGAAATACTCATGAGAATAAACAACACTAACAATGGTGAACAAAGCTCATCTGTGCCATTCCTCACGTTCTTTAAATTCTATTGTCCCCTGATACACAAATGTTACCAAACATTGCCACTCCTGATAAACAATAAAGAAGATGAGAATACACTCAGTATGGAAATACAGCTGTGCCTCTGGCTTAACATAAAAACAAAATCTGAAGGCTGAAAAGTGTAGATCAGCCCCAGACTCTGGTTTCACTGTAGATACAATTTAGAAATTAGCAGGAACCTTTCCAGTTAACGAGGAGTCTAATCTAATCTGGGACATTTGGCATGTGGGAAATGCCCCCTTAAATCTATTTTCCAAAAGGATCACACCAATGACAAATAGGACAGAACTAGAGAGAGAGCATTTTATATAATGACAGCCATGGCAATGCCACTTGACTACTGCACCCTTTCAGTATTTAACCTGGAGCAGGAAATCTGGCATGCTGTCTCTACAGTTCAGTTTGGAGAATTAGGCCTTCAGAGAGTCGAGGATTTAAAAAATGGTGCTGATTAAATAATGACTAAATAAAATACAGAACTTAGTGCAAAAGCTGCAGAGTGAAGTCAATAACATAAGACAGTGCTCTGGAAAAAACCGCAAGAGGTGTCAGCTTTCTAGCACCCATGAGAAAATGGATTACTTCACTGTGCAGTAAAATAGTGCTGTGGATGGAGTCCAGCCAACACACCAGGCGAAGATTCAGCATATTCATTTTTATGTCCTCCTCATTTATGAGCAGAAGCGGGACAACAAATTCTGTAAACTAAACCGAATGTGCACTAATAAGGTGCATAAATAGAATGAAGAGAGGTTGCAAAACTGTTAAGATTTTATGTAGTATCAGTCTTCATAACTCTATTCTTATAGGGCCAGATCCTGCCACTCTTACTGACAGCAGGTTTGTACACCATTGATTTCAATGGGAAATTAAAACCAAACCTATGTAGTGATTTTAATAGGGCTACCTGCAGATTATGGTACTACTCATTGTCAAAAAGGGTGGCAAAATCTGGCTTTCAGATGGCTACATTTCAAGTATACAGAAGAGAAGGCATTTAAAAATTACATACAACAGCATGGGATTAAGCTGATGGATCTAATAGGTTCTATTTATAATGACCTTCTGGGTATTTTAAAAGACCAAAACAGATTTTAACAACTGGCTGATGTCTGTATAACAAACAACTAGGCTCTGGGTTTCAACTGTGAATGACTACATTTCACCATAGCACAGGTGCCCTCCGCATACACAGTGCATGGTAACACAGATTAAATACCCCTTCACGTAAGCAGTAACACACACAAGGACAGAAATATAATGAAGCCAGTTCTGATGTCATATTTGTTACAACTGGTGTTAATTTCAGAAGGATGCCCTCATTGGCTATCATTAGATTGCAGTTCCCCCTCCTATTATGGATAAGGGCATTTAAGGCAGGAGGAGCTTAAGTAAAGTCACTCTTTTAAAAGCATATTTTTTTTGGATTGCAATGGGCAGAGAAAGCCAAATGTTCAATGTATTTCAATCAAGAGCTCTGATGGATTTATAATTTTGAAAACTCTGTTATCATGACATTTGAGTTCATTGTTACCAGTTTAGTTTGAAATTTTTTGTGAGAATTAAGGGAAAAAAGAAACTCTCTCCCACTTGCTCTAGCCCTGCCCTATTTTTCTGTCTATCTGACCTCTGGCTGCAAGCTTGCCAGGGTAGGGGCTGTTCCTTATTCTCTCTAAAAAGTGCCTACCATACTGTGGACATTCCCATAAACATATAATAAAGTATGGACTCACCTGGCTTCCACTAACATCAATAGCAAAACCCCAATTGACTGCAATCGGAACAGGATCAGATTCTCTTGTTATTGGTTTGGAGTTCGTTAAAATAGAATTAATCAATCAGTTGAGGACTATGACACAATGGTCATTAGGTGGTAAAAGAAACAGTAGTGATCTCTGTTGAGGGTTTACCCATAAGTCAAATCAATAGGATGTATTTTAGAGTATTTTCATTAGGGTGCATTTTCAGAAATATTACACTGTTTTATAGGTACACAACATTATTTTGTGTATGTTCTATATCAGAATGTCTGGTCTATATTTATCAGCTAGTAACAGAAGATGAACAAGAGCTACTCTACCTATTCAAGGCATCTGAAGTTTTTCCAAGATGATCTCACCCACAAACGAGCATTACAATGTATTTGTGAAAAAATCTGCTCTCTCAGATGATCATGTACCATGAAATATAAATCCTGGGTTCTCTATATGAAGTTATTTCTCTAAAATAAACACAGATGTGTGGGGACATGGGGGAATGCTGATACTATTGTCACAGCATTAAAAAACCCCAATGCATTTCCTAAGGGAGAGTCTACTGCACGAAGTCCTGCAGGGAAATCTTGACCACATTGAATGGGAGTTTTGACCTGGATACCAATGGGGTCAAGATTTCATCCCTAATATTATCCCAACGCCTGTCCTTCAGTCCTTGGACTATAACCACCTGTCATTATAGCTGAGAGAAACTGGGCAGAATGGTCCCTTAGGGTTGTTGTGCATAGTGGGAGTCTGTTAACACCATTTCATAAACAGTCAGAGGGTTCTCTGTTGAGAAGTGCAAGGCACTACCCCAGGCTATGAGCTAGGCCAGGGAATGAGGTAATAGCATTCTGGAACTGGAACCTGGAACTCCCCCATGGCAGTGGGCAGCACTAATGCATACAGTAGAACGTCAGAGTCATGAACACCTCGGGAATGGAGGTTGTTCATAACTCTGAACAAAATGCCACGGTTGTTTTTTCAAAAATTTATAACTGAACATTGACTTAATACAGTTTTGAAATTTTACTATGCAGAAGAAAAATGCTGCTTTCCCTTTATTTATTTTTTAGTAATTTATGTTTAACACAGTACTGTACTGTGTTTCTCTGTGTGTGTGTGTCTGCTGCTGCCTGATTGCATACTTTCGGTTCCAAATGAGGTGTGTGATTGATTGGTCAGTTCGTAACCCTGGTGTTTGTAATTCTGAGGTCCTATTGTACCAGGCTTCTCTTCCCGCCCCCCAAAAGCCATCTTTTTAAATTATGCTGCCATCTGCCTTAGGAGATCTAGATAAGCTATTTTCTGGATATTTTTGTCCTAACTACATGATTTTAAATGTCAGAATGGGCTGATCACATGTATGTCCAGGTGATCTAAGACCAGTTTCAAAAGATTTTGTTCATTTGCTTATTTTAAATGAACCCCACCCACTCAGCAATAATATATTTTCAAGAGGTAAGCAGGCAATTTACTTATTTATGCATAGTTGTTTGCAGTGGTGTTATAGCTATGTTGGTCCCAGGACAGGAACGACACAAGGTGGGTGAAGTAGTAGTTTTTATTGGATCAACTTGTGTTGGTGAGCTTTCGAGCTACACAGAGTTCTTCTTCAGGTCTGGGAAAGGTACTCAGAATGTTGCAGCTAAATACAAGATGAAACAGATTGCTAAGCATAAGGAGTTAACACATTGCAAGAAACCATTCAAAATGAAGTGGGCAATTAACACCTCTGCAGTCATAGGACAAAGGTGAGTTAATAGTTTACAGATTGTTGTAATAAGACATATACTTCATGTGTCAGTATATTTATGCTTGTATCTGTAATTTTCACTCCATGCATCTGAAGAAGTGGGTTTTTTACCCATGAAAGCTTATGCCCAAATAAATCTGTTAGTCTTTACATTGCCACCAGACTCCTCGTTGTTTTTGTGGATACAGACTAACACAGCTACCCCTCTGATACAAGATATATACTAGTATCTCTATTGTATCCATGATTTCTGGTGTCTATCAGAGTTATGAATTTAAGCTCCCAGGCTCGCCTCTTGAAGGTGTTGTGCCAGTTTCCTTTGAGGATGTAGACTGAGAGGTAAGATATGGAGTTATTATTTTATGACAAGAGTTCACTCATGGGTAATGTTTTTGTCTTTTATCATTTTTCTGTATGAGTTTATTTGAGAGTGTAGAGATTGTCTGGTTTCATCCCTATAGTGATTGCTAGGGCATTTGATGCACTAGATGAGGTATACCACATGTTGAATAGGTACGTGTAGGACCCATGGATCTTGAAAGGTTCCTATGGGGGATATTGAACATTGTAGCAGTGGAAATATGGCTACGGGTTTTGCATCTGTTCTGGCAGGGTGTGGTGCCGCTCTGAGTTGGTGTGTCCTGGTCTGTGGGAAGCTTGCTTCTGACGATGAGTTTGGCAAAGTTGGGGGGTTGTTTGAAGGCCAGAAAAGGGGGTTTGGTAAAGATTTCTCTCAAGATGTGATCCCCATCAAGTTTGGGTTGTAATTGTTTGATGATACCTCATATGGCTTCCAGCGTGGGGTGATAGGTGACAGCTAGGGGTGCATGGTCAGTGGACTTTTTTTCTGTATTGAAGCAGGTTCTCTCGGGAAATTAGGATGACCCATTCCATGATGTGATCTAGTTCTCTGGTGGAGTATCCTTATATGGTGAAGGCGGTTTTATGTGTGTTAAAGTGTATATCTTGGACTTTCTCCTCAGAGCATATTCTGTGGTATTTGAGTGCCTGGCTGTAGAGACCAGATTTCTAGGTGTGTTTGGGGTGGTTGCTGGATCTGTGGTGGTAAGTGTGGTGATGTGAGGGTTTCTTGTATATAGTTGTGTGTAAGGTTTCTTGCAACATGAGTTAACTCCTTATGCTTAACTATCTGTTCCACCTGGTCTTTAGCTGTGACACACTGATTACCTTTCCCGGACCTGAAGAAGAGCTCTGTGTAAGCTCGAAAGCTTGTCTCTCTCACCAACAGAAGTTGCTCCAATAAAAGATATTACCTCCCCGACCTTGTCTCTCTTATTTATTCACAGGCACTTCTGTGACACTCATCACTGTACTATCTGAGTACCAAAAGCCTGATACACTAGCAGGCAGAAATGCAATCTAATCCCAGTGACTGGGTTAGCCCAGTGAAAGCCTTCGTAGCAGACACTGTAATGTCACAGACCTGAGAACGGTCAGACCCTGTGCCTATGGGGGCAGAGGAGATGCGTTCAGCACCTGAGCAGGAAGAGCTGCTGGAGGTCGGCCGGGGAGAGGGAGCTCATACAATATGTTTACTAACCCGATGAACAACCCCTGGATCCTGGCCCCTTCTTGCCTCTGTTCTGGGATTGTGGGGGTTTCTGGAGCCCTAGACCAGCAGTAGTGCCTATGCAGTCCTGCAGAGGGAGGGTAGTTTCCAACAAACATACACTTTAGAGGCTTGGGGAGCTCTCCTTTTTACCATCAGTAGGTGGGTGCTGGGCGTTGCCCTTCTTAGTGCTCTTCAGCCCATACTAAGCCATTCAGTCTCGCTGGCTGGCATGCAGTAGGAGCACCATGGTTTGCCAGCGCTGCAAGGGAAGGCTTGCATTAACAACAACAACAACAGTGTATCCAGGGGTTGTTAACAACAACAACACAGAACTTTCACGAAATATTCACAGTAGATTTTGTCAAAACCTTTTTTTGTAAAAAAAAACAACAACTAATTCTTGGCCCTCAACTACTTGGGTTTCCATTTAGGCATTATTATGCCAATGTATCTCAGAGAGGACTAGCCAAGCAGGGAGTGCAGAACAGGGGCAGTGCAGGTTCCCCCCATGCCGCCTTGCTGACATGGCAGGACTGCAGGGGTACAAATGGTTTCATTTTCTCAAAGAGGTGCTCAGCTTTTAAGAGGCCACATAAATCTGCATTAGACAGAGTGAAACTGTCATCCTAACTAAAGAAGGCTTCTACTTAGCTCCTTTGCATGACAAGTATTTCCCACTACACTGTTCCATTCTTCACCCCCTACACAGTAGGCAGCCCTAGCCACCCTAGCCAGGGTCATCAAGTGAGGGCTACAATAGCTTCAGCCTGGGCAGCCAATCAGGACAAGTTGTTTTACTATGAGCTGCATGATTGGTCACCCCATTGACCCACATAAAACTCCCACTGCCTGGCTGAAGGTGGCTATAGGTGGGGGAGAGAGAACACTTGACAGGAGCTATGCTGGTTCTCATGCCCACTTGCCCCTATTAGAAAGCTTTTCCTACCTCCTCACACAGCAATGTTCAGACAGACAGGCCTGGCCATATGGTTTGTAATGGCTACATGTGATTTAAGTTCTGATAAATTAGGTTATTTGCATCCTATTTGCACTAGCCGGTTGTATTTTCTTTTCTCTACACTGGGTAATGTTAAGTTATTGTCTGGTCAGGAGTACTCAGTGAGTTGGCTCTTGTTTCAGCACCTTTTTCTTAGTGCTAGCAAGTTTTAATACATCGAGTGGAGAGAGGCTTCAATAGTAACGCTGGTTCAAAGTTTGTTGGGAAAGGTGGTTGGTGATTGGTTAAAGGGAAATGAAGGTTACTCTGTACCACAAGATAAGCCCACTTATAGAAGTTTCCAGGAGTTGACTATCAGCAGCTCTAACTTAGTGTTAGTTGAATGTTGGTTTGAGTCAGACGGCCATGACAGGGGGGCAAAAAGGCTGTTTTAGTCTTGGGACCACACGTAGTATCTTGAGGTCACCTGGCTTTGCACGTAATTTGGTTCAAGGAATAGCCTACAGTAAGGGAAAGCAACAACAGTGTTCCTTTGCAGTAGTGGTTACTCTTATTCACGCTGATGTTTAAACCTTGTTACATCTTTAATAAAGTGGTGGCCAATGGCCTATTTTCCCCTATAACTGTGGAAACAATGTTTTGTTAGTATTTGCCTACTTTATAGCTTCTATGTGAACCATCTTTATAAAATTAGATTTGCTCTTCTGTCTCTGAAATTAAGTTTGGTCATGAATGTAAGGTAAGATGAATAATGGGATAGCTTTGGTACAATCTAGAAGAACAATATTGACAATTGTTAACTTAAAAAACACAGCAACCATATGTTTAGTTCAACCTTTCAAAGTCTAATGATGAGGCATGCTGTCTTTGTGGAATGATGATTTCTTTTCCACTGGAGATTTTTTCCTGGGTAAAGGAAAAGTTAGATGCACAAGAGAAAATCGTACCTTATGAGAGCTACAGTCTTCTCTCTTCTTAATTGCTGAATTTATTATGGGGAATGCTAGAGGCATCATAAACTAGAAAGAACGTTTTCAGAAAGTCTTGATGTTTTCTTATATAAAGTCATACGTTACAAACAAATATCCTTCTTTGTTTAAATGTTAACATATGCTCAAAATGAGAAAGCAGCACATAGCAAAGATGCAAAGAGAGAGCATGCTAAAACAAGAAGTCAATGTTGTTCATTGTGTAGCCCACATTTTAATAAAGAGATTGGCATGTGGACCATCTCCCCTACTAATCACAATGACATGGATCACCTGCTCCCCTTTCTATCATATAACATCCCGATGGCAATTACTTATATGGAAAAGCAATAGGAAAGTATTTATGTATTTTTAGCTGCCTTTTTAAATGCAAGTCAGCAGGTGGAAATAGAGAGGAGAAAACAGGACCACGTGACCAGTCAGCTCTTTGTGGACCATTAGAATGTTCTCTGTGGACCACAGTTTAAGAATCTTTGTGCTAAAATGTGGAATCAATCATATGGGGCTAAATTCTGCTCTCGAGTACTCCAGAATTAATATTAGTATAATTCCACTAATGGGAGTTATTCCAGATTTATGTCAGTATTACAGATCAGAATATGATTCACTAAGTTCTACTGTTAGTTTTATTCAGATCAGATACTAATTTTTAACTTGGCCATATAGTTAGTTGGTTTTCTGTTTTAAAAGCCAAAGTAACTGTTTTCTCTCCAGGCCTCTTTGTGAGGGAAATCTCAGTCACATGAAACACATCATAGCCTGGCTGGTGACGTACTACAACTCTTTAATGGCCTCAGCCAAAAATTCTGATACTGATACAGCAACATATAAGTACGATCTAAAAATGAAGAAATGATGCTTATGACGAGCATAAGATTAATTTATTTACAAATATTTCAGCCAGTTAACTTTTTTAAAGAGTTTTGAAGAGTCTAGAGTGAAAAAAAACATAATAATGCAGAAATGTTAAACACAATGATGCTTCGCTGTACCTTGGAAGTGTTGCTAGTGTTGGCCTTTCCTTTCTGGAAGCTTCTCACATAACAATACATATACACCATAGTGCTGACAAAGGGTTAACATTTCATTAATGAATAATCTGTGACACATTAGGGTTGCAAGTATTACAGAGACATTAGATGTGAGGAGGAGGAAAGAGGGAGGTGGAAGAATTGTCAAAAGTTTAAAATCTACAGAGAACTAAACATCCTCACAAAAGGATCATACTATTAGTTCGGCAAAAAAACATTAGTTTTGAAAATTAATTATATATGTGTACAAGAGACTACTGATAATAGCGTTTAGGGGTGGCATTAGTAAGGTAGGCAGAATTTTGATAATAAGAGGGGTTTAGTTATTTATATATTTTTTATTTAAAATAATCTCACTGACCTGAATTGTACTTTAAGAGCAAGTTCGATACTCAAAGTCCCTGCATCTGTGAAAAACTGAACATTTATAGTGTCCAGTTACTCCTGAATGACTCAGCTAACCGCACTTATACACATAGCCTTTTAGAACTAAACCTCACCAGCCTAGAACAGTGTTATTATAATTAGTCAGTTATCTACAGTGTTTGACAGAGTCTTTATAGAAAGAGAAAAATGGCAGAAACTGCTTTACTTTTCCTCTGTGGATCGTCGGTAAAGAGACTCGCCCAAGTATTCTAGCCTCTCCCTCAGTTCAAGATCCTGGTACAAGCCTTTGGGAACCTTGTTCAGGCCGTAAAGCAATCCATACAAGCAGCCGGCAATAGATCCAGTGGCTGCACTCTCACCTGTAAAATTAAACACAATTGTGTGCAGTTCTGTTGTCGTGAAAAATGCACTCTCCTTTGCAGATATATCACTACACAGAGAAGGAAGCTTTAAGCCACTACGGCAGAGATTTTTACTTATATGTGGTGTGCCAAAGAGACTCTCAGAACAGTAGCTCTAGGGAGTTCACCAACCAACTGGAATGTCAAGCCTCCACCTTTGCCAGCAGTAACGGGTCATACTGCATAACGTACTCCTGGGGGAATTCTGCACCAACAAATTAAAAATTCTGCACACAATATTTTAAAATTCTGCATATTTTATTTGTTAAAATAATGCAAAATAATCATGCTGGTTTCAATTATTTTGGTAATTTATTTAAACTACAATACAATGGATGGCGAACGGGAGTGGGGAGCATTGGAGGAAATCTCAAAATCCCATCTAATAGTAATGTAGCTAGTATTGACCCTTTACTTCTAGTTTTGTCAACAGATATATGCAGCCATATGCTCAGTATTACATCATAGGCAACTGAAGAGCAAGCAAGGGCTGGAGACTCAAACTCACAATTTATATTGGCTACTGACCATCTCCAGAAAGGTCAGCAGCAATCAGTTAGTGGAGTACATTTTGATAGGAAATTTTAAAAATTTAGACAAGTTCTATTCTTAAAGCACCATAAGCATTTATAAAGCCACACTGTCCTTTACAATAAGGCTCTCAGGGTGCAACAAACCATTGCAGTTAACCCAGGGCTAGAAAGGAAGAGTAGCTACAGAAGAAACCACTAGATTGCGAGATCTTTAGGGCAGGGAATGTATCTTATTATTGTAATTAATAATTAAAAATCACATAATGGCTGTGTGTATGTATCCATAGTATCTTGTGTTGAGATCCCGTTAACTCTCACAAAGCTAAGCAGGGATGGGCTGGGTCAGCACCTTAGACAGGGAGTCTCCATGGAATGCCTAGGTTGATTGTTGATGGCATCCTGCTGGGCTGAATCTGCAGTGTTGGTGATTCCACATGAGGGTAGGGGGCAGGGCACAGTGATGTTGAAGGAGCTATCTTTGGCATGAGATGCAACACAAAGATACTAACCACTTGTGTTCCTTTAAAGACCACATGGTGGTTTTTATAAGAGTAAGGATGTTAAACCAGTGTCCCAGACAAACTACTGCTCAAGTAATTACATACTACAGTACCTGCCTGAAAACTCCCTGCAGTTTTAATTGCATTCAGTATTCTTTTTCTTCCCCCATCTTATACACTTGTGTTGTTTTTCTGTGTGTGGTTCTATAGCAGCCGTCCCAGACAGAGGTTGCTGTATATAAGTGGTGGTAAAGTGAACCGTATACATAGATATCCTTAATCTACTTCACAAGCATGTTGTGAGGCTTAATTCACCAATGTTTGTAAAGCACTTTCCGAGTCTTGAATGGCAGGTGCTATTGACATAATAACAACACTGATCATGTGAAATTGATAAGGAATCAATAATAGGCAATTATATGGCAGATTTGACTTAGTCAGCAGATTTACTGCTGAGATGCCTTTTTCGTGACTTAAAGGTTGCATCTCATACAACAATGACTATTTTGCCATTTAAACTCTAGGGGATTCAAATACTTGACATTATAAAGGAACAACAGGATTACTGACCCCCATGGAACATTGCTCGATTGCAAAGTTCTGTCCAGTCACCACCACATCCTAAAAGAGCATCGTATGCAATCATGGGAGCATCATGGCCTCTTCTTCCACCTCGTCCTTCAGAACTCCACCTCCTGTAAGTCTAAAAGAATAGCTGTTGAGTTGGTCGCAAGGCATCGCAAGAGCTCACCACCTTTCACATGCAGAATGATATACTGTAAGACACTTTTACCCCGAGATGGCTGATAAGGACCTGCATTCAGGGGAAGCTCACTCCTATCTATTTGTGACATTTCATATGGAGCAGTGGAGCGGTGCCTCTGATCTTCCCATTTACAAATGCAACCACAATATTAATTTGAGATGATATTTTTTCAAAGCCTCCTACCACTGACAAATTCCCTGGTTCCTCTGCTGAATAGTCCCCCCAGAAGCAGCCCTGCCTCTCAGAGACAGACAGAGGCTTTAATGCCAACAGTCATGTAGGCCAGAAGGAAACAAAATACTTGTAACTACTCTGCAGGCTGGATCAGGAGCAAAAGTCTCTAGGATTCAACTGAGCCAAGAATTTCAAGAAGCTCATCAAGTCAGAGTCTCATTTCACATCTTAAAAGTTCACACTCATAGAAATTAGAGGTGGAAAAGACTTATTAGGTTGTCTTGGTCTCCTCTCAGACAATGAGGAATTGTTCTCCATTCCCCCTACCACATATTCTCAAATGTTTTGTCCAGTCCAGTTTTAAATTTCTTTACTGTGTCCTCTTCCACATTTGTTCAAATGTCTCCACTTCTAGATATTTTATTTCAAATCATTCTTTCTCACCTTGTGCTGCCAGGCCTCCCTTCCTCTCAAAGACTGCTCAGAACAACAATATTGAAAATGATCTTCAAATACAAGAGGCAGAATACTTCCTCAGCAACAAAAACCCCTGGGCATTGTGCACTGGCCCATCAAACAGGCCCTAGAATAGGTGCATCCAGATTTTACCTTTTTTACCTGCCCCAATTTCCAAACCACATCCAAAGTGCATCTGTTATGCTTATACCAAAAACATCATTTTGATTAAAGATTGGACCGCAAGCCAGTTTTTTATCCCCTTAACATATAAATACAATATAGCAATTTGAGTTGTACTTCCTTCAACTAGGGCTGAATTTGGCCCTGAGCTTTATGGTGTCCCGAGGACTGTGTTGGAACTGCAAGCTATTGTGTTAAGAGCAGTGTGTGTGTATTTGTCTGTCTGTCCCTAGTCCCACGTGCAGACTAGTGGGCTCTGCAGCAAAGAATGGGAGCATTCAGCAGAGTCAGTGTGCAGACTGCCAGCTAGAGTAAGGTGAGATGAGCTGTACCTCTCTGCTTAGGGAGCAGCCAGTTTTGTTTCTCTCTGTTTTGGAGTTCTTGTGTGTTCTGAGAAATAAAGTAGTGTTACACTGCAGCCTTCCAGCTGGAGTATTATATATTTTATCTAACTTCTCTGTTTGTATGCTATGAAAATAACTTTAATTTAAGCTTTATATATTTATATACAGTGCACCCACACATATACCAAAGGGGGAGGGGTCTCAGGCAGCATCACTTTCTTCTTACTTTCATGTTTG